>NW_027507718.1:4757067-5389086 GCF_037356315.1 Lithobates pipiens
TAGAATCCCCTCCTAAGGAAGAGTTAACCCCTTGATCGCCCCTAGTGTTAACCCCTTCACTGCCAGTGACATTTTTACCGTAATCAATGCAATTTTATAGCATTGATCGCTGTATTAATTCCAATGGTCCCAAAAATGTGTAAAAATTGTCCAATGTGTCCGCAATAATGTCACAGTTATGATAAAGTCACGGCACCATTACTAATAAAAAAAAAATGTTAGTAAAAATGCCATAAAACTATCCCCTATATTGTAGACGCTATAACTTTTGAGCAAACCAATCAATAAACGCTTATTGCAATTTTGTTTTACCAAAAATATGTAGAAGAATACGAATCATGCTAAACTGAGGGAAAAAAAAAATTTTGTATATATTTTTGAAGGATATTTATTATAGCAAAAAGTAAAAAATAATGTGTTTTTTTCAAAATTGTTGCTCTTTTTTTGTTTATAGCGCAAAAAATAAAAACCGTAGAGGTGATCAAATACCACCAAAAGAAATCTCTATTTGTGGGAAAAAAGGACGTCAATTTTGTTAGGGAGCCACATCACATGACCGGGCAATGGTCAGTTAAAGTGACGCAGTGCCGAATCGCAAAAAGTGCTCTGGTCAGGAAGGGGGTAAATCCTTCCGGGGCTGAAGTGGTTAACATGCTAATGTAATTTTAACAGTTGTTTACATTTTTTTATTTATTTTTTTATTTTAAACTACAGCTTTTGTTAAAATAATATCTGGTTATTCTGCCATGAAGGTCCTTGTTCAGGCACTTCCTGTTTTAGGGTAACAACTGTGTCCAAATTGCTCTCATATGTTGTCACCCTATCACATGGATTCCAATTTGACACTAAGCCCTCGTTCACACTGAACACGGCTTGAACAATTTACGAGTTCATCTGAACTTGCACGATTTCAAAGCCGCATTTCAGTCCGACAACAGGAGCGACTTGAAATACATTTGTGCGGGTGCATGCACGGATGTCTATTGAAGTCGCCCCTGAAGTCACCAACAGCAGTGCAGGAACTACTTTTGGAAATCGGTGCAGCGACCGCAAAGTCGGCATCGCACTGATTTGGAGGCTCCTATTGCTGGCAATAGGCTCCAATTTGACATGTGACTTGACCTGTTAAATTGCATGTCAAATCACTCCAATGTGAATGGGGGCTCAAAGCAGTCTTTTTTTACTATGAGGCCTTTCACATGGGCTCAAATTGTAGCCTAAAAGCAGAGATTGTCACTATCAGGAAGCCTGCCCCGAGCAATTACCTGCAGCTGACGCTGGGTTGCTTATGATACACAATGCTTTAGCACATAAAAAAACAAGAACTGGATTTTCTTTCAGCTGACCACCCTCAAATATATTATATCTTAAAATATAAAATGATAATAGATTGATGAATAAATACATTTTATCGCTACTTGTATGTCCTTGGATGGGAAGGGCTATATCTTGATGCCTCAACCTCCGCAACATCTTAAAAAAAATATGCCCTTTTCCAACCAATGACACCACAAAGCTCCTAGTTCCCTCCCCGGTTATCTCTCACCTCAACTACTGCAACTCCATTGTCATTGGCTTACCTGTACATAGGCTATCCCCCCTTCAGTCCATTATGAATCCTTCTGCCAGGCTCATCCACATTCCCAACTGTTTAGTGTCCTCTACACCTATCTGCCATTCCCTCCAGTGGCTTCCACTCACCCAAAAAATTCAATTCAAAATACTAACAACAACCTACAAAGACATCCACAAGTTAGTCTCATTTACATCACTAGCCGAGTCTCATAATACCAACCAAATAATTATCTTCGTTCCTTCCAAGACCTCCTGCTCTCTAGCTCCCTCATCACCTCCTCCCATGCTCACCTCCAGGACTTTTCCAGAGCCTCTCCTATCCTTTGGAACTCCCTACCCCAATATGTCCATTTATCTCCTACTCTGTTTGCTTTTAGATGATCCCTGAAAACCCTTCTCTTCAGAGAATCCTATCCTGCCCACACCTAACAACTGTACTTTATTCTTTCCATTAGTTCATCCCCACAGTTATTACCTTTTGTATCACTTGATCCTTCCTTCTAGATTGTAAGTGCTAACAAGCAGCAACTTCTGATTCCCCCTGTATTGAATTATATTGTAACTGCACTGTCTGCCCTCATGTTGTAAAGTGCTGTGCAAATTGTTGGTGCTATATAAATCTTGTAAAACAATAATAATAATCTTGGGTATCACTGCAGCAATGATTGAGGTATAATTTTTTAAGGTGATTCTGCACAAGTAAAAGTAATCTGAGCAGCTGTAGAGCTGCTTGATTACGTTTACAAATGACGGAAGCGGGACCCCCCCCCCCCCTTTGATGCCACCTATACTGCACTCTCCCATCCCATTGGGGAGTCCTGTAAAGATGCAACCGGTAGCAGCCACTTCTTGGGACACAGCGAGAGGAACTTGTTCATCCCACTCTGTCATGTCAGAAACTGGAAGTGACAAAGATTTCATCACTTTCAGTTTTGGTCCCATGTAAAACAAGCCCGTAATCGGCTTGTGAAAGCATCTGATCACACCGAGAGGCCAGAGGAAAATTATTGGGCCTAATAGACCCCAGACCTCTCCATAAAGAGGACCTATCATGGCCTAAGTTATAACAAGGAATGTTGTTCATCCCTTGTGATAAAAATAAACGTGATTAAAAAAAAGAAATAACGGTGTGACAGTGTTAACATTTTTTAATAAAATAAATAATAAAATAAAAAATTGAAAGCGTCCTCGTTTCTCCATTCTCACACACAAATGCAATTGCGCACGCTGGTCCTACGCGCATATATATACAGCGATCACACCTCGCATGTGAGATATTGCCGCAAATGTTAGAGCGAAAGCAATAATTATAGCACCAGACTGCCTTTGTAACTCTTTGTAACTTTAAGTTTGTCACCGTGCCATGGTGTATGTAATTTTTAAGTATGACATGTTTGGTATCTATTTACTTGGAATAACATCTTCTTTTACATTTTACCAAACAATTTGTTATTATAGTATGTTTTTTGTGCATTAAAATCCATTAAAGTGTGTTTTTTTTCCCAAAACATGTGCATTTGAAAAAACTGCTGTACAAATATCATGTGACATAAAAATATGCAACGTGCATATTTTGCACATATGCAATATGCATTTTATTCTCTAGGGCCTCTACTTAAAAAATATTTATAATGTTAGGGGGTTCTAAGTAGTTTTCTAGCAAAAAGAATGCTGAAAAATGCAGAGAGGATTGTGTACATTGAATAACAGTAAAAGCCCTTTGAGTAATATTTTTTTAGATGTGTTTATTTCTGTTGAGTTATTTCATTCTCACACACAAAGTTACTTTGCAAGACTTGTGTACATATGAGTGAATTGCGTCCTAGATGGGCAGCTGCATACCATATGAGAATTTATTTGTTTACTAAATAATCTATATTATCATGTGACAACTCTTTTTTGCATAAATCTCACACTTTTGGATGCCCCCATTACTATAGCTGTCAGGGAAAAGAGACATTTACATTTTTGTTCTTGCACATGACAATTGACAATTGCTGAGAAGTGCTGAACCAGAAAAAAAAAACGTTACTGCTATTACCTGATGTAATTCAGGTTTTCAGTGCCTCGCTATAAAGAATTTTTTCATGCCATGATGCATGACATGGAGCAGGCAAACACCATATCATCTTGAGTGTCAAGTACTGGGCAGAAAATTAGCTTCTTTTCCACTGCAAATAAAAAAGGAGCAAAGTGTTAATTAGATATATTTAGTGATCTAAACAGCTCCTCATTCTAAAACAATATCCTGCTTTTAATTAGCCTGGAGTTCTACTGATCAATAATGCATGCCCTTAAATTGCAATAAAATAAGTAGAACTTGTCGCAAATCAGATATGAACTGAAAAATCATTAAAACCACATCTTATAGCATGTACCTTTAGTTATGCTTCTTTCTATATTTAACATTCACAGTAATTAGCAGGGTCCCAGCAGCAGATCACTCACCGTTGGGGTTCTTCCCACAGCAGGAAGAATTTGTACATCAGCTGTAATTAATAGCTGCGGACCTTGCTAATTATGAGGCAGCCCTAAGACCCTACAAATCAATGCCATGATAATGGCCCAAAAATATCCCTTCCTGAAGTAACAGAGATACAGTATCAATCTGACCAGTTCCATTTGGTTGGTATTTGTCTGCTCTACAGTTAAAGTGTTTGTTACCCTAGCATTCCATATTACTGATATGTGCCTGTTGTACTGTGTACTTTTATGAAAAAGTATCCTGTTCTCTTTGTATTGTTTCCTTTGTGTAAAATCCCTGGTGCTTCTAACAATTCCTGAGCACCCCACCCTCCTTACATCAGATGTCAAGAGCCCCCGAACCATCAGAGGTCAAGAATCCCACACCCACCTACATCACAGTGTAACCCCCTTACCCTGTGCTACTGCTGGGAAAAAGCTGGGGACAGAGCTGGGAAACAGAAAGTACAGGGTCTGAAGGAGGACCAGAGTAGGGCTGGAGTCAGCTGGCAGAGTCTGCTGAATCTTGAGACCAGGGGAGGCATAGACAAGTTGTTGCTGTAGCTGACAAGGTGGGAGCAGAGACAAGGGTAGGAGAGGTGGGAGTGCCACATGAAATGACCTGGCTGTCTGGATTTGGCTTGCAGGCCTTGTATTTGACACATGAACTGACTAGTGTGAAAACCTATTGACATTGGTTAGTTAGCCTACGACTAGAAATGTTTAAAAGGAGACAGAAAGTATACAAATACAGGGGCAATTAGTTCTGGCTTGTCATCCTGATCCTGCTTTTGTATATTGGAATTTATTAAACTGAAAAAAGATCATTGATAACCTGGGTGAACAGAATGGTGGACAGTAGATCATTAATGAGTCTAATTACATCTATAAATAATTAGATCTCCTTGCATATGGCTAGCTTCAAACAAGACTTTCTTAGGAGAACTATAGGAGCTGCCCTTGTTGGCCTCCATCCGAAATTAAGCTAAGTCAGAAGTCCTTATCTGCCTAGCTGTACTGGGTAAGTTACATATTTACATATTTACATAGTTACATAGTTAATAAGGTTGAATAAAGACACCAGTCCATCCAGTTTAACCTGAGTGAGTGTGGATGCGTGTCTACAATTGTCCCTATCCGTGTACATTGTCTCTCATTAAGATGCTCATCTATTATATTATTATATATTTAAGATACCCATATAGCACTGTCAATTTATGCAGCACTCCACACATATATAGCACACTCACATCGGTGCCTACCCTCAAGGAGCCCACAATCCAAGGTCCCCAACTCACATTCATATACTAGGGCCAATTTTGGACAGAAGCCAATTAACCTACCAGCATGTCTTTGGAGAGTGGGAGAAAACCTGAGTATCCGGAGGAAACCCAGGCAGGCACAGGGAGAACATGCAAACTCCAGACAGGTAGTGTTGTGGTTTGGATTCGAACCAGTGAGGCAAGAGTGCTACCCACTACACCACTGTGCCGCCTGTTACTCAAAAGTTACTCAAAAGTTACTCAAAGCATTGAAGCAAGGTTGTCAGCATGAAAGCCAGGCAACTAGCATTTGCAATAAAAAGACATCAATATTTGTCTTCATGTTTCACTCAGAAAGATTTCCTTTCAAAATGATCTGTGGTTATCAGTTAAACAAATAAAAAAAACTCTTCCCACCTCACTCACCTCTAGCTAATCCCTATTCTTTAGTTTGAACATTTTAACTGTAAGCCCCAATTTCTTACCCGAAATCATAGTTGTGAGTCCCAGTTCTTAATTTTTCTGGTCTGTAATGTGGGAGGGTCCTTCTGGCAGTACCCATGTCACTTCCTGATGACATGGATGCATCTAATTGACAATCAGAAGAGTCCATTAGAGAGTCCTAACAAGTAACTTAATAGTGTACTCAAGTCCTTAAGCAGCAACATAATTTTTTTATAGAATATTCTAGCACATCGAATCACATTAAATCAAATTAAAATGTAACAAATTTGTAAACATTTTCTGACCTAAAACTGCACATCCAATGTTGCTTCTGCAGTAAAGAGAATCCACAATCAAATTATAGCAATCTGCAAATAAATGATATCAATAAGATTTTGATCACTTCTCCTTTCCACTGGAAGAGGCGTAGTGAATCATGAAGTGATAGCGAACTCAGATAACTGACATTACGTCTTAGAAGCTTTAGGGGGGGAAAAAAAGAATAAATATGAGAAAATGTAGTGGGAAACATCAAGTTTATACTGCCGAGTTGGAATGAATTTCTTAAGAGTTTCTGGGAGGAATTTATAAACACAAGTGTAAAGTGAACAATGTGCCTATTAAATTGTGCCTATTAAATGTGAATCCAACTGCAAAACTGCAAAAATGAATGAAGGGTCTGCATTACTAAGGGAGGGAACAGGTTTGAAAATGGTTTAAAAAAATGTGAGTTCAATTTGGAAGGGGTTTAGGGTGGTTGAAGGTAACATGGGAGGAGCCGGGGGGTTGTACATGTGAAGGTTGCTGGGTATTCAGGTCAGGTGAAGAGAAACTTTGAACCTGCAGTTAGAAAAATTATACAATAAGTGACTTAAAGGCCTGGTTGGAACAGGTCAGAGACACAGCTGCAGTTAGAGGTCCACAATGGCTTCAACAGGAGCTGACTAGCATGTTTGGGGGGTCTTGTGTTAATACTGCATCCTCCTAAATGCTTGAGTCCTTTATATTCTCCCCGGGTCCAGCATCCAAAGGGGAGCTTTGATAAGGCCCCTCCAGAGCCTTATGCAGTGCTAGCCCCAGGGAGAGGCCTGGGAGTAATTCCCAACATTGGCAGGCCCCACAGGAGGATGGAAAACACATTGCTCCTCATCTTGATCTTCATTCCCCAGAAGCTTGTGGCTGGCCCTGCTACTGAGGAATAGAGCAGAGAAATGGCTTGGAGAGAGAGATTTTGAGCAGCAGGCAGCAGTTTAGTCCACTCTGCTTCCCCAGAAGATACTGCAGGCCAAGTATCCAGGGGGTACTATGATTGAATGCTGCCCACTCCTCCACCTGTCCCACAACATCGGGTGCAGAATATGTTATCTTCTTCACCAGCCAGGGATCAGAGAGGAGCTTGGCATGGGAAAAGAGAAGCTGCAGGCTGCAGGAGGAAGATGGCACCCTCTACTGAGCAATGGCTCCACCCCCTTAGGAAGACAGAGTTCATATTCAGCAGCTGGGAAATTATTTGGCCCATGCAGCTCTCCAATGGTCAGCAACATGGCTGGGGTGGAAAAGGAGGCTTTAGGGCATCCAGGACCAATTTCTCCAGAGGACACAAGTGTCTGCAGAGTGAAGAGACTCGCAATGTTAATCCAGTGAGGGCACTGAGCATGGGTCAATGTTGCACCATGTGGACGGCTTGTCCTTGTCACATTATTAGTTTGTGACAGTTTTCAGGCATTGTCTGGTGATGACAGGTAGAATTGTTAACTAGTTTAATATGCTTTTTTCCTTAATTTCTTGGTGGGGGTGGCTACAGAGGTAGCCTGATGGGGTTCTCAGGTTGTAAGGCATATTAGGAGATTGGAGTCAGAATGTTTCAAGATTTATGTTCGCCCACATAATGTTTGGAGTTTGTTCTTTCATGTTGTGGTGGTAGATTTGGTATAGGAATGGTGTATTTTTGTTTTTTCTTGTTTAAGACTTTCATCTAGGGCTAATGTAAAATTTGGAAAACACATATCTTTTTTTGGCCCAATACGGGCAGATGCAAGGCCAGAATGGAAACAACTTAGCTTGACTTGCAGGCTTGAAGTGGCTGGGAATAAGAGCTATAAATTGGGGTCCAGTTCTACCTGAATTTCAAAATTATTTCAGAGTAGATAGTCCACTTAATGTTTTAGTGCTGAATGTAGGGGTTGGGATGACATGAGGGAGTGGGGTAGGATAGACCTAGTGAGAGATGTCAAATTTGGTAATTTTTTTTTAGATGTGTTGCGATTGCATGGTCAGATATTGTGACCAGAAAGGTTTGACATTATGCTCATCTGAGCAAAGTCAGAATAAAGATGAATGGAGAGATAGAAAGGTATGTGACTATCCCTGGGGGATTCATGGTTAGGCTATGGATAGACAATGGAGTTCACTTGAATGCAATAGGTATAATTATCTGTCTTTGGTCTGCAATAAGGAATTTATTGAGTGGCTGCACGTGTGAAGAGACTCACTTGAGTAGGGTGAGACTCAGACTCATGAGGCAGGTTAGACATTCATTGGGGGGGGGGTCAGTGAATTCATACAATACTAGGAGCCCATCTGGGGTATGCTACTTCTACTTGGCTGATTATTGGTGGGTCTCTTAAGAGCTAGGTCACCTGGGAAAAAATTATGAATGTGTGTATGTCTTCAAGCCTGTTGGGGTGCAGGTGAGGACTTGGGTTGTTACAGTTATAAATTGTGCCTTTAAGGAAACCCAAAGACCCCCTCCTAGATGCATCATCAAAATTGTTACTTGTTTATTGTTTATGTTGTTTATTATATTTTGTAAATAAAATGTCTGCTGTGACCATTTAACCACTTGCAGACCGGACCATTTTGCTGGTCAAAGACCAGACCACTTTTTACGATTCGGCACTGCGTCGCTTTAACTGACAATTGCGCGGTCGTGCGACGTGGCTCCCAAACAAAATTGACGTCCTTTTTTTCCCACAAATAGAGCTTTCTTTTGGTGGTATTTGATCACCCCTGCGGTTTTTATTTTTTGCGCTATAAACAAAAATAGAGCGACAATTTTGAAAAAAACGCATTATTTTTGACTTTTTGTTATAATAAATATCCCCCAAAAATATATAAAAAAACATATTTTTCCCTCAGTTTAGGCCGATACGTATTCTTCTACATATTTTTGGTAAAAAAAAAATCGCAATAAGTGATTATTGATTGGTTTGCGCAAAAGTTATAGCGTTTACAAAATAGGGATAGTTTTATAGCATTTTTATTAATAATTTTTTATAATTTTTTTTTTTACTAGTAATGGTGGCGATCAGCGATTTTTATTGTGACTGTGACATTGTGGGGGACCCATCAGACATTTTTGACACATTTTTGGGACCATTGTCATTTATACAGTAATCACTGCTATATAAATGCAGTGATTCCTGTGTAAATGACACTGGCAGTGAAGGGGTTAACCAGTGGGTGGCAGTGTAGGGGTTAAGTCTTCCTAGGGGTGTGTTACTAACTGTGGGGGGGTTGGGCTTTCATTTAGTGAACACTGATCTCTGCTCCAATCACATGGAGCAGAGATCAGCGTCACTAGTTGCTAGGCAGAATGGAAAAATGCTGTTTACACGGCATTTCCTCTATTCGGCCGCTCCGTGAGACGATCGCGGGGATGCCCACGGCGATCGAGTCCGCAGGTCCCGCGACCGGACTCACGGGGGTCCCGACCAGCGCAGGAGCGCGCCGCCGGCGGCGCGCTCCAGATGGCAGGGAGACATTGAATATTGGACGTACCTGTACGCCAATATGCCTGCCCGTGCCATTCTGTCGATGTACATCGTCGTGCACTGGTCGGGAAGGGGTTAAACCCATGTCATGCATCCCATGCTATTATTTTAAGGGCTAGTAAAATGGAACAAGGTTAACAAATCCTTTAATCATGTTCCTGCCATCAAAGCTGTGCATATGTCTGTCACTTTCCAAGCAGGGATGCACTTATGTGCAGCTGGCATCTGATGGAGCAGTCATGCCAGTACAGACAAAATATATGAGTCAATCAAAGCAGGAACAAAGCTGCACCCTTTCATAGGGCCCTATTTTGCCCTGAAGTAACAGTAAATCTTTCTTGTAAAAACAGAAAACAAAAAAACAAACATGGTATACTAACCTGCTCAGTGCAATGGTTTTGCATAGAACAGCCCTGATCGTTCTCTCTTAGGGTCCACAGCCAGTGCTCCTGGCTCCTTCTCTGCAGTGAGTGCCCCATAATAATCTGCTTCCGGGGGCACTTGTGCAGGCTTGCTCCTGAACCATCTTGTCTGTCTCCATTGACACAGACAATGAGGCTTGTCCGCCCCCTGTTCCCTCATGACATAATTTGATTGACAGTAGTGGGAGCCATTTTCAGTCTGTTTCTGAGTGATAGTATGGGTGTGAAAAATGTTGTTTTAGACATAAACAGGGAGGAGTTTTACTCTATTTCTGACCAAAAGATGAAGAAATTTACCTCAGTTCATTCCACACTATACTATATTGTTTTCTCATTTGGCTCTTTTTGTATCAAGCGTGCCTTGCATTATTACACTAATATAGAGAAGTGTGCAGTAAGAAATAGTTGCTGTTGTGCTCATAAGTTTACATACCCTGGCAGAATTTATAATTTCCTGGCCATAATTCAGAGACGATCAATGATAACACAAAAACTTTTCTTTCACTCATGGTTAGTGTTTGGCTGAAGCCATTTATTATGAATCAAGTTTACATACCCCAGTTCTTAATATTGTGTATTGCCCCCTTTAACATCAATGGATGAGGCTCTTTATCTTCTCAGATGGTAAAGCTGCCCATTCCTCTTGGTACAAAGCCTCCAGTTCCTGTAAATTCTTGGGCTGTCTTGCATGAATTGCACATTTCAGATCTCCCCAGAGTGGCTCAATGATACTGAGGTCAGGAGACTGAGATGGCCACTCCAGAACCTTCACTTTATTGTGCTGTAGCCAATGACAGGTTGACTTAGCCTTGTGTTTTGGATCATTGTCATGTTGGAATGTCCAAGTGCATCCCATTCGCAGCTTCCTGGCTGATGAATGCAAATGTTCCTCCAATATTTTTTGATAACATACTGCATTCATCTTGCCATAAATTTTGACCAAATTTCCTGTGCCTTTTTAGCTCACACATGCCCAAAACATCAGTGATCCACCTCCATGTTTCACAGTAGGAATGGTGTTCCTTTCATCATAGGCCTTGCTGACTCCTCTCCAAATGTAGTGTTTATGGTTGTGGCCAAGAAGCTAAATTTTGGTCTCATCACTTCAAATGACTTTGTGCCAGAAGGTTTGAGGCTCGTCTCTGTGCTGTTTGGCGTATTGTAAGTGGGATACTTTGTGGCATTTGCGTAGTAATGGCTTTCTTCTGGCGACCATGCAGCACATCTTTTTTCTATTGCCTCCTTATTGTGCATCTTGAAACAGACACACCAGGGGGGGTATTTACTAAAGAAAACTCCACTTTGCACTGAACGTACACTTGGAAGTAAAGTTGCTGTAGATCCGAAGGGGACATGCAAGGAAAATAAAAACAGCATTTTAGCTTGCACATGATTGGATGATAAAATCAGCAGAGCTTCCACTCATTTCAGATCTACCCCTTAGATTTAGAATGTCTGCACTTTCAAGTGCACTTGCAATGCAAAGTGGATCAGCCTTTCGTAAATAATCCCCCACATGTTTTCAGAGAGTCCTGTATTTCACCTGAAGTTATTTGTGGGTTTTTCTTTGCATCCTGAACAATTTTCCTGGCAGTTGTGGCTGAAATATAGGTTGGTCTACCCGACCGTGGTTTGGTTTCAACAGAAACCCTAATTTTCCACTTCTTGACTAGAGTTTGAACACTGCTGATTGGCATTCTCAATTCCTTGGATATCTTTTTATATCCCTTTCCGGTTTTCTACAGTTCAACTACCTTTTCAACTACCTTTTCCCACAGATCCTTTGACAATTCTTTTGCTTTCCCCATGACTCAGAATCCAGAAACTTCAGTGCAGCACTGGATGAAAGATGCAAGGGTCTGTCAAGAGTCCAGAAACTCATTGACCTTTACCTTACAAGCAAACATATCACAGGTGAGGATGGCTACCTTTAATAGCCAAAATCACCAGGGTATGTACACTTTTGGTCAGGGTCATTTGGGTAGTTTCTGACGCCATTATGATTTAAAAAGAGTAAACACAGTTGATTGATAGTAAATGGCTTCAGCCAAACACTAACCACGTGTGAAAGAAATGTTTTTGTGTTATCATTCATATTCTCTGAAAAATGGCCAAGAAATCATAAATTCTGCCAGGGTATGTAAACTTATGAGTACAACTATATATGAATGAATTTTCCATCACTTTAGCAGACAGAAGATTGTTCTCTTTTGGAAAACAAAAAATAGAACAAACCTATATTGATCTGATTATCTCATATACCCTATAACAAACCAGTAAGATAATTGTGATGGGTCTGGGTAGATACAATCCCTTTAAAGGAGAAACCTCCTTTATTCTCAAGGTGAATCAGGGTGTCTGATTATGACCAAACATGCATTCTTTTGGTACAGCATTTAGCTATTGACAAATATATTATTCATACTGTACAATCTGATATATGTGCCGTGAATACCTACATTTAGAAAAAATATAGTATACCTGTGCATGTCTTGGATAAGAAAAAGTAAAAAAAAAAACAGGAGTTGGCTCAAACTGCAGAGTTAATCTTTCTTTCTTGGAAACTGGACAGGTTTAGGAATGGCAGATTAAAACATGCAATTGTTAGAGTAAATGAAGTTGCCTGAAACCTTTCCATCACGACCTAATTGGATCTATTTACCTGAAATCTTCCATCTCCTTCAAGGTCAGTTTCAGGGGATGATAAAAGCGATGACGCTGACATCTAGTGGTAATCCGGCTCATATACGGTGAGGTAGTGGTTTATAGTAAACACGATTGAAGAACACAAAATGCATCAGACACATACACATAGAAGAGGGCATAGGAAATACAGGAAATAGAAAAAAGCAACTTGAAACCACTGAATCAAACGTTTTCTGTCTGTAGCTCAGGTTACTGATATTGCTATTTTAACTATAGTAGGAATTTCCCATAATATTCAACATTTATGTTACCATTCAATTCCATTTATAAAATTAGTTTTGCTTGGAAAACATTGCTTCATTCAACTCATTCAAGTCTGTAAAATATAAATAAACATTTTTTGTATTATATTGTACGGTAAAGAGCAACATCCATTTCATACTGCATTACAGAACTGATAAGACAACCCAGTACTACAAAACTTCCTGGTATGGTAGTCATGTGATATGTGCTGTACCGTACGGCATGCCACCTCCTGCTGTCCACAAGTCTGGTGTTTGAGGTTTCACCAGTTTTCAGACGTTATGAAGGTAACATTTATTTATTATAGGCATTTACTTACAGTAAATAGGGCCAACAATTTACGTAGTGATTTACAACATGAAATTAGGAAGTAAGCTGTCTATGTTCAAATTGAGCATAAGCAAATGCGTCAATTCCTGAGCAGGAATGGGGCTCCACAGTTTCAAAGTGAATTCTGCGAGTTTGAGATTCACAGTCCTGGCATATGTGCAGATGTGCAGATTTGCCCATGAGATTTTAATTTATTTAATTTATTTATTTATTTTAAATAATAAATCAAGAACAGAAATAGATTTAATGGGACTTTTTAGGTGCAGCATATTCAATAGACAAAAATTTCCTTAAAAAATGCAACTATTATTTCACAATAAATTAAAAGAATATATGTATGTAAAAACATATACAAATATGACCCAATTCTTATGGTCCTTATATTACAGCGATGTGATATTAGTAGATCCTGACATGTTTTGCCCTTGCGGGCGTCTTCAGGGGATAAGTTATGGTAAAAGATTTATATTGCATAAAGACACAGTACCAGTATTACATAAACAAGAAATATACAACAATTTCAAAAATACGCTTGTATGTTCGATAGTGCTGATCCACCAAGCTTGCCCTGTGGTTACCCAAATGTCGCCTGGCTCTATGGCAAAGTTATTCAAAGATATTCAAAAGATGCCAAACCACATGTAGGGCTCTAGGTGGCCACAGGAGGCACGCAAGGACAAAACTAAAAAAAAATAAACAAACATATGAAGAAATAATGTGTATATCTCCTGATGATTGCACAGCAATACACCGTGTATAATGATGTGTAAAACTTACTGGGTCTAGTTTTCAAAACATAACCACATGAGGGGGGCAAAATATCCACATCAATGAATGCTGGAGGGGGGGCATGGCCCAACATGGAATGACCAAAGCCCAGAAAAAGGGCAGCGAACCTCGGTGCAAACAAAACCAAAGGAGAGGAAAAGGAGAAAAACTTCCACCCCACCCATAGTGCCCGAGTCCGATCGCAATCCAGTGATTTGTTCAAGAGCAGATGCTCTCTCTGGTCTGTGCCTCCTCATTGGCTGGGAGGCTGCTGTCAATTAAAGCCAGAGAGAAGGGAGGGGGTGGGGTCGAGCCCCGTTCTGTATGTCCTATGGGCACATAGATTGGGGCTTGAAAGCAAGCATGCATGAGTGCTCCCATAGAAAGCGTCTTGCCGTGGGGGCACACTGAGAAGAAGAGGAGCCAGGAGCACTGGCTGGTACCCAGAGAAGAGGAGGATCGTGGTTGCTTTGTTGAAAACAATTATACAGAGCAGGAAAGTATGACATACTCGTTATTGGTTTTTTTTATTCAATTTTTTTTATTAGATTTTTATTGAAGAGTTTTTCAAAAATACAGTCCACAGTGGTACAAAACACATAGCATAAGATATTCAATGAGTATGTCAAAAAGACATGTAGTACACATATTACAGACAGAAAATAACTATTTATCACGTGTTCACATTAATTTGTGCCATTGGAGTTCAGTGGATATTAAGGCACTTAGTGCCCCGTGGTTTTAACCTTGTTCGAGGACTTAGAGATATGCATTCAGCTTGTTATTTTTTTAAACAAAAAATGTACCTTTAATAGCACTTTAACTTCTTCCCTGTCCCTTAACATTTGTAACCCCTCCAATTATAATGTCACATACTAAAATACATTTTCTTACATGAAAGCTCACTTAAAACCCCCCAAATATTATATTTTCTGAAAGCAGAGATCCTGTAGAATAAAATTGTGTTAGACTGGCCATACACGTTTCTTGTAAAATTTTCCTTTAGATTTACCAAAACCTTATACTATAAGGTCAAACTTAAACACTTTTCAATTTGTATGCAGTCACGTAGGCCCTTGCACTACATAGTTTAAGGTAAATCTAAAGAAAATTGAATAAGAAAATTGTATAATGTATGGCCAGCTTTAGTTACATTTTTTGTATGCCATACAACATTTGTGTTGCTGTTTATCAAATATATATTTTCGCTAAAAATGAAACTAACGTTTTTAGTAAGTCTTAAGTTTATTTAACTATTTAAATTTAGCACACATAATCACAATGTGATCCCTATGTTTTCAGTTAAATATGAATGTGAGGTTTTGTTAAGTAAAGAAATGCCAAGTACTATATGTCAAACCTCACATATATGTAAGCACTAAGCTTGTGAAATGGCAAAAAACGAAGTTACCCAAAATTGTCCATACATGATGCTTTAAAAGCCTTTACAGGTCACCTGTTTAGAGTCAGCCATTAACGATGGCCTCAAAAATAGTGTGGTGGTACATAATTTGCATTGTGCAATAGTCATTTTTGTACTTATACTCCTCTGATGTACGTTTATGGTGGGGCTTTTAAAAATATTTGTGTGTGTTATTGGACTTTTTATAATTTTTTAAAACTAGTTTTATAGCTGTAATTTTGTAAGCTTTTCTTAACTTAAAGAGGCGCTACAGGCTCCTTCAGAAAAAATCAAAAGTCAGCAGCTACGAATACTGTAGCTGCTGACTTTTAATATAAAGACACTTACTTGTCCAGGGAACCCACTATGTCCTCGACCGAGCAGATTCTACAATCGGATTTGGGTGCAGGCGCCAGCATCTGTAGTAAGGGAAACAGGAAGTGAAGCTCTTGTAAATGGTCTCATAGTCTTTTGGAACCTGTGACATGTCCCAGAAAACTGTGGGGGAAGGAGGGGGAGGCCGAACTTCCGACTCAGTTTGCTGCAATGATTTGAGCTGGAAGTGGCAGCGGGTACCTGTCAAAACCTGGTACTTGCTTCACCCTTCCCCCAAAAGTGCCAAATGTGGCATTGAAGGGGGGGAGGGTGCAAACAAGTGCAGCTTCCCCTTTTGGGTGGAGAGGGGGAGCCTTGACAAGAGGTGTCTCAAAACTAGAGACTTACTGAATTTATGAGCTCCAATCTCACTCCCCGTTCGGCATGAACGTGGAGTGGGATGTTAATGTTTTTATTGACGATTCTTGAAATATATTTTTGTGAGTAATGGGTAATTTGTTGTAGGTTATTATGTGTTGTTTTTTTTTTTTTTCTTCCTTATTGTAAGTGGGATTTATCCTTCTGTGTCACTCCAGTGTGTCACTTGTGCGGATAACTCATTGGTCCAAAAAAAAGGAGGCTCGTCATGATTCAGCCTTTTTTTTTCCCTATTTTTACCTTTTTTATTTTTTTTCATATGCATCTTTTTATTTATATGTATTTTTGTGGCCATTAATTCTCACAGAGACTTTGGTTCTCTGTAGAATCATCCCGAGGATATTTGACCTATTATGATAAATTGGTTATGTTTTGTCATTCTTCACATCCATTCCCGTACTGATTAACCATTTTATTGCTATATATATCGGGAATTATTTCATTCATTTTTTTCTTTTAGCATTTTTATTGTCATTAACCCTTTTGGTCCGCCTAAATTTACTGGTGGCACATCAAGGGATAAATTAGCAATTATTATTTACTTTCCTTTTCACAGTCCAGTAAATAGTGGGAAGTTATTGCTTTGGAGATGGTACATTCAGGTCCGTATCACCGGAAGTGACGCTTGCTCACTTCCGTATATATAAATTCTCTCCATGTCTATGTTGAGGCTTGAAACACAGATGTGACATTCAAGCCTCGTTTTCGTTGTAGTCTAAGTGATGTTTGACATTCAAGCCTCGTTTTCGCCGTACCGGAAGTGACGTTTGTTTACTTCCGGTTTTCGCCGTACCGGACATGACGTCTGTTTACTTCCGGTCATGCCATTGTAACCCGTGTCCACTTTGAGGCTTGGACTGCAAGCTTGGTTTGCATCCCCATCGCTCAGCGTGTTCCGGAGGTGAAGCCGTTTGGCTGCATTTTAAGTCCCTGCACTGGCCTGAGGCTCATTATTTATTCATTTTTCAGTTCAGACCCATAGTTATGTATTTGTGAAACATATAGTCGGTTTATAGATGTGAATCGGGTGGAACGCATTATCACGAAACGGAAGTGAACACCTATGACACAGATGGGTCGATTCCAATTGATTATGACTGAATTATGGTATGTGATCTATATAAGGCAGTACAGCAGTGGTAGCAGTACACCCCAGATGATGTCCTAGCGGATGAAACGCATCAGGAAGACTCTACCACTGCCTATTTTATTCGATATATTTTCTATTTACTACCAAAATGTGAGTTTACCATTTTATTTTTATAAATTTTTTTTAAAAACGTTATTACGCTATCCTGGCTTTATCCTTCCATTACATCTTTGGGTTGATGTTGGAGCTGTCTCTTCAAATGCTGTTACTATATATGTTCTAATATTGGAGAAAGAGCCATTTTCACAGTTGGGATCCATTGAACCGGAGAACGCCGAACCAGTACCCCGGAATTTGGAACATTAAGCGATTTTTGACCCCTTAGATATACGTCTAACTGTGTCATTTACATATGGTAAGCCTGCGCTTCTTATGGTGGCGGGATTCACACAGCGGTGAATTTTGTGGATACATCCTATTTGGATTTTTTTCACTACATCCACTTTGGGACTCCAATTTATGCACCATTGTTTTAAGATATGGACTATATCCAATTATTATTTATTTTGTATATTCTGTAAATTATTTATGGGTACACACAATACTGTATAGGGTTTTTCATACACCCTCCAGCACTTATACATGTACACCTCTCTTTTTATTCATTTTTCTTTTTGTATTATTTCGGATTTAATTATTTTGTTATAATACATTTAGCGCCTACACTTTATATTTTACACATAAAACAGGCCAGGGTCACGTGCAAGCAGTCTAAGCGGTAGGCAGAAGTGTAGTTGATAAAACAGGCCAGGGTCAGTACACATGGAAGCAGTCCAAGCCACAGGCAGAAGCGTAGTTGATAAAACAGGCCAGGATCAGTTCAGGTGGAAGCAGTCCAAACGGTAGGCAGAGACATAGTCAAAAAACAGGCCAGGGTCAGTTTACGTGGAAGGCAGTGGCATGGTTATTTGAGGAAGCATGGGAAATGGTCAGTACAGATGATGAAAATTCGGAAATGGTTAAGAATGTAGGCTAAAATTTTAGGGACGTATGATATAGTTGGAAGTATTCACCAATGCAAAGGCCGGGTTCGGAGGGACACTGGGGACAATGGTAGCTGGTATCTCTTCAAAATCCTCTTTTGCTGCATACTCAACATCCTTTTTGATGTCTGAGGCCTGCTTCAGGTGGTGGAATGTTGTACGGGAAATGGAATTCATGAAGTCGGCTAACAGCTTCAGAGTAAAGGTTTTCTGGGGGGGGTCTTTGTTGGTAAATGAGGGACGTGACAACTTCTTCGATGAATTTTATGAAGTTTGCAGGGCTTTCTATGGATTTGGTGTGAATTATGTAGACATTATAAACGGCCAAATGAATTAAATAGATTGCTACTTTCTTGTACCAGAAACGGGACCTCCTTATTGACAAATATGGCTGAAGCATTTGGTCGTTGAAATCCACCCCCCCCCCCCCACTCGCCTTCGCAGTTTTTTTATTCACTATGGCTTGTGGGAAGCCCTTCCTTTTCTTTCTGGAGGTTCAGGCCAGGATTTCTGCAAGGTATAGGTGTTTGAAAAGGGTCAGGCTGGTGCAGAAGTTATCCAGGTATATGTGGTAACCTTTCTTCAGCAGTGGGTATGCCAGGTCCCATACAATTTTACCAGTTGTGCCCATGTAGGCCGGGCACTCAGGGGGCTGGAGCTGGAAATCTCTTCCTTCATATATATGCGGAATGCATACAGATATCCCGTGACTCTCTCACAAAGCTTATAAAATTTCACTCCTTATTTGCCCTTTTTGCTAGGAATGTATTGTTTTATTCCTAGCCGACCTGAAAAGGATACCAGGGACACATCTACACATATATGCTGATCAGGGACATAGAGTTCTGCAATTCATTGGGAAAATCAATTTATGAGTGGGCGAATTGTATATGACTTATTGGAATGATTGCGGGGAGGGCACTGGGCTTTGGCGCTGAAATGAAGGAAGCGCATAATCATCTAGTTTCGGGACCTGGACATTATAGAAGAATAAATGGGCATGTGGTGGATGGGTTTGGTGGCCCAACAGGCATGTCTTTCATTTTTCTTGTAAGACCCATGTTTATGGTGAGGCCCATAAACACTTTGAACTCCTCCAGAGTCAAATCTCTCCACTCAAATGGACAGACGTATAATGATTGGGGGTTGTTGGCAATGTGTGCTGGGCATATAAATTGGTCTGGTCCACGATGAATTGCAGCAAAGTGCCGGACAAAAATAAATACAATCAATCAGTTTCTGTAAAATTTAGGGTATTGGCCTGCACACTGGGCTGTGCGGTGAAAGGGGGAATTCTTTCTGATCCTGAGTCAGAACATGTAGGGTTGGCAAGACAAGCTAGAAGATATGTAGAGGCCCTGGCTCTTGGGGGACGTGGCACTCCAGTGCTGGTAGTTGGGGGATTTGAAGCTCCTGTGCTGGCATTTGGGCGTGATGCTGCAGCAGTGCTGGTACTGGGATAGGGCATTTCTTGTGGTCTTTCACTGGTGACAGCGCTGGTAGTGGGCCTTTGGTTTTGGGTCCTATCGCTGGCGGCATTTCTGGTACTGGGCATTTGTTCTTAGGGTCTGTTGCTTGAGGCAGCGCTGGTACTGGGCCTGGGAATTTTATCCTGGGGTATATTGCTGGTGGCTGCCTGGTTTCTAGAGCCCTGTACCCTTTTAGGGGGGATCCATTCTTCCACTGATTCATTTGCCAATCCACTACTATCGATTGGTTCAAATGCTGAATTTGATTCAGAATCGTAATTGGGATTTGAATCTGATGAGAACTCCCCGCTGCTCTCATCAGTCATGGAGAGGATATGGAATGCCTCCACACTGGTAAAAACGCTTTTGGACATTTTTCTGATGGCTGTGCGAAGGGTGGCAGGTGACGGTCCATGATGGGCTTTGTGATAGGTGGCAGGTGACATTCACTGATAGTTGACAGGTCACTGATGGGTGTCAGGTGACGGTCACTGATGGGTGACAGGTGATGGGTGACGGTCACTGATGGGTGACAGGTGATGGTCATTGATGGGTGACAGGTGATGGATGACGGTCACTGATGGCAGTCTCTGATGGTGACCAGTGCACTTTATGGGAGTGATAGGTTATATATGAGATCACTGATGGGACACTGATGATGGTCACTGATGGGTGACTGATGAGTGAGAGGTGATGGTCACTGATGGGTGACAGGTTGCCCATCCACTACTATCGATTGGTTCAAATGCTGAATTTGATTCAGAATTGTAATTGGGATTTGAATCTGATGAGAACTCCTTCTGCTCTCATCAGTCATAGAGAGGATCTGGAATGCCTCCTCACTGGTAAAAACTCTTTCGAACATTGATGGGCTGTGTGACGGGTGGCAGGTGATGTTCACTGATAGTTGACAGGTGACAGGTGATGGTCACTGATGGGCGACAGGTGACAGGTTATGGGTGACGGTCACTGATGTGTGGCAGATGACAGGTGACGTTTACTTATGGGTGACAGGTGACGGTCACTGATGGGTGACAGGTGATGGTCACTGATGGATGACAGGGGATTGGTGATGGTCATTGATGGCAGTCTCTAATGGTGACCGGTTTACTTTATGGGACTGACAGGTGACATATGAGGTCGCTGATGGGTCACTGATGACGGTCACTAATGACAGTCACTGATGGGTCACTGATGAGTGAGAGGTGACGGTCACTGATCGGTGACAGGTGCACTGTTGATGGCAGTCTCTGACGATGACAGGTGCACTTTATGGGCACTGATGGGTGACAGGTGCACTTTTATAAGCACTGATGGGCACTTATTTTGTGACTGTTGGGTGACAACTACAATGGGGGGGCGATGAGACAGGTTCTCATTTTTGTGTGGTGTTGGTGCAGACACTGACACTACACAGATCAGTAACTCTCTGCTCCTGGCTCTTTTCTCCTCACACTAGAAACGATGTGTGTGGAGAGAAGAGCTGGTAACAGGTGGTAACCGCTCTGTGGTTACATTTAGTGATCGGCCGTGAATGGATCACAGCCGATCCCATGGTAAACAGCCACCAGCCATTGGCTGTTTACCATTGTCGATGACGAGCAGTGTTCCTGGGAACATGCCACCACCGACATGACCACGTTGCGTGCTCCTGATTGCACGCTCACGCGGGTCTAGGAAGGGAGTATCATTTGTGATCATATTACCATATGTGGTAAACAGCCATGACCAATGGCTGTTCACCCTTGTCGATGATGCGCTGTGTCTCAGGGACACGCCACCACCAACAGTGCAGGACTGCGTTCCCACGATTGTGTGCATTTCCTGTTTTAATGGACCGCCATCATATGGCAGTGGCCCCGCCATCATATGACGGTGGGTGAGAGGCAACTGGTTAATTGAGTGCCTGTGTGTGTGTGTGTGTGTGGGGGGGGTGATATTGTATGTCAGGTTCTTATTTATTTGTCTGTGTTCCCATTGTGGAGATTTTGTTTTCCTTATTTCCTATCCAAAAAATTTAAGCAAGTTTAATCCTCCCCAAGGCAGTTGTCACTATCACAGGAACCCAATCAGAATATTCACTCTTGCCACCTGTTCTGTTAGCTACCGGTGGTCAACAGGATAACAACTGTTGGTGAATCTTTTTAAAGGGGATATAGGCAGCACAGGAACCCCAAAAGTGGATCTAACCCTTCCCCAATTCATCCAAAACAAGAAAAAAGCATGTTGCCTGAAATACCAATTTATTAGCTAAAGAATAGATGAAACTGTGGCAAGCTCATGATGAATAATGCCACTGTAGGGGGAACTTGAATCTCTTTTGAAGCATTCTTTTCAAAATCATAGAATCTCTGGATAGTTATTCTAAGTAAAGCCTACAAAAAAGGTTAAAAAAAAATACCTTTATGACAGCCATAGGGTGAGACCTTTATAAAAAACAATCCTCTCAAAGAACAATGAAGAAATAGAAGGTTGGTTGGTCTTTTAGAAATAGCTTAGTATATAGTTCATGGAAGAATGGAAATGTCAACAGCTGACTCAAAACAAGCTGAAGTTAAAAAAATATAGACTGTAGTGGTCTGTACCTGTGCTGCAGTGCCAGTCCACCTTTGTTGCTTTTCTGGTGCCCTCCTTCTTTCCCCACCACCACCAACATGCTTGAGATAATAACGCTGGAAGCAAGATTGGCAGTCTTTCGCATCCATGCTGGGTGTTTCACATCCATGTATGCATAGACTAACATTGCTCTGGAACATGTTGTAAAGCTTGCTGAGAATTTTTTTTTTTCATTGGCATGCCATGATAAAGAAAAGCCAAAAGTAGTGTAGGAAATTACTCATCTCTTCGTAAAAGGAAACATTTCAGTTTATAATGTAGATAGGACTCAGTTTCATCCCATCTATCATCTAATGTTTTGATAAATGGTAATACGGGGACAGTGACCACATGTACAATTCTAACACTATTTTATCTTCAAATTCCACAGCAATGCTTATAGTCTTGATAACTTACACTGAACTTATTTGGCTTTCCTGTGTACCATTTTTCCAGACTTCTGTACACCACATGCTCCTCCATAATATAAGATAAGATACTCAGTCTCTCTCATAAGTGCACTCATCTAATGCTTCTTTGATTGCTTTAGCCTTCTGCTGCATTGCTTCACTGCTTGACATATTTCCCTTGCAATCTATATATAATAATGCAACAGTGACAATCATCTCTTGGCATCACCTTCTCTGAGTCTCTCTACCTGCAGTATGTCAAATCTTATTTATTTTTTATGGTTCTCTTTTCCTCTGTTAGGACGGTGGCATTCAATCTTAAATGTATTTCCTCACTCTATAGAATCGGAGATTATTTATTTCACAGGGGATGTGTAAACTTCAAGTACACCCTTCTGGAACTGCAAGATGTATAATCCAGTGTATTCAATACATGGGGATGCTACCACTAAATGCATATTCTGTAATCCATATAGAATGCAAATAGATTAGGAAAGGAATTTGTAAGTTATCTTTCAAGTAGAGGTGATCAGAAAAGGTCCCCATACCAGAGGTAAATGAAAAAGATCATCCAGTGTTGCTGGGGTAGTACTCTATCCACAGTCCAAACTATTTCTTGGCAACAGCAATATAATCAATAGATAGCAGGGAATGTGGCATATAGGGGTTGAATTACCAAAGGCAAATAGACTGTACTTTGCTAAATAGATTTGCTCCATAGCTTAGTAAACAAGCAGAAGCTTTGCTGACTTCTATCATCCAACTATGTGCAAGCAAA
This sequence comes from Lithobates pipiens, assembly GCF_037356315.1. Lineage (NCBI taxonomy): Eukaryota > Metazoa > Chordata > Amphibia > Anura > Ranidae > Lithobates > Lithobates pipiens. The sequence continues at coordinate 4,780,594 of NW_027507718.1, forward strand.
AAAAAAAAAAAAAAAGGATGGGCTGCAAAGTTTTGCCCAATCAGGGCATAGTGAATAGTTGGTTGTTAAGGAGTGGGCCAGGAAGCTGGCCACTGCATCCTTAACAACTGTTGAGTCATCAGCCATAAATGGGCTTCCCCGCTGACAACTGAATGGAAAAAAAAAAACATTGCTGGCAATAGAAAAATGTAAAAAAAAAAAAAATGTGTGGGTTCCCCAACCAGTCCATACCAGGCCCTTATTCAAGCATGCAGCCCAGCAGTCAATTACAGGCCACATACCCTCAACATTGCCCTCAACATGAGGGGGGTGCTTTGAAGCAGGGGGGACTCCTTGTTAAAGGGACCTACCAGATTCCAATAAGCCCCCTGCCCGCAGACCCCCACAACCACTGCCCAAGGTTGTGGGGAAGAGTCCTTGTCAGAGCCCCCCTGCCCCAAAGCACCCCCCCTTGTTGAGGGCAGGTGGCCTGGTATGGTTCAGGAGAGGGGGCACTCGCTTGCCCCCCCCCTTCCTGACCTGCCAGGCTGCATGCTCAGATAAGGGTCTGCTTGGGATTTTAGGGGGACCCACACTATTTTTTATTTTGGCATGGGGTTCCCTTTAAAATTCATACCAGACCCAAAGGACCTGGTATGGATTGGGGGGGACCCCACACCATTTTTTTAAAAGATTTTTCTATTGCCAGCAATGGCCTTGTATTTCTGGAAATTTACATGTCATTTTGTTTTCTTTATAAATATCAGTTTTGCTGCAGCAGATTCTATACAAGATACAGATACAGTCTTCTTTAAATGTTTTTTGCATTGGTACATGTCCCGCAGGGCAGTAGCCAGGCCCCCATACCCTTTTTATGGCCAACAACTTGCATAAAATCTGTCAAAATTGGGATTTAATGAATCATGTGTCTTTATACCTTTCTTCTAATTGTATGGATATCTCCTTGTAGGAACTATAAATAAAGACTTTATAGAAGTGTGGCCAGGGTATGGACGATCAATTCCTTACATACTGTACAGAACAAGCAGTAAAAATTCTTAAAAACAAGCCCTCGCTGACCTTTGTCTCTGCAAGCACCATGCAGTAGTCATCCTCAAATATCAGAGAGAATATATTTCAACTTTTTATGTCTTTGTGTAAATATTTAGTTTCCCCTGACAGCAGTAAATTGTCTGCCTACAAACTTTCTAATATGTAATGTAGACACAGAGTAGGTGCACAGGAAGAAGGGAGAACAAAATGCTGAGAACCGACTTGAACAACTTTACTGAACTTGGAAATGAATTGCTCTTAAACTAGGTTAGTGAGAGCAAGTTTTAGAACGTATTTGCTACATGTTAAGTATATGTCATTTTCTGAATGTATGTAGACCGGTCATGGTCGTACTTGAAGCAGCTCAGTGTGAATCACAACTACATATACCCACCAAACTTCTTGAATTCTACAGGACTGACTCAGGGAGACCATGGCTTGTTTCTGCCATCAGCTCTAGATCTCTATGACATCAATATAGTTGAAGTGACCACAGAAGCAGAAGTTTGAGACAAGGGTCTTTGGCACAGGTATGTACTGTAAGCAATGGCTCATAGGGAGAATCCACTGATCCACTGTTGTTTACTAATGGCTTTGGGGGAGGGGGAGAACCTCAAATCCTGCCCTCATCCCATACTTTCACAGATACTTGTCAATGACCTACCTTGTGATACAGCATGTCAAATGCCAAAAAAATTCAAATGTAAAAAAAAAGAAGATCCAGACAGCCACACATCCTGAGAATCATCTTTATTCTCAAATATGATGAAACGGCAACACAGGCATCAAGCAGAGGTAGCTGGGCAAGGGGCTAACATGTGCAGCAGTTCCCCCGTAGGGGCTGCTGAGAATTGTCTGTCACCCTGCCCATCCCTGCATTCTCTCTCAGACACTCTGAGACATAAAGCAGTCAGTGAACTTTGTTTTATTTTATTTAGGGTATAACTTGGAAGGGGATGGAAGCTATGGGATTTGGGACACTCCCTGTACATACTCCTTCAGTTTCCTCCTGCACAAACTTACTTGAAGCTCATTGCTCCTCACTCCACCAGCATATCACCAGCACACTGTCACTTCTAGTGACGCACATCACTTAGTTCCCCAGGAACAGCTAGCACTATTTGTTGATTAGGCCTGACTTTGACTCAGCCAGGCCTCAGCAAATGCCCTTTGCAGGCTGGGACCACGGGCCCCAATGGTGTAGCAGGAAAGTCCTTATGCCAGCTGCCCTAACTATGGATTCTAATTCCTGTTAGCTCTCTTTGGGCCCTGCCAGACCTCCTGGCTGTAGCTACCTCTTTCCACTGCCCCTTCTACCACAGTCCACACTTCTGGTTCTGCACCCATCTCAGACTGCAAGCTCCCAGTCCTCTCAGGCATGCCTCCCCAGTCCTCCTGACTGTGTCTCACTCAACAGCCCTCCTGGCTGCTACCAGTTGTCCTCCCTTGAGCCTCTTAGCAGTCCTTTCTTCCACTCTCCTCTCCTTGCTCTCTCTTGCGCCTCTGGTCCAGGACCTCTTCATGTGCTCCTGAAAGTGGTCCCAACTGCACCCGAGCCCATGCCCAAGGTCACCCCCCAGACTAGGGAGCTCCCTCAAAGGCCCTGACAGCCTCCGCACCCTCTCACTCCAGCTCTTCCACCCGGCAACTCCTCTCCAGCTGGGCTGACCCTGGGTACTTGAGGAGGCCTGCCCCCTTCCAATCCAGATTGGGGATTGGCCAGGGCTCCTTAAACACCCCTGGTGGCTCCACCTCCTCTTCCACCTCTCTTCACAGAAAGCACTATCTGTTTCTCGATTGAACTGGGAGGTTATGATGACACCACGTGTGAGTCACCCAGCCCTACCCAGAGCCATGCTAAGCCAAGAATGAAAACAAACAGGCCTAGCAACCAGCCAGTCCTGCTTAAATGCACCTATCTTCTCTAGCACACTAGTAGAGGGTGCTACACATGCTGCATGTTTTACTAGTTCTTAGTCATGGTCTACCAAATGTCAGCTTCCAAAATGTTTGAATATCAGGCAGTTATCAGGCTAGCACTTGCAGGGTTTGATCACCTAAAATGGCCACACACTCCTTTAGTCTTCCCCAGGACATCCTAAAAAAACAGAGTAGCTAACCAGAAACTGTTGCATCATCAAACAAGATGTGCGCCAGGCAAGGTACGTGGGTGAGCGTTTTCTGCTAAAGGATAGCCAGCAGGATAATTCCATCAGCATAGCACACAATGGCATGAAGCCAGCCACCTACTGGTCAACCTATGAATCACAGGTAAAATCTCTGACCTACTGTGGCTTCTGTGCCCAAGACATGCCAGCTGCAACACAACAAATCTGGATTTCTTTGGGAGAACTGATGGTTCACAAGGGGTTTATTTGCCTCTCCCTCACTTTCCTTCTCCCCAATCTCTGGCATCCATGTAGTCTGCAAACTTGTCATTCTCACCTTACCTATCTCTGGAGCTCACTTGGCAGTAAGCTACAGGAACATCACAGCCTCTTGCTGCTTCCTGCCTGGTATCGGCTCCTTCTAGGTTCTTGGTGCACCCTTCCTTGTCCTCATGCTCAACATCTGATGTGAGGAATTATTGCCTATTCTCTTACAGCATTCAGTTGATACCTTCATGCCAGTTTAAAGGGCTACAGTGGGAGTAGCAGAAGAGGAGGAAGTGCATTTGCAGCATTAGCAGACAACTAGTTGTTCTGTGCCTAGAAAGAAAAAAGATGAAGTATTTTTCAGCCACTCAGTTACATCCTCCATGCAGCCTGGATGTAGTGAACAACCACTCACAGATAGTAAGGCAGAAATGCCCTGCCTCATGATGGTGCAGCCTGGCCACTTTTTTTGTCCCACAAGAACAGCTTGTTGCCTACTACTTCCATGTGCAGAACCCCTGTCTCTTCTTTTAGGCCTGCTGGACATTTTTAATACAGGATATTGTCTTATTTTAATGTAAGCTACAGCAGAAACCATTTCTACCAGAAAACACACTGTCAACTCTAACTATCTAACCAACAAACTAACAAAATGCTTCTGGGAACCCTGCCTTTTACTGTGAGCGGGCTGGCACATAACAAAAAAGCCCCATTATCGGCCATTTTAAGCCACCTAACTTAAGTTCAAAGGCCAGGAAGTGAATTATTGGTAGCTGATTGCTATTGCAGTGAATGGGTTGGGTTCACCATGAACCCATGTTTGACCTGAATCCCAAGTGCATCCCTATTTGGGAGGCATGCAGCTAACGGTTCTTTTTTTAATACAAATGCGCATTTATCAATTAAAAATACAATTCAGCCCCAGTGTATAACAGATACAATGGGTTGACTCGCTAAAAGCAAAAAAGCTGTTGTTAGCTTTGCAAGTGAAGTTTCACTTTGCAAGTAAAGTTTGTACAGAGCTTAGTGAATGATGTGAAGCTTTGCTGACCTTTATCATCCATGTTTACTAAGCTCTAGGGAAAATAGTGCAAAGTCCACCTTAGCCCTGTAAAGTGAACAGCCTATCTTCCTTTAGTAAATCAACCCCGATGTGAACAAAGAACTATGTGTTACTGTTGTTCATACTCTGGAGACAGCCTGTGTTAGTTATCTGAGGTCATGCACTTGGTACTCCAGCAGCTGTCAGAATTTAAGTGATCTTGCACCTCTATTTTTCAGAGCGTAGAGTCATAGAGGGCTAAGTAATGGGTTAGGTATATATATATATATATATATATATATATATATATATATATATATATATATAAAACCCATTACTTAGCCCCCCTCTATGACTCTACGCTCTGAATTTATATATATATATATATATATATATATATATATATATATATATATACACCTCCAAATGTATAATAATTTAAAACAAAATATTTCAAGTATTTAATAAACTTAGTCATGACTGGTTCTCTTTAAAAGGTGAAAGAGGATAGAGAAGAGAGAAGGATAGAGAGGAATGAAAACTATGAAAACGTTTATATTGGAGTAGAGATATCTATACACTGTTTATATTATTATTATTATTATATAGGATTTATATAGCGCCAACAGTTTGCGCATCGCTTTACAACATGAGGGCAGACAGTACACTTACAATACAAATCAGTACAAGAGGGAACAGAGTGCCCTGCTCATTAGAGCTTAAAATCCAGAAGGGAGGGTCAAGTGGAAACAAAAGGTAATAATTGTGGGGGATGAGCTGATGGAGAAAATTAAAATACAGTTGTTAGGTGTGTGTGTAGGGTAGGCTTCTCTGAAGAGAAGAGTTTTCAGGGATTGTCTAAAAGCTAATAAAGTAGGAGATAAGCAGACAGATTCGGGTAGAGCATTTCATAGGATTGGAGAGGCACTTATACTTTATACTTTATATATCAGTAAAAGCTTATTTGAAGTTTAAATTAAGCTTTAATTAAACAAGGTATTCTATGTACATTCTTAGCTTTGTTTTAGTACTATGTCAAGGGGATATTAGTGTATATGTGTCTCTGTGGTTGTTACAAGGTGCCTTTTCATACTGGATCAGTTCGTATTTGAGCTTCACTGACCCTTTATTAAGGTGACAAAAAAGTCCCTACGGCTCAACCACTGCTTATCTCAGATTCCTGTCCTCAGGACTATTTATTTCTGTTAAGCTAGAGCAATGAAACTGAATCATTTCATCTAATTCAACTGGTGCCCAATTCTGCTTCAAACAATACCGGATCTTGGCTTGTTCAGTGGCCTATTATATGCTATTTATTATTATCCATTATTATCCTTCAGGGCTTTGTCCAAGATTCATACTAATGCAGAAGGCTCTGACCAGCTATGTGGACATGTACCAAAATACTAATGAGGATCTATGAATTTTGAATACAAACAAAAGGAGCAGTTGGCAAACTATCATCCAGTGCCAGCAAGCAAAATGTTATAATGACATCTGACATTCAGGTATATACGAGAGAGATGGAGTGTTTTTATGATCTTACGTTTTACATATTGTGAGCACTACAAAAGAGCACAATATTATTGTTCATGTATTTATCCCATGATGTGCATGTGCTGAAGAATACGATGATCATTTGGGATTTTATATCTGCAAGTGAGTAAACAAATGTGTACCCAGTGCTTCCTCTGTGTATCTCTGCTGCTTAGCAACCGGGATAAGTCAAACACACATTGTTCCCTTTCAAAGGAAACCATATAACACTCCACTGTCTGCCATCTATTCAAGTTACAAATTTGTTAATTTGGGTTTATTATCTCCAAAGGCTGCTTATTAAAACACCCGTCAAATTGACTTTTAAGGCACTGAGAAACCTTGTCATACAAAAGCATGAATAATTGAATTAATGCAAGGTTCGGATCAATGCAGTTGTCGTGTGTACAGCATGAAACGAAATATTACAAAATTATTTCTGCGTTGACAGTTCAAGAAAAGTTCAATAAGCAGTTGCTAAATATTTAAGGACATGGAGAGCGCAGACTGTTTGATTTTTCCCCGGTGGTTGGTTAATTAAACACTACTACTGTTTCTGTGACTACATGGTTTACTTAAGTTCACTGACTAATTCAAATACTTCGTACTATTGGTCATACACTGGGGGATTTTCAGCTGGTGTACCAAAGATTCAGGCAATTTTGATAATAGCCCATGAGCAAAGTATTAATGAGAAATATAATTTGTATATAAAGGTTTATACCAGGGGTGCTCATCCTTTTGAAGAGCAAGGGTCACCTAAGAGATTTGGTAACCAGTCACGGGCCACATTGAAATGAAATGGTTCAGAATTTAGAATTTTTTATTTTGAATAGCATAATGAACATTTTCCTCCTGCAGCCATTGAATGCTGGCAGGAGGAAGAGGAGGAGAAGCCGTCTTTCAGCAGCTGCAGGAGGAAAACGGAGAGGATCAATTCCTGTATATGCTGCCCCTCCTGTCCAAGTGTAAAACCGAATGTGATAGGAAGGCCGCATTGGGGTGGGATCGCCATTGCAACCACTGACGCTACATCAGTGGCTGGGGGGGGTGGTGGTGAAAACATGTCTCAACTATCTATGAGGTTTTACACCCCCCCCCAAACTACAAATGTAAACAAGTCCTTACTCTCCTGCGCCCTCTATAAGGCTGTTTTCATACTGATGTGCTGTTGTTTACCCGTTCTGTGTGTGCTCAGTGCGCCTGCAGCTTTCCTGCTGGTTAACTGCTCTTTGCCGTAGACTTCTATTATAACTTGCAGGTGTGGTGCACCAAAACGCTTGCATTCAGTATGAGGGCCATATTCAAGGGCTCAGTGGGCAACAGTTTGAGGGCCCCTTGTTTATATCTATGGCATATAGTGACCTTTCTAACTGTTATTACCACCCATCCTGATGATTTCTTTTTGTAATATGGAAATTTCTACTTTTGCAGCCAAATATAGTATAATATATATTTGTTAGATGTTCCCTTTCACATCATAATCATTTCAAAATATATTTAAAATTGCTTCTTTTAGATACTCTTTTCAGCACGTAAACATCCTACTTAATCTTCTTTGTTTTCAAGAAAACTGGGGAGCTGTGTTTGCCATAAATAACACTCTGTTTTCTGCTAGAAGATCACATTTTTAGCTGTAAACTAGATTTGAACACTCTGTTCTAACAAAGATTAAAATATTTGGAAGCTGGCCTCCTGCATTGTATGCAATATATGAACAGTATGTGATGGCAGAAAAAGTGGACTTTAACACCCAGCCACTGCACATATGTTTCTGAGGTTGTGTACAGAGAACCTGATCATTGTACATTACCAACATGCTGACCCAGCTGTCTAGGACATCTCTTGGCCACAGCTTCTGATTGGGAGCCAGCGCGATGATCTCCTGATCATGTGACCGTGGTGAGAGCCATTCACATCAGTCACATGATCAGGAAGCCACTCCACCTTCTGGCAGTAAGGCCCACATATACGGCCTTTGCTTAAAGAAAATATATGATGTTCTGGGGTTTTTAAGTAATTCTATTGCTGAAATTAAGATTTTTAGATGTGTGCAAAAATTTAAAAAATGGTGTAATTTTGTATTTTCAATGATGCCCTTTAAGGCCAGGTTCGCACTAGCTGTGGCCACGGCTCGCAGCAGAGGGTCCAGTGCGTCCCTGTTCTCCATTTCATCGGGCGAATCAGGTCTGAATTTTTGCCTGAATTCGGACCTGAAACAGAGCCAAAAATGCACAGGATCCTTTTCCAGTGTGGACCACGGCCACCCTAGAGGTGTGTGAACCGGCTCCACTGAGAGCCAGTCACAGTCTCCTGTCATGCGAATTGGATCCTGTGAAATCTGCTTTTAAATTTGTGTAAGTGTAAACCCAGCCTGAAGTTGAACTCCAGGAATCCAACCACTTTCTAAAATGTACAGGATTAAGTACAATGAAGCGCATGCCACTTTGTGCAAATGTAGGTGCAATTTTATTTATTTATTTATTTGCACAACTGTTTATCAAATGCATAGTTTCAGGAAAAAAAAATAATATAATCAATTTGCAGTTTTTTCCTATAAAAGGTTATTACAATCTTTCTTTCTTTCTTTCTTTCTTTCTTTCTTTCTTTCTTTCTTTCTTTCTTTCTTTCTTTCTTTCTTTCTTTCTTTCTTTTCCCAATATCTCCTCTGCCCTCTAAAGCAGCTAACCAAACACAGATCAGCTTGGTTAGCTATTTCCCTGTATCATTCAGGTTATGACAGCTCTTAGGCCCCTTTCACACTGACGTCCCGTTCAGGCCCGCCTGTCAGTTTTTCAGGCGGACCTGAACGGGTGCTCCATAGAGCTCTATGGAGCGTCGGATGTCAGCGGTGACATGTCCGCTGACATCCGACCCGCTCCGATCCGAAAAAGTGTAACGGAGGAAAAAGCTATTTTTCCATCCGTCTGCGGATCGGATCGGGTGACGACGGGCACTGCGGTCCGTCGTCATCCGATCTCCCATAGGGGAGAGCGGCGCTGTGACAGGTCCGTCCCTGCGCAGTATGCAGAGACGGACCTGTCATCTCCCTGCTCAGCGGGGATCGGCGGAGTGATCCCCGCTGAGCAAACGGATATCCACGGGGCGGATCAGAACTGATCCGCCCCGTGTGAAAGGACCCTAAAACTGAAAGTGACTAAATCAATGTTGCTTCTGACTTCATTTGCTGCAGTAGAGTATAGTACTCCCTATCCTGAAGCCATCGAATGGTACTGGGCTCCCAGGAAGCATAAGCTTATGGCTACTGCAATCATTACCCTGTGCTTTACCATTTACTCTCTGGGCGTACTGCATATGTCCAAAGAGCTGAAGTATTTAAAAAATGTGCTTGGGGATGTCCTTAAACTGCATACTTAAAGTGATTTTAAAATCTTTTTTTTTTCTATAAAAATAACAAACATGTTATACTTACCTGCTCTGTTGTAGTGGATTTGCACAGAGCATCACAGATCTTCCTCCTCTCAAGTCCCTCTTCTGGGATCCTGGTACCTCCCTTCTGTTGAGTGCCCCCACAGCAAGCAGCTTGTTATGGGGGCACCCAAGCCAAATCACAGCTCCCTGTGTCCATTTAGACATGGAGCCACGGCCCGGCCCTGCCCCCTCTTTCTCCTGATTGGTTGACTGCCTTTGATTGACAGCCACTGGCGCCACTGCTATGTCTCAGTCAATCAGGAGGGAGAGTCTCGGAAGGCCAAGATACTTGTGGACATCGCTGGACAGGGATGAGGCTCCGGTAAGTATTAGGGGGACAGAGGGGGGTTGCTGCACACAGAAGGCTTTTTATCTTAATGCATAGAATGCATTAAGATAAATAACCTTCTGACTTTACAGCCCCTTTAAACTGCTGTTTTTGGCTTAACGGTCATCATCAGTTCAGTGCATGGAAATGATGGCTTCTATGGAGTAGGCTATGATTTTTATTGATGGTCAAAAAGCTTGAAACAGCTTTATGCAATTTGGAATAAATGGTTCTATCATATTAGGCTATGTTTGCATCTTAACCCCTTACAACCATCTCCCCATGGCTCTTCAAGTGATCTCAACAAATGGAGGTTGAGTTCCTGATCATGCGATCACTGAGATTGGCTGTCACAGGGGTCATATGATCGAAAGTTCCTCCCAAGGGCTCCCAATTTTAAATGGGGAAAGGGTTAAAGTGAACCTGTGTTTGGCCCGTGTAGAGAAAAACAAAGTGTTCATTTTAAAGTGCCTGTAACCTCTAGCAAGAAATTCTTATTTGCTCACTTTTGGTCGAATAAGAACACAATCATATATGAGCAACTGCAATCAGATTCTAGAAGCCTCATCTCTGGCAGAGAGTGGCTATCAGCAACAAAGAGCAACAGCAGCAACTAGAGTGGTTAGCATGTCTGCCTGTCAGCACTAGGGTCAATGGTTTCAGTCCCAACCATGCCACTATTTGCCTGAAATTTTCATATTCACTCTGTGCTTGCATGGGGTTTCCTCTGGGTACTCCATTCCAAAAACATGCTGGTGGGTTAGTTTGCTCCTGTTTAAATTGGTCCTAGTATGTATATGTATGAATGTGAGTTAGAGACCTTAGATTATAAGCTCCTTGTGTGCAGGGACTGAAATAATAATATATATGTAAAGCACTGCATAAAATTGACGGTGCTATATAAGCATCTGTAAAATATATCACTATCCACTCTTCCTTATACCTCTTTCAACTATGCACACAGTGACCTGCTCATTCATAGAAAGAGAAGTTCTTTCTGCTCAGTGGACCAAAGAGAGATTTGTGATTCAAGGGGAGAATGTCATTTGAAGAACTTTAGTTTGCATTATCTCCTATATCAGAGCAAAAATGGCAAGTTAGCATCAAACGGCAAGAACCCCATGGAGCCTAAACTGTCTCTTGTTTGAGCACTGGACTGATACCAGACTGCTGTAGGAGTGTAAAACTTTAGCTTTATATCATATTATCCCAGCAGGACTTATGTGAATATTTTGTTTTCAGCACTTTACTCAAGCAAGAGACAGGACAGCCTGAAGCTGACCATACACTGATTACATTTCAGGTGGTTTCAGAAGAACACGCTGAAATTTGCTTCATGGGTTGCCCTGTTGGCACTCTCCCACTTGACATCCTTCAACTGAAAAATCAAAGAAGCAAGGGAAAAAAAACTTCCAAATCATATGCAGGTGCTGTTCTGGAATTCTGGAAGTATAATAGCTACAGCTGGAGATTTGTCCATCTGCACTGTGCATTGTGGATGGAGGAATTTATTTGATTTTTTTCGTTTAATCTATAAGTTGAAACAAAAAATGTGTATGGCCAGCCTTACAGAATACCACTCAATACTTCTACTCTGACATGTGAAGATTAAAAAAAAAAAAAAAAAGTTTTTTCGTTTGCTTTGCATAACTGTATTATATATATATCTTTTATATCAGGAACTTGAATATCCTCTAAACATATCAGCTATGTGTCATTGCTATATAAATTACTATTTATATGTCAGGTATCCTTAGATTTTTTTGTGTGTAAGTGATTAAAACTGATCGATTACTAAATAAATGATCAAGATCTAATGATATATTATAACACATACAAAACATTTATTGCAAGTTAGTAGAGAATCTATGATGAACTTTATTCAGCTTTTATACTGAGACAGCTGATGATTACACAGTTGACATGAACACGAAATAATCAATAGTTTTGCAGACATACATGTCTGTGCAGAGAAGACTAAAGGAAAAGTCACGCTGAGCAAAACCAAGCAGGAACACTCTATCGTTATTTGTTATTTGGCAGTTAATCAAGCACATTTGAAGGTATATCACAAATGTCAGCGTGTTTTCCCTAAAGCCTAGTCTGTTTATATAGTTTTTATACATTATGGAATGTGTAAGCATGGATTTGTAAAACCAGCAATACTTTTTCCCACACTTTCAACTGTATTCTCAAATAAACTATACTCAGGTCTAATACAAGCAAGCCTTTGCCACAATACAGCGATAATGTACCACGCTGGACCTGAAACACAAGTGTTAGCACACTGTTCATTTGTTTTACATGCTACCTCCACACGCATTCAGAACACAGATGCCATACATCCAGGGGTGGACTGACAGCTCATGGGGTCCCCGGGCAATAGGAGATTATGGGGCACCCGGGCAATAGGAGATTATGGGCCCCCCAGGCAATAAGAGATTATGGGGCCGCACAGTATACACACACAGTATACAATCACACACTATACACATACATGTACACACAGTATACACAGACATGTTTCTATTGGCTAAGAAGGTACTGGAGAGTTGGGGCAGCTATAATCTCAATTTTTAGACCAAAAGGATGTCGGTAAGGGACATTTCAGAGACAGATGTAAACACAGATTTTTACATACTGTCCCTGGTTTTACTGAGGCTGGCAACCCTGATGGGGCCCCCTAGTGGCCCGGGGCCCTCGGGCAGTGCCCGAGTAGCCAAATGGTCAGTCCGCCCTTACATACATCTCAAAACAACACAATGGGGGTTATTTATGAAAGGCAAATCCACTTTGCACTACAAGTGCACTTGGAAGTGCAGTCGCTGTAATCTGAGGGGAAGATCTGAAATGAGTGGAAGCTTTGCTGATTTTATCATCCAATCATGTGCAAGCTAAAATGCTGTTTTTTATTTTTCTTGCATGTCCCCCTCAGATCTACAGAGACTTTACTTCCAAGTGCACTTACAGTGCAAAGTGGATTTTCCTTTAGTAAATAACCCCCAATGCATGCTCAATTCACAAAGCTTTAACACAAGGATAAGACACTCTACTTTAGCAAGGTGACTGTCATTTTAGCATCTCACTAGGCTCGGCTGAAACAATGCTCGGGTTTTTAAAAATAAGTACACTTATCATGGTATGTTAGCTTTGTGAATTGACTCCAGTGCTCTTAAAAAATGCAGCAGGAATGCAGTTGCAAGGTACCACAAGGACAGCAAGTGTTTCATTGTAAAAGAGCCCTCAATAAACCGAACTGAAAAAAATCAGGTTCTACTATTGCTGATGTTCTGAAATCTTTTTTCTCTGGCCATTGTGTTGACCGCCTGGCTGTATTTTTATCTGGATACTTGTTCCAGGTCAGTGACTCATAGGGTGCATAGGGTGTGCACAAACAGTAATTCAATTACTACATTATAGTGTAAATAGACCTTTAGGCCCCTTTCATACTGAAGCGGTTTTCAGGTGATACAGCGCTAAAAATAGCGCCTGAAAAAAATGGCTCCTTTCACTCCAGAGGGCAGAGGTAAAAACCGCAGAGGTGATCAAATACCACCAAAAGAAAGCTCTATTTGTGGGAAAAAAAGGACGCCAATTTTGTTTGGGAGCCACGTCGCACGACTGCGCAGTCCCGAATCGCAAAAAGGGGCCTGGTCCTTTAGCTGCAAAATAGTCCAGAGCTTAAGTGGTTAAGGAGACAGCAATAGCTGCTACAGGCCTGGATGTTATAGATAAGTCTCTTTTTTTTTTCAATTTAGGCAAGGCATTCATAAAAAAGTGTTTAATTGTTTCTTGGCTGAATGAATAAAATAGCTTAATGATATCAAGACCGAGATGAAACACTAAATTCATGACTGCAACAATATGCATATGCATTTGGTCAGATGTAAAAAAAAAAAAAAAACTCCACATCTAATCAATACTCAATGAAATTAACAGAAAATGTGTTGGATGTTCTGAAAAACATAGTCTGAAAATATCTTCTGATATCAGGCACTTGTCTAGTACTTCAAAAATACATGTCATGGTAAATGATAGCTGATGCTGAAGTAATTGAAACATACCAGCTGAAGCTACAAAATGACTGACTGTTTCATAGCTAGGTTTATGTAATAAAGTAAAGCAAAAAAGATAATAATTTACAAACTGTATTAACCCGAAGTAACCAATCAGAATTCAATTTGCAGTAGTCAGATGTATGAAAGATTACTTCTACTTCCTACGGGTTCATGCGTATTGCATATTGCTATTATAAAAAAAAAAAAAAAAAAAAGGAGAGGTGACTGTTGCCAAGGTACAATCACTGTCACCGTAAAGGATTATTTATTTGCTATAACAGTTTATTTTTCAGGAAAAGCTTTAGAAAGATGAACTCTCTTCAGTGAGTTCTACTATAACCTGATGTAAAGAGTATATCTCCTAAAAGCTTGTCTTAAAAATAATCTGTCAGTGAAAAAAGTTTTAAATATGGGTCCCCCTTTTTTCTTTTTTTTTGCATTATTCAGTAAATCACAGATTATGTCAGCACATTTACTTTGTTGTGTTTAGTTAAATATTGAAAAAATATTAGAATAAAGCAATGAACATTTGATACACTGTCCATTGTTATTATTATTATACAGGATTTATTATTATACGGGATTTATATAGCGTCAACAGTTTGCGCAGCGCTTTACAACATCAGGGAAGACATTACAATTACAATACAATTCAATACAGGAGGGATCAGAGGGCCCTGCTCGTTAGAGCTTACAATCTATCCCAAATACTAACCAGAGATACCATTGATCATAATATTGTTGTCACAGATTTTTTCTTTTCTTTTTTTTTTGCTGTGATTGACACGTTGTCAGTTGATAAAATACCATTAGAAATATTAATAAGCCATCATGCAGGCTGACTTAAAGGTTGCATGTATATATAATTCATATGTGTATTTTATAGACAGCTTCCAATTTCCCTTGTAGTAGTAATAAAATCTCATTTATTTTCATAGGAGATGCAAAGGCCAAATGACAGCTCTGTAACTGCATAAAATGTACTTCCCATAGAAACAGTGTTTCTATCACAGAATTGTCTTCGATACAAGCTGATTTGGTGTTCTACTTAATTTTTTTCAAACAGCACTTTAAATAGCTTGCATGTAATTCAGGGAGTACACATAAATATAGCTCAGTTTCCTAACAACATAATCTAGAATCTTGAGTTTCAATAAGATCATACTGAAAATCCCCTTTCAGGCACTGCTCATATTTACCAAAGTGTACTGTGACCAGCATGTGACTGCATGTGCTAAGGCAAAGTACTTGCCATTTTGATTTTGGCAGTGTAGATTTATAACACATAAAGAAGATATCTAGAATTCTGAAATTGTAGATGGTCCATATAATCCCAATGTTAAACTACTAAAGTATTAGGCCTCATGCACACGAGGTGTTTTTACAGCTGCTGTTTTGGGCGTTATCCTATGTGTTCATGCACACGTAGGCTTTTAGCTGCGTTTGTTTTTTGGCAAGAGAGTTTAGTGGCAGAAAAGAAAAAATGTCTGCCAGAACGTTCTGGAGTAGCAGCGTTTTGGCAGAAGAAAATGCTCACAGCTCCTAAACCCTTTGGGTTTGGTATTGATTTCAAGGGGAACCCGTGGCAAAATGTAAAAAAGACAGCACGAGGCCCCCCTAAAAACTATATCATCCCCTTATACAAGCATGCAGCCTGGCAGTCCAGGAAAGGGGGGGTGGAAAGCAAGTGCCCCCCTCTTCTGAACCATACAAGGCCACATGCCCTCAACATAGAGGGGTGCTTTGGAGCAAGAGGACTCTGCCCCCCTAAAGCACCTTGTCCCCATACTTATAGGAAAAAGGGCCTCTTCCCCACAACCTTGGCCAGTGAATGTGGGGGTCTGCATGCAGAGGTCTTATTGGAATCTGGAAGCTCCCTTTAACAAGGGGGCCCCTGGATCCTCCCCATGTGAACAGTGTTTTTATTTACTTTTTTTACCACTTTTTCGGTAAACGGGTAGGGGTACAATGTACCCCATGTTCATTCACATGGGGACCAGGATCTGGGAGCTAAAGGGGGCTCCCAAATTTGGATAAGTCACCCCCCATATCCCCACAACCATGGGCCAGGGTTATGGGGAAGATACCTTTGTCCTTAGCAACATGGGGACAAGGTGCTTTGAGGGGGCAGATTCCACCCTGCCTCTAAGCACCCCCCATGTTTAGTGAATGGGGCCTGCTAAGGTTCAGGAGGGGGGGCGCTCGCTCCTCCCCCTCTTTCCTGAATTGCCAGGCTGTATGTTTGGATAAGGGTCTGGCATGGATTTTGGGGGGACCTACGCCATTTAAAAAAAAATTGTGGCGTGGGGGTTCCCCTTGAAATTTATACCAGAACCGAGGGGCCTGGTCCATTGGGGGGTCCTCCACACTTTTTTCATTTTTTTTGCACAATTTTTTATTGCCAGCAATTGCTTTTTTACATTCAGCTCTCAGCTGGGAACCCTGACAATTGATGACTCATCTGTCATCATAGCACTAATGCTAACACTACTAAATGTAGCTTACACACTGTGCTAAACAAAACACTGCCAAATGCATTTTTCCCCCCCAGCGTTTTTAAAGCAGTTTTTAGCTTTCTAGTGTGCACAATGCCTTAAAATGGCATAAAATGCAGCTACAAACACGTAACTACATTATAATAGATAACAGCATTATGGCTTCAAGCTTGATTTATCACCATGGCTGTAGGTACAATTTTTAAATGTGGCTTTATTCTCAATCCACTGCATAAAATGAGCAAAACACCACCCACGTAAATCAGCTTAAAATTCCAATTATTTACAAGTAAGGATGAGCTCCGGCGTGTTCGCACAGCCCACGTGCAGGGCCCGCCAGGAAGTCAGCGCAGTGCTGTGCATCATGGGCAGTGAGACATTTCCCGATCTCTGCAGCCGTGCATCGGGACAATGTCTCACTGCCTTTGATTAGTGCAGCGCAGTGCCGACTTCCTGGCGGGCCCTCCGCGTGGGCACGCCTGAGCTCATCCTTATTTACAAGGATGGTCCATAGTAAGCCTTACCTGAGATCCTTTTTCTTGCTAACATACAGTGTCTCACAAAAGTGAATACACCTCTCACATTTTTGTAAATATTTTATTCTATCTTTTCATGTGAAACTTTGCTAAAATATAAAGTAGTAAGTGTACAGCTTGTATAACAGTGTAAATTTGCTGTCCTCTCAAAATAACTCAACACACATCCATTAACGTCTAAACCGCTGGCAACAAAAGTGAGTACACCCTTAAGTGAAAATGTCAGAATTATACCCAAAGTGTCAATATTTTGTGCGGCCACCATTATTTTCCAGCACTGCCTTAACCCTCTTGGGCATGGATTTCTGCAGAGCTTCACAGGTTGCCACTGAAGTCCTCTTCCACTCCTCCGTGACAACATCAAGAAGCTGGTGAATGTTAGAGACCTTGCACTCCTCCATCTTACGTTTGAGGATGCCCCACAGATGCTCAATAGGGTTTAGGTCTGGAGAGATGCTTGGCCAGTCCATCATCTTTACCCTCAGCTTCTTTAGCAAGGCAGTTGTCATCTTGGAGGTGGGTTTGGGGTTGTTATCATGTTGGAATACTGCCCTGCGGCCCAGTATCTGAAGGGAGGGGATCATGCTCTGTTTCAGTATATCACAGTACATGTTGGTATTCATGGTTCCGCTCAATGAACTGTAGCTCACCAGTGCCGGCAGCACTCATGCAGCCCCAGACCATGACACTCCCACCACCATGCTTGACTGTAGGAAAGACACACTTGTCTTTGTACTCCTCACCTGGTTGCCGCCACATACAAGTGGTGGGACTTTATGTTTATAAAAATGTATCAATTGTCTGTTCTATAACTGTTTCAGTGATTGCAGACTACTATGTAACTTATGTTGTAAATGATCAAATGCTTTTGGTGGTTATATGCACATTCAGTTGTATGTTAGATTATACAACATGAATAAACAGTATTTCCCAGTCACTTGACTTCATTTTGTGCTGCTGTGTGCTTCATATAATGTCCCACCACTTGCTCTCAATTTTAATC
Organism: Lithobates pipiens; assembly: GCF_037356315.1. Taxonomy (NCBI): domain Eukaryota; kingdom Metazoa; phylum Chordata; class Amphibia; order Anura; family Ranidae; genus Lithobates; species Lithobates pipiens. Next base: position 4,798,431 of record NW_027507718.1, read on the forward strand.
AATGATAGGGATGGAGGCATTTACCCCTACCTCATTTAAAGTCCCAAAATTCCTTTTCTTCTAATTATATATTTTTGACACCATCTGAACCAAATAAGTTTATCTTGGTCTCATCAGACCACAGGACATGGTTCCCGTAATCCATGTCCTTAGTCTACTTGTGTTCAGCAAACAGTTTGTGGGTTTTCTTGTACATCATCTTTAGAAAAGGCTTCCTTCTGGGATGATAGCCATACAGACCAATTTGATGCAGTGTGCGGCATATGCTCTGAGCACTGATGGGGCTGACCCCCACCCCTTCAACCTTTGCAGCAATGCTGGCAGCACTCATATGTCTATTTTCCAAAGACAACCTCTTGATATGATGCTGAACACACTCACTTAACTTCTTTGGTCAGCTATGGCGAGGCCTGTTCTGAGTGGAACCTGTCCTGTTAAACCTGTATGGCCAGTCACCTGTATGGAATTTGGTCACCATGCTGCAGCTCAGTTTCAGGATCTTGGCAATCTTCTTATAGCCTAGGTCATCTTTATATAGAGCAACAATTCTGTTTTTCAGATCCCCAGAGAGTTCCTTGCCATGAGGTGTTGAACTTCCAGTGACCAGTATGAGGGAGTGAGAGCGATAACACCAAATTTAACACACCTGCTCCCCATTCATACCTGAGACCTTGTAACACTAATGAGTCACATGACATCGGGGAGGAAAATGGCTAATTGGTCCCAATTGGGACATTTTCACTTAGGGGTGTACTCACGTTTGTTGCCAACGATTTGGACATTAATGGCTGTGTGTTGAGTTATTTTGAAGGGACAGCAAATTTACACTGTTATATACTAGCTGTACACTCACTACTTTACATTGTAGCAAAGTTTAATTTCTTCAGTGTTGTCACATGAAAAGATAGAATAAACATTTTACAAAAATGTGAGGGTGTACTCACTTTTGTGAGATAATGTATTTCACCCAATAAGGGCTAAATCAAGATACGGATCTGATCCCAGGACCTCTGTTGTGTCTAGCAGTAGCTCATACTATTGTGCCAACTGAGATGATGGACAGCTCCCTGCCTGATCCCTTGCACACCCTTACTTTCCATCTTGTTTCTGCTGAACTCTGAACTCCTTCCCATTTAAACCATGTCTTTGCACTTCCTGTTTACCAGATTATTGTGCATTTCTACAGCCAATATCTTGCTCCTTATGCCCCTACTGCCATCTGTATTTTCACTGCCACTTGTTACACACCTTTGGTTTCTTCCTCAACTACACTTCCACTTGATCCCAATCTGCAACACCTTATTACCAACCTTTGACTAGTTTACCATATATGCATCTCTTGATCCCTACCTGCTACATCTGCTACTGAACCCTGGCTTGCACACCTCCATGTGGAGTGATCATGAGGATCACAATCTGGAACTAGCATGCATCCACTACTAGGAGGTCTTGTGGAGACCTTTTAGTGTTTAGACTCAGCACCCCGGGTGACCTGCTTGTGCATTTATCCAGCTGGATTCTGCCTGAACCTCTCCACTGCTATAGCAACTGGCCTCTGACCTGGACCACTGATTGTGACAAGGTGATACTAAAATCTCAAATTTTTTAAATAAAAAAGAGGTAATACCTGGTATTGATAATGGACATTTGAAGAGGATATGTTAAAATGGCCGTTGCACTACCCGGACCCTGTGTCATCATGCCCATTTTACTATATCCTCTTTAGATGTCCATGCTTAAGGGGAAATGTTTTTATTGTGAATTTCTGCTTGCTACCTTGTGCACAGGATTTAAGCACTGTTTGTGAGTATCTTTTCAACTTTTCATTTAATAAATAGTTTTATTGAACATATTACACTATGGAAAGTCCCTTATTTTTATACTGCTGAATGATGCACACCTAGAAACATTGCTTGGAGACTTGTTCCCAACTGCTCCTTGGAAAATGACTGCAATTTTATACAGATGTCTGGGACAGCTTTGGTTGACCTTACCACTGTGTAGGTCGACCGTGAAGGTAAGCGGCAGATGAGACTGGTGGTGGATACACAGAGGTGAAGGACTTAAGCGTGTCATTTTATTGGACACAAGAGATCTGGAATTTGAGCATGTTGAATATTATATGATTTCATGCATTATTAATGCAGGATGTTGGTTTACTAAAATTGACTTTTTTTTTATTCGTTTTTTTTGGTTAGCACATTGATATTCTCATATATTTATGGTTTTAGCATTTTCGGTATGCATTTGTAAGGAGACTGTGAAAGGGGTATTTGGAGGCACCTTTAGGACATTTTTTCTTTATTTTTACAAATTTTGATTATGCTGATACTGATGGATCACCAGGAAAAAGGGGTTACAATGGTAACACATGGATCATACTAGAGTGCATCTAAAAAGTATATAGTTATTAATGAGGCAAGATATGGCAAATGTAATATAGTAGGCCAAAATAGTGACACAGCTACACATAAAGTTGAAACATGAAACAAAACTCAGACATGAAACATGACATATAACATAAAAGAAAAAGAAACGTCTGGATGCCGTGTAACAACACGCGGATGGGATGTCTGGCGAAAAAATGCCTAATCCATGACAGTTAAAATGAGGAGTCCTCAGTGAAAACCGGCATCCCATCTGAGGGAGGCCCCAGGGAAGGGAATGGGAAAGGAAAACAGGGAAGGGGGATGCGGAATGGGACAAGGGGGAGGGAGCCAGCTGGTAGTACAAGAGAGTGTGGAGCACCAATAGAAGATGATGGAGGAGAGGGAGATTCAAGCTGGAATTTTGAGCCGAGGAACCAGAAATACTACTGTACTGGGGACATTGGTGCATTGCATGAAACAGCCCAAGGTTGCGCAACTCTGGTAATAGTTAGTCCAAGTCCAAGTACTCAAATGTGGTGTGTTATTGGGTGTGCTTAACAGCTAAGGATATTGTTCCTCTGGAGAGAAATGCACTTGAGGCAAATGCTGGAGTGTTTAGCCACGATGTGCTGTGACACCATTAAGGTAATGATGACAGTTGACAACATCTGCGGCTTCGAGGATGGAGGTACTTCATGCTATGGATAAGCAAATCGAGGCAGAGAGAATCCAGTTGTAGGCATGTATTATGGTGCATATGAGAGGTACATTACCATTCCCATGCTGTAAGTAACCATTGACAGAAGTCTCTCTGTTACCCGATCCAAAGAGAACCCATGACGGTGTCACCAAATGTTTGCCGATTGGGGGGCAGGCTGGAACGCCACCTCCGATATGCTGTGCAGCGGCTCCCGTCTTCTCTCTCAGCGGGCTAGCCCAGGGCAGCGGGGCTTGCATAGAAGGCGTCACGTGGTGCTTGTGACGTCAACGTGTTTTGCTAGGGAAAGTGGCATAGCTTCATCTGGAAAACATCAATGCCCATCAGTGCAGCCTCATCAGTGCCCATCAGTGCAGCCTATTAATGCCCATCAGTGCAGCATATCAGTACCCATCAGTGCAGCATATCAGTGCTGCCACATCAGTACAGTCCCATCAGTGCAGCTTTTCAGTGCTATCTCATCAGTGGCCATATGTGTCGCCTCATCAGTGGCAATTAGGGATGAGCTTCGAGTTTGAGTCGAACTTAAGTTCGACTCGAATATCAGGTGTTCGCACATTCACGGACAATGAATTTTAAAGTATATATATATATAAGTCAGACCCCCACGCTATTTAAAATAAAATTAGGTGTGGAGTTCACCTTAATATCCATACCAGACCCGAAGGGCCTGGTATGGACTGGGGAGGGGCACGCTGTTTTTTAAAAAGATTTTTTATGTATATTTCTAGGATCTGGCAATACAGTACAGCTGTGAGCAATTTTAAAAGACATTTTTTCCTTTACAAATTAAATTTTGCTTCGGTACTTTTCTAAACATGGGGAAAATGCGTTACTTTACAGGCAGACTAAGGGGCATGATATTTAAAGGAATATTTCATTTTTATTGTTTCACTTTAAGCATTCTTAAAATCACTGCTCCTCTTTTTTTTTTTTTTTGCATTGATACATGTCCCGTGGGGCAGTACCCGGGTCCCCAAACACTTTTTATGGCAATAACTTTCACATAAGCCTTTAAATGAGCACTGTTCATTTTTCACGTTTGTGTCCCATAGACTTTAACGGTGTTCGCATGTTCGCACAATTTCTTTGCCAGTTCGCAAGTTCTGGTGCGTACCGAACTGGGGGGTGTTCGGCTCATCCCCAGTGGCAATCAGTGCAGCCTCATCAGTGCCCATCAGTGCAGCTTTATCAGTGCCAATCAATGCAACCTATCAGTGTCCATCAGTGCAGCCTTATCAGTGCCCATCAATGCAGCATATCAGTGCCCATCAGTGCTTCCTCACCAGTGCCCACCAGTGGCATATTATCAGTGCCCATCAGTGCAGCCTTATCAATGCCCATCAGTGCAGCCTGATCAGTGCCCATCAACGCAGTCTATCAGTGTCCATCAGTGCCGCCTATCAGTGACCATAAGTGCAGCCTCATCAGTGCCCATCAATGCAGCATCATTAGTGCCCAATCAGTGCAGACTCATCAGTGCTTATCAGTGCCCATCAATGCAGCCTTATCAGTGCCCATCAGTGCAGTTTCATCAGTGCAGCCTATCAGTGGCATTAAGTGCACCCTCATCAGTTCCCATCAATGAAGCAGGGGTTACAGGGAGAAATTGGGAGGATTGCCGACTGGATCACACAAAGCAGGGATCTCCCACTGTAACACAGCTTAGAGATTAACCAGTTAAAAACCGAGCCTCTTTTTGAGATTTGTTGTTTACAAGTTAAAAACAGTTTTTGTTGCTAGAAAATTACTTAGAACCAACAAACATTATACATTTTTTTCTAACACCCTAGAGAATAAAATGGCGGCTGTTGCAATACCTTCTGTCACACTGCATTTGCGCAGTGGTCTTACAAATGCACTTTTTTCGGAAAAAATACAGTTTTTTTCATTAAAAAATAAGACAACAGTAAAGTTAGCCCAATTTTTTTATATTGTGAAAGATAATGACCACATCAATGCTCATCCATTCCACATCAGTACTTAACCGTGCCACATCAGTGCTCATCTGTGCCACATCCATGCCACGTCAGTATTCACCCATGCTACATCAGTGCTCATCTGTGCCACATCAGTGATCATCCATGCCACATCAGTACTCATCTGTGTCACATCCATGCCACATCAGTACTCATCCGTGTCACATCCATGCCACATCAGTGCTCATCCGTGCTATATCCATGCCACATCAGTGCTCATCAATGCCACATCAGTACTCGTGTGTGCCACATCCATGCCACATCAGTGCTCATCCATGCACATCCATGACACATCAGTGCTCATCTGTGCCACATCCATGCCACATCAGTACTCATCAATGCCACATCAGCTCTCATCTGTGCCATATCCATGCCACATAAGTACTCATCCGTGCCACATCCATGCAACATAAGTGCCCATCGGTGCCTCACAAAAGTGTAATAGGTAGCTAAATTAGATTTGAACTGTATGTCCCTAGAACACCTGATGGTGCTCCCTGCATGTTGGGCCTCTGTATGTGGCCAGGCTGTGTAAAATTCTGGCTACAATAGTGTAATATCATTTTTGTTATGTACATGTTTTGTGTTAGAAATATCTTATAAATTGACAACGCTGTGTAAAAAAAATGTGTTTTAATTTTCTTTCCACATTTTACAAAAAAAAAGATATGTTCAAAAGACTCATTATGCCTCACAGATTGTACGTTGAGGTGTTTACTGGTGTTTACAAAATGGGGTCATTGGTGTTCCGGGGCCTTCAAAAGTGTAAGAGGTAGTCAATAAATTATATGTGTAATTTATGCTTCTAGAATGACTGATGGTGCTCCCTGCATGTTTGGCCTTTGTATGTGGCCAGGCTGTGTAAAAGTCTCACACATGTGGTATTGCCATATTAGAAGGAGTTGCAGAATGTATTTTGGCATGTAATTGGAAGTATGCATATGCTGTGTGTGAGAAATAACTTGTTGTTATGACAATTTTGTGAAAAAAAAGAATTGTGGGAAAAAATTACAACTTCAAAAAACTCACCATCTATTGCTAAATACCTTGGAATGTCTACTTTCCAAAAAGGGGTCATTTGGGGGGTATTTGTACTTTCCTGACATTTCAGGGCCTCAAGAAATTAGGCCCTCAGTATATTAGGTGTGATCAAATTTCACAGATTGGCACCATAGTTTGTAGACTCTCTCTAACATTCACAAAGACCAAATAATATACACTGATTTGGGTTATTTTTACCAAAGATTTGTAGCAGTATAAATTTGGGCCAAAATGTATGTGAGAAAAATTACTAATTTACAAACTTTTATAACAGAAAGGAAGGATGGAGGATACTTTTGAGATGTATATCCTTAAGCAACATCGGCCAATGTTTTTAAGAATTGTTTCCATTTTCTTTTTATCAGAATGGAATCGAGTGATAAAACAAACAGATTGGTCAAATGTACCTTTATTTATTTTGGTGGGAATGTCTTGTGAATACTGAATGTAAGCTTGTTTACTCAATGATTCAGGATAGCCCTTATCATTGAGTTTGTTAGTTAATAAGTTGCTTTGTTCTGTATAGTCTGTCATATTGGTACAATTATGCCTCAGATGGCAGAATTGTCCTTTTGGTATATTATTTTTCCACTTGTGGTAGTGGCAGATTTTGTAGTGTAGTAGTGAGTTGCCATCTGTCGGTTTACAATCGTTTTTAGTGTGTATTTCGTCATTGACATGATAAGGTTCAAGATCATAATAAATGAGATGTTTAGAGGATTGTTTTGCCAAATATATTGATAGAAACTGTACACACTGTATTAGATACTGTGTACACTGTCTGAAGTGTATTAGAAACTGTACACCATGGAATGCACTGTAGATATAGGCTACACTGAATGCAGAGTATATATATTAATGCTCTCTCAGAAGAGCGCGCTGTGCTTGGCCAAAGCATGCAGGTAAGGTGCATGCTTTGGCCAATCATCATACAGCAATGTACTGCGATCTCGCAGAGCATTATGGAGCTTTCTGTGGCACTCTAATTTTCCACGATCGCCCCATATGTTCGGTTTGTTTTAGAACAAACAAACACCCGATGTTCGAGTTGAACTTACGTTCGACTTGAACCGCAGGCTCATCCCTATTCCCAATCCTAATAAGACTACAGGACATGTAAGTGTGAAGAAAATTGCTTTGTGCTGGCATTTTTACATAGGAAAACATTGTAAGCATTATGCAGTCTTTTCTCATACTACCCTTAATTTAATGCTAAGAAATGAAATAACAAGTTCACCCCTGAACTAGATAGCAGCATGCAGCTTTTCAATTTTTGATAATTTCACTCTAACCGCAGTATTTAAATTAACAACTAATTGCAAATAATTGTATATCATTTTGTCAAACATATCATAGATCCTGATCTGTGATTTTTAGAATTTATGATAAAACATATATTCTGTACAAGCAGAAAAAAAAATTGATATAAATCTTGGGAAAATTATGACACATTTATAGTTTGTGGTGGCCAAGTATATTTACGACCTGTTCTAATATTCACTGTTGGTTTAATATAGCGGCTTATTTTCAGGTTCTCTCTAATCTCAAAGTCCTAATATATCACATTGACATTTAGGGCTTGTCCATATGAGAGTTTTCTCCTCTTGCAAGCCAGAGAGAGAATACAGCAAGATTGGCCAAAGAAACAGGGAAGTATACACATCATCTGATTCTTTTAACTTTCTTCATTCGTACTGTTATAGCTAATCAGAAGTACTGTATGACTACATGTACACCTTGCCTGATACAAGAACACTGTTGAAAAGATGTTGTTTCTATACATATAGAATTGGATAGTGAGAGAACCACAGGCACCAAATGTAAGATAACCTATAAATATAGTAAAGTGTGACTTTTCCCATGCCTTACCCATTTAACAACACATTTATATATACAATTTCATAGGTTTTTATTTAACAAAAATCCATTAAAATCATTAAATTAAAAAGACAAAAATGTTAATCTACTTCCAGCATATGTTTGGTAAGGTAAAAAAAAACTCTATGCAGATATCTTAATTTTCAGGTAGATGGGACTTTGGGTAGTTGCTTCAACATGTTTCGCCATATTGACTTTATCAGGAAGAACATTAGTACACAAAGTACACTATATCAATTAAAAGATATACAGTCAGACATACAAGTACATAACTCGAGAGTTACAATAAATCTTTTATTTCAGGATGCATTCTCACCACAAGTAAACCACCACGCTGGTTCCATATCACAGTCACATGCCAGTCACACTCCCAGAAAGGCAGGGGGGAAAATCAAACGAGAAAAAGAGGGAGAACAACCCCTGCATGTATTACTCCTCACCCATGTCCAGATTGTAAATAGTAAACTGCAGTAGAATTATAAAGAGGGAACAAAAGAGTTGGCAATTTCTGGGGGTGTGACATGCATATGACTGCGATCTGGGCCTGGCATGGTGGTTTACTTGTGGTGACATTGGTTGGTGACATGTCACATGAGACAATGGTTTGTGAAAAATGTCTTCAGGATTAAAAATCCATTGTTTCAATTTTGAATTAAATCTAAACATAGCTATAGAGGGAGATATATATTTTTTTCAACCAGTGGGCTGAATTAAAAAAACAAATAGATTTCTCCATCCACACAATCAAGGTGAATAGAGGAATCCTCCCAACTGAGACATTGTATTCTGACAGCGGGGACTCTCTACTGTCAGAATACACTGATCAGCAGCTGCAGCCCATTCAGCTGCTGATCAAGAAAAATTTTCCAACAAGCCCATTTGACAGAAGTTAACTGTCAGCTTTTGTTGAGTGGAAGTTGCCACCCAGCTGATCCAGTTGAATTTCAATCCATATATGGGCAGCTTTATACAGTGGTATGCTCTTTGGAAATTACTCATAAAATAGCTGCAAATGATAAATAAACAATGCTACTGAGTATTATGCATATGCAGTATGCAAACATATTCCCAAAAATCATTTAAGAAATACTCACTGGCAATAAAAAGGCTGTTATTGCTGACTTCATTCTAAAAAAAGATCCAAAGACTTGCAAAGAAGTGGAGAGCTTTTTCAATATCCCCACGAACCCCTCTGGAGTCCTGGTTCTGAAAAACTACACATTTATTGTAGTAAAAACTACCTTTATTGAAAACACATGTTAAAATTATCGGTGAATCCAGACTATTGAATTCTATGGGTATTTCTACCTTTCCTATTATTTTTTTACAACTTACCCCACCCCTGCTATCTCCTGAACCTAGCTTTTGTTTCTTTAACCACTTTCAGACCGGACCATTTTGCTGGTCAAAGACCAGACCACTTTTTGCAATTCGGCACTGCGTCGCTTTAACTGACAATTGCACGGTCGTGCGACGTGGCTCCCAAACAAAATTGACGTCCTTTTTTTCCCACAAATAGAGCTTTCTTTTGGTGGTATTTGATCACCCCTGCGGTTTTTATTTTTTGCGCTATAAACAAAAATAGAGCGACCATTTTGAAAAAAACGCATTATTTTTTACTTTTTGTTATAATAAATATTCCCCAAAAATATATAAAAAAAAAATGTTTTCCCTCAGTTTAGACCGATACGTATTCTTCTACATATTTTTGGTAAAAAAAATCACAATAAGCGATTATTGATTGGTTTGCGCAAAAGTTATAGCGTTTACAAAATAGGGATATTTTTATAGCATTTTTATTAATCATTTTTTATTATTTTTTTTTTACTAGTAATGGCGGCGATCAGCGATTTTTATTGTGACTGCGACATTGTGGGGGACCCATCGGACATTTTTGACACATTTGTGGGACCATTGTCATTTATACAGTAATCACTGCTATATAAATGCAGTGATTCCTGTGTAAATGACACTGGCAGTGAAAGGGTTAACCAGTGGGTGGCAGTGTAGGGGTTAAGTGTTCCTAGGGGTGTGTTACTAACTGTGGGGGGGTTGGGCTTTCATTTAGTGAACACTGATCTCTGCTCCAATCACATGGAGCAGAGATCAGCGTCACTAGTTGCTAGGCAGAATGGAGAAATGCTGTTTACACGGCATTACCTCCATTCAACCGTCCCGTGAGACGGTCGTGGGTATGCCCGCAGTGATCGAGTCCGTGGGTCCCGCGACCGGACTCACGGGGGTCCCGACCAGCACAGGAGCGCGCCGCCGGTGGCGCGCTCCCGATGGTAGGGCGGCATTGAAGATTGGATGTACATGTACGCCAATATGCCTGCCCGTGCCATTCTGTCGACGTACATCGTCGTGCGCTGGTCGGGAAGTGGTTAATAGGCTGGGTGGGTCTGATCAATAGGGATGCTATGATGCAAGGGGTCATTGCCAAGCTTAAAGTGTATGTATAGGCAAATCTAAATGTTTTGGATAGAGTAGGGAATGTTTGAAAGCCCTAACAGTTTATTTTTTTATGTCTATCTACCATTTGGGGAAATTAACCTTTGCAAAATTGTTAGAGATAGCTGAAAACTCCAACAACCTTTAGAAGACTTTATTTATGGCATTCTCCAATCCATCCTATAATTGGACCTGTCGTGGGTTCACCACCTGGCGCAGTGGTAACCTAAGGGTTAACAAGAGTACAGAGTAATTGCAGAGACTGGCACCAAGACTTTCCTATTTAAACCCCCCAGCTGCACAGAGACTTTGCTGTCTGATCTGCAGCTTGTAGCTGTGAAACCAGTTCCTGAGATCCTATTTTCTGTGTTGACCTGGCTCACTTTGACTACATTTGCTCTCTGTTACCCTGACCTTGACTTGCCTTCTTGACTACGATTACCTCTCTACTGCTTAATATCCTGTTGCCGAACTCTACTTGTATTCTGACCATTCTCTACCTGTTGTCTGTATCTGCATCTGATGGTCTATTACAAAACCTGACTTGTCTGACTACGCATTCAGTGTCTCCTCAGCTCTGCACCTACCAGCCTGCTTGCTTCCTGTTCCTGTTTGCTGCTGCATCAGCTGAACTGACAACACCTGACATTCAACCTGCCGGTCTCTCCTGGTGACACATCTCCTAGACCAAAGACGACCTAGTCACCCATACACCGCCAGGCTCTTGCGGCCACTGTTGCAACACTGGTGGCCCTTGAGCCAGGGTTGTATGTGAAGCCTTCCCACTGCACGTAAAGCTCAGCCTGCAGGTATATGACAGGGTCCAACTGCAGTTCTTTATACTTTTGTTTCGTTTTGTCTCCTACCCTTTCTCTTATCTTTATTTATGTATTTATTTTACCAGCTTTGCAGATTAGTTTTCATCGATCCTAACTCCATATAATCATTTGTGCTTGATAGTAGAATAATGTTGTGGATTTTTTTCCTATCCAAACTTTGCCATATCTATCTACCAATTGCTATAGACCTAAGTGTATCACTACTTATCTGCTTGTCACATCTGATTTTAATTGTGTAATTGGATTTTGTACTACCATTATATTTCAACCTCCCCTTTTGAGTGGGGATAAATTGTATACTTGTATATATGTTCTGCTCTTTTCATTTAGCAACATGCTGTAAAGTCTTCTAAAGGATTTTAGAGTTTCCATCTCTCTCTACCATATTTGTACTGTATCCGGGGGATGGAGGACACTTTGGAGCCAGAACACCCATGTAAGGATTCCACCAATTTATCCAGGGTATGTTCCTTTGTCAGAGCACTTCTTGTGTCTGTGGAAATTTCTCATTACATTCTGTGCCAGAGATGCAACAAAAACATTTAACCCGATTGTTAGATTTCGCCTTACCTCTAAGCCCGTGTACACACGGTCGAACATTCCCGACAACAAAACTATCGGATTTTGTCAGACGGATTTTGTTTGAAACTGGTGTTGCATACACATGGTCGGACAAAGTTGTCGGAAAATCCGATCGTTCGTAACGTGATAATGTTATTTCGTTACGACGGGACTATGTTCAGGCTAGCAGCCAATAGTTTTGGTCTAGGAATTTGATCTGAGCATGCGTGGCACTTTGTCCGATCGGAATTCTCTACAAACGATCGGACAAAGTCCGATTGGATCATGTTGTCTGACAATTTTATAGCCCTGCTCTAAAACTTTGTCAGTCGGATATTCCGACGGAAACAGTCCGATGGGGCCCACACACCTTTCCTCACTCTATCCAGATTTAGAAAAGGCTTTTGCCTAGAGATACACTTTAATGTAGAACTGCAAGTTCACAAAAATAGGACTTTATTCGTCATACTTACTACTAATACTACTTAATAACTGGCTCTGTGTCCTGTGATGTACGAGAGAGAAAATAGTATTTTTTAATCATACTTACCTGTAAAATCCTTTTATTTGAGTACATCACAGGACAGAGAGTTGGTTATTAGAATAATAACTTCTTGGGTTATATGCCACCTATAGGTGAATGGACACTGCTAGATCAGTCAGAACATTCAAACAGGAAGTCCTCCTCTATATAACCCCTCCTACACAGGAAGCACTTCAGTTTTGTAGCAAGCAATAAATTCACAAAAGAGGGAAGGGACCTCTGTGTCCTGTGATGTACTCAAAGAAAAAGATTTTACACAGGTAAGTATGATAAAAAAAATCCTATTTTATCTATCGTACATCACAGGACACAGAGCCAGTTATTAAATAATAACGACTTGTCCCAAAGCAATTTCCTTGAGGGGAGGGAGACACCATCACAGAAACTGCCACCAGAGACTGACTTACTCTACTATTGGTAATACGCTGAGGCCAAAGACAGGATCCTCCACGTTATTGACATCCACATCTACATTCTGTAGATGAAAACACCAAAGACCAAATAGTGGTCTTGAATACCTGGGCCACTGTCACCCGATGTCGGATGGCCCAAGATACTCTCACACACCTAGTAGAGAATCTCTCCCCGAAAAAAAAAATTGCATTTTGCCCTTTAAACTTTAGGCATCAATGATAAACTGGCAGAACCACTGCTAAATATTCAACCTGGATGCCATCTGTCCTTCCTGGGCTCTTCTGGCAGCATAAACCAGGATTTCTGACCTGCGTCGACAACTCAAGTAGATCCTGAGCGCCTGAACTACCCCTAGAGTTATACAACTTGGAATCTAGTAGATTCACCTGCACAGTTCCCCTGCCACTATTCTATAACTGGAATACGTATTGGCAATAGAGACAGCACTTGTACTGTCCCAGACAGAATCTGGTTCACCTCCCTGAGTCCCATGATATCTGGTGCCACCCTGGTGGTTGATATGTATGCCTGCAGAGGTATTTCCGGATAGAACCTACAACTGGTTTGTACCATAATCCACAACAAGGCATAGTGGCCAAAAGCTCCAAGATATTTATGGGCAGTATACTCTCTTGTGGAGACCAATTCCACTGAACTGTAGCCACCCTCAAATCAACTGGAGAGACTGGCATTAGTGGTTATTATCTTCCAAATTCCTGAAAAGGAAGAATATCAACCACAAATTTTTGCACTGCAACACCCCGAGAACAGAGTCCTCCTGCAATTCAATGCCTAGATCTTCAAGTTCCAGCCAGAGAGAATGATCCTCTACCAAGACCTGGAGCAGGACTGTATGTAGGGAACGTGCTTCGACCTAAACACAGCTTCCTGCTGCATAAATATATCGAAGGAACCCCTGAAATTGACTGCTTCCTGAGCAAAGATTATTGAGATAATGAGTATTGAGGTGTCTCCAGCAAGCCCAGCACTGGGGCTAGAAGCTTTGTGAACCCTCTGGAGCCATGGCCAATTCAAAGGAAGATTTAAAAAAAAACGACTTTCCACTGCAATTATAGAAATCTTTGATAAGCCTGCACAAACCATCACATGAAGACGTGCGTTTACTGATGATTATGGACCCCGAAATCTACCTCTTGCAGAGAGGTCATCACTGAACAGACCTAACTTATCTGAAACAGAACGATGCTCAGCGGCTTGAGATCATAAGCTAGACCTCATGTCTCTATTCAGTTTTGAAACTGCTACCATTTAATTGTCTCACAATAATGGGCCCATAACATCTGCTCCAAGAGCCAATACAAAGCAAAAGACTCACGACTCTGTGGCAGAACCGGACAGTCCCAAGAGGTGCACTTATCCTACCAGGTTTCTGCTGCCTAAAGAAGGAGCAAACCACCTCAGAGACTGCCTAAGAACCTATGGTTTGAGATACTCTCAAAACACTGCAGCTTCAGATGCCTCTTTCACTTAGGAGGGAAAAAACTTGCAGCCCCTGGTATTTCTGGGCAGTTGGCCATCCAAGTATTAACCAGGCTTGATCCAAGATTAGGCGCCACAGTGGCTCAGATACCCCTGATGCCATTGGTCCAACAGGAAATGTAAATACCGCCAGATCTGGACCCAAGGGGGGTGTATCTGCTTCCCCAGCCACCTCTCCCTTCTGGAGTCATTTAGCTAGTCTAGCAGGTACATAATAAAGTTGCTATATTAGACAAAAAAGAAATACGTAATTCCACAAGAATGCAGGCCTAGACAACGTTGGTCTACCACTATACAACACCGTAGGTATGTAAGTATGTAGGTACTCAGGAATGCAAACTTGCACGCATATAAGTATTCTTGCTGTTTATGCATTTGCGTAAGCAATAAAATGCAAAAAATATATATATAAAGTTTAATGTAAACGAGCACATGTTTATACATGTATTTATACAATATTCACTCATGCACACATGTGCTCATGCAAAGGTGTTTATGCTAGTAAGCAAGCATGTGTTTGTTCAACATTTATGCAAACGTACTTATGCAAGCAAGCATGTGTTTATGCAAAACATGCATTTATGGGCAATCATGTGTCTATGCATAATGTGTCCATGTATATATATGCAAAATGTGTCTAGTGTAGACATGTGTCAATGCACCTTACACAAACACGAGTCTATGTGCCTTGCAGACATGAATCTATGTGACATGTGTTATGTGTCATATGCATACACGAGTCTATGCGACATGTGTCATGTGCCTTAAGCAGACATGAGTTGAGTCTATGCGACACGAGAGTCTATGCATCTTACGCAGATATGACTTGAGTCTATGCGACACGAGAGTCTATGCACCTTATGCAGACATGTGTTGAGTCTTTGCTACATGAGTCTATGTGGCTTATGCAGACATGAGTTGAGTCTATGTGACACGAGTCTATGCCCCTTATATAGACATATTTTTAGCAACCATGTGTTTTTAGCAAACCTTGTGCTTTTAGCAGATATAAGTCTTCAACAAACATAAGCTTTAGCAACGTAAGCTTTTAGCAAACATAAACTTTTAGCAACATAAGCATTTAGCAACAAAAGCTTTTTATTTCAGCAAGCATCTGGCAAGCATAAACTTTTAACAAACATAAGCATTTAGCCCAGTTTGCAAGTGTTCACCTGTTCAACTGCACCATACTAGTTTTGTGTCAAATGCACATTATTCTGGAGACATATCACTTTAAAGTGTACTGCTAGAGGTGTATCGACTTACAGTTGTACAGGCCCCCAGGATTAAGCAGTAAGTATGCAGTATATAATCATGACTTTGCCTGGCCACACAGTTATCCAATAATAAGTACTCACACTTCACTAGTATCCATGGGCTGCTGTTATGCCTCAAGAGGCCCAGCTGAATCTTCCAAGCACATGGCCAACATGACCACCCCTCCACTTCCTGCCTGTATAGAAATAGGCCCCTGCGCCCTCTAGTGGCTGGAGGAGAAATGGCAGTCCATACTCCTAAGAAGTACACAGAGCATGTTTCAAACAGCACACTGCCCCTAGGGGCTACTGAGAGATCACCAGACAGATCGTTTTATAAAGAGAAACTGAAAACAAATGCAGACTTACCATTCCTGCTGCAGGACTCTGAACATAACAGGAGTCCAATCTTCACCCATCATGGTGAGCTTTGTCATAAAAGACCTTGAGAGACTGGGTCCCCCTTAATGCAGGGTTCACTCCTCTGCACCTGTATATCACCCTGCAGGAAAGTACCTTGTTCAGAAAAAACACGGCACAGGGCACCAATTACGCAGGTTCCAGCACCATAAGGCTGCGTACACACGGGCGGACTGTTCGCCCAACTTTGTCAGTGTTTTGAACAGTGTTTCAGCAGACAGTCCGCTCGTGTGTGGGCTTCAGCGGACAGTTTCAGCGGACAGTCTGACGAACAAAGTTTTTCGGAATTTCCGTAAGACTGTCCGCTGAAACTTGGTTTGAGCGGACAGTCCGCTCGTGTGTAGGCTTGTTCGTCAAACTAAGTTCCGTGCATGCTCAGAAAGGATTTACACGCCGAAGGTTGCATTGCAGTGTATAGGACGTCGTTTCTCGAGTCCCGTCGTACGTGCCGTTCACGTCATCGCGCACGCTTTCAGCGGACTGTTCGTTCATCGTGTGTGGTCAAGTCCGCTCATGCAAATTTTGAGCGGACTGTTTGTCGGATTGTTTGACAAACTAAGTTGGGCGAACAGTCCGCCCGTGTGTACGCAGCCTCAGGCTGCATTACAGGCAAAACATTGAGGAATCTTCTCTTCTGTCTATTGAGGCTCGGGTACCATCCATTTTGGCTGACAGCTCTTTCGAATGGATCCAAATGAAGTCCATGATTCTAAACAGAACCGTCCAGACCTCCAAGTATGCTCCCAGAGCACCTGTATCATATAAGTGACCACAACCATACAGACACTGGCAAAAAACTGAAGTGCTTCCTGTGTAGGAGGGGTTATATAAGGGAAGACTTTCTGTTTGATTGTTCTGATTGATCTACCAGTGTCTATTCAACTATAGGTGGCATATAACCCAAGTAGTTATTATTATAATAACTAGTTCTGTGTCCTGTGATGTACAATAAAGATTGTTTGATTTTGTAGAGCACAGTAAGTAAAATAGGATTGTAACTTTTGTTTTGTTAAAAATACAATTTTCCTCTAACTGAGGTTATGTTTCTTTCCCCTTACTGTGGCCTCCTTGTACATTATTTGTATGAAGTTCTTGCTAAGGTCCCACATCAGCTAAACATCAAAGTTTTACTGTGGTAACTGATGTGCCAGAGCACTGTGCACTGTGTTTGTAGTCCAACTAAGGAAAGGGTGACAACGCTGGACAGGTGTTGTCACCCTAGGAAGTGCCTGTGGATACACTTTGCCAAAGTTCCATCTACCTTTAGAGCTTTGGTGCCTCTGTACCTCTTGCCTGTTACAGTCCCTCTGGCTATTCTCTTGCTTATATTTAAACCTGTGATAACAAGACAACTGGCCACTACTCATGCAAAATGTTTTGAGAACAACCCTTATCCACTAGTTAATGCTAGATATCACCTTTGCAAGGTTAACATTGAACATCAATTTGTCATTATTGGATATCAAAGACAGATTAACAGTCTTTTATGATAAAATGATATTAAAATATAGAATAGTGTTTCTGTCCAATCAAATGCACTTTCATTATATCTACCACTTTATTTCCTTGTTTGTTTATCAGAATATAAATTTAGGTGACCAAGGTCAAGTGTGTTTCTCCATATTCTTACAGGAAGAGATATAGTAAAGTGCTGTTTGATTTATTATCGTCAGTATTTGCAGTATTGGCAGCTGAAGTAATAGCAGAAGCAATAATACAAGGACACATTTCAATGCACCAGGAATATTCTTTGAGACCACAACCAACTACCATATCCCTGAGCAACAAAATACCCTCACAATATAGGCGGTAAATCTGTGTATGTTATATGTGCTGGATCTAGAGTACTGTGATTTATTGGCTTAATAGGAATTAACATGGTCTGAAGTTACTACCTATTCTTTTTGTAAAGAAGATGTAATGAGAATGAAAACTCTGCATGGCTGGTTACTACTGGAAGAAATTAATAGACACACTTTGATAGATACACAACACTCACAGGACTTTTGAAATCAATACATAGGTTTAATGTGAACAAATTAAGCCCATGTATTGATTGCAAAAGTCCTGTGAGTGCTGTGTCTCTATATCAAAGTGAATATTGTAACTCATTTGTTCCTGTGGGACTTCCAAAGCCATTATAACTATAGAGAACTATACACAATGCCAGGCTCTCTCTGCCCTTCGTGTCTGTGGTTTGTTTTAATGTGCTGTGTATGAAGAGTCAAAGTTTGCACAGCATTGCTGTATTCTAAGTTAGTGTAGTCATATTCTGATTGTATTCCTAAGTATCTAAATTCAGGAAAAGTGTTCAACCTTCTGTTTAAAAGTCTGAGATAGTCACCGTTCAGATTTCTTTGCACTTCTCCTAATTAAATTTTGTCTTGTTTTTACATTTTGCATTGCAATAGGGAATACAGTCTCAGCTTTGTAAATCTTAGACAGTTTTCTTTCCAGGATTTCTCAGTCATTATGGTCTTATCATCATCCCAGCTTCTTTCCCATAGTACAAAGAAAAAAAATATTAATTTAGAAAATTAAAGCTGTGTGCAGTCATGTGTTTTGCAAGCTCTTGTTTTTGATTTCTTTTTTAATTTCCTTTTACACAGGTTTTTTTTTTTTTTTTTTTATTTTTTTTTTTTAAGCTAGGATGTACTGGGGCGTGGCCTGCAGCGGCATGGAGTAGGACGCTCTTTCTGTGAGCTCCGGCTGCCCTTTATCCGTTCTTCTATCCTTGCGGACCCCTTCGGATCCTTTACCCGGAGAACGGCGCTACCTCCACCGGGAGCACCGTGAGCCCGAATGTCGCCGCCGAAAAAGTCCCAGGGAGCCCTAGCGAAGCTGGGAAGGTTCCGTGCTGATGCCCCGGACCTCGTGGAGG
This sequence comes from Lithobates pipiens, assembly GCF_037356315.1. Classification (NCBI taxonomy): domain Eukaryota; kingdom Metazoa; phylum Chordata; class Amphibia; order Anura; family Ranidae; genus Lithobates; species Lithobates pipiens. The sequence continues at coordinate 4,817,282 of NW_027507718.1, forward strand.
AAGATGGCGTCGCTCCGGGCCCGGCTGCTGACAATCCTCCGTCGGGTGACACGGCACGCATCCTCGAGGCTGTGACCCTCTGCCGCACCTCTCTCACCTCCAGGATCGAGGAGGTGAAGGTTGACATCTCCCTCATTCGCCAGGACATGCACAAGCTGCGCGAGAGGGTCGGGGAGACGGAGCGCAGGCTGGGCCAGGTGGAGGATGACATCCCCCCCCTCCAAATATCCACCGAAAGACTGCAGCATCAGCTATCCACTGTCCTAGCTAAGCAGGACGAGCTCGAGAACAGGATGAGACGCTCCAACCTTCGTTTTGTGGGGCTGCCTGAGAAGGCAGAAGGCAATGATCCCCCAGCATTCCTAGAGCGTCTACTGATCGCCAATTTTGGTCGGGAGGCCTTCTCACTTACCTTTGCGGTCGAGCGTGCCCACCGCCTGGCCTCTAGACCCCCGCCTCCTGGTGCTCCACCACGCACTTTCATCGCGAAGATGCTTAACTACCGCGACCGGGACGCGGTTCTCCGCCTCACCAGGGAGAAAGGTAACATCCCATACGAAGATAAGCGTATAGCGGTGTTCCCAGACTTCTCTGCGGAGATCCAGAAGAAGAGGGCTCAATTCACGGAAGTCAAGCGCCAGCTCCGCACCCGCCATCTGGTATACGCTATGATGTTCCCTGCACGGCTCCGTGTAGTGCGGGACGGCAAAGCTCACTTTTTTGAGGATCCCTCGGCTGCCCTTTCCTGGCTGGAACAACGCCCTGATGATGCCCCTGCTTGACTGATGGCCTCCGTGTGTCTGGGCCCTGTCTGAAATGTCTCCTTATGATGGCCGGCTTCATCCCATGCAGTGAGTAATTTTGCACTTCTGCCACCTTCCCCCGTTTTGCTGGCCCCCCTCCCTCTCCTTGATCCCTGGTTGCCTCTCTCGTGTGCCCCTGATCAATATCTGCATGCCCCTGCTTCAGCCGCATGTTCTCCCTTTTTGTTTTGCTAAACATGGGTCCCACCGTTCCTTAGACAATTTGGCAGCCGGGAAAATGGGCACTGGTATTGACTGAGACTTTCCCATGCCGTGTCCCCCTACCCAGCTGCACAGCACAGTTGACTTTTGTTCGCCCCTTCCCCCATTTGGGAGTGTGTCTGGCCATTCTCGCTCTGCGGATCTGGATTTTCCTCCTGCGGTCCGGGATGGCTGGGCGCGGTCCCTCCTGTCACTCCAAAGTGTGTTTCCCTGGCCGGCCTCAGTTTCCATGTGGCTACTGGACTACTGTGTGTTTTGCCTGCCTTGCCGGTCCAGTGTAGGCGCTGTTCTGCTCTACTCTACCAGTTATAGTTTTTGTTCAATGTTTATGCACCATGCCCTTTTTATGTTTGTATTCTCTAATCCATGTCTGCTAATTGTCCTTTTGTTTGCCCCTGTGCCTTCACCGCTGCGGGGGTTGTCCCTGACCCTGGTATTTACTAGACGGGCAGCCCCTGCGCAGGGTGGTGGTGGCGCGTCAGCCTTAGCCGCTTTCCCTTGCGGGGGCTCCCCGATGGGGGTCGCTGGGTCTTTATGGCCAACATATGTCTCCTTATTCCTGAATTGCACCTTCCAGTTGTTATGGCTTCCCTTAAGGTAGTCACGTGGAACGTGCGTGGCCTGCGGGAAAAATCAAAGAGGGTTGCGGTGCTCTCCCATCTTAAACAGATGAGGGCTGATATCATGGTACTTACCGAGACACATATCACGGGTCAGTTACAGCTATCCCTTAAAAAACCTTGGGTGGGGTGGATGTACCATGCCCCCTTTACTAGTAATTCCAGCGGGGTAGCTGTACTTGTAGCCAAGTCCGTTCAGTTTTGCCTTCATGATTTATGCTCTGACAGGCGGGGTCGCTATTTATTCCTGCACATCACGGCAGGGGGTCTTGAATTTTTGCTCTTAGCTTTTTACATTCCCCCACCCTTCCAGTTTGAGGTCCTCCAGCACGGTGTTAATTTTATGTTGCGGCACCCAACGTTGCCGTCGCTATGGTTGGGGGATTTTAACTCTGTGGTGTCCCCTGCCTTGGATAGACTCACCCGCTCCCAAGCCCCCTCCTCTCCCCCGGTTCGGACCAGGTTCGGCAACTTTTTAGCCGAATTTGCTCTGACGGACGTTTGGAGGTATAAACACCCCTCCCGCAGGGAGTATTCCTGTTTCACGCCAGCGCATGATGCAATGTCCAGGATAGACCTGATTCTGTGTTCCCCTACCCTGCTTCCGTGTCTTTTGGAGGCGGAGATTGGGACTCGGGTCTTGTCTGATCATTCGCCGTGCTGGGCTCGGCTTCGCCTGCCCTCCACACCGGCTTCCCGTTTGTGGAGATTGAACCCGTTCTGGCTGACGGCTCTCCCTGATTTGGAGGCTGTCCAGAGGGAATGGGTTCATTATTTTCAGACAAATGCGGACTCTGCACCATTCGGACTGGTTTGGGAGGCTTTTAAATTGCATGCCCGTATGTTTATGTCCACACGCATTAACCAGTTCAAGAAATCCTCGGGGCTCGCTATCCAGCAAGCTGAGGAGCTGCTGGTGGAGCTGGAAGGCGCATTTTTGGCGCATCCCACCCCCTCCAACTCCTCTAAGTTAAGACTACAGTCTAGGCTTACTGACCAACTACACCTGGATAGAGCGGGGAGAAAGATTTTCTTTACTAAACAAAAAGTCTATGAATATGGGGAGAGGGCAGGGGGTCTACTGGCTTATTTGGCTCGCCTGGACCATGGCCCCCCGGTTGTGGTCCAGCTCGTGTCTGCGGCGGGAATCACGCTGTCGGATCCACAGGAGGTAGCCCAGGAGTTTCGGCGCTTTTTTGCCGACCTGTACACTTCTGAGGCCTCTGGCTCCTTGGATGACTTGCGTGCCCTGCTGCAGACGGTGGATTTCCCTGTCCTCTCCGAATCGCAGGTGGAGCTTTTGGAGGCTCCCATTACCGAGGACTGCATAGCGGAGGCTATAGCATGTTTGCCACCTTCTAAGGCCCCGGGGTCAGACGGCCTCCCCAGGGAGTTTTATAATCAATTTCAGGAGACCCTACTCCCTAAGCTCTGCCGGCTATACGCTCATGTTTTTGAAACCGGTGTACTCCCCCGTTCCATGAGTGAGGCGCTGCTTGTCCTTATCCCTAAGCCTGGCAAGGACCCTCTCTACCCTGACTCCTACCGCCCCATCTCGCTCCTGCAGCTGGACGTGAAGATTTTGGCCAAAATCCTCGCCCTCAGGCTTAATAAGGTGATACTCCATCTCATACACACTGATCAGACCGGCTTTATGCCCCGCAAAAACACGGCCTTCAACTTACGCAGACTGTTTATGAATTTACAGGCTTCCCATGACAACGTGGGTACTAGGGTGGTTGTTAGTCTGGATGCCGCAAAGGCGTTTGATTCGGTGGAGTGGGGGTACCTGTGGGAGTGCCTACACAGCTATGGCTTTGGCCCTAAATTTGTGCGCTGGATACAGCTTCTCTATCAGGCCCCCACTGCCCGAGTTCTCGTCAATGGTCAGATCTCTAGTCCCTTCCCTTTGAAGAGGGGCACCCGGCAGGGATGCCCCATCTCACCCATGCTGTACGCGCTGGCGGTGGAGCCCTTGGCTCTGGCCATCAGAGCACACCCGGATATCCACGGTCTCCGCAAGGGTCAACTATCGGAGGTACTTAGCCTCTATGCGGATGACATGTTGCTATATCTGGAGGATGCCGGCCCCTCCTTGGCGGCGGTTTTGGAGGTGGTTGGTCGTTTTGGGGTTTTTTCGGGTCTTCGCATTAATTGGTCAAAATCACAAATTCTCCCTATTGACCCCGCCGCCCCCACGTGTACGCAAGCCTCCTTGCCTCTCGAGCGCACGGACCGCATTAAGTACCTCGGCATTCACTGCTCTCGTTCCCTCACAGACTACATTAATCTTAACCTCGAGCCCCTTTTCCACCTGCTGAAACGGAAGACCCAGGTTTGGTCCAGGCTCCCTCTCGGGGTCATGGGCCGCTTGGGTCTTTTCAAAATGATTCTCCTCCCCAAACTCCTGTATGTCTTTTGGCATGCCCCAATCCGTATACCGTCGCGATTATTCCGTGATATGGAATCGATCCTCAACTCCTTTGTTTGGGGCTCTTCCAGGCACAAGCTGGCCTGGCAGACCCTCAAATGTCCGACCCGTCTTGGCGGCGCTGCGCTTCCCGACCTAGAGACGTACTACCTGGCCTCCCAACTCTCTCATTTTTATTACCTGAACATGCATGACAAGCTGAGATACTCCCTCCTGGTGTGTACCTCGGTGGCGGATATCATTGCGCACCCCTTTCAAATACTTTTTTGTAAACATAGAGCTAGCCCTGTTACGAACTGCCAGCATGTTATGATTGCGCACCACTGCCGATTGTGGGGTGTGGCGCGGTCTAGGTCCGGGGCACCCCCCCTGCATGCACATACGCCTCTCTGGGATAACCTCGATATCCCGGAGCTGTTGGGAATCCCGGATTATAAACTGTGGATATGTAAAGGGGTTATCTATGTCTCTCACTTCTACACACCTCAGGGTATTAAGACCTTCCAGGCACTTAAAGATGAGTTTGGCCTCCCGAACCAGGTGTTTTTCCGTTACCTTCAGGTCCGCCACGCCCTACAGGCTCAATTTGGGAATTCGCCTCCGATTCTGGAGTGTACCCCCTTGGCGGGCCTGGTTACTGGCAATGACTCTTATAAGCTTACGTCCACTATTTATGCACACCTCCTTGCTCCTCGGGTTACGGCCCACGCATATAGTCTCAAACCTAAATGGGAAGTTGATGTTGGCCCTCTGGAGGATGAGCAGTGGGGTGAGATACTATCGGTATCGGTGGAGGTGTCCCCCAAAATGTCGGATAGATTGACGCATTTATACGTACTTCACCGGGCCTACATCACCCCTGGGCGGTTATCTAAATATAGACAAGGATTCGACCCTGCATGTCCCCGCTGTGGTATCATCTTATTTGGACTTGCCCTCCCGTCCAGAGGTATTGGGCTCAGATAGTCCAGTTCCTACATGACCATATGGGGTCCCCCCTCACGCTCTGCCCAAGACAATGTATACTCGGTCTCCTTCCCCTTCAAGATGAAAATAAATATCTTAGAATATTCCTACAAGAGACCCTCTTTGCTGCCAGGATGCAGATAGCCAGATTGTGGCTCAGACCGGATCCCCCAACGCTCCAGCAGTGGCTGAGAGCTGTTAACCAAACTCTACCCTATAAGAGACTCATTTATGCTAACCGAGGTTGCCCTATGAAATTTCATAAGATTTGGGATGAGTGGATGAATAGTCCTCATTGCTGCACGGGATAAATATCGTATGTGGTTGGTGGCAGTATTTCCCCTTGATATATTCGCCTTGAGACCCTGTTACATGTATATGTGTATTACCTATGGTCATGCTATTATGTACACTGTATTTTCCAGGCTATCCTGCTTGACATGGACTGTGTGTGTTTTTTTTTTTTTTTTTTTTTGCTTTTCCATGGTGCTTGGCGCTTGTTGCGCCTTTCCCCCCCCCCCCCCCCCCACTTATGTTTGAGTATTGCTCTGTAGTCCTTTTTTTTTATGTATGCGCAATAAACTCTACTCTGGTTAAAAAAAAAAAGCTAGGATGTACTGGTATTCAGTACCAACATCTTCAGTACTTATACCAGCACCTCCAATATAGGCCCTGTATACAAAGCAAATAAGGATGCCAATATTAACTTAGTAACTCTAGTAAAGACAAAAGATAGGCTGTACTTGCTACAACTTCTCAGTGACACCCAACAGTCCATGAGCACCCCACCTCTACCCAGGTCATTCAGCAACCCAGGCCCATGGGTCATGGCCATTTCCTTTAGATCTAGATTGTCCGGCAGAGAGGGAGGGAAAGGCAGATTTGAAGAGGAGATCTGTATTGGGGGGATTTGGGGAGGTGAGCTTTGTACTGGAGGAATTTGGATTTGTGCAAATATGACACATTTATACAATTGCAAACTGGCTTTAGTTTAGAATAGGGTGGAAAACTATGCAACTTTTGCACACATGTCAAATGGTATACATTGTTTTTCTTTTTTACATAGAATCCCATCAAACATCAGCTGTACATTGTAGAATAGAGCTGTTGCCTTTTAGTAGTTCCCTGTTGTCATATGCTAGGCAATTCTTTGCTTGTGTTTTGAAAACATCAAAAGTAGTTTGTTTGCTGGTTTTGTACAATTACAATTACAACTATTTAGAAGTAGTCTCCAATTTCCAAGGTTTGAAAAAGATCTAGTTTCTATTTGAGTTTTCCAAAATATGCTTCATTTACGTTAGTGTATAACAGTATAATGTTTGTCTTTAAGCACAGCAAGCTAAGGTGCATTTAAAGGGATACACACCATTAAAAATAAGCAGCGCCACACCCATTAACTTCTTATCATTCACAGCGCACTTTGCACATGCGCAGTACTGTCAGTTTCACTTACAAGGAATGGCAGCTGTAGCACCCAAGAGCCGATTGAAAAATCGGTTAGGGTGCCAACATCAAGGGGTCCCTGGACAGGTAAGTGTAAGAAAACCAGTGGAAAACATGTGGCGCACACTCGCATGAGCGGTGAACAGCATGCATGTGAAGGATCGTGTCCCTAGGGCCAATTGGCACCAGACCACCTATTTAAAGGGTGCCCTGACCACTGATCAGTGCTGACTGGACTTCAGCTGTTTTCCTGAACCCTGCTATTATTCTGCTTGATACCCGTTGCTGAACTTGGCTTTCCTTGACTGTGCTTCTGGACTCTGATATACTTTGATTACTGGTTCCTGATCCTGGCTTCCCATTTGACCTTGCTTCTGCCTAGGTACCTTGCTGCCTGCCTGCTAATGAACCCGGCTATCCTTGTGACCTCGCTCCTGTTCCCTGCTTGGCTCAACACTGCCATCCGAGTGACTGAGACCACGGTCCTGTGACTAGCTGCAACTTCCTGCTACAAGTTTCCGGGTCTACATCTGCAGGCATTTGTTTTACTCCTGTCCATCGGCTCCTTCTGTTCCACTCAGTGGAACCTGGGCTGGAGATACAAGAGAGGCCGACATTATCATTTCAGTCTCCCTTCAAGTATGTGACAGGAAGTGTCCTAATATTACTAATCTGCAGCTACAGTAGTTGTAGCTGTTGACTTTTTTTTTGGTAAGGGGCCAAAGCTCTGCTTTAATCCCCCTATCAGTGTTGAATGGTTTGTCTCAACCCTCTAACTGAAAATTTTGCTGGATGCTTGGTCTAATAAAGAAAGTTGAATAATAAAAGACTTATTGGCAGAATCACCAGGTGAAAATAAAGGTAATAAGCCTGGACAAAGAAAACAAATGCACCCACCACATTTAAATATTGATAAGCTGCAATATAGCAAATTGTTGGTTGTGGTTTTACTACTGCTTTAAATAGGAACTGCAGTCTGCTTACATAATTTGTAATAAAAACATCTTTGCCATTCTGAAGCTTTCCTCCAACCACTTTGCATATTATTTCATATATACAGTGATTCTATACTTGCCAAATATGCTGTAGAAATTATTATTATTATACAGGATTTATATAGCACCAGCAGTTTACGCAGCACAATTACAGTACAGTTCAACCCAGAAGGGACGGGAGGGCCCTGCTCGTAGATCTTACATTCTAAAGGGAGGGGGTGATGGTACAAAAGGTGATAGATGCCAGGGAATGATTTGATGGGGGTGGCTTGGGGACAGTTAGGTGGGTGTGGATAGACAAAAAAATAGGAACTCTCCCTCCACTGAGTCTGGCTGCAACCATTTTATAACTGTGGGCAGCTGAAGCTGCTGCCTGTTCACTTCCTGGATTTACACAGACACATAGAGGCACACCTCCCGCTCTGCAACTCTCATTGGCCCTATTATAGCTTATCCGCCTCCCTTCCTGGCAAACTCTAATGAGAGTGAGAAAGAGAGCTGTGCATGATGTCATACGCCTAGGCTAATGACCAGACAAGAAACAGGAAGTGGGCTGTATAAGGTATTTTCTGGCAGAAACAAAATGTTTTACTTTCCAAAGTTAAAAAAACAAGGGCAGAAGATTTAATAAATGAAAAGTTGAAAAAAATTATGGAAGTACCGCTTTAAGGTTATTATGTGCAGTTTTACAAAATTTCAAACAACCTGTGCAGGTTAAGCAAAATTAAACAAAATAGAAGCCTCTCCTAAAGGGATTTTTCTAATTATATTTTTATTACTACTAACACTACTATTACCACTAATCTTATCCCAACTTCTAATAAGTCATGCGTTAATAAGGTGTAGGTTGCCAGACATCACCATTTTCACAAAGGCCATTACTGACTTATCTAAGGGTCAGGTATGTCATAATTCATGCATATTATAAAAAAAATGTGACACCTCCAGAATTCTCTGCTTAGAGTTAAAGGTGAGAATTACAGGGGAAAGGTCTTGGTCACAAGAAGCATGCCATTGTTTAAATATGTTGACAGCTATTTTTTGTAGACCACATTTGACAATAAAAATACCATAATATAAATAGTCTTAATTAATATTTGTTAGGTATACGTCATTGTTTGTAAGGTATTCATGTTTATCATCTTTTGTCAAAGAACTAGAATTCTGCATGTTCAGTTACTGAAAATCAAAATAATCAAAATAAAAGACAGCACTTTTTGATGACTTAATCAACTATTCGAAAAACAAAACTAATGACCCTTTCCCTAGGATTTATTAACTATCTAATTGATACAAATAAAATGAAAACAAAACCCTAGGCTTGCGCTTTAGTGTCTTTGTTTAACGTTGGGAATACAACTTCTACCCTTATTAAACATTCCAGAGAACGACACTTCTGTTAATGTAATCATTGTCAATCTCTATCAAGCAAATTTATTTTGACATAGGTCATTAACACTCCTGTTTCCTGTGGACAGTTTATGTGTGATAATGAAGAGTGCATCTCTAGATTAACAGTTCTAAAGAAGAACATATTTCTTAGTGTCACATGTAATACAATAGCCAACTGTGATCGCACTACATTCCAGCCTTTCTTCTCAGTGCTGTATCATATTGCAAAAGATTTAATGTACAATACAAAATGGAGTAAAGTGCCTATACAGTGTTTAAAAGTATACTCATGGGCTTATAATTAAGTGCTGCTAAATATGTCTCATTATGGCATACTACAACTGTGTTTACACAGGGCATGCTTTAGAGAAAATCCAATGCATTTGCTCTAAGGTTGTCAACTAGCTTGGTTCAGTGAGGGAAAAACCTTAACGGACATGGAATAAAAAGATCAGGCAGGTATTTGTTATGTGACTCCAAGCCCTGCCATTGATATGTTCGTTGCTATATAACTTCCAATAACACCAAGGGATTGAACCTGCTTCAGAGGCAGAACTGATAACTAGCTAAAGCTTGGTAGGGCAGGTTACTTGTCAGCCCTGTGTGAGCACAGCTCCTAAAGGTAAGACTAGAATCTGCTCTGTCTCCTCATAGCTGCTGATTTATTATAAGAAAAGCAGAAAATACAATGCTGACAATATTTTTCTAACTGTGTTTTTTTCCATCCAGCTTACTGCTATTAAGAGATTTTCGTTTAGCAAGCAAATACTTTATTTGCATGACTACAAATGAAAAATTATCAAAGGACCATTACATTTTCTGAGCTAAAGAAAATTTGTATACATGCAAGCAATTTATTTCAAGTGCCTAAAACACTGTGCAGTCGAAAAAACTGAACAACTTGTTGTACACCATCATCCATTCAAAAAACAAAGATTAATGTAAGCATTATAAGCATGGATAGTAGAAAATGTTAGGGTGAACAGGTTCTTAGTCAATTAAATTAATTTTAGACAACCTGTATTTGTGTACTGATGCATATCTTAAAATAGTACCACCAAAAGCATTTTATTATGCTTATTTTATGTGATTCAACAAGTGGCATACATATGACTGTACCACTTTCATTTGACTGATAAGGAAATGGTTTTAAAAAACCTCAGCAATTCTGTGCCCCTTATGAGAAATCCAAGTTGAGTTGTAGGGAAAGAAATATCTCTTTAACCCAAGAAATTTACACTTATGCCCTATTTTGAGCCCTTTCCTGTTATGGCTAGTTTAAAAAAGATCATTATTATTGCTTTTATTAAGTGCAGATATTGACTACTGGACCACTTGGAATTTGCTTCTCCTGAATGATCTGTCTTCTGTTTGGGTCCTAAGCCTTCATAACAGCATCTTTATCATTTTTGTGACTGTATCTATCCACCCTATTGATGGTCCTCGTCTTCTTCTCTTCCTACCATATTTGTTTTCTTGAATGAGTTGATTCTTCTCAGAATAAAGTTTCCTTACCCAAACCAAACTTTGGGCCACGCAAGGAATATTAGAATGAGATGGACAGTTTGTACACTGACAAAAGTTGTTAATGGTTTTATTTATTTTTTTATTTTTCATCTTGTCCACTAGATATCTAGTAGCTGCTAAACTGATATTGATTATCAATGGAGCCATTTTTGCCCCATACACCATACAATTCTTAGCAAATTAGGTCTAAAACAAAATGTTCTGCTAACACTAGAATATTGCGAGATGTTCCCTCTCTTGAGAAAGCCTTCACTTATATTTATAATAGCATAATTTCGTATCTTTCACTTTGTCATTTCTAATAAAGTTTAATAGTTTCATTGTTTTACAGTTGTGGTCCTACTTCCCATTGCTGGATAGCATACAGATTTTTGAATTAGTGTATCTGAGTTACCTCTTAAGACTGCTCTGTTTGCATTTATGTTTTAATCAAAAATTGTAATTAGCTTCAATGCTTAAAGCATAATTCTTTGAATGTAATCAATTGCCAAGGAGCTGGCTTTTGATTTCACGCATACAGAAAGTGAGAATTCATCAAGAAAATATTGAGCAGTTAGTATTGGATTACTGACTAAGAGCCAAGCTCTGGTGTGACTTTGGGTGTTAATGAAACTTTGTTCAGGAGGTGACATTATGACACGACATGGTGCTGTCACTAGCTATTTGTTTTAAAAGGATGCTGTCTTTCAGACAGGGCTAGTTATTCAGTTGTGTAATGATCATCAAATCATTTTTTTATTTTTCCAAGATATCTAGACTTTATCTGTATCTCTTTATGAATAGCTGAAGTAGTTATATCATTTGCATGTACATCTTTCTCTAATCATGTAATACGTTGATCTACTGTAAATGCAAAATAGATATTTAAATTTCTATGCTTCATTTGAAGTACATGCTTATTTTTTTCATCTTCAGGTCTCACAGCATGACATACTTTTATTAATCAAAAGCTCTGTAGAAGATATTTTTGGAACAGCTTTTTTTTATGCATTCTCTAGGAAGACATCTACTAAAATAATGCAATGTATTGGGATATATCCAGTGTTTTCTGTAAGCTTTAGTCACAGAAAATAGCCTCCCATTTGTTTATGGTCACCAGATGGATTGATTGAATGTAAAACCTTGCAAAGCACTTACTTGTTTTCAGAGTGCCCTTAACTGTTGATCCAGAACATTAAAGTATTGCAGAAACAGCTCACCCTTTGATCTCTGAAAGCACTTTTATATGCCATATTTTTTGCTCTTAAGAAATTCTACAAAACACAGGTGTACAGCTGTGGCTTCAATTACTTCCAAATAATGCCAAACCAAGAAATTATGAAAATGTGTTTTAGAACTGCAAAGACCCTCTTTCCACCCATAATGCACATATGCTGTTCAGCACTTGTAAGGTGTGCTCTCTATTGTATCTGAATCATGCCACGAACATTGGGAAATGGAACAAAATTTTTTATTCCATGCTAATATTTGTTTGTAGCATTTCTGGTCTATCAAGACTAAAGTACAAAATGTAGAAAATATTGTTGACCATAACAAATAATTACAATCCTTGCTTTACTTTCAGTCCTGTACTGCAGAAATTATTACTCAGGCCTGATTCACACTTATGCATTTTTTGTGCTTTTGCGTTTGCAGATTTGCACTACAGTCCATCTAACATGGTTTCCTATGGAACACGTTCTGGAGTGCAAATCTGCAAAATGCAAAAAGCACTAAAAATGCATAGGTGTGAATCAGGCCTAAAAGTTGGTTACAATGGGCAAGAGGATATTTTTCTTACAGCAAACTGTGCATATATTATCTTTTTTAAATTTAGCACATAGCCCAGCTCCCCCTCCCATCCCAATCAATTCATATACCTATTCCCACCCCATCACATATACACCCCCCCCAAATCAATTAACCTCAAATATATCCTCTGCAGCCACTGGATAATAATAGCAGAACAATTGGAATTAGTAATGGAATAGTAATAACAATCATTTAATAATCCAATACAGAGTGCCAGAAATAAGGCTAAATACTGGTGACCAAGACTTTGAATTCTGACTAACCACTGGCCAGTGAGTAAATCTACTGCAATGTTTGGTGGCAGTGGGACATTTGGTTGAAAATGGTTTGTAATCTGCAATGGTAAATATATCTGTCCTCTCATTGGCTGGTTTCCTACTAAGGGGGATGGGCTACACTGCATTAATCTATTCAATAGAGGAATGGGGACAGCTGTAGTAGGCCAGTGGCTGTAGCAAAGAGGGTGGTACCTTCCATTATGACAATCTAGCTCTTTTTTCCCATGCTGTTTCTAGCATTGCTATCTTTAAACTTAAACCATTTACAAAGTAATAGAGAGTTCCCCACATTGATATCAGTGGAGAATTATTTTGAAGGAAAATGCAGAAGAAAATATAAAGTTGTTAGGTGTTCAATATTTCCATAGAATACAGCAATCATTTACTTCCCTTGATTTTGTTGTTGTTTTTATTTATTTTATTTACTGAAGCCTATAATAACCAATGCAAAGATTATTTTCACAGGTAGGTAACACATACCATCAAATATGATGTATCACCTGATGTACAAATTAGAACATTTATCGTTAAGGGCAAGAAGAATGGGGGAAGAGACATGATTGGGGTAGTTGGGGTTGTTATTGGGATCAGATGGTGTTGCTTAAGAAAAGGAGGGATGGGGGGAGGATAGAGTTCAGAAGGGGGAGTGTCATCTGGGTCCAAGGAATGTTCAACTGCAGATAAATATTCTGCAGTTTGTCAGAACTGTATCCAATAGAATCATGCCATTCACTCTGGCCAATTGTCAGAGGGGTTAGTTGTCCAAGTGCTTTTAAGGGTAAAAGGATACGTTCACCTTTGGAACATGTTTTTAGGGTGGAACATGTAACATGCTCCAGCATTTGCACCATCTCCCCCCCCCCCCCCCCCCGTGAGAGCGGGCTGTGGATCTCTCCCTACATTTGCTGTCACTGTTTGAAAACAATGTGGTTGTGTGGGGCTCCACCTACTTGGCCGCGTCATTCATTCACAGTTTCCTGTGAATGAATGCCTACCAATACTGCTTATAGTTTCAAATGAGCTGAAAGGGCACTGGTGATCGCTCTTGTAGTCCATTGATCTTGATCCTGCTTTTAGGTAACTGCTTTCCCGTATGAGGTATGAGTAGACAGCTATGTTGAGTGTATGCAGGAGCTTGACATTACACCTGTAATCTGCTGATTGTGGGTGCAAAGCTCTGCAGGCTCCTTAGAAAAACATAACAAATGCACATTTTCTTTACCTCCCAAAAAAGTTCATTTATTATTTAGTTTTATTAAAAGTGAATTTATCCTTTAACAAGTGCCACAACAGATAGTTGACAAAAGGGCTTCCCTAACACCTCCTGACCCATTTGCTGCAGAGTTGATAACAGGGTATAACAGGGCACAGTGGGGCTCATTTACTATAGCGATGCACTGCTAATTGCCGCAAATTAGCGCTAATTAGCGCTAATTATGCTAATTAGTGCTAAAACAGTATTCACTATAGTGTTGGTAAAAAAATACTCCCAAAATCTAATTTACTATAGCTCCCTGAAAACAAATAGCGCCCAAACCCTTTCTCTGCTAAAACCTGGAGTAGTGCACATGGAAATAATGTTTAGAGCATGATGTAATTGCCTAAAAGCTACTAAAATATGCAGTATATTGTTTAAAGATAATCTGCTTTTAAACTGTATGAAAAAATTACTTCTACACTGAAATATCTTTAAATGTCTGAGAAGAGATAAATTCCCCATCTCTGTACAACTAGGTGCCAGCACAACTGAGCATGCTCAGACATACAAACTACTCCCATTTCAGCTCCCATGGCTTTTTTACAGGGTGCTATAGTAAATACCAAAATTAGCGCTGGGCTAAAATGTGTTTTTGAGAGTGAAAATCCACGCTATATAGTCCAATGCAAGTTTCAGCCATTGATTCTAATGGTACATATGTAACTTTTCCAAATAAATACTTTTAATGTTGAGATGAAATGTATCTTTTTCTGAAATACATTTTCCTTCCTTCTTCTTCATCTCTTTTGTTTTTAAGAATGCTAGAATGGGGAATGTTTTGATGTTTTGGTAAAATATATTTTTCTCTGTCACTTTCACTTGTTACTCTCCATCTCACAACAATCTTTACCCAAACTTTACAAACCACAAACAATACCATTGCTGATGCAAATTTAAAATGAGTCAATTTTTTTTTTTTTTTTTTATGTTTTCCAAATAATCATAATTTGAGCCCAAAAAAATGTGATATGTGTACCAGCATCAGAAAACAAAATGGAATTCCCAAAAAATTAGAGGGTAACATCACTATTCTACACTCACCCACCAAGAACCACCAAATATTACAGAATAAATCAAGAAGACTAACCCTTGAGTAATGTAATTCCACCACCTATATGTCCAAATAAATGCAGTATATGTGTATTTATGTGTAGGAGGTTTCCACATGTGGCAGCTCTGTGGCTTAGCGGTTTGAACTTCTGCTTAGTATCTCTAAGGGTCTGGGTTTGAATCCCAAACATGCCTTATGTAGAGAATTTGTCACATTTCCCTATGTTGTTAAACATAACTCCTGACTGAGGCCCTAAAATTATAAATTATGTCTAAATGTAGTATTTTTGTGTAGGAGGGTTCCACCACCATTGTAAATCTTGCCAGATACACTATCTAGCCAAAAGTATTGAGCCACCTGCCTTTACACAAACATGAACTTTAGTGGCAGCCCAGTCTTAGTCCGTAAGTTTAAAATTAGATTTGGCCCACGCTTTGCAGCTATAACAGCTTCTGGGAAGGCTGGTAAGGCTGTCCACAAGGTTTAGTGCGTCTATGGGAATGTTTAACCATTCTTCCAGGATGAAGCCAGGCACTGATGTTGGATGATAAGGCCTGGCTTGCAGTCTCTGCTCTAATTCAGCCAAAAGGTGTTCTATCAGGTTGAGGTCAGGACTATGTGCAGGTCAGTTAAGTTCTTCCACCCCACATTCCCTCATCCATGTCTTTATGGGCCTTGCTTTGTGCACTGGTGTACAGTCATGTTGGAACAGGAAGGGGCCATCCCCAAACTGGTCTTACAAAATTGGGAGCATGAAATTGTCCAAAATGTCTTGGTATGCTGATGCCTTAAGAGTTTCTTTCACTGGGACTAAGAGGCCAAGCCCAACCCCTAAAAAACAACCCTACATCATAATCCCCCCTCCACCAAATGATTTGGACCAGTGCACAAAGCAAGGTCTATAAAGACATGGATGAGGGAGTTTGGCATGGAGGAACTTGACTGGCCTACACAGAGTCCTGACCTCAACACAACAGAACACCTTGGGGATGAATTTCAGCGGAGACTGTAAGCCAGGCCTTCTCGTCCAGCATCAGTGTCTGACCTCACAAATGCACTTCTGGAAGAATGGTCAAACATTCCCATAGACACACTTCTAAACCTTGTGGACAGCCTTCCCAGAATAGTTCAGAAGAGTTGAAGCTGTTATAGCTGCAATGGGTGGGCCAAATCAATATTAAACCCTATGGACTAAGACTGGGAAGCCATTACAGTTCATGTGCGTATAAAGGCAGGTGTCCCAATTTAGGAAATTATATTGTATATTGCTTGTGATTTACATCATAGAGATTTAGACTACATGTGTGAGGCTGCCCACTGGCTAAGTGGGTAGCAATTCCATCTAGCAGCTGGTTTAATTCCCCAACATGCTAATGCATATGTTGAAGTTTATATATTCTCCTTATGTGGGTTTCTCACCATAATCCAAAGAAATGCTGCCATTTTATTTGTCTCCTGTCAAAATAGTCTCTAATGTAAGAAAGTTTGTTTTGGATTTTAGATTGGAAGCTCATTGCAGCCAGGGACTTTCTGAAGTTAATGTTTGTTAACGCTAATCTTTCCCAGGGACTTGGACATTTAAAATTGTAGGGTTTACACTGCACAGGTACATATGCTTTGAAAACTGTTGCTTTGTTTATGTGCATGCAAATGGACTTCAATCTTTGGCCTGTAGATGGATATTTGATGCACATAACCAAGGGCTAACTCAGTTGCAAATAGTATTATGTGTTCCTGCTCATCAGGTGCAATCACTTTAGACATACATGAAGAGACAGATTGAAAGATACTGGTGGTTGTGTATGTCTATTGGGTGTGTGTCAGTGTGCTAACAATCCAACATATCTTATATAAAGAACTGCTTTCGGGGGGGGGGGGGGGGGGGGGGGATAGTTTGGCCTGAAAATAGGCCAGGTATTTTGCTGTGATTTGTGGGGGAGAAGGAATGATATTGTGCATAATGACAAACTAGGGCTGTTTGTTTGCTGAAATTCTTGTGCATTTTTCCATCAAAAGTGGGTTTATGTGGCCATGCTGTCAATGTTGTGTGTGTATTGTTCCTGTCTGACCATGCATTCATGATTTGGAAGCATGTGCTGACCTTCTACTCTTTGATCTCATTGCTTAATCATGTACACAGAAATGCAACTTCCAGCAGAACATGGTCCCCAATGTATGTGTGTTGATTGTGGGGTGGTGGTGAGTGTTATAGTTTGAATATGTGCCTTTTTAATATTATGTTGGGAGGCTTTGTAAGAATAATGACTGTTAAGTATATTTCTATAATTTTGCAGATAAAAATGTGATGTAGGTTGGTGGGTGAGTAGTTGTACTAGGAAATATGTTCCCCGTTATACACTGAATGTAAAGCTGTGTCCAGTTTAGACAAATTGGAGATTGTAAGCTTCTATGAGCAGCACCCTTAAAACCCAATTGCGAACTGTTTTGCTAAATGTAGCACCATATATACTGTATAATGTTTTTATGCTAGTAAATTAATGTACATAATTTGGTTTCTGTCAGCAAAATAAAAGTACATTATTGAGCTTGTTGTTTTTTCTCTTTTCTGTCTTCTTTTTAATTCGTTTTGGGGGTGGTGGTTTTGGGGAAGTGCAATATCTTACTTATACCCATAGAAATTATAATTGAAAACTTAATCTCTTCAGCACACCTGCAAGTAAATGATGAAGGTGTTTAGGTGGAGTCTTTGTGTATAACAGCTGTGGATAATTGCACGTAATGAATTCAGCTGGTGGATAGGCAGTGTTGTATGTGTCAGCCCTGGTTCACATTGGTGCAATTTGGAATGTGATTTGACTTGTAAAATCATAATCCAAATCGGCAGCAATTGCACTGTCCTAATCGATGTGGCACTGCAGTTTCCAAAAGTAATTTCTGTACTAC
Organism: Lithobates pipiens; assembly: GCF_037356315.1. NCBI lineage: Eukaryota > Metazoa > Chordata > Amphibia > Anura > Ranidae > Lithobates > Lithobates pipiens. The sequence continues at coordinate 4,834,963 of NW_027507718.1, forward strand.
TTTTGGTGACCTTGGGGTCCGATTTCCATTGACATCTGTTCAGAAACTTGCACAGATATCTCTGAAATTCCCCCCGCAGTCAGGACTGATATGAGGGACTTCACTGCAGCCTGAGATTTTACTGAAAAAGCGCTTATGTTCTTTGTACACGTGAGTTTGATAATTTTTTATTAAATTACTTGAAACGAAAAACGGAGTTACACTATTGTGGTCCCTGCTTCCTTCCTTTATATCTATCCCACTACCTATGATGATTTATGTGGATGGAGATATACCGCAGAGGAAATAGCCACACTTGAAAGTCTTCCAGAAAAGGACAACCCCCCAAAAAACAGCCTATGTATATCTACAAGCATATATGATCCTCCAAATATAATTTTGAGTAGGATCCATTAAATCTGGTAAGCCCCCATTTTATGCGGTGGAGGGTTCACGCGGTGATTGTGTGATTATTCCTTGGAGAAGGTGTAGGACTGTCTTCACTTCATCGTATCACACACAGATACTTTGGAAAATTCGGAGAACTCTTCACTTGTTTTCATGCTGTTTGTTCCATTTTTTCTTTGGACACATTTTTTTATATTTGTCTGGACATTCTAGCTTTGCACACACAGCAATGAATGTTTAAATGTGTTTTTTTATTTTTCTTTGCATAGTCTAATACATGTATTGACTACATTGGTCACATTGTAATGTGGTAAAAACAAATAAGCGCTACACTGTTTTTCACAAAACTTATTTTGTCACATTTGCACACCTAGATGTTGTGTTAGCTGCTGTTTGTATACTGGTTACACATTTGAATAGCGCAGTGTTTTTGCTCTTTTTAAAATAGGACTGATATGAGGGAATGAAATTATGCGAGTTCAGCTGAACTGGTAAACACCCATAGGTTTCTGTGCTGGTCTGGATCTCCATCTAGATAGACATGGCGAGATCTCTTTTTAGCAAAGAAGAGGTGCTGCTCATTTGCCGATTAAGTGTAGGATATGTACTTGTGCTTACTCAGTGTGGGGGTTAATGTGGTAGTTATATTTAGTGTGGGTGGGGTTCATTGATTTGTTTATTTGTAGGGCTGCTTCTGATTAAAATGTTTGTGTTCGATTAATCGATTTTTATTTTAATCGATTAATCGACTAATTTCAATTAATTATAACACACATACAGATCCAACTACTTTTAGCTGATCTCCTTGCATTGCAACTCTGCATTAGTCAGTGGTAAAGGTGGTATAAACAATGTCTGGAGAATGCCCAGGAAAAAATCAAAGCCTACTTACCACCAGCTCGCAGGCAACCAAATTTGCAAACACATGCGTGAGCCACAGAGCGACGTCACGGCACCCTGGTATCTGTGGTCCTAACACTAAAATATAAGTGTCCCTGCACATGCATTCTGATGGATAGATGAGAGCATGTGGACTGAGGGGGAGCCCACCCCTCCTTAAAGGTACAGGAGCACACCAAACACCCAGCGATAGCACAATGGCTGCAAAGGTGTTGGTGCACTGCTAGACCAATACAAACACACACGTGATAACACGTGATAACAAAAACTTGCCACCGCCTTCATCTATAGCTGGCTATCGCAGTAAGCGGCATTGGAAGGCTAAAACAGGTAACAATTTCTGGGGAATGCCCAGGAAAAAACCAAAGCCTACTTACCACCAGCTCACAGACAACCAAATTAACCTGTCTAACAGTATGCATTTGCAAACAGGGGTTTAGTCCGCACGCATTTGCAAACACGTGTGTGAGCCATAGAGCCACGTCACGGCACCTGTGGTCCTAACACTAAAATATAAGTGTGGTATACACTACATACAATCACTCGACACTAGTTAGTTTCCACAATCCATGACTTAACTTGTTACACAGTTCACACAAATACATTTTAAATTCAAACTGTAGCACTGACATAAGTAATTTTATTTTCCACAGTAACATGACAATCCCACACCTCTGGTCTAACTAATCACTCTCACCGTATGCCATGGACCCCTGTGCAAAAGGTGGTCATGCAAGCGGGTATCAAAAGGGTTAACATGGACCATAAACTTCTCTCATGTCTCCTTAGATCTCAGCAAGGACACCAGGTCTTAGGTAGAAAGTGCTCACCGCTTAAGTATAAGATTTAATTTTTGTGTTCAAACACAAACTACTCACATAAAGATGATAAAAACACAGCATGTAAAGCCGACAATCGTGTTGGTTCCGTAAGTCCGCAGTGGGTGACGCCATTACTAGCTTTTTCCCCGTACGCGTTACGTTCAATCAGAACATCAACGTCACCGGACTCCTCCCCCCTTCCCTTCGTTAGCAGACGGAGGCACTTGGGGAAGGGGAGAGGAGTCCAGTAACGTTGATGTCCGTAATGTCACCGGAACTCCGACAGAACTCCCTGAAGACCCAGAAGCCGGTGGAGAGGTGAGTACCAATCAAAAGAATTTTGATCGATCAAAAAAATTAATCAATTAATCGAGGAATTCATCTTTAATTTCCAAAGCCCTACAAAAGCATTGCCACACATTTGCTTCTGGCTCATGTGCACACATCACTTCCTGCATTTGTTCTTCTGATGTAAATCAGTAAGGACTATGCAAATATAAATGAGAGCTCCTTTCTATTAAAATATATATGACTTGTTCCACACTTGGGTGACTTTTCCAGCAAATTTGGACCTCCAAGTTGCATGAAAATTTGTACCCCATAATCCTCAATGATAACCATTCACATCTGTGCTACTTCAAGTTGCAACAACTTCAAAGTAGCCCCTATACTACTTTAGTGGGACTTTCATGTGACTTGAGGTACATAGGGCACAATATTACACAGGCATTCCCACAAGTTGGGGCCAAGTTTCAGCAGCAAAGTGGCAGAAAAATAGTGTTACTTTCAGGTTGCAGCAGTGGGAATGAGATTCATGGATACTACCTTTCAACTAGGCCCATTTCTCACTTGTGCACCCTGAAAGGGTGTCAAAGTCATCCCTGCAGTACTTTGGTTTGACTTTGATGCAATTTGAGGTCCATACACCACAATATTACACAGGCATTGGTCGCACAAGTGCAAATGGGGCCTAATTCAAAGGTTTTATCAATGAATCTCATTAGGTTCCTTTCACACTTGCCCGACTTTTCATGCAACTTGAGGTCCATAAGGCCCCTTTCACACTTGTGCGACCTTAAAGTCCGGTGATTTTGCAATGCTTTTTGCTGCAAATTTGATGCGATTTTAAGCAATTCCTGTGTAATCTTAAGGTCTATGGACGCAGGAGTAACAGGACAAGTCGCACAAGTGTGAAAGGGGCCTTAGGGCTGGTTCAGACTGTTGTACTGTCCGACATCGGATGTGAACTACAATGCAAATCACATGCAATGTCTATGTGATGCAAACTCAGCCATACAGATTGTATGGCTGAATTTTCATCACATTCGGACCAAATGTTCGACTTGAACGTAAGTTCGACTTGAACATAAGGTGTTCTTCCTTTCGCCAAATTTAGAACATTATGGGGTGTTCGCGGGGAATTTGAGCACCTGCGGAACGCCCCATAATGCACTGCGAGATCGTCAATGCACTGCGAGATCATTACACGGAGAGCTCGCCCCCTCTTTATTAAAAAACAAAACAAAAAAGGCAGGCTATCTGTGTGACGTCATCGGATGGTCACACCCCATGGCTGTGTAAGAGATGCCAGACAGCGGGTGACAATACAATGGAGGAAGACAGTGGTGAGGAAGAACACGGCAGCCTGGAAGAACACAGCAGCGGGACAAGTAGGCCTTGGTGGCAGGAGATGATGGCGGCAGGAGTGATGGTGGCAGGAGACGATGGTGACAAAAGATGACGGCAAGAGAACACCAGATTCCGATAAGCCCCCTGCCCGCAGACCCCCACAACCGCAGAGCAAGGGTTGTGGGGATGAGGCCCTTGTCCCCATCAACATGGTGATAAGGTGTTTTGGGGGGATCCCAAAGCACCCTCCCTATATTGAGAGCATGTGGCCTGGTACGGTTTAGGAGGAGGGAAGAACTCGCTCGCCCCCTCCCTTTCCTGACCTGCCGGGCTGCTTCTTGCTTGGATAAGGGTCTGGTGTGGATTTTGGGGGGGACCCCATGCTATTTCTTTTAAACTTTTGACATGGAGTTCCCCTTAATATCCATACTAAACTCAAAGGGCCTGGTATGGACTGGTGGGGGGGAACCACACCAGTTTTTTTTTCTTTACATTACAGCCGCAAGCAATTTTAAATTGTTATTGTTATTGTTTCACTTTGAGCATTATTAAAATCACTGCTCCTAAAAAAACGTCCATTTAAAAAAATAAAACTCCATTTATACATGTCCCCTGCGGCAGTACCCGGGTCTACTATTCCTATTCTATATCTGACAGGCATGTTCACTGGCAATAGTGCGACTTTCCATTTGCATGTACGCCCAGTTTATGAGAGTTGAAGTAATTGGCCTTAATTGGGCGCTATTATCCGGGATTGCAGGATCACATATTGGCACTAAAATAAATGACCCCAGTGTGTCATGGGTGCCTTTAGTAGATCTTGTCCGGAAGATGCTCTAGGTAGTGCAAGAGATGCAGTGAGTGCTGGACTAAATTTTGTGCAAAAGGTACTGGCAGATGCAGGATCTTGAAGCACAGTAAGGCAATAGGGATGAGCCGAACAGTTTGCAGCAGAAAATAATGCTAATTTGAAAGGCTTATATGCAAGGTATTACCATAAAAAGTGTTTCGGGAGGGGGGCGTGGCCTGCAGCGGAACCGAATGGACGTTTGATTCCAGAGCTCCTGCTTCCCCAAAGACAACACGGCGACAAGCGGCTAATAGGACCCCGATATTCGTCCACATACCTGGCGTTTTGAGAGGGGCACACCTGGTGAGCATGATGGGCAAGCGAAAAGGCTCATCGAAGCCTCAGCGGCTCACGGATTTCTTCCTTCAACCGCGCCATCAAGGTAAGCAAGATGGCGCCGACCACCCTTCTCCACTGACTGCAAAGCATAAACTAAAATTGCCCACAAATACCTCATCCCCTAACATTATAGACTCCTACAGCGACCAGGCTTCCCCACCGGCATCCTCTCCCTCGGGGAGCCCAGCTAAAGTGAAATTGAAGCTGGATGGTTCTGGATGCAGTCCCGCGCTGAGCCCGGCTGCAGACTCTGAGGATGACACCAGGGAACTCCATGACTCTATTTCCAATTATCCTACTACCAATCAACCAGTGCTGGATACGGTACTGAAGGACATGCTGGTCTCCCTGAGGAGCACACTCCAAGCTGACTTGATGGGCTGCATGAATAGACTTAGCGGAGCTGTGAGAAAGGTGGAAGACAGGGTTGATCATTTGGAAGGCAAGATGGGGGAATTTGCTTCCACCATAAATGACTTGGTGGATGCGCACGACCTGCAAGAAGGGGAGTCCACATGGGTTAGAGATAAGCTGGCTGACATTGAGGACAGGTCCAGGAGGAACAACCTCAAGATTAGAGGAATTCCTGAATCCATCCAAGCCTCGGATTTGCGCTCCTATGCTACTGACCTGTTCACCTCTTTACTACCCAATCTTTCAGCCATTGAACTGTCTATCGACCGGATACACCGACTACCAAAACCTTCGTATCTCCCAGACAAAATCCCCAGGGATGTGATTCTTCGTATGCATTTCTATTACTCAAAGGAACAACTGATGCAGTACGTTCGTAAGCAGGAGCAGCTCCCTCCTCAATACCAACACCTTCAGTTTTATGCTGACCTGTCCCAACATACACTACAAAAACGAAGAAACCTAAATACGATCACGAAAGTTTTGCGCAACCATCAAATCCCCTATCGTTGGGGGTATCCTACCAAAATTACGATCACATATCAGGAACGCTTGTTTGTCATAGATTCCTTGGACAAAGGTATTACCTTACTAAAAGAATGGAAGATTCTCCCTGATCCTAAGGACAACAATGCAGACGCCTCCAATCGTCGGATGCTCAGCCCGGACTGGAAGTCAGCGACACCACGAAACGCCAACTCACAAGTTTGATTGTACACCAACGGGGTCTTTTCTCCTCTAGTTGGGGAGGCAGGTCGTTCGTTGGGCCTGAACTGTTACCCCGAATTACCTGAGCAACACTCGGTTGCTTACTACTCACCCCTTCCCCCTAGAGGGGTGTCTTGGATCTAAGTTAGAGCTTATCATGCTCTCTTTCTTTCAATATTTTAGTTATGTTTATACAAGTTGGATTTTCTTCTTTTTTTTTCATTCAGTTACTTTACATGCATTTTCTTTTTTCCTGGAGTTTTACCAGTTCCTACGAATCCGGCAACTCACCTTAAGACCACCTGTTCATCGTACGGACAGCAGCTTGCAAGACCAACTTCAAAAGCGGTTTACAGACCACACTCAATCTCGGCTTAAATGTGAGTACCTTCCCCATGGAGTGGTCATTTTACACCTGCTAACACCTCTAGAAGACGTCTTCTACTCTCTTTTTATGTATACAGCACATATCACACTTTCATCCCCCGACTATTCCCATGGCCATTAACTTCTTATCTATTAATACTAAAGGACTCAACCACCCTATGAAAAGGAAGTCTATGTGGAAAGAAGCGTTATCCACTGGGTCAGACGTCCTCTGCGCCCAGGAAACCCATTTCTGCCAACATGCAGCGCCTGTCTGTAAACATAAGAACTTCCCACACACGTTTTTCGCAAATGCCACTTCTAAAACGAAAGGGGTAATGATAGCAATCAGAGACTCTGTCCTTTTTAATTTACATACGGCGATTGCTGATCCTCAGGGTCGCTACTTGATTGTGTCATGTGATATAAATCAAACAACTTACACCATTGTAAATGTCTACGCCCCCAATACCCGTCAAGTTTGTTTCTTTCACAAAATTATGAAGAAGGCTCGGAAACATGGCCAAGGATCGATGGTAATCTGTGGTGACTTTAATATCGTACCTGATACGTCCATTGACACTACCTCCACGTCCAAACGCATACCCCTATCTCTGGGCAGCACACTGCATAGCGAGGATGTTTATGACGTATGGAGATGTTTGCATACAACGGAGCGAGACTTCACTTTTTTTTCTGCCCCTCACCACACATACTCGCGAATAGATTTGTTTTTGGTCGATCAACACACACTATCTAAGGCACTATCGGCATCTATCAACACCATCACGTGGTCTGACCACGCGTCTATCACGCTGTCTCTGAAAAACTCTTCTACATTTGAATCAATCCCTCTCTGGAGGGCGAACTCATACATTATGCAACTGCCTGAATGTAGATCGTATATCGAGGACCATTTGGGGGAATTTTTCTCCCTCAACGGGCCCTCGATGCCTGATAAATTTGTGCTCTGGAATGCCCATAAGGCATATATTCGGGGGATTTTTATTAAACTGGGAGCTGGGGAGAGGAGGCGGAGGCAGCAGAGGATACGCGACATTACTAACAAAATTTGTGATTTAGAATCACAAAACAAACGGGCCACTTCCCAATCTTTGACTGAACAGCTCCACAGACTGAGACACGACCTGAGGCTCCTTTTACTGGACTCTTTTGAAAAACAGACAAAAAAGACTAAAAATGACATATTACACTCAGGGCAACAGGGCAGGAAAACTACTTGCATACCGACTTAAAGGTCATAGACTGAAATCAAAAATTCCTTACATCCTTCACCCTACTAGCAAACATAAGATGTTACGCCCACGAGATATTGCAGACGCATTTAGCGACTATTATGGTTCCTTATATAACTTAAAAGACGACTCTACCACTACTCAGCCCTCACCTTCCTTGATTAATGACTTTTTACAACAGCTATCCTTGCCTACTCTATCCTCACAACACGTGGAACAACTTAATACACCTTTTACGTCTGACGAAATTCTCAAAGTTATTGACTCACTTCCTGGATCTAAATCCCCTGGACCTGACGGTTTTTCCGGAGACTACTATAAGACGTTTAAAACGTATTTACTGCCTTGTCTGACAGAAGTGTTTAACGCTGCCGCCGCCTCCTCTTCCTTCCCACACGAAATGTTGAGTGCAATCATAGTGACTTTGCCGAAGCCAGGTAAGACCCCTGATACACCAGCCAATTTTCGTCCTATATCCTTACTAAACACGGACGTGAAAGTCTATGCCAAACTTATAGCAAACCGGCTAGTAAATATTCTGCCCTGTTTAATACATCCCGACCAAACTGGGTTTACGAAAGGACGACAAACCTCAGATGCCACGAGGAGGCTGACCAATATCATCCATCTGGCTGGCGCTGGGCGGGGGCCTTCTCTGCTCCTTGCGTTGGACGCGGAGAAGGCCTTCGACAGGGTCCACTGGGGATATATGAAAGCAGTCTTAACCAAATTTGGATTCTCTGGTATGATCCTTTCGGCTATAACGGCCCTCTACTCGAATCCCTCAGCGAAGGTATACACCTCGGGTGTACTTTCTGCCCCCTTCCCAATATCAAATGGAACGCGCCAGGGATGTCCACTCTCCCCTTTGATCTTTAATTTAATTTTAGAACCCCTGGCGGAACATATAAGATCCCACCCCAATATCACTGGATTCAAAACTCGAACATCTGAACACACGATAAGCTTGTTCGCTGATGACATTATCTTGATGCTCACGAACCCTGAAAAGTCTTTGGCTTCGGTACACGACACTCTGAGACTATTTACCACGTTGTCTTATTATAAGGTTAATGAGAACAAGTCTTATATCTTGGGCATGGGCGTGGACAAGGATATGCAGTCGAGAATTAGCGCACGGTTCCCCTATAGGTGGAGTGAGAAGGGCATAGAGTATCTGGGAATCACCTTGACCCCCACATCCGGGGAATTATATACCAATAATTATATCCCTCTTCTTAAATCCCTACCATCTAAATTGCAAGCCCTTGATAAAACAGAACTCATCTGGTCAGGCAGATTGGCAGCAGTAAAGATGATAGTTTTGCCCCAACTACTCTATCTGTTCAGGTCCCTTCCCATCCCTGTCCCCATTAAATACTTTACTGAAGTACAAGCAATAATAAACAATTTTCTGTGGAGAGGGAAAAGGGCCAGGTGGGCCTTCAAAGACTCACTGACCGCGAGAACAGCAGGGGGAGTGGGCAATATACAGATCTATGATTACTACATAGCTTCCATACTAGCCCAACTGAGGACGTGGTTCCCTGACTCACCCCCCACGCGATGGCAGGATCTTGAGGAAAACCAAATCCCCAACTCTAGCCTGTACAACTATTTACTGACCCACGTAGCCAATGCTCCCGACCTTGCCAATTTGGCCCCCTCTATAGTGGCATCTCTACGAGCTTGGAGGGTACTTCTTGCGCAAACTTTTACCGTCCCTACTTCTACTTTAAAAGTCCCTCTTGGTAGTCTCAGTGCACTCATCCCCGACCTACAAATATCTCATTGGCAAACAAAAGGTATAAAACACATTGAGGATCTTATGATAGGTCCAGCAATGAAAACATTTCGCACATTACAAATTGAATACGGCCTGGCAGATTTGGATAGTTATAGATACATCCAAATCAAGCATCTTTTCCAATCTCACAATATCCCAGATATACAACTCCCCTGGAAGATTGCTTTATATCTTACTAAACCCTCTACTAACCTAAAGGGGATATCTCTTTTTTATAACACCCTCAACGACAAACTAACATTCCGCAAAACTTCCAACATTCACGCTTGGGAAAAGGACTTGGGGAAAACATTTACAGAAGCCCAATGGAGAGCCGCGCTGAAAGTAGCTTACGCATCCACCAAATGCATCAACCTTTGGGAACTGACACAAAAAATATTGCGTCGCTGGTACATTACTCCCTATAAGATATCCAAATTTGCCCCCACTGCATCTCCACTTTGTTGGAGACAATGTCAACACCCCGGCACCTTGTACCACATCCTTTGGGAGTGTCCTAAAATACGGACACTTTGGAATAGGGTGTTTCACTTGTGCTCACAAATAGCACAATTTCCCATCCCCGCTGACCCGGCACTGGCCATCTTATTTCTAAATATTGATCAAATACCCCAACCAGCCAGAACGATTGTTTCCCATATTATACTGAGCACCAAACTAGCCCTAACGCGCCACTGGAAAGATCTTAACGCACCCACGTTCGGGGAAATTGTCATGACTACCAACACACATGCTATGTATGAAACCCTGTTTGCTTCAACCCAAGGCAGGCTCGGCGTGGCCAGAGCTAATTGGGAAAGGTGGACTAACTGGTTTACCAATTCTAAACTGATATGATTGTAGAGTTACAATAACTTAGACTTGTGAAGGATCACGAGGTCATCTGTATTAAAACTCCAAAACTCAAGCCTTTCTTTTCTTTTCTTTCTTTATTCTTGTTCTACTACTTTACTGCCTTTTTGTTCTCTTCTATTCTTTATTTCTTCCATCTTTGTTTTATTCTATACTCGTTGAAATCTTGGGTGCTCTTCACCCGCTCTATATTCTTATTTTACCTACAAGCCATACTACGCTTACCAGGATACAGCGCAGTGGATGTCACCTGATTTGTTTAATGTCTCCGGGGTGGGTGGAGGTCTTCCCCCTCTGAGCACAGTGAGTACCCACTAGGGGTGCCGGAGGGGAGGCCTCTTCTCTTCTCCACATTGGGGAACAGACTGGATATATAGGCTATCCTTATTATTATCTTCTGCCTATCGTTCTGATAAACCAGCTGTGATGTACTTATGCTCTTAGAAACCTTCTCTACATTATATATCCTGTGCGTGTCTTATGTGCTTCATATTTATATTGTAAGTGAAATTTTGATTCACCATGTATGTAGGTATATCTCTGTTACCTTATGTTAAAATTTTCAATAAAAATTTATTGCAATTAAAAAGTGTTTCGGGAAACGTATCAATGGAAAAAAAAGTTTTAAAAACTGATGTTTTTTCAGGAGCAGTGATTTTAATAATGCTTAAAGTGAAACAATAAAAATTAAATATTCATTTAAATTTCATGCCTGGGGGGTGTCCTTAGTATGCCTGTAAAGTAGTGCATCCTTCCCATGTTTATAACAGTACTAAAGCAAAATTATATTTCTAAAGGAAAAAACTTAATTTAAAACTGCTCATGGCTGTAATGTATTGTCGGATCCTGGCAATATAGATAAAAATACCAAAAATACCACAAAAAAAGGCGTGGATATCCCCCCAAAATCCATACCAGGCCATTCAGGCCTGGTATGGATATTAAGGGGAACCCTGCATCATTTTTTAAAAAATGGCATTTGGTCCCCCAGGCACCCAGGCACTATATATACTCTGAACAGCAGTATATATACTATATGGCCTTCCCTATATACTCTGCATACAATTGAGCCAGAACACTGTAAGCCCTCACAGTTACTCTTGTTGGGCACAGGGACAGGCCCTGCTGTGAAATATTATCTCAAGAATTGTAGTTATATTCCCCTGTTAAACAGGGGCAGAAAAATTGGGTCTTGGGTGGTGGTGGTGATGGTGCCACAACACTGTAACCCCTCACAGATACTCTTGTTGGGTGAAGGAACAGGCCCTGCTTCAAAACATAACTGCCAGTTTCTTGTCCTTCTGTGGCACCCCCTCTCTCTAGGCTCACGTTACTCCCTTCCTCAACCTGGGAACCAACATTGCAGCCTTCAAATCGCTGCGAATCCTCAAGCAGCATATAACCGACAATGTGTTTGAATAGTTCTGGGGACCCCCGCATGCATGATGGTGGGGCTAGAGAAGAAGTGACTGTGGACAAGGAGCCGGTGGAATAGGTTGCTTTGGCTGCTGAGTTGAAAGGCAAACTACTCTGAGCCTGGGTGACAGAGGATGAGGAGCATGAGGATGGCTTTGTTATCCACTCCACCAACTCTTTTGCATGTTGTGGCCCAATAACATGGCCAGTAGACATGGGCGCCATCAAAAAATGTGTTTTGTTTTGTTCCGTTTCGTTCCGTATGAAACATTTATTTCATTAGATTCGGAAACTTTTCGGTAAAATAACGAAAGTTCGTTATGATGAATTTATCATTATGAGGGATTCCCACCATCCCTGGGCTGTGCTCACTTCCTGGGTTTTTTACTTTTAGGTTTGTTAACTTTTCGGAACAATTACAAGCATTCTTTATGATGAATTTATCATTATGAGGGGTCCCCACCATCCCTGTACTGAGTTCCCAGGTCTGTACACTTGCTGTGTGTCCATTATGAGGGGTCCCCACCATCCCTCTGCTGAGTTCCTGGGTCTGTACAAACGCTGTACCCATTATGAGGGGTTCCCACCATCCCTGTGCTGTGCTGACTTCCTCTGATTGGTGAACAAAACACCAGTCATGTTTCTGTTCATTTGCATTCAAAATTCCAAAATTCATTAACGAAATTTCGTATTTCATCTGAAATTCATAAGCATAGAAAATCCCATAGGGTTCCCGCCATCCCTGTGCTGACTTCCTGGGGTTTTAACTTTTAGGTTCATTAACTTTTCGTAACATCTACGAATTTTTGTTATGATGAATTCATCATTATGAGGGGTTCCCACCATTCCTGTGCTGTGCCGACTTCCTGGGTTTTTAACTTTTACGTTCATTAACTTTTCTGAACAATTACGAATTTTCGTTATGATGAATTTATCATAATGAGGGGTTCCCACCATTCCTGTGCTGTGCTGACTTCCTGGGTTTTTAACTTTTAGGCTTGTTAACGTTTCGTAACAATTACAAATTTTCGGTATGAATTTGGATCCGAAATTTGTAAACAAAATTTCTGATTTTGTACGGAATTCGCATGCATAAAAATTTGTATTTCGGGTTCATACGAATGTACGAATTTCTGGAAATTTGTACGAATTTTCGTTTTGTATGAAACTAATCGCACATGTCTAATGGCCAGCAGGAGCAAAAAAGGACAAGCGTGCCCCACGGCCACGTGCAGAGGATACACCATGTTCACGACCACCACTGTTGACTGTAGACACAGAGGCTGCTTGCCCTCTTTTTGTGGCCTGTGAGTGTCTGCCTCTCCTTGGTGGCCTTCCGGATGTGATGTATTTTTTGTTTTGCAACACCACACTGCACTGTATTAGATACTGTGTACAACGCCTGAAGTATATTAGAAAGTGTACAATGGCTGCACTGTATTGTATACTGTGTACACCATCAGAAGTGTAGTAAAAACTGTAGCTGTAGAAAGTGTTCCATGAGCCATGATTGGCCAAAAGCACCCAGCCTTTGGCCAATTATGGGTCTCTCAGCAGAGCGCGCTGTGATTGGCCAAAGCATGCAAGTCAGGTGCATGTTTTGGCCAATCATCATACAGCAATGCATTAAGGGGCGTTCTGCGGCACTCAAATTTTCCACAAATTTTTCCACAAACGGTTCGTTTTAGAACAAACGAACAACCAATGTTCGAGTCCAACTTATGTTGGACTCGAACTGCGGGCTCATCCCTAGTCACCAACAACTTGGCAGCATATGTGCAAAATCAGGAAGCAGAAGCAGTGCCAGGGCTAGGCCAAGGTCAGTATCAGATTTGCAGAGACAGTACTGGATCAGCAGACAGAAAACAAGGTTGGGTCATAAGCTGTGTTCAACAATGGAATATTGGGATCAGTCAGAGTCAAGATGAAGGTGGGTCAAAATACAGATGCAAGCACAAGGTCTGGTCACAGAAATCTACATAAAAAAATATTTTGGTTGCAGTGCAGGAGTGTGGCTCCTCAAATATACCTCTAAAGATTCAGATTAAGGCAATCAAGAAAGACATTACTTTTATCAGACATAAGCTGTAAAAAAGTTTTTGAAGGAATTTTGGCTTTGACAGGTAGAATAAGTGACACATAAGTTACTTATGTTAAAATAAAATGCTGATACACTAAATGACACTGTAAAACAATTATGTTAGAATAACATTAGAATTGTTGGAATTCCAGAGATAAACTAAAGTGGGTAATTTAATGGAGTATATTTTTCTCCTTGTATTTGGGAAAGATACCTTTACTTCTGTTTTGTACTTTGAGATGGCACATTGGGTCCTGGTTCACCTCTCTTCACTTGGAGAATTGCCAGGGCTGATTTTTGATTGACTATTTAACTAAAAGGATAGAAGCATTATCTTACAAAAGCATGTGGTTTTGAGAATATTTCAATAAAAGATCTTACTGGAACCAGATTTTTCTGTCAAAGTGAAAAGGCTAAGTTCCAGGAAATAAAATAAAAAAAGATGTTACAAAAGATGCAATTGCTAAGAAAGAAGTGCTACTAGGAGAGAATGTATTATTTGCTACACTAGCTGTTGCAACGTCTTGGTTGATAGAAATAAAAATAAAAACACTTATAATGTTTTTTTCTAGCATAATAGTATTTTTGGTGATGCTGAGAGACACCCATTTTTATTTTTATTTTTTTATGTCTACTTATTAGCATAAGGGAGTAATGTGTAGACTGGAGACAAATTGTTACTCAAAATTATTGTATGAAGGTAAAAAACCTTCTTGTGCTGTTCCCCACAACCTCCCCCCCAATACTCACCTGAGCTCCATCTCTATCCAGCAATGTCCACGGGAGCCCTGGCTGTCCCGGTTCTCTCTCTCTCCTCATTGGCATGAGACACAGATGCGGGAGCCATTGGCTTCTACTGCTGTCAATCATAGCCAGTGAGCCCATGAGGACTGAGTGGGGGAGGGAGCAAGCCACGACTCTGTGTGTCCTATGGACACATAGAGCAATGCTCGGGAGTGAGCATGCACCAGTTTCCCCATAGCAAGTGGAAGAGGAGGATCGGGGCTGCTTTATGCAAACAGGTGAGTATAACATGTTTGCTATTTAAAACTAGACATGTGCATTCTTTTCCGTCCGAATGCATTTTTGCCCGAATTTCAGGTATGTTCGCTTTCATTTTGACAAACGATAACGAAAGCGGAGAATCTGAAAAATGAAAGATCCGATATTAATAAATGCTTTATTTTCGTTTTTGTTGTTACAACAGTTCGATATAGAATAGGAGATTCAACGGGACTCTGACAATAACAATCTGTGTCTATTGAGCCTGCGGTCGAATGTGCCTAGCCTTACCTCTATTAGTCCAAGATTATATAGAGAAAAGATTCGACAGAGAGAAAATATTCGACATACAGAGAAAAGATTAGACAGAGAGAAACAATTCTGGAATTGGGTGGGAGAAGTAAAATAAAAATAATGATGATGATGAATGTTATTGGCTGATTGTAACCAAAGAGGAGGAGCAGTAAAATAGCTAGAACTAAATACACACGTACAGCCAACTTAATTTCACATACGATTACTAGCAGAGAGAGAGACACACACACTGAATCATTTCTGAAGACAGTCAATCTTAGCTGGTTCGTTTGAATTGTCACTTGTCAGAGAACCCGAATTATTATTAAGCATAAGCACAGCAGCAGAACAATGGTGAAGCAAGCTACAGTTCAACTTAGCTTTTTCCTAATAATCTGCTGCTATTGTGTTAGTGTGAGAACCTTATAGTGATACTAGTGTTGCTGCTAGTGTTGTTGTGATAGCCTCAGAGGCTGCCTGTGTTGTGGGGGGGGGGGATTTATTATTATAGAATCTTGTTATCTGTCTGATCAGTGATCGATATCACCAGTCCACCAGTTTCTGTTTGAAAGAGTATATAATATACTGTATATACAGAAACACTTGTAGATGGCCCAGGAACGTCCTCCAATGCCTCCATGTCGCTCTCACAATGGGCTGCCGCCCTATTCGTTATTATCAGTCACTCACTATCTGACACCTGACACTGTGAGACTTAGACCATTCATTCAACATGAACGACGGAGATTTGACAAAGCAACGAAAAACACACACGTTTATAATAATATTAGACAGAGCATCGAAACTGTACTGCAATCGTACATTTCCGGAGTCAAATGCTCCCCCTATAGGCTATATAGAGTTTAGCAGCTCCGTCGAATCTTCTTTATACATTCGACAGACACCATAAGCCTTCAAAGACAGATTCAACCGTAATTCATGTGGATTTTTGGACGAATGCAATTTTTGAACGAAAAACAAAATAAATAAAAATGAATTTCGGGAGTAACTAAATAAATTTATTTTTCGGATGAAAACTAAATTCCAAAATTAAATATTTCACTCTGCACATGTCTATTTAAAACACACAAAAAACAACAACCTTTAATATCACTTAAGTGTGATTATAAAACAAAATAATGGTTTATAATTTTTACAGTATGTACAGTATGTACAGTATGTGTATACCAACCCCACAAGAATATGAGGAGCAACAAGAACGTACAGCCCGAGTATAATTTATCCTTTGTAGATCCTTCACTGTATCTTCAATAGCACAAGCTTCCTGCAAACAAAATATGACAGACCGGTATTTGTTCAGCGGATGGAAAAGAGCACTTAAATAACCATTCCCATAAGTAAAAACAAATAAATATTACAATAATACAGCAAATTTTTTCACAATATAGTGCAAATAAGCTCCACTGTAAAATCAATAGCCTTCCTATCAAATTTTGTCACACATTGTACATAAAGTAATCCCATATAATCAAGAAACATGTAGTATCTTTCTATTTTCATAGTAATATATGTATTCAAACTCAATATTAATGGCAAGAATGAAGAAAAGTAAAAAAAAAACAAAAAAAACACTCAGACAATGAAATCTTTTCTCAGGAACATGAGGGGAAAATGATCAAACTCAGAGTTGGTTTTATAATCACTTTAAGAGACAACATGTCCCCTACTCTACACAAAAAAAGGATAAATACTGGTGTCAGTGCTAGACATACTGTTATACCTGAAAAAAACATCATAGAAATTCTCCATTTCTACCAATCCAAGAAGTTCCATCAGCCGGTGTATCAAAAAACAACCCCCCCATTAACAAGTGGTTAACACTTCCACCAGGCAGCACTAGAGTCGTCAGTTTATATCCAAACTATGACACTACCTGCCTAGAGTTTGCATGTTCTCCATGTGTCTGCGTGCATTTCTTTCCACACTCCAAAGACAAGCTGGTAGATTAATTGGATCCTGATTAAACTTGTACTATGTGTATGTATGAATGTGAATTAAGGACCTTAGATTGTTAGCTCCTTCAGGGCAGGGACTCATGTGAATGTACAATATACTGCAGCCTTTTCAACCAGTGTGCATTGAGGTTTCTTCAGGGGTGCCTTGGCAAAATGCCTAACAATTGATAAAAAATTGTATACAAGTCAGCAGGTGGCTCAAGCCTGCCTTTTAGTTACACAAAGACACAGGTTTTCATTAGCATCATTATGACTTTCTAGACACTGGCATCCTAACAACCAATGACGTCGGCAGTTGATAAGGAGGATGTCTGTTGCCTCCACAGCATCCTTGTTTGACCCTCCTGTGCCACCCTCCCTCAGCACTGGGGTGAGATTAGCTGACTGATGGAGAGAAGTTGAGGGAGAAGGAAAACATTGGTGTACTAGTCAGTACCAGTGTGCAAAAGTGTATTTGCTTTGGAAGAATAAATCACTTTGAGTGTCCTATGTGTAGATATTGCTGCATTGTGTAAATATATTAGAATACTTTGTTACATTTTAGAATGGGGTGCCTCGAGACTGTCCATAATTTTGAAGGGTACCTTGAGATTGTCTATAGTTTTAAAGAGTGTCTCGACTGAAAAAAAGGTTAAACAACACTGAATTAATGTAAAAGCGCTGTGTAAATTGATGGTGCTATATAAGTACCTGTAATAAATAAATAAATAAACCATACCTAGTAAAATAAGGCAAATTCAACTTTTGCAACCATGTTTTAATTTAATAGAACATTGCCCATTTCCTCTGAACCCCTGTAGAAAAATCCACATACAGTGATTGTAAAAGAAGATAGGCCACTAGAGAGCCACATCACAGAAGAAGAATATCTGAATGAAATATCTTCTGAGTAAAAAAAAAATGTACCAGCCTGTGCATAAGTCTACAAACAGTATGAAAATATGAAGAGTACAGCCTAAATACAGTTTATCCTTTGCAGATATGGCATAGCATGCACTTCCTGTAAACAAGATATGGCAGGCTGGAATTGTTTCAGCAGCAGATAGAAAATGTTTCATAGTCTCTTCCATTCCTTGCATATTCCAGGAACCAACCACACACATAAGATTATTCAAGTTTAATAAAATCATTCCCAATTTTGAAAATATAGTTACATACAGGCCTTTTTTTCAGCAGGAACTAGGAGTAACTCAGTTCCACCACCTCTGGCTCATATCTTCTGCTCCCTGCTCACCACTATCACTTGGTAACACTGAAGTCCAGCTTCTGCGTTTACAAGTGATAGCTTATCTCCCAGTAGCTCCCACAGGCCAGATCTCCTGTGCAGATCCTACTGAATGCCAGACAGGGACAAGGCAGATACAGAACAGGTGCTCAGGGTTCAGTGCAGTCATGGGCAGGAGAGGGTGCGTGGTAGGCTGCACCCTCTGTGGTCTCCATTTTTTCTCTGGTGACCAGTTGTTGACGCTCCTACAGCATGACATCCCTTGCAAGTGACTGTAGTATAGTATAGTATGCTGGGAGGTACTACAGCCGGATAGGTCCTTCAGCTTAATATTGCAACAATGGTAAGAAATATGACAGATGGTGGAGCTTTTAAGGAGGGGGAGAAGATGAGGGCAGTGGAGGAAGGGGTTGTATTCAGAAGGAAGAGCTACTATTTGATGTCATTTGGCAGGTATGTGTGTGTAGTGGGCATGGTTGAGTTCCTGCACCTTTTCTCTGAGAAAAAGAGCCCTGGATACATAAGTAATAATATAACACTAAATTAAATTGTAAAGTTTATACAACGTATAGTGCAAAATAGCTCCACCCTAAAATCAATGCTCCCCTCCTACAATTAATACAGTCTACTTGTATTCAGAAAGAGATGTACGCTAATGGTGGATCTTTTTTTTTGTATGGAATACTAGGTGACAACAAATACTTAATTACTAATATCTATATCTCTACTCCATATTTAGGTTAAGTGATGACAATTTTAGTCAAATTTGTGTTGAATAAGCAATATGAGTTTACTATTGCAATAGAAGATTTTAATAACAGTATAATGCCGGAAGTGGTCTTTTTCTTTGGTCAATTTTAGAAGGAGCTTTGATTAATAGACATATGGCATACATTATGTCTTATTCTAAGTCACATTTAACTATTTCAATAATAGATTTAGCAATTCATTTTCTAATATAATTTAATTGATTCACAAGATTGGCTATATGGCTGGGGAATATCTGATCATTCTCCAATGATGATGCAATTTAAAAGGAAATCCCCTTTGGTTCATACAGCCTCCTCTATTCATTCTGATTATCATTTTTAAAAATAAAAAACCTACAAATATATATTTTTTTGCAGATTTGTACTCTTTTTCCCCTTAAAATGCAAATAAATTAAAACAAATTCTCAGAGGACTTTAGAATCACAATCACAAGAAAGCCCAGTTTGCCCCAAAAAAACAATATATGTATAAATAATCATAATTAATTTAAAAGTTATAGACTTATGAACAGACACATAGCAGAAATGTTAAAATAGGGTCTGGTCCATATGGGGTAAACAGGTGTGAGAGCTGAAGTAGTTGTACACACAAGTGCTATTTTTACCTAGACCAGGAGCAGAGACTTTTAGGGCAAGTATTCCTGTGTTATAATAGAACTGCTGTCCACAGCTTCATGAGTGTGTATCTAAATCCTTGTGATGGACTTATCTCTGTCCTATTATTATCCTGCAACCACAGTGCCAGATAGCTAAGTCTTTGCTACTGTATGTATGTAGTAGTCACCTTCCAAAATATGTCAGTGAATCTGTTTATTCCAATAAAGTTAATATAAAAATCCTGTTATTTTAGTTCACCTTACCCCTTCTAGTCTGGGATTCTATAGCTGGTTTTAGCATAGGGCACAATAACCAGCATTGTCTAGAGCCAGGTTAGGCATCCAATGGCCAGGTAGTTAGAGGCCTGGTTGCATGACAAATTTGAAACTACTAGGGACTAAGACACAGAGTAAATAGACACCAGAGTTTCTGCTTAGGAGAAACTGCATTTCAGGCTGGTTGGACAACAGTTGGAGAATCACCCATTACCACTGATCTTGTCTTTAGGTTTCTGACACAAAGACAGATGCTGCAACAAGATCATCCTCAGGGGCCCCTGCAACTGAACTGTGTGGAAATATTTAACTGGAGCTATCTTTATTAATAACTATATACCTGGGTAAATGTGCACAATTCCACCTGCATTCTTGCTGGGCTCTTTGCTGATAATACCTGTTTGTACATTGGATTGGATTACTAATCTCTTCTTATATAAAGCTTGTATTATTTCCATACTGATGTGCATCTATATACTTATGGTTATATGCTGGTTGCAGTAGTTCCACTTTCTTTAATTAGGTTAAGGCAGTCCCCTCTGTTCAAAGAAGCCCTGTCCTGAGTGCAGTCACTGCCAACTTTATTATCAAACCCACTGTTCCACTTAGCGAATGTTCTGGTTCTCTCATTTACCTGCAGGTTTACAGCAATATCCTGTTTGGGGAGGACCAATTGTCATACCCCCAAACCCTGTCAAAAAAAAAGGAGGGCTACACTTGCTTCCATGTTCTTTTTGGATAGCTAAAACATTTTCTTGAAATACCTCCTATGCAGGTTAAATTGGTGCAATCTCTTTTTTATTGTAAATGCATGCAATTTGAACCCAACCGTTACAATATTTACCTGAGCATTCTGTAATGAAATTTTGAGATTCTTGGAGACTTTTCGCACCAAACAGTTCCTTGACTGAATTTTATGGGCTGCCCAGTCCATTTACTAAGTAAACTATTAATTATTTTATTAATATTATGTGTCATTTGCTCAAGTATATCCTCTTTTTTTTCTGTAGGCATTATTTACATCAGAATCTAAGATTTGCCGGTTCAAGTATGTTGAAAAAAGTCAAGAATAGCCTGGGTTCACATTATAGAACGCAGCGGCTCAGAGCAGGAGTCTGGTGTGTCTCCATTCACTGTATCAGGACCAATTTCAGCCCAAATTTGGGGTTGAATTCAGACCTTAAACAGACCAAAAGACACGCAGGACTTCTGTGCAATTCACACCGGAGCCACTGCACATATGTGTGAACTGGTTCCATAGAGAACCAGTCACAATCTCCTGCTATGTGAATTGGATGCAGGGAAACCCACATTCAATTTGCAATAGTGTGAACCCAGCCTTAGGGTATACTTTCTTTTTTAATTGACTGTATATAGTTATTTTGCCATTTTTACTAGATACTATTACAAGCCTCTATGTATGAGGAAATGTGACCATATTGAAACCAGGCAAAGGTATGTTGAATTTATAGGAAGAAGTTGCATTTGCACAGGAATTTTCCCCAGAGCTTAGTGAATGACATGAAGCTGTGCTAACTTTCATCATCTAATCATGTGCAAGCAAAAATTTCATCACTTGCACTAAACTCTAAGGAAAATTTCCATGCAATGTGTGACTCCCCTTCCAATAGTATTGAAAAGATATTGCAACATATCTATTTTATTTTTAAAATAAATAAAAAGTCAAGTCAATTTGAGACTGAGGATAATTAGAACAATAACCCTTGCTAGGAAATAAAGTGGAACTAAACCCATTGATTTAACTGTTTCCTTCAAGACAACTGTCACAGCTGCTTGTTTTCTCTACCAAATTGCCAAGCCATCACCTGGCTGGTGTCATAAGTGATCACATGTGCTGCACCATGGTAACTGCCGACCAAGCAGAGGCTAAGATGGCAGCTTTTTTGGTTGAAAAAGATAGGAGGGTTTTGTTTCACTTTAATTGCTCATAAGTTGAGTTTGCCAAATTTAACAACAGTGTGAGAAAGGATATTCACATTTAACTTGAATTTAAAATTAGACCAGGTTACCTTTCAGCATAAAGGGGTTTGTGAATAAATTGAAAGCAGAACTAAACCCTCCTATCTTTTACAGCCAAAGATGCTGCCATCTTAACTTTTGTTTGATCTGCAGTTGCCATGATGTTGCACATGTGATGGTTTATTACGCCAGCCATTTGAAGAGTTGACATCGGAGTGTATTTCCGCTTTAACAATACATAGTTGGATTGGCTTCAGACACCTGGTCTGCTAACACACAATTTATTTGTATGTTATTTAGTTGCATTGTATGGTATGTGGATAGAGATTATTTTAGCATGGATTATTTTATAAATTGTGTGGTTTGAAGATGATTGATGTAATAAATGTAGAAATAAAAGTTTTACATTCTGTTTAATGATATGTAATTTTAATACATAATGTTAAAAAGAGGTTTTTCTTCCATACACACAAAAAAAATTAAAAAAATTGATATGACAAATCTTCAGTGAATAAATAATCTGCCTTACATTCCTAAATGATCACATACACAATGTTGTTTGAACAGTAAGGGACAAAACAGGGTTGTTGGTATAGGCAATATAATTAAGAAGTACATGGAGAAAACAGAAACTAAAATAATACTGTTATACCAAGGTAAGAGGAACTACATACTAACAGGTGAAAACAGTGATTATTTTTTCACTGCTTACTGTTCATTCAGTATAGAGCCCCATGGATAAGTGTGCAATTGTTGCTGTAATGCCAGCAAGCCAATGCTGTTTAAAGATAACATCAATGACTGCTTGTGGATTTATCTATGTACAAGCACAAAGTAAAAAAATAAAAATTCAGTTGCCTCTTCAGAGGTTAATCAATAAAAGATTTTTTAAACGTTTATGTATAGCCAAAACTTTTTAGTTCAGTTAGGGGAAGGGTCAAAACCTCTGTCCTAGAGATGCAACAGAAAGTTAAAGAAGACATCTCTACAAAGAGAAAGGAATTACCCACCTTTACAGTTGTTACTGTCCTCATTGGAAGATCTACCTTACCTCTTGTTCTGGAGACAAGTCTAGTGACAAATTTTATATTTCCCATTACTTTCTATTTCAGTGAAAATCGTCACCAGGACAATTTTAGAGGGTAAATTTACTTAGTGGAGGTAATGACAGAAACTCAAACTCAGCAACTGTTCTAATCCTTTTTCATTTCTCACAGTATCCAAAATTAAAAAAAGCTTTGGCTATACATACGCTCAAACTTTATTGGGACATACTGTAAATGGGACCTACCTGAATTTTGAGGCCAACAATAATCTTAGTGAAAATTTAATGGCTGAAAGGAAAAAAGGGGTCATATAATGACTATACTGTTGCATGTATGCAGGTTTCATATGACCATTGAGACATTTACTTTTTAATTTTCCTTTCTAAAACAGCCTGTATGGTACCTTGATATATATAAGCTGTTTTAATATGCTCGGTTATATTATGATGATTGGTGACCAGTAAACAATATTTGTAGTGTAGAAAGTAAAATTACCCAGTGTCTACCCTAAAGAAGGAATATAATTCTGAAATCTGTTGAGCTGCATCAAAGAAACTCCTGTGGACTGACCACAGTATATCTCTGGCAATACCTTGGGTGCATTTGATACCCTTTGGGTATTGGTCATATGATGGTTTGAATAATGTGCATATGCTAATATTGTAAAATTTGTTATATGTGTCTTTTTTTTACAATTCGGGCTCTTATGTCCCTTCTCTTTACATTTTACATTTACATTTGTATCAATAAAGTGGTGTTGGTGCCTTTTAGAGAAACATACTTGTTATACAATTTTTGGACTTAAAAGTCCACGGGGGTTTGTTCTATATTGCACTTTTGTGAATTTGCATATATGTTGAAACTTGGATGTTGGCAGTAGGGATGAGCCGAACACCCCCCCGGTTCGGTTCGCACCAGAACTTTCGAACGGACCCCAAATTTGTACGAACTTTAGAACCCCATTGAAGTCTATGGGACTCGAACGTTCGAAATTAAAAGTGCAAATTTTAACGGCTAAAATGCAAGATACTGTCCTAAAAAAGGGTTTGGGGACCTGGCTCCTGCCCCAGGGGACATGGGTCAATGCCTAAAATGTTTTTAAAAATGGCCGTTTTGGCGGGAGCACTGATTTTAATGACGATTAAAGTGAAAAAAAAAGTGAAATATTCCTTTAAATATGGTGCCTGGGGGCTGTCTGTAGTATGCCTGTGAAGTGTCACGTGTTTCCCGTGTTTAGAACAGTCCCTGCACAAAATGACATTAAACGGAAATAAAACCATTTAAAACTGCTTGCGGTTTTAATGTTATATCTGGTTCCTGCAATATGGTTGAAAATCATTGAGAAAAATGGCATGGGTAGCCCTCCCTGCCCATTACCAGCCTATTTGGGTCTTGTACGCATATTAAGGGGAACCCTGTACCCATATTAAAAAAAGGAAATGCGTGTGGCCCCCAGGCCCTATATACTCAGAACAGCAGTATACAGGCGGTGCAAACAAGACAGGGACTATGTAGGTTTGTTGTGTTAAGTTGAATCTGTTTGTAATTTTCAACTGGTACATTTTTAAAGTGTAGCTCCAGACAAAAAAACTATTTTTAAGCTTTTTGGAAAACATAGGGAAGGGTTATCACCCCTGTATAATTTGTTTTGTCGTCCATCTTTTTTCATCTCACTTGCTGTTGTCCCCTTCCGTTTGCAAGTAGGACATGTTTGTAAGTTGGATGTTTGAAAGTAGGGGCCTGCCCTATATGCTCTGCAGAAATGGCGGAACAAGGTGTTGCTTTTGCCACAACATTGTAAGCCCTCAAAGTGACTCTTGCTGGGCGCTGGAGCACCCTGCTGTGAACGATTATATCAAGAATTGTAATTACATGCCATTGTTGAACAGTGGTAGAAAAATTTACCTTTGGTGGTTGTGGTGCTGGTGCCACAACACTATAAGTCCTCACCGTTACTCTGGGTGGGCACAGGAAGGGGCCCTCCTGTGAAATATTATATCAAGAATTGTAATTACATGTCCCTGCTAAACAGGGGCAGAAAAATTGGGCCTTAGGCACTGGTGCTGGTGCCACCACACTGCAACCTCTCCCATATACTCTAGTTTTATTGCAGGAATTAGCCCTGCTGCAAAGCATTGCATCAAAAATTGTACTTAAACGCCCCTGTTAAACAGGGGCAGAAAAATTGGGCCTTAGGCACTGGTGCTCGTGCCACCACACTGCAACCTCTGCCATATACTCTAGTTTTATTGCAGGAATTAGCCCTGCTGCAAAGCATTGCATCAAAAATTTTACTTAAACGCCCCTGTTAAACAGGGGCAGAAAAATTGGGCCTTAGGCACTGGTGCTGGTGCCACCACACTGCAACCTCTTCCATATACTCTAGTTTTATTGCAGGAATTAGCCCTGCTGCAAAGCATTGCATCAAAAATTGTACTTAAACGCCCCTGTTAAACAGGGGCAGAAAAATTGGGCCTTAGGCACTGGTGCTGGTGCCACGACACTGCAACCTCTCCCATATACTCTTGTTTGATTGCAGGAATTAGCCCTGCTGCAAAGCATTGCATCAAAAATTGTACTTAAACGCCCCTGTTAAACAGGGGCAGAAAAATTGGGCTGATGGCATCACCCAGAACCAGAAATGTTCTTCCAACATATCAGCGGAGGAGGAAGAGGATAGACAATCAACATAACAGGACAGTCACTCAGCATCAGCATAGGCAGTCTTGAAGGGATGTGATATTTCAAAAAAAATATTCGGTTACATCAGCTTCAGGTGCTTGGTAGCTGTGGGTGATCCAAGACTGATTCATCTTGATGAAGGTCAGTCGATCAACTGATTCGGTGGACAGGCGCACCCTGTGATCGGTAACAAAGCCACCAGCAGCACTGAAGGTGCGTTCCGAAAGAACGCTGGATGCAGGACAGGCCAGTAGCTCAATTGCATACTGTGCAAGCTCTGGCCAGTGATCCATCCTCAAGACCCAGTAAGCCAGAGGATTTTCGGTGGGAAAGGTGTCCAAGTCTGACCTTGCCCCTAGGTATTCCTGCACCATGTAAATCAGACGCTGGCGATGGGTGCTGGAACCGATCATACCTTGGGGCTGCGGACTAAAAAATTGTCTGAAAGCATCAGTCAGACGGCCACCTTCTCCACCGCTCCTTCTGACCGATGCCTCAGCAACACGTTGTCCAGGACCAGGAGTTTGTAACCTCCCAGTCTCTGGGAACGCCTTGCACAGACCTTTCTGCAAGGCCTCCCGGAGATGTCTCATCCTCTGCGATGGCAAGATAAGGTCGGCAACCTTACCCCTGTACCGTGGATCAAGGAGAGTGGCCAGCCAGTAATGGTCCCTCTCCTTGATCCAAAGAATACGAGGATCCTTCCGCAGGCTTTGCAGGATCAGGGAGGCCATGCAGAGTAGGTTAGCTGAGGCATTCGGTCCGGAGTCCTCTGGGTCACTAAGGACAACATGATCCGCAGATACCTCCTCCCAGCCACGTACAAGTCCACGTGTTTCTTGGGACTGTAAATCATCCCTACAAGACTGCTGCTGCTGCTGCTGCTGATGCTGATGCTGTGTGCCAGCCTCCACCTCCATGCTGACACAATCATCCTCCTCCTCCTCTTCCTCCTCCTCATCCTCTTCCTGTGTGATGGGTGGCACAGCAGGAACACTGTCTGGATAAAGGGGGCCTTGAGAGGCAAGGAAGTCCTCCTCTTCCTGCCTCTGTTCTGCCTCAAGTGCCCTGTCCATTATTCCACGCAGCGTATGCTCCAAGAGGTGGACAAGAGGTACAGTGTCACTGATGCATGCACTGTCACTGCTCACCATCCTTGTGGCCTCCTCAAACGGTGACAGGACAGTGCATGCATCCCTGATCATGCCCCACTGGCGTGGTGAGAAAAAACCGAGCTCCCCTGACCCTGTCCTGGTGCCGTAGTCGCACAGGTACTCATTGATGGCCCTCTGCTGCGTGTGCAGCTGCTGCAGCATGGCCAACGTTGAGTTCCATCTGGTGGGCATGTCACATATAAGGCGGTTCTTGGGCAGGTTCAACTCCTTTTGGAGCTCAGCCAGCCGAGCACAGGCATTAAATGATCGGCGGAAATGCACACAGACTTTCCTGGCCTGCTTCAGGACATCCTGTAAGCCAGGGTACCTGCCCAAGAACCGCTGCACCACCAGGTTAAGGACGTGAGCTACACAGGGCACATGGGTCAGTTGTCCCTGTCGGAGGGCGGAGAGGAGGTTGGTGCCATTGTCACAAACCACCATTCCTGGCTTAAGCTGGCGGGGCCTGCCCCTGCAGAGCTGACAAAACATCTGCCCCAGTGTGGCTCCTGTCCCCCAAACAAACCAGCGCAAGCACAGCATGGCATCGTTTTGCCTGCATACTTGCGTAGCCCCTGGAACGCCTACGAAGCACCGCTGGTTCTGAGGACAGAGCACTGGAAGAGGCCATGGAGGAAGAAGAAGAGGAGGGGGTGGAGGAGAGAGGTGTGTCACAACCAATAGTAGCATTTTGGAGGCGTGGTGGTGGAACAACCTCCAACACTACTGCACCTTGTCCTGCATCCTTCCCAGCTGCCAGAAGAGTGACCCAATGGGCCGTGAAAGACAGGTAACGTCCCTGTCCATGCCTGCTGGACCATGAGTCAGCGGTAATATGCACCTTACCGCTGACCGCCCTGTCCAGCGAGGCAAGGACATTGCCTTCCACATGCCGGTAGAGAGCCGGAATCGCCTTCCGTGAGAAAAAGTGGCGTTTGGGGACCTGCCACTGAGGAATCGCACATTGTACAAACTCACGGAAGGGGGCCGAGTCTACCAACTGAAAAGGCAGCAGTTGAAGTGCTAGCAATTTAGCCAAGCTAGCATTCAACCGCTGGGCATGTGGATGGCTGGGAGTGAACTTCTTTCGCCGGTCCAGCAGCTGGGGCAGGGACATTTGCCTGCTATAATCGGACGTGGGTGTACCGCTAGCAGAGTTCCCGGAATCACTTGGCTGTGACACACCTAATTCTACACCTTCATTCCTCTCAGAGCAGGTTTCAGAGAGGACTGAAGGTCTAGTGGGGTTGGAGATGCCAGCTGATGAGGAGCAAGGAGAGGTCCGCTTTGTTCTTTGGTCTGGGTCTTTGAGGTATGCTTGCCAACGAGCTGCATGGCAGGTCAACATATGTCTGGTCAAGCATGTGGGGCCCAAGCGGCTGATGTTTTGGCCACGCGAGATACGCTTGAGACATATGTTGCAAATAGCAGCTTTGCGATCTGATGCACTCGTCTCAAAAAAGGCCCACACCAAAGAACTTTTAGAATAACGCGCAGAGGCAGCGCCCTGCACAGGCGGAGCTCTGCGGTGTGATTCAGTCGGTGTGCTGCCCCTAAGCTGGCCCCCGGAGGGCATCCTGCCTCGTTGGACATGTGCCTCCTCCTCCTCCTCCTCCTCCTCTCTCCTTCCAGGCACCCACGTGGAATCAGTTCCCTCATCATCCCCTCCCTCTTCATCGCTGTAGCAAACCTGGCAGTATGCTGCAGCTTGTGGAACATGACTGCCAGATTGCTGTCCTTCTTGAGCATCCCCTCTCTCTGCGCTCACGCTACTGCCTTCCTCTAGCTGAGTGTCATCATCAGAGCCCACAAAACACTGGGCATCCTCCTGGAGCATGTACCCAACACTGTGCTCAAAGAAATCAAGAGACTCCTCAGGAGGACGTGGTGGGTCTAGGGAAGGAGTCACTGATGATGACATTGAGAGGAGGGAAGACGATGCGTTGGCAGCTGCTTTGCTAGTACCCCTGAGACTGGGTGAGAGAGGATGAGGAGGATGAAGAGGGCTTGGTCATCCACTCTACCAAGTCGTTGGCATGTTGCGGTTCAACATGTCCAGCTGCCGAAAAGAAGGACAAGCGTGTCCCATGGCCACATGCTGATAACAATGCACCGCGTCCACGACCAGCACTGTTGTCTCTAGACACAGAGGCTGCTTGCCCTCTTTTATCGGCTCGCGCCTGTCTGTCTCTCCTTGCTGGCCTTCCAGACATGGTAATGGCCTGAAGGGAGTTGGGTAAAACAGCAGTGTAATGGAGTCACACAACACCCACTAAGCCCTGCAGATGCCTTTATTATAGAACACCAGAGATAAAGGGGTATACTGTAATTGAGTCACACAACACCCACTAAGCCCTGCAGATGCCTCTATTAGAGAACAGCAATAAACGGTAGATACAGGTGTATATTGTGCTGGAGTCACACAACACCCACTAACTCCTGCAGATGCCTTTATTATAGAACACCAGAGATAAAGGGGTATACTGTAATTGAGTCACACAACACCCACTAAGCCCTGCAGATGCCTCTATTAGAGAACAGCAATAAAGGGTAGATACAAGTGTATATTGTGCTGGAGGCACAAAAAACCCACTAACTCCTGCAGATGCCTTTTTTATAGAACACCAGAGATAAAGGGGTATATACAGATGTATACTGTGCTGTGCTGGAGGCACACACAACTTCCAATAACTCCTGCAGGTGGCAAGTGGGCTCAAATAGAGAAGAGCTATGTAGGTGGATATAGCGGTGTGTACTGGGTACAGAGCACGCAGACAGCACGCACAAGCTCCTAACACTACTGACTGCAAGCTCTATTATAAAAGATAGATCACTAGCTATATAGGTGAGGTGAATATAGTGATGTATACTGCGGTCAGGGCACACAGACAACAACCACTACACAACAGCAAGATCGAAAATCGGCCGACAACGATCGGTGTGTACTGTGTTGAAGGTACACAGAACACCCACTAACTGCTTCAGACGCCAACACACTACACTAGGCTGCCGCGCTGGCGGCCTTATATAGTGTGGGGCGTGTACTACACAGCCTGAGCTATGATTGGCCACAGGCATCCTGCCTGTGGCCAATCATGGCTCTCCTCGCTGCTGGCGCTGTGATTGGCCAAACATGCGGGGTCACAGTGCATGCTTGGCCAATCATGAGCCAGCAATGCACTGCGATGACGCAGTGCATTGTGGGCCGTGAGCACCACACGAATTTGGCGCGAACGGCTCATAACGTTCGGAATTCGCCGAACGGGCGAACAGCCGATGTTCGAGTCAAACGTATGTTCGACTCGAACACGAAGCTCATCCCTAGTTGGCAGTATAATACACTCTATCCCTAAACATAATTATTATTTAGGTTATAAACTACTCACTCATGCATTATTCATGAACAAAAACTTGTCCTGTCTCTCCTCCCCCCACATTGGATGCTATCATCTTGCCACTTACAAGCACAGAGAAGAAGTCAAGCTGTCAATCGTGGTTTGCACTTCAAGGACAACTCCACCCTTGTGGTCAAAAGGATGTATGGATCAGTGCTGGGGAACCTGTGAGAGATAAAGATGGACTTTTTGGCATTCAAAAATTACGAAATAGAGATACATGGACTTTTTAGGCACAGTCTACAAATAATTTTTTTAAAGACACTACACTTATTAAAAATGGTTATACATTCAACAGGCCCATGACTTTGTCCTTAACAAGCAATAGTATAGCATCAAATGTTAATTCCTGTGGGAAATTGTTGGTAATGTAATTACATAATCCCACTCGTTTAAAGCGATGATTGCTGAAGTATGGTCACAGGTCCTGAAGATCACACTTAAAATTACAGAAGATTGCTCAACATGTTTCGCAATATTATCGCTTCCTCAGGAGCCTCTGTTTTATAAAAAAAACAATCACACATATGTTACATATATATTTGGCCAAAAAATACCATAATTACATATCAGCAAAACATATTTAAGTGTGACTAAACATTTGTCTATAATGCCTGCTCATCATTTTACAAAACAAAATATAAATTAAATTTCAAGCCTGTCCCGGATATATTGTCAGGTGCTGCTACCTCATAGACCTCATGGACGGAATTATAGAGGGAAATCACTCCAGAGGAACCCCCAAGAATTAGAAAAGAGACAGACCAGAAATTTCCAGGATGCCTGTGTTGTGCGGATTAGGCATCAGCAGGGATGTGTCCGATAGCTAAAATTAAGCAGGTAAAAAGATTTCAAAAAAGGGCGCTAGCCAATCAGGGTAAAAAAAAAACAGAACAAAAAAATGAAAAACGACCTAAGGCATACACATGTATATACAGCCAGCTCCTTAAAAGAGTAAATAAATATGTATGTGTGCATATATAATATACACATGCGCACACATATATAGTGATATCCCAAATCCCCAAATTTTTTTGTCATACTGTCAGAATTGTTATTATAGTAACAGTACAGTTTAGCTTTCAAAGGAGTGGATTGTGGTGGCACCCCTATTTATACATGCTTAGGAAATGGAAAAGTCCCAAAGTATAAATCCTGAATGCTAATCACTAAAATTATAGACATATATCAAATCTGTCAGTAAATGCAGGTTTTTAGTGTGCAGCTCAGCATCTGATTACATCCAAAATAGATCTTTATTACTCTGCAATGTGCCCATGCTCCTGATTGGCTTGGCCTCCAGCAACTCTATACATTAATACAAAAATTACAACTGACATCAAGGGCATAATCAAAACATGCTCTGGAGTTACTGTACCATGCATTTATAGAGTAGTATTATTGTTCTATCCAGGGAAAACATTATCATGTTGACAAGTTAACATTCTATTAGCCCATTGCTTAATTTCCTATGGAAATCAAAAGATTATCTCAATTCTGATCAGGTAAGGTCAAGACTTTGAAATGGTAAACTGAAATCACCATCATTATAACCACTGAAATTTTTATGTTTCCGCAGCTATCAATTTTATATGTTGATATAAAATCCATAAAAACAAACTGTTAGTACATATAGGGATGCAATAAACAAATACCCATCTTGAGCTCAGTGAAAAGGCTCTTAAATATGTTTTAGACTAACATATGGCAGGTAATGAGGTGACTCTTAATGAATTCATGGCCACTGTTCTCAATCTGCTTTTAAATTTACTCTATGTGGTTATGTTTTCCAGTATAAATTTTACAGTCAATTTACTTTAATTATGTCACTGTTTACTGTAATGAGTTGTAGACCCTCCTGCTGCTGCAATATTTATTGGCTGATGCAAGCATATGATCTGGTCCCTGTGTGTGTCGTGATGTATTTCCCAATGAATGCACCAAGGACAACATCAGTTTGACTAATGATGAACTGTACACTGCTCTGCACTTGTTCCTAAGAGAAATCACAGTGTCACAACCAGAGCAAAAACATATAACTTTCCAGAACAATTTCAAAAGAATAATGGAGAAAACCATTTAGAAAGCTTGTGTAAGAATTTTGCAGTAAGTTTAGCAAGTTTTTCATAGACTCCGTGCATCAAGTGAGTGACAGTCCTGTCAGCCGAAGTCAAGGAGAGATAAGCGACAGCACAGAGAGTATGTACAGGTCAGCACTGAAGAGAGAAATCAGCCCCCACATATAGCTGTAGTATAATACAAAGCAAGAAATAACAAGTACATGCAAGAATGGGAAATGCTGGAACTGTAAAGTGTTATGTAATATAGCTCTATAGTATCTGCATATTGTTATGCATGTTATGCAAAGATGCAGATTATTTAGTTAATCTATAACACAAGAACATATCGTCATCAATGTTTATTTAAGTTCCTCCCACAATAAATTTATACAAACACATTATTTGACCATTTTGATAAAAGCAACAATAAAACCAGAAAACATGTATTTAGGCTTAAAAGGTCTTAGGTAAAACCAAAAAAAATGTATTATAACCGAAATATAAAAAAAAAAAAAAAAAAAAAAAAAAATCACAAAATATCACCCTACAATACTGAAACTTTAAAACTTTAACACAAAAGACCAAAGTATACAGTAAAAGAGCAATCTAAAACGAACAATTTTAAAACAAACAAGCATTTATTATATTAAATTCCAGATATTAATATTAAAAATATTATATTAATATTATATAAAATGATCTCTCCTTAAATGGGCAACATGTGTTTGCCAGTCACTGCTGCTAACCATATAACCAAGTAGGCATATTTCCTAAGATATATCTAATGTATATCCAAGTGAATCATGTTAATCTTTTTATGGTTGCACCTCTGTATTGACATTGAAGTACCAACAGAAGCACAGGGAAAAAAACATAACACACTTGCATATTTTGGAATCAAATTCATGATCCCAACAATGTAAGGTAATAATTCAAACAAGTAAATACTTAGGCCGCGTACACACGCGGGGACTGTTCGCTGAAACTTTGTTCGTCAAACAGTTGCCGCAACAGTCCGCTCAAAATTTGCATGAGCGGACTTGCCCACACACGAGCGGACTGTTTCAGCGAACTGTTTGCCAAACAGTTCGCTCAACTTTTGAAATGAACGGACTCGCCCACGTAAGGCGGAGGCAAGTCCGCCCATTTCGAGCGCGTGTACAGGTAGGCGGGGCCCGCGAAGGAGACGTCGCGGGCACCGCCGCCTGGAATGGACTTAAAGGGGAACCCCAACGCCGAAAAAAATCGGCGTGGGGGTTCCCCCAAAGTCCACAACAGACCCTTGTCCGAGCACGCTACCCGGCCGGCCAGGAAAGGGGGAGCGAGCGAGCGCGCCCCCCCTCCTGAGCCGTACCAGGCCGCGTGCCCTCAACATGGGGGGTGCCTTGGGGAAGGGGGGGCCGCGCGGCCCCCCCACCCCAAAGCACCTTGCCCCCATGTTGATGAGGACAAGGGCCTCTTCCCGACAACCCTGGCCGTTGGTTGTCAGGGTCTGCGGGCGGGGGGCTTATCGGAATCCGGGAGCCCCCTTTAAGAAGGGGGCCCCCGGATACCGGCCCCCCACCCTATGTGAATGAGTATGGGGTACAATGTACCCCTACCCATTCACCTGTAAAATAAAAGTACCCAAAAAAAAAACACAACACACGAGAAAAAATATTTTATTGCACAGCTCCGGGGGTCTTCCGTCTTCGGTGGTCTTCTCGCCGGACTCCTCCGCTATCTTCGTGTAGCTCTTTTGCTAGCGGAGGAGTCCGGCTTTCTTCCTCCCCGCCGCCGGCCTCTTCTCCCGACTTCGGGGGTCTTGTCCCCCTCTTCGGTTCTTCTGCCGGGCCACCGCGCCTTCTTGTAGCTCTTTTGCAGGCGGTGGCCCGGTCTTCTGTCGCCGCTGTCGCCGTCGCCGCCTTCCGTTCTTCTTCTTCTTCTTGTTCTTCTTCTTCTTCTCCAGGAGATGTTGACACGACGCTCTCACCGGCCGGAATGCCAGAGCCGCCCTGCGCTGCCACTTATATAGTGACAATGGGGCGGTGTCACATGGTATATGTCACATGGGTTGGTCACATGGGTTGATGTCACATGGTGACCCCGCCCCCTTACGATGTCATAGCCCCATGTGACATCAACCCATGTGACCAACCCATGTGACATATACCATGTGACACCGCCCCATTGTCACTATATAAGTGGCAGCGCAGGGCGGCTCTGGCATTCCGGCCGGAGAGAGCGTCGTGTCAACATCTCCTGGAGAAGAAGAACAAGAAGAAGAAGAAGAACGGAAGGCGGCGACGGCGACAGCGGCGACAGAAGACCGGGCCACCGCCTGCAAAAGAGCTATAAGAAGGCGCGGTGGCCCGGCAGAAGAACGGAAGGCGGCGGCGACAGAAGACCGGGCCACCGCCTGCAAAAGAGCTACAAGAAGGCGCGGTGGCCCGGCAGAAGAACCGAAGAGGGGGACAAGACCCCCGAAGTCGGGAGAAGAGGCCGGCGGCGGGGAGGAAGAAAGCCGGACTCCTCCGCTAGCAAAAGAGCTACACGAAGATAGCGGAGGAGTCCGGTGAGAAGACCCCCGAAGACGGAAGACCCCCGGAGCTGTGCAATAAAATATTTTTTCTCGTGTGTTGTGTTTTTTTTTTGGGTACTTTTATTTTACAGGTGAATGGGTAGGGGTACATTGTACCCCATACTCATTCACATAGGGTGGGGGGCCGGTATCCGGGGGCCCCCTTCTTAAAGGGGGCTCCCGGATTCCGATAAGCCCCCCGCCCGCAGACCCCGACAACCAACGGCCAGGGTTGTCGGGAAGAGGCCCTTGTCCTCATCAACATGGGGACAAGGTGCTTTGGGGTGGGGGGGGCCGCGCGGCCCCCCCTTCCCCAAGGCACCCCCCATGTTGAGGGCACGCGGCCTGGTACGGCTCAGGAGGGGGGGCGCGCTCGCTCGCCCCCCTTTCCTGGCCGGCCGGGTAGCGTGCTCGGACAAGGGTCTGTTGTGGACTTTGGGGGGACCCCCACGCCGATTTTTTTCGGCGTTGGGGTTCCCCTTTAAGTCCATTCCAGGCGGCGGAGCCCGCGACGTCTCCTTCGCGGGCCCCGCCTACCTGTACACGCGCTCGAAATGGGCAGACTTTCCTCCGAGCGGGAACAGTTTGCTCATTTCGAAAGTAGCCTACACACGGGCGGACTGTTCGCTCAAACAAAGTTTCAGCTGAAAGCCCACACACGGGCGGACTGTCCGCTGAAACACTGTTCAGCGGACAAAGTTGGGCGAACAGTCCGCCCGTGTGTACGCGGCCTTAGATTTACCAACATACCTGGACACAAATTGAAAGAGATTTTTACTATTCACCACCTGCTACATTTATATCTGTTCTGCTCCATGCATGATAGGACCATTGCCGCCCCCCCCCCCCCACACATGAATAAATAAGGGGTTATTCTTTAACGAAAAAAATGTAAAGTCCATTTTTGATCACTGTCATCACTCCGTATCTTTATTTACACTAAACTTCCAGCTAGGGATATGTCTGCAGGTCGGCGTTGGCAGGCATAATCCATAAAGATTAACATCAATCTGCATCACTGAATGATTGACAATGGATTTACAATGTAGGACTTTTTTTATTTTTTGTTTTTTTAATATAGGACTTTGTCAGAAGTGTGTTGCGTCTTTATTTACTTTACAATTTTTTTTGAAAGACTAACCAAGGGTACTACCTACCTCTTACTCATTCCCATGTAGAGGTCCAGTATCTGGGTCCCTCTTAATTCTAAAGGGGGTTTTCAGATTCAGATAAGCTTCTGGTCTTGTAGCCTAGTCAACTAGAAGTGCCTACCATTACCTGCAGCCTCACTTATTCACCTCTGCTGTGACCAAATGCTGATCATTCTGAATGGGAGACGTTACTACACTTCCTGGTTATGTCAAAGCTTGCCTGTTCCCTATCCCCTCACCCTTTACACATCCTATTGGCCAGTCACTACAAATCTTCACCATTAAAAATGGGTGAGAGGCATCAGGGGGCAGACAAGGAAGTGCCTTGCTAGGTAGGACTGGCTTAACATTTCAATGTAGCAGATGTGAAAGAGAACTGCTGCACATACAGTATGTGTAGTTATCTATACATGCTTATACTTTATAGGTGCTATCACTTCTCTTGTTTTAAAGTAACTGATTCACTTTAAATGTAAGAGACTAAAATGCCTGCCTGAAAAATAAAATCTATATACATTTACATTATTTTCCTGCAATAACCTGCAAAGCAGAAATCTAAAAAGCACTGGATGATTTGAATTAAATGAGTTTATGACCAATCTGTCTCATTCATATGACTGTCCTGGGCCATACACTGCAAAAATCAGTGTGCGGCTGTGGTAGGTATGGTCAGGTGTTTGTAGTCATCTGCAAAAAGGAAACCTGTACAAATCAATGACAAGCTAACCCTGTCAGCTGCTGTTTAC
Organism: Lithobates pipiens; assembly: GCF_037356315.1. Lineage (NCBI taxonomy): Eukaryota > Metazoa > Chordata > Amphibia > Anura > Ranidae > Lithobates > Lithobates pipiens. Next base: position 4,871,701 of record NW_027507718.1, read on the forward strand.
ATGTGTAGCACTGCCCCTAGGGGGTTGCTTGTAATTGCATGTTCTTTTTTGCAATCTTGACCCTGTGAACCTTCAAGCCCTCCTGACACTCTAGGTTCAGACATGTTGTGTATACCTTTAAACAACATACAGACACAATGCAAGTAGTTTTAGCTTTCTCAGATGTTACTCAATCAAGAGAAGAGACTTAAAGGGGTATTAGTCAACCAAGTTCTGGATAGACAGCCAAGACAAGGTTGAAATCTTTTTTAAAACAGTCAAATGACAGCAGTGACGAGTAAATGATACCAATGTACACATTAACAAACAGTATAATTGGGTTCCTCAAGAAGGCTATTGCTTGCTGTAAAAAATACTTCTGCTAAAAGGAAACCCCAGGCCAGCCTATAGTACCTTTAATCCTAATGAGAGATAAAGTAAATATAAACACCATTGACGTGTAGTTAGATGTTCACAGCTATTAGCTGTTAAGGCTTTCTTTGCTCAAAAAATATCTTCCAATATGAGTCTATAAAACAAATATCTTTTCCAAGTTTCAACTGCCAGGAAATAAATTGGTATATCGACTTATACACCTATATACTAGAGTAGCAAAGAATACAATATATTTATTTTTAAGAGTGTAGCCTGCTAATGGTCTATATAACAGTTTGCTATGTTGTCCCACATAGCAGGCAAACACCTGTGTGAATGCATGAGGCCTCATCCTGTGGAGAACCACAACTAAAATTCTACCTCTTTTAGCTATTTACTTACAGTATATCATACAAGGTTCTCAGCCATTCCTTCTATACTTGTTAAAACCTTAAAGTATTTGTAAACCTTAGATATAAAATATGAACAAAGTATACACTTCTATACTGTATACTTGTCTCTATCCAAAGCAGTGAGTGTGATTTATTCCTGCTGAATCATTCCTCTTATTCCTCCTATAAGTGAGGCAGCGAGTCACAAGAGATAAAATTGTGAAGGGGATGAGAGCTCCAGCACACAGCTTGTGACTGATATCCTTAGTACTGCCTGTTCTCCATGTACTGTGAGTAGAGTGGTGTGTCCCTTCCCGCTAATCGGGGCTCAGAGCTGTCCTCATTCAGATCTGCACTGTGAGACTTTATATCCCTGCCCCCTGCTTTTCAGAGCTGAGAAATCCTGTGTAAATTCTGAACTTTGAATAGATGATATAGAATAGATAGTAGCAGATAAACAGATACAACTTATATAGGAGGATTTGTTTCAAAACTGCATATCATCTGATGCTAGTCATGTCCCTGGATATATGTGAGTGTTTTTAACCACTTCAATGATGCCCTAGAAGCCGATTATATAGGTATGGTGAAGCACTATGTACTACATGCAACTTTCTTAGAATATAAGCTCCTTGAGGGCATAGACTGATGTGAATGTGCAATACATATGTAAAGCTCTGCATTAATTATTGACACTATATAAGTACCTGTAATAATAGATAAACATCCAAATTAGAAGTTTGTTTGCATAAGCACTGTTACAGCAAGATCTTTTTTTTTTGGAGACTTTTTTCCTGCTGGTGAGATTAACTTTTATTTCTACCATGAAATACAATAGGAAAAATAAAAAATCTTCACAAAGGAAGGGGAATTTACTTAGAAAGTTGTCACCAGAACATTTGTCCCCTTGGGAAGTCCCCCCCCCCCCATCCATCTCTCTTATTGCAACTCTAAAATTTGGGATTCTGTTTTTCTATCTCGGTGACAATGGTCGCTAGGGCAAATTTAAGGGTGAATCCCCCACGGGGGGGATTCATTCTGATTCATTCTTCTGTTCATTAGTAAGTGCAAGGCAGCAGAAGAGAAGGCGATTTCACAGTCTGTACCCTTTATCTCCTTCTCAATTACAAAGGGAAAAAAACATTAAGTTTCTGTTCAGGCCTCTAATATTTCTCCAAAGAGGACCTATAACTCCTGAAGTTTATACTGTCACCGAGGGGCTTGTTATCCCCCAGTAAAGGACCTAAGCAAAAGTAAAAAAAAAAAGTAAAACAATAAATAAAAGCATAAAAATAAAAACATACATATACACACACATAACATAACGTTATGTGATTTTCACAACCAAAAAGTCACTATTTAAAATGTAAATATTCGCTATTTAACCACTTCCCGACCGCCGCACGACGATGTACGTCGACAGAATGGCACGGGCAAGCATAAGGGCGTACATGTACGTCCCTGCCTTCCCGCGGGTCGGTATTCGTTCGGGCGCGATCCCGGACGAGGGGGCGGCCATTCATTCATGGCCACCCCCTCGCGATCGCTCCCGACGAATAGAAATCGTTCGTGACATCACTTCCTCTCCTGTAATGTAAACACAGGAGAGGAAGTGATGTATTCTCTCCTCCGTGTCGGTATTTTTCGTTCCGACACCGAGGAGAGAGGATCGGTGAGTTGCACCAGCACGTCACTACACAGTAGAACATTCCAGGCACACTCACACCCCCCCGATCACCCCCCCAATTACCCCTGCCCCCCAGTCACAGTGACACCAATGTCATTTTTTTTTTTTTGCATTGGTGTCATTTGTGACTGTAATAACTGTTAGGGCAGTTAGGGTTAGCCCCCTTTAGTTCTAATGTACCCCCCTAACCCCCCCAATAAAGGTTTAACCCCCGTGATCACCCCCCGTCGCCAGTGTCACTAAGGCTGGGTTCACATTGCAGCGGTTTATGAGAACGAATGTGATTCGCACCGCACTGCAGTGCAAATCACACCCGATCTCTGTGCGATTCGAGTTCAGCCATACAGATAGTATGGCTGAATTCGCATCGCACCCGCCGCACCCGCCGCAAATTTGCACGGGACCCTTTTTTTGGCCCGCAGCAGAATCGGATCGCATGGGTGTTCACACCATGCGATCCGAGTTTGCAGATCGCACTGCGATATGCGAACTGATCTGGGGGTGTCATTAACATTTCACTGACACTCCCAGCAGTTCGCATAGGGCAGTGTGAACTGCCGCCGGGAGGCATGCGATGCGGGAACCCGCCGCGGATTCGTGGCGTTCCCGCATCGCTCCAGTGTGAACCCAGCCTAATAAGCGATCATTTTTCTGATCGCTGTATTAGTGTCACAGGTGACGCTAGTTAGGCAGGTAGGTATTTAGGTTCGCCGCAGCTTTTTATAGCGCCAGGGACCCCCATATACTACCGCATAAAGCCCCCTGATTGCCCCCTAGTTAACCCTTTCACCAGTGATCACCATATAACTGTTACAGGTGACGCTGGTTGGTTAGTTATTTTTTTATAGTTTCAGGGCACCCGCCATTTATTACCTAATAAAGGTTTAACCCCCTGATCACCCGGCGGGTGTCATTTGTGACTGTAATAACTGTTAGGGCAGTTAGGGTTAGCCCCCTTTAGTTCTAAGGTACCCCCCTAACCCCCCCAATAAAGGTTTAACCCCGTGATCACCCCCCGTCGCCAGTGTCACTAAGGCTGGGTTCACATTGCAGCGGTTTATGAGAACGGATGTGATTCGCACCGCACTGCAGTGCAAATCACATCCGATCTCTGTGCGATTCGAGTTCAGCCATACAGATAGTATGGCTGAATTCGCGTCGCACCCGCCGCACCCGCCGCAAACTCGCACGGGATCCTTTTTTTGGTCTGCAGCAGAATCGGATCGCATGGGTGTTCACACCATGCGATCCAAGTTTGCAGATCGCACTGCGATATGCGAACTGATCTGGGGGTGTCATTAACATTTCACTGACACTCCCAGCAGTTCGCATAGGGCAGTGTGAACTGCCGCCGGGAGGCATGTGATGCGGGAACCCGCCGCGGATTCGTGGCGTTCCCGCATCGCTCCAGAGTGAACCCAGCCTAATAAGCGATCGTTTTTCTGATCGCTGTATTAGTGTCACAGGTGACGCTAGTTAGGCAGGTAGGTATTTAGGTTCGCCGCAGCTTTTTATAGCGCCAGGGACCCCCATATACTACCGCATAAAGCCCCCTGATTGCCCCCTAGTTAACCCTTTCACCAGTGATCACCATATAACTGTTACAGGTGACGCTGGTTGGTTAGTTATTTTTTTATAGTTTCAGGGCACCCGCCATTTATTACCTAGTCTCACTAGTGTACCCCTAAATTTAGGGGTGTCTACTTTCCAAAATGGGGTCATTTGGGGGGGGGGTTTGTGCCATCTTGGCATTTTATGGCCTTCAAAACTGTAACGCCCTTAGAAAGCCTGAAGGTGGTGCTTGGTTTTCGGGGCCCCGTACGTGGCTAGGCTCCCAAAAAGTCCCACATATGTGGTATCCCCGTACTCAGGAGAAGCAGCAGAATTTATTTTGGGGTGTCATTTCACATATGCCCATGGCATGCGTGAGCAATATATCATTTAGTGACAACTTTGTGAAAAAAAAAAAAAGTTTGTAATTTTCCCGCAACTTGTGGCAAAATATAAAATATTCCATGGACTCAACATGCCTCTCAGCAAATAGCTTGGGGTGTCTACTTTCTAAAATGGGGTCATTTGTGGGGGTTTTGTGCCATCTTGGCATTTTATGGCCTTCAAAACTGTAATAGGTAGTGAGAAGTGAACTCAAAAATTTACGCCCTTAGAAAGCCTGAAGGCGGTGCTTGGTTTTCGGGGCCCCGTACGCGGCTAGGCTCCCAAAAAGTCCCACATATGTGGTATCCCCGTACTCAGGAGAAGCAGCAGAATTTATTTTGGGGTGTCATTTCACATATACCCATAGCATGTGTGAGCAATATATCATTTAGTGACAACTTTGTGTAAAAAAAAAAAAATTTTTTTTTTGTCATTATTCAATCGCTTGAGGCAAAAAAATAAAATATTCAATGGGCTCAACATGCCACTTATCAATTTCCTTAGGGGGTCTACTTTCCAAAATGGGGTCATTTGGGGGGGTTTTGTACTGCCCTGCCATTTTAGCACCTCAAGAAATGAGATAGGCAGTCGTAAACTAAAAGCTGCGTAAATTCCAGAAAACGTACCTTAGTTTATAGATGTGACAACTTTTGCGCAAACTAATAAATATACAATTATTGACTTTTTTTGTACCAAAGACATGTGGCTGAATACATTTTGGCCTAAATGTATGACTAAAATTGAGTTTATTGGATTTTTCTAATAACAAAAAGTAGAAAATATCATTTTTTTTCAAAATTTGCGGTCTTTTTACGTTTATATCGCAAAAAATAAAAATCGCAGAGGCAATCAAATACCATCAAAAGAAAGCTCTATTTGTGGGAAGAAAAGGACGCAAATTTTGTTTGGGTGCAACATTGCATGACCGCGCAATTACCAGTTAAAGCAGCGCAGTGCCAAATTGTAAAAAGACCTCTGGTCATTGACCAGCAAAATGGTCCGGTCTGAAAGTGGTTAAAAACTCACTAAAGTTTTATGCTTTAGATTGAGACACAATGTTGTAAGGTATGCTGTATTTGTGTGCGCTAACAATGGTTTTAGTGTAGCTTTATCAATAATAGCATTAATATAAACATTTACAAATAGGGCCCACAAAATCAGTAGGACCATCTTTTATTCTATCGGCCTTATCCTTTACAAAAAAAAATATGGCTACAATCTCTGAAAGTTGTAAGTGAAAAATTATTTTTAAAAACGCTAAAATTGTATGGCCACCTAAGGTGAAAAATGGAGAGCAGGGGCTACTAGCAAAAGAATTACTACTAGGTGCCCAAGTTAGAACTTTCTCATGTTGAAGAAGACCCATGAGAAGACTTTGTAAACAGCTGATCTGTTCCAAATTGGGAGACACTGCAGGTTCACGTGGGGTAAACAAATTGAAATTTAGGTTTTTAAAGGAAAATAAATTGGATTACCGTAAGTCCATTTTTGTTTTTAATAAAATGGAAAAAACTTAGAACCTCTGTATGGTTTTAATTCATTTCTTTAATTCAGTTTCAGGGAGAGGTTTCCAGTCATTTCCTGTTCCAATTACTGTCTTATTATTGGAAGATGTTTGAAGATTTATTGGAAGTGAGGGGTTTTATTCCATCAACTAACTGCAGATGTTTTAACCTTAAAAAAAAAGTTGGGTGGTATTTTTACCACATTTATAGTTTTGTTGAAAACGTTACAGCTGTGCAAACTTTTCCCCCTCTTGTTTTTACCTTTTTTCCCATGTAGCTGTTAGAAGCAATGCTGTCTTTAACTTCACCACAGTTCATTACTTCTGTGTATGTATTTTTTACAAAGGTTCCTAATGAATACAGTATACAGGCTGCATTTTCATAAGTAGTGGCCAAACTACTAAGGATAACTATAGCACAGGGGTGTTAAACTGCTGGCCCTCCAGCTGTTCCAGAACCACAAGCCGCATTTGCTTCTGCCTGTGGGAGTCATGCTTGTAACTTGCAATGCCTCATGGATGGAACTTGTAGTTCTGAAAAAGCTGAAGGGCCTTCAGCTGTGCATAGCACCTCAGCGTCTTAGCATTATATAAAAATGAAATTCAGTTCAGTCGTTCTCTCCCATGTTGGCTGCAGAAAAATGAGAACTAATTCAGAAATGTTTATATTGATTTGTATATAAAATGTCAACACTTTCTATTGCAGAATCCATTGTAATTTAACACTGCAGTATCATTTTATTATTGCTTTTAACTAGAATATTTTCTCTCTTTATATCAGAAACATCTATGACATATTCTTATGTCTCAAAACACACCTTTGTTAGGCGAAGTCTTTAAACACCCAGTCAATAAGGAAATATAAAATAAGAAATCATGAAATAAGCCATACTGTCTCCGAACAAATTAAACCATCAGAATGGTTCTTCATTTCTGATTCTTTTAGTATTACTCAGCAGGAGTGTGATTGCTGTCAGATACAGTGGAACAGAGAGATGTCACATTGCACAGTAATCATGCTTGATGACCTACCAACATAATCATGTTAAGTTTTATTCATGCTGATCTGCCTATGGAAATCATCCTTCAAGCACAGGGAAACTGTCTAAAACTTGACTGTCAAAACTTATTACTGCCTTCTTTCTGTCTGTGAATATAGTGCTGATTATCCAAATGTGAAAACCTCTTATTCAACTGTATTTTTTGTTTCAAAAGTATCCTGTCTCTGTATAATATCCCTTTTCCAAATCCTTGAATGATGAAAGTACAATAAAAATAATTACAAAAAGAAGACCTTTTTTATAGAATTTTTTATGAAAGACAAGTAATCAATATACATTAAAGAGGATGTACTGTGGTTTTCTGCATATTTTCTTTATTTATTATAGTCAACACTAAAAAAAGACTTTTAAACTGTTCTTTTTTTTTACTAGTCAGGTAACTGTGAAATAGCACACCATTTTGAGCTCCAGCTCTCTGTACCATGTGCTGTAAACATCCTTGTATTAGATGTCAATATTTGAAAGGTGGCAGTGCGTGGATGAGCAGCAAAAAGTATGTTCGCAGGGACCCTATTGGGGCACAGATGCCCAGTAGCACCACCCCAGTGAAGCAGTATCTGTAATTAATATATATATATATATATATATATATATATATATATATATATATATATATATATACACACATACACACACACACACACACACACACATACACACATATACATACATACACACATGCATAATCAAAGAGTGCTTGTACTATAAAAACCAAGGGTATTGTTGGGTATGTTATAATGTCAATTTTGAACAGGTTTATGGGGATTTTTTTTTGGAGAGTGTAAATCTCATCATATGCTGAGGGAGCATACAACACAAGGGAGTTCAAATAAAAAAAACAAAAAATATAACCACAAGCTATGGGAAGGGGTAGGGATATACTATAATATGTCTTTGGAACCCTTATACCTCAGAGAGACTACTAAAAATATTGTAAATGGAAGTAGGCATAGTGTGGTGATTTCTCAAATTAATTCCAATTGGTTGTATAAATATTAACTGAGGTACAAGGAAAATAGCACCCATAGGGTTTAAAACACCCATATAGAAGATTAGAAAAGGAGCACACATATTTGTGGAACAGGATAATGGAGATGTATTACCTTGTATGCAGCCATGAACTGTATGTCAGCATGCTCAATCATGGGCTGACTGATAGGGTTGGAATCATTAAATACCTCCACCAGCAATGGGGGGGGGGGGCATCCTTCTCAAATTATCGTGCAGCTGGGCATATTGGCGTCTGGATGCCATAATGGAAGCCTGAAACAGGACCTGGCATTCCAGTCGGCATGATGACTACATAAAGTGTTGGGGTGCATGGGGGAATGGGCAGACACAGAAGGTGTCCAAGGTATTTATTGGCTAGCATTTGTTTAATTCCTCAGTAAAGGAATTTCTTATCTACTGGAACCATATCTTGTTAAATTCTCCAGGTCCAATGTTCTCTATCTTGCAAAACCATTGTTTTATAGATGGAGGAGTTACAGAATGCCAAAGGGCAGAAATGCAAGAATGGGCCACATTCACTAAGGGGTTGCTTTACAGAAACTAGAGAGTGCAACGTTTGGTGCAGCAATGCCTGATAGCCAATCAGCTTCTAACTTCAGCTTGTTCAATTAAACTTTGACAAAAAAAAAACTGGCTACCATGCACAGCTGCACCAGATTTTGCACTCTCCCGTTTTAGTAAATCAATCCCAAGGCGTCTTACTACCAATTTCTTATAGGCTTTCAATGGCCCTTTGTTATGATGGAGGAGGAAAAATAGCAGGTGTTTTGGATACTTGACAGTCAGTAAATTTCATTACTGTAGTATGGACTTGAGACCTTGAGGTCTGAAGAATTGGACATGACCAAAGGATGTCCTTTGTTAGGCCTCAATACTCAAGAAATTATAAATAACGCCTTAAATGAATGTAATTTTACAAATTTAGCTAGTACCATCATCCACAAATTTTAAGATACAGAAAGGGGTTTGGTGTGGGGGTATTGGGACAGCGGTCCACACTGATCTCCTATTAACCAACCCAGACCAATAGTTAAATTGGACTATACCGGTACTTTTTATGATAAAGCAAAAAAAGGAAATTTAAAAGGAAAGACATTTTTTTTTCAACTTTTAATGAAAATACAAAATGACAAAAAGACAAAATGGAAGAAAAAAATGTATAAAGCAACAATAGTAGAATAAAATACACCCCAGAATATATAGCATGTACAAACACTCGAAAGGGAGGATTTGATTCTGGTGGTGTGTGGAGGTCTCCTCTACTAGTTTCGCGGACCAACCACTTCTTCAGGAGGATATCTAAGTAGGAGTTGATCTCCATACCCCTTCTAGGTGTTTACATACTTTTATCTAAATTATGTCCTTATTATTTTTATAATTGTTGTTAATGACCTGTACGTTAATTGTTACAATCCTACTTAGATATCCTTAGAGATCAGCGTGGACAGCTGTCCCAATGCCCCCACACCAAACCCCTTTCTGTATCTTAGGCCTCAATACACCCCTTGGTGTAAAATGATAAATATTACTCAGGGGAATCATGCTCTCTTGTCCCTGGGTTTACATTTAGGCTTAAAGGCCTGACCCACTGGAGAATGAACTGGCTAAATTATGCCATTGTAAACAATAGCCATCTGAAAAGTACTTAAGGCTACTCTTAGAGGTTCATTTATGTATATTGTTGGTACTCTATGGAAAAAATGGAAATGATTGCAACCAATGCTGAAAAGGCCATGCTACAGGCTGAAACTCATTACATGCAGGCCCCTTCCCAGGACACCCATAGCAAGTGGCGTCAGAACAAAACACAAGCTATTTAGAGTCAACCAAAACTAAGAAGTAGATGCTCTATACACAACATAAGAATTTGAGTTTGGTAACAAGGCAGGAAAACTTCTAGCTTACTTGGCTTGTCCCATCCCATTTTTAGGCTACAGGGGGTGCAGTACTCATTGGAGGACCTACCAACTTATAAAATAAATTACCTTCTATGTTCCTCTTACTGGTGAAAAAAAACTGAATTTGTGCTTTCACAGTTGTCTATTTGTAAAAACCACACATTTGTAGGTATATATATCTATATGGCCTTCAAGAAGGCAGGTACAATGCCCCCTTCTGTGAGGGAGGCTATTTTAGTTCTTATTCCAAAATCTAACAAGGGCTATGTTCAGTGAGAATCCGACAGCCCAGCTTCTCTTCTAAATTCAAATGTCAAAATACTAAGCGCTGCGCAAACTGTTGGCGCTATATAAATCCTGAATAATAATAATAACTAGCCAAAGTCCTTGCTGTTGGGTTGGAAAAATATATATATATGTCATCTAATGGGCAGTGAACAGACCGATATTATACCAAAGAGAACAACCCACATACAGTACATTTATGAAGATGGTGTTGTGACTTCTTCGCCATTGCTTGTAAAAAAAAAAAAGAATTCCATAAAAAATATCACATCATTTGTAGATGCTATAACTTTTGCGCAATCCAATCAATATACACTTATTGGAATTTGTTTACCAAAAATATATATATTGGCCTAAATTGATGACGAAATTCAATTTTTCTTTTTTTTTTTATTGGATTTGTATTATAGCAGAAAGTAAAAAATATATATATTTTTTTTAAATTGTTGCTCTTTTTCTGTTTATAGCTTAAAAAATAAAAACCTCACAGGTGATCAAATACCACCACAATAAATCTCTATTTGTGGAAAAAAAAGGACATCATTTTTATTTGGGTACAGCGTCGCCAGACCACACAATTGTCAGTTAAAATAACAAAGGGCAGTATTGCAAAAAATAGCCTTGTCATAAAGGGGGGAAAACCTTCCAGGGCTGAGGTGGTTAAATAATGATGACACTTATATTTGGTGGACCTGGATTGTTCTCTTTCTAATTTTTGGTTATCTTTCATTAGTTTGGGGCTTTTTGGGTTATTGCTTGGCAACCGACACTTTGGATAAGAAAGGAATACTCATATTATAGGTATTGGCATTTTACCATCACCTTTGAGCTTATAGCTGGACTTGTTGCATTGGTGTATATGATCTAGCAGTACTATGCTAATTTTTATGCATATGTACCTTTTCTGATCATGTTGGGGGTTTATAAGGGAGATGGTGATAATGCCTTGGTGGATGATCATTGTATGATTTTCAGGTTGCTGCAGCTGCACTCCTATGGTCTCTGGTATGGTGTATTGCATCATATACTGTCTATTTTCTTGGCTAATTGTACTTTCCAGAAATGATACAATTGTTTAATTAATGGCCCACGTTATGGTTTAGGATTTCTGTTGAATGATGCAGCAAAATCTCTTTATATATTACTATTATTCAAAAATATACATGGCTTGTAGCTGATTGGTGGTATCTTGATTACCAGGTTAGAGTGGAGCAGTAAATAGATTTTTGTGAATGTATTTATTTAGAGCTACCCCTTTACTGTGATCTTGGGATACTTACATGACTTTGGATTTATATTTATATTGATACCTCCTAGTCCTGTTTTTTTTTAGAATGCTCCTATGCTCACCCCCAAAACGCATTTTTTGTTTGATTAGTGTGATTCACACTTAAAGGGGCAGCTGTAACATGTATTTACATAGGGTTTGAGCCTTTTTATATTTTTTTAAAAATTACCTGTATGCAGTTTTCCACATGTGAACGCAGTTAGTAGTTCTATCATTAAAATGCACATTTGTTGTAAAAAAAAAACATATACCATGTTGTTATATATATATATATATATATATATATATATATATATATATATGTTTATTCTTTGTAGCGTAGTTGTGTCTTCCCCTTTCCTAAAGAAATGGTCACTGCCTACAAAATGCATTGAAAAAAACAATACAGCTTGCCCCCTGGGATATTACACTATTTATCTAATATTTGAAGTTGATATATACTGTATGCTGGATATACGACTGCTATAAGTAGGTGTATATAATGTGTTTGCAATATATGATGTTTTATTCTTTGTAAACGGTAGATAAAATGTTGTAACAAAATTTTAAAAAAGAGTTGTAGAGTGGCTCCTTAGATATTATTACAGTCCATTCTCTTAACATACCTGTATATGTTATTTATAGAAAGAGGTGTCTACATACAGTATCTCACAAAAGTGAGTACACCCCTCACATTTTTGTAAATATTTTATTATATATTTTAATGTGCCAACACTGAAGAAGTTACACTTTGTACAATGTAAAGTAGTGAGTGTACAGCTTGTATAACAGTGTACATTTTCTGTCCCCTCAAAATAACTCAACACACAGCTATTAGTGTCTAAACTGCTGTCAACAAACGTGAGTACACCCCTAAGTTAAAATGTCCAAATTGGGCCCAATTAGCCATTTTCCCTCCCCTGTGTCGTGTGACTCATTAGTGTTACAAGGTATCAGGGGTGAATGGGGAGCAGGTGTGTTAAATTTGGTGTTATCACTCTCACTCTCTCATACTGGTCACTGGAAGTTCAACATGGCACCTCATGCCAAAGAACTCGGAGGATCTGAAAAAAGAATTGTTGCTGTACATAAAGATGGCCTAGGCTATAAGAAGATTGCCAAGACCCTGAAACTGAGCTGCAGCATGGTGGCTAAGACCATACAGCGATTTAACAGGACAGGTTCCACTCAGAACAGGCCTAGCCATGGTCGACCAAAGAAGTTGATTTCATGTGCTTAGCATCATATCCAGAGTGTGTCTTTCCTAGTCAAGCATGGTGGTGGGAGTGTCATGGTCTGGGGCTGCATGAGTGCTGCCAGCACTGGGGAGCTACAGTTCAATGAGGGAACAATGAATGCCAAGATGTACTGTGACATACTGAAGCAGAGCATCAGCCCCTCCCTTCGGGGGCCGCAGGGCAGTATTCCAACATGTTAACAACCCCAAGCACACCTCCAAGACAATTGCTAAGGGTAAAGGTAATAGACTGACCAAGCATGTCTCCCGACCTAAACCCTATTGAGCATCTGTGGGGCATCCTTAAATGGAAGGTGGAGGAGCACAAGGTCTCTAAAATCCAACAGCTCCATGAAGTCGTAATGGAGAAGTGGAAGAGGTCACCAGTGGCAACCTGTGAAGCTCTGGTTGCAGTGTCTACATAATGTGACACTGCAGCAACTAGAGCTTAAAGTGGTTATAGAGGCTGAAAGTTTTCATTTTTGCATTCTCTACATTAGGGTAAAAAAATCTTCAATGCTCAGCCCCCCACAAGCTGCCTCTTATACTTGCCTGAACCTGATCAAGATCCAGCGATGTGCATGACCACAGCGGCTCCCTCGGCTCTCTCTGGCTTCTGCTGCTGTCAATCACAACCAGTGAGGAGGGGGGGCAGGTTCTGAATTGCAATCAGGGGCAAGCCTGCATGACTACTCCATAGCAATAATGGTGGGCACTCAGCAGAGGGGAGGAGCCAGGAGCACTGATGAGGGACCCAAGAAGAGAAGAATTGAGGCTGCTCTGTGCAAAACCATTGTACAGAGCAAGTACGTATAATTATTATTATTATTATTATACAGGATTTATAGTACTTTACAACACGAGGGCAGACAGTACACTTACAATACAAATCAATACAAGAGGGATCAGAGGGCCCTGCGCATTAGAGCTTACACTCTAGAAGGGACCAAGTGGAAACAAACGGTAATAGTTGTGGGGGATGAGCTGATGGAGAAAATGAAAATTCAGTTGTTAGGAGTAAGTAGGGTAGGCTTCTCTGAAGAGAAGGGTTTTCATGGATCATCTAAAAGCTAATAAAGTAGGAGATAAGCAGACAGATTGGGGTAGGGCATTCTAAAGGATTAGAGAGGCTTTATAATAGGTTTGTTAAAAAAAAATAAGGTTTACAATCACTTTATATCACTTTACACACATTCGTTTTAACTCTTATAATACAAAACTGGTTTCTACTATCTGGCATTGAGACTTTTCTCCAGGCCTAGCTATAACAGAGTCAAGAAAAATTATGTAACCAATTATTGCCTTCAGACCAACTGGTTAGAATGTAAACACACACATATAACTACAGTTATCTCCTCCATATTGTTCTTCATATTCTGTGGTTGCAAAATAAAGATAAAAAGCATCTATAAAAAAAGTTAATTAGTCAGGGTAACGGCCCATCCTTGAATGGACAGCTCTGTCCAAAGCGATAGAGATCAAAAGGGGGCCACTTTTCTTGTGTTATACCTTTTTCTAACCCACAGTGCTCTGTAAATACTTATGCCGTGTACACACGACCAGACATTGACGGACTAGGTTCCGACGGTCTTCCCGATGGACTATCTGAATGAATGGACTTGGCCACACACAAACAGACTAAGTCCATTCGAAAAGTCCATTCATTTTGAATGTGATGACGTAAACGGGACTAAACAAGGAAGTTCAATAGCCAGTAGCCAAGGGCTGGCCTTGTGTTGTATTTGGTCCATTGGACTAGCACACAGACGAACGGTTTTCCCGATTTTTAGTCCATCGGACTTGAGTCCGTCAGATTGATTGGAAACATGTTTTCCTTCTAGGTACGTCAGATTTTTTAAATAAAAAATGGTCTGACTAGCCCACACATGATCAGATTTTCCGACGGACTGATCCTGCCGGACCTAGTGTGCCAGAAAGTCCGGTCGTGTGTACACGGCATTAGTGTACCTAGTGTACCAAAATCACCTCCACTGAACTACCAATATGCTAATTATATAAATAATATAAGTTGTATACATATGTACAATTGAGTTGAATGTGACATTAAATAATGCTTTAGTGGATTACCCCTTTTATACTGTACTGTACTGTGTGGATTGGGGAAGAGCTACACTGCAACCAACGGAGCAGTAGGTCTCTGCACAAGTTTTAGTCTATTTAACAGTGTTCCATCTTATTACCCCAGAGTCCACTGCAAAACTAGTTGTCTCGTATTTTGCTGAATGGGGTCAGCAATCTGCTATGTTATTATGCTCCAGAGCAATGGAAGTCTACTGCTCATCACTCCTGGGAGGTGTTTCAGAAGTTACACAATCTATATATGCATTTCTTGTGCCAGCAACACTTGACAAAAAGATGTGACCATCTGCAAAATTTAGGGGTAAACTCAACATTTTTAACAGTCTCACTCTGTCACATTGACAGCAATAGGTACTTTTCTTCCTCCCACCATCAATAAATTGAACAATCTTACCAGTAACAACACTGTATAGGCATTGCAACAAAATTCAATTTATTGCTATTTGAAAAAAAGATGACATCTTCCATACTATCAATTACAGATGAGCTCAAATTCGGGTCAAAAAACACTTATCGCATGATAGCAGTGCAGTGGCCTGATTCCCTGTCCTTCAGCCTCATGTAGCAAAGGGACGGGGATGCAGGTGAGATCATTGAACTAATATAGCCATATGGTTGTATTTGGCTATTGACAAATACCAAATATGGCAACCTCAGCTCATCACAACTATCACTCAGTATGAAGAAGCCATAACTTGTCTGCACATTAAACCATTTTACTGTGCATTTTACTTGAGTGGTCAGCAGTTTTCTTGCCTCCTGAGACCTAGCTGCCCGATGTAGTTGGATTGGAATCGTCCACTAAACACAATAGCAGAATTTAATTTACAATTGCAGTCATTACAGAATCAAAGTTTGTATTTTATCCAGCAGAGTCCCTGGAGGGGTCCTGTCCCACACCTTACTCAGTTGCTGCAGGAAACATGTATCTACAGTACTGGGGTTAGCATTTTTAAGCTTAGTGTACTGCTGTGCCAAATGTCACACTAGCCTGCACTTCCAACAGCATTTATGATTACTTGTTTTTTTTTTATTAGGGTCAACTTGACATAAAACACCTCTGATGGTTTGCTACAAAGAAGCTACCTTTTCTTTGATCACTGATATCAATTCCCACCACTCTGTACAAGGTGAAGCAGCATTAGTGCTCTATGCCATCTCTAAGACAGACAGATTTGATAAATGATAATTCAGCTCAAGAACAACAATATTTTATGTAAGGAGGTGCATGTTTATAGAGATGCATGCAACAACGTTCTCTATGCATCCCCTTCCAATGACTGTAAAGCGAGATCTATATGATAGGACTGAGAAAGTTGTCTTATGATAGCAGTGCTTTTCAGTCATCTTCTCTGTCTGCTCTGAGAGAATATAAAGCTAACTTTTTTCTTTGTTATTTTAGTATTCTTTGCTATTTTTTTTTTTTTTTTAATATTATGATTCTTCTATCAAGTTTAAAGTTGCTCATAGCCACTGCATCTTCAATTTAGCAGCTTTCAAGATCCGTTTACTTCTTGACTGTGCTGTGGAGGACAATCCCTAGATCCTGCCAGTAGGAAGATATGGGGCTGGCCCGCAATGTTTTTTCAGGCACTGGAACCTGCATGGGTATTCACCTAGGTGTGTAGTGCAATGCAATGAGTTAAAGGGGTTGTAAAGGTAAATTTTTTATTTTCTACATAGGTTCCTTTAAGCTAGTGCATTGTTGGTTCACTTATCTTTTCCTTCGATTTCCCTTCTAAATGTTTTTTTTTCTTTGTTTTCTTTGTCTGAATTTCTCACTTCCTGTTCCTCCCCAGTAAGCTGTTCAGTAAGCTGTTCTGGCTGACTAACCACCAGCTCGGATGATGGTGAGAAGTTTACTGAGGAGAAACAGGAAGTGAGATATTCAGACAAAGCGAAAAGACATTTAGAAGGGAAATCGAAGGAAAAGGCAAGTGAACCAACAATGCACTAGCTTAAAGGAACCTATGTAGAAAATAAAAATTTTACCTTTACAACCCCTTTAAGAGCATTATCAAATGACTTTTGTGCTACAAATACTCATTCAATAGTGCAAATAAACATGGTATTTACTGCAATAATATAATGTGCAAATTACAATGCTATCTCATATGTCAGCAACCTGTCAGCACTAACGTGTTCCTACACTTACTGAAATATCATAACCTACTGTGAATGCCAATAAATATACTAAGAAAACGTACCTGTGCACTGGAAATAATTACAATTACTTCATATCATAAAAGAGTAATTTAATTATGAAATCATTATAAAATTGTATACATACAGTATGTACATTATTAAATATATACTATGTGAATTGGGGCTTTAAATAAGGCTTTACCGTATCTATCTATCACACACACACACATACACTATAAATCCAAAGGTTTGTGGATACCTGACCATCACACTTATTTAAGCTTGCAGAACATGCAATTCCAAAACCATGGGCACAAAACCCAATAGCCTCCAATGATCTGTGAAAGGTTTACATGGGATTTTGGAGTGTCTATGGGAATTTGTGCCCACTGAGCCAAAAGAGCATATGTGAGGTCAGAGAATGGTGATGCACTGGTGTTCCAATTCATTCCAAAGGTGTTCAGGTCAGGGCTTTGGGCAGGTCACTCAAGTTCCTGCAGGCCAAACTCATGTCTTTATGGACCTACTGTTGTGCCTGTTGACACAGGGTTGGAAGATCACAGTTTCCCAAAATTACTTTGTATGCTGTGGCATTAACTATACCCTTCAGTGGATAGAAAACATAAGTTTTAAAATACATACTAACTAAATTAAAGGTATATCTAAAACTATTTTTTTTTGTAATTTTGGATAGAGTAGGTAAAGAAAAAATTAGGGTTGCACCGATACCACTTTCTTAAGACTGAGTATAAGTACTGATACTTTGTTCAAGTACTCGCCGATACCGATTACCAACATATATATATATGCACACTTTTTTTGGGGGGGGGGGGGTGGGGGGTGGACAGTCAGTCTCAGTTTTTTTTTATTTTACTTTTTATTATTTTTACAATTTTACTTTAAGATATTTATTTGTTACAATGTTTCCTTCTTTTTTTATTCAACACTGTTGGGGGTAGGGGGGCTTTGGTGAGATGTCAGGATGGGGGGATGGGGTGGAGGAGCACACGGAGAGGGACCAGAGGAGGATGGGGGGGATGTAGGAGGATGGGGGGAACAAAGGAGCACACTGAGGGGGACCGGAGGAGGAGGATAGGGGGGGCCAGAGGAGCCTGCAGAGGAGCACAGAAGAGGACACAGATTGGAGCCAGAAGAGGATGCAGGAGACACTCAGGGATGATCGGTGAGGTGGCGGGGGAAGTTATAATCACCAATCTCCCTGTATGACTTTCATTATAGCAGCTGGAAGCCGCAGAGGGGAAAGTATGAGAAGCGGCTGTCAGCTGCTTTATTAAAAGCTACACAGGGAGATTTGTGATTATAACTTTCCCCACCACCACACCGATCATTCCTGAGTGTCCTGGTATCAGACTAGGCATTGGAAGCGTTACAAATACTTCTGCAAATACTCGGCATCGGCACCGATATAAGTATCGGTATCGGTGCAACCTTAGCAAAAATGAAGCATTTCATGTTCCACATGTCCCCTCAAAGATCCAGGGGCTGTGAGAATGGGGATTTTAATGTACCCAAAGGAAAACAAAAAATACAAAAAAAACTACTGTATTATTTTATTAAAAATGGAATTTCCTTATAGATATAAAAACATTGGTCAACAGCTGCAAAAATAAATGTACAATTAAATACTTAGAAATGAAGAAACAATGGATCAGCATGTTTCACCTGGTAAGGGCATCAACAGCTGCAACAGTTGCTGTTTGGTTCCTCCTGGGGAGGTATAACAGGAAGTGAGAGAAATTCTCTCCAATGTAGGGAAAGTCTATGATCTTGACACAACCTAGTTACATGCAGGAAAATATCTATCTTCTACAATGCGGTCTTTTATATGAGAAATCGTCTACAAATTTCTGGAATCTTTACTTCTGATAAGCTCTTGACACTTTCATATATTGATTTATGTTTGTCAAAAGGTGCCTTCAACATAATAACATAATATCTTTGTCATGATACCGAATACATTTTTTCAGGAAGCGAGGCTATGATTTTGATAAGAATGAAGATATTAAGTGAATCTTAGCACCAAACAAGGGGCGCATATTTTTATCACTACTATATAACTGGTTTCTGTGTACAAACAGTAGAGCAATTACAATCACATATTTTACTATTTAATTTAAATTTTATAAGCAGTTTTACTGTTACTAAAGATATAAAGATTAAGATGTGAATTATTTATATAAATATATTTTGCATGCTGAACTGTATGGCAACACACCCATTACACAATTGTAAAAATTTGACAATCAAAGGAAAATGGGGCATTCTGTTCTACTGAATTCCCTATTTATTAAAAAAAATCATGACTGAATCCAGTCTTTTTTATCTAGAATTCTTAGAAGAAATGTAAGGCCACATCTATATTAAGTCACATTTTTTAATTTCCATATTAATGTAAGTACCTGGACTATGAGCCAATCCGGCCTCACGGCAGCAATGCTTTGCACATTGCTTCCAATCTGTCTTATTATGTGGCAGTGAGGGCTGGATGGAAGTTGTTTTATGCTGTTTATTGGAGGAGGGTTTGTAATGGACTAACAAGAGTTGATTTACTAGAAATAGTTAGTATTCAATTATATTAGAAAATAAGGTGTTCTTCAGAAGAACACCCTGCCAAGGAAAGGGTTAATACTTATCAGTGTTGCCAACTGTCAGTATTTTTACTGGCAGCCAGTAAAAAACAGTTACATTTCTCCTGCCAGTACATGCTAGTGACAGGAAAAGGTTGCTAGTAAAAAATATGGCTGCAAATCTTACTGATCTACTCTTCCCTAGAATACCCTGAACCCACTGCGATGTGAATGACACGACGATAGACAATACAGCTTACTAATTATATACTAATCTCGATCCCCTACTGGTATCCATCCCTCTTACTTCTTCCTTCTTCCCCCTGTCCTTCCCTTCCCCCCCTCCAGCTCCCTTCCTTCTTGGGGAACTGGAATAGGCCCTCGACTCTATGCACTTGCTCGAGCTTTATGCTCTTTGTTACTGTTGTTTATAGACATTGTATCTCACTTATGCTTTGCCTGTAATCCCTTTTTTTTCTCTTCTTCTTATGTCCTACTTTGTATTTCACTCATCATTTTCAATAAAGCTATTTGAAAATTAAAAAAAAAAAAAAAAAAATATGGCTGCAATGCTCAGCTTAGAACTGCACGCATGCTTGCTACAGTGTGTTTTGGCGGCACCAGCGGGGGGGGGTGGGTCTGGCAGAGGCGGTGCCTGAGTGTGTTGTGTGATGTCATGGTGCAAGGGAGCTGAGCAGAACGGCCAGAGCCTCGTATGTGGGTCTGCAGGATGGGAGCAAGGCAAGCCGAGAGCAGGACTGCCAGTGCTATTTGGACTAGAGTGGACTGAAGGGACCACCTGGCATAGAGAGAGACTGTCACTGTGACACAGGAGGGTATGTGTTGTGACGGTGATGTGTCATCATCTGTGCTGCTGCACACTTTTGAAAACGGCAAACAGTAAAAACTTGGCTGTGCCAGTACATTTTGGGTGTTGTGTCAGTAAATGTCAATCTAGTAGGTTGGCAACACTGATACTTTTGCCTCCTGCTGCTAATGCTGCCAGTCCCTGCCATCTTCAACCATTACAACGAATGAAAAAATATTCTTCATCCAACACACTTCCAGGTCTGCTGAATATCCTGTCCTGTGCTTCTATATGCCTGTTCCTATAACACTACAGTGTTCTGCAATGATATAGGGACAAGCAGATGAAACCCCAGCATGCAGAAGGGTATTAGATAGCCAACACTCCTGGATGTTGAAGAAATTTAATCCAGCATACATCTCATCAGGACAGCAGAGACCGGCAGCAGGGGTTTTTAAAAATAACTAGCAACAGTGACTCTGTTTAACATATACATATGATTTTTGTTTAAAGTGTAACGAAAGTTAAAAATCAAAACTGACATACTATACTATGCTCCAAGTTTAAATTCTCAATTATTTCATTCTGTTTTTTTTGTATATTTTTTCCACACAAATACCTTATAATCATTCCAGAGATCCCCATCTGCTTCCACGTTCTTTGCCTGTGTCTACTATTTACTATTCTCTTGCAATATCTCCTTTTGTAGTCAAACATTAAGATGCACTGAATGCAGAGAGTGTAAGTAATGAGCAGTGTTTTAGCCTGAGTAAAAGAGCACACCTCCAGGCCACACTTTAGACGAGCATGCTCCTTCCTGATGGCCACTGGATGGTGCAGACTTTATCCATGCTGTGCTAATTATCTGCTTGATTACCTTTCCAGTGGCAGGTCTATGAATGTAATCAAGAAATTGATGGGCAGACTGTGCAGTGGCCAGCTACCTTCTTGGATAATATACTTCTAAAGGGAACCCAGGGATGTGTTCTTTCACTGTTGCAATCAGCAGCAAGTTCATGTATCACTCCACCTGCTGACTACAATGAAGAGCCAAAAACAGCAGTTACAACTAGACATGTGCACTTTGTTTCAGTCCGAATACAAATTTGGACACATTTTTGGTTATTCGAAGATTCAGATGTATCAGAACCTCTGAATTAAATAGTAATGAATTTAACTGAACTCCATTAAAATTTGTTTAGTTTATTCATTTTCTAACAAATTCCAACTTTTCAGAACAATTAGAGTTTAGATAGGTCGAAAAAAGGACCGACTCAAATTCTGTCTGAAGAAATAGCTGGTTGTTATGCAGCGGTGCGGGAAGCCGGCCGCCCGTGTCCTTAACAACCATGACTAATCATCTGTCAGCAGGTTTTCCCGCTGACAGAGGACTATAAATATAAAGAATGCCGACAATTGCACAGCAATATAATTTATTTATTTTTTTAAATGGCGTAGAGTCCCTCCCCCCCCCCAGTACATACCATGAACATGGGGACAAGGTGCTTGGGGATGGGGTGGCGCTTGCTCGTCCCCTCCTTTCCTGACCTGCTTGTCTGCATGCTCGGATAAGGGTCTGGTATGGATTTTGGGGGGACCCCACGCCATTTTTTTTAAAAAAAATTCTGTTGCCAGGCAATTGCCGGCATTCTTTATCTTTATATTCATCTGTCAGTGGGGAAGCCCACTGTTAATACAATTTATAAATGAAACAAATTTTTATGAAAACTAAACGCATTCTGAAAACAAACTATCATTCCGTTCTGCACATGTCAAGTTACATATAGTTACATATTTCCTTATTTGATTCATCCATATTAAATATAATGATCAGGCAAATTTAGAAATGGAGTTGAAGGTTAGGTTTTTATTTGCTCACTTTGGGGTAGATTTTGAGATATCTTACAGGGACAAATATAATTATTATGCTATTATTATTTTAAGCATTAATGTTGATTTTTACTCTCTTTGTAGCTAGGCTGGGTCCAGAGGAAGATAAAAATCAATATTTAATATTAACTGATGGAATAGTAGCAGTAGAACAAGCTAGGAAAATATGTCTGCCAGAGGATTGGCCTGAAATGTGAAGAGGTCAACAGGGAAGACACAAAGAGATAAATTATTGGCCCAATGTCGGCCTTTGATTTGTGGAAATAATATAAGTAATTGATTAACCAGCCCAGCAAGCAAGCTACACTTATGTATGAGATAAGCTTTTGTCAAAAGGGCAACAGAAGAGTATTTGTCTAATAATACTTGATTAGTTGTTAATCTTACTTACTAAATACATTGGTGTGTAGAGACTGAGGATATTTTTTCATTCACTTCTAGATAGTGAGCACGAAACACAATAGTACATAGTAGATGTATAAATGTGTCATAAATCTATTCATATTTGCAGTACCAGTTCATAGATATACCTTTTCAGCATTCCTAATGGCATAGTTATTTGGTTTTTATTTTTTTTGTGTGTGTGTCTTTTTACTGTAGTTTTAAACACTATTAAGGTCAGGTTCACACCTGTGCACTATGGTTTGGGCACAGCGCATCTGCATGCATGTTTTACATGCAGTTTTAGGTGCTTTTTCATAAAAGCACATCAGTCCTGCATGCTGCATCTCTGATGCACTTTCAGAGATTGCATGGTCTAATAGAAGTCAATGTAAAAATACAGAAAATGGGGCACTGAGCAAAAAACTATGAAAATAGTTAAAATTATGAAAAAATCATTAAAGAATAAGTTTACCTTTTGGAACCATATTTAGGATGGAACATGTAATATGTTCCAGCAGCTGCTGCATCTCCCCCCTCCCCAGTGACATCTTCTCAGGATGCCAGCTGTCACTGTTTGAAAAATCGTGGCCATGCAGGGCACTGCCCGCTCGGCCAACGTCATTCATTCACAGTCCTCTGTGAATGGGAAACTACAAGTCCCGACAGCATTTGTAACTGCCGGCTTGTAGTTTTAAAAAACTATAAGGGGCACTGTTGAGCACTCTGGTAGTTCATTCATTCTTCCTGTCAGTGCCTGTATGAGGTACAAGCAGACAGATACATTGAGAAGTCTGTAGGAGTTCTGCATGACACCTGCCATCTGCCGATCGCAGGTGCAATGCTTTCCAGGCTCCAAGCAAAGAAAATAATAAATGCAAATTTTTTTTACCTGCAAAAAGATGTGCATTTACTGTATTTCTTTTTTTAAAAAAGGTGAACTTATCCTTTAACATAATATACTGATGGAACAATGCTTTTGTATAAGTAAGCAAAAACAGCCACGACAGAAGGTTTTAATGTATCCTTAACTTTGGCCCCTGACATCACCAAATGGCTATGCATAATATTAAACTGGTGATTTGATAGACATCATGCATTGATTTACTAAAGGCAAATATGCTGTGCACTTTGCAAGTGCAGATGCACGAATGTGCCACAGAGTGTAGTGAATGTGGTGAAGCTTCAACCCAACTAGGTACAAGACTGTGGTGAAGAATACCCAACTAGGTACAAGAAACATAAAGAAACAGCATTTTGCTTGTGCATGATTGGATGAGGGAAATCAGCAACGCTTTATTAAATTCTTTAACCACTAGGGAAAACCAGTGCAACACAGTCTATTTGCCTTACAAAACTTGGAACATTAATTTGGACTCCTAGAGACCACTGCTAAACAGACCTTTTAGTAATCAAAGCTTCCAACTTTGTGCTTCATAAAGGGCCACTTTAAAATCACCTGTGCCACATTTGATATTTCTCCCAGCAAGGTCCATTTATTTTGCTTTAGTTTATTCCTGTACTGTCCTGATTGACATTGTAATAAATATTTGTAAACTTTTAGAATTTAGATGTTCTAACATTGGTTTTATTTTTTCATACTGTTAAAAGTTAAATCTAACTACTACCATTGGCATTGGGTATAGTTCATTATTCTCATTTAGGCTTTGGTATTAATTAACCCCAACTATACGCTGTGCAATGTGCATTGAATTTTACTTTACTGTTTCTCAATGGTTGCTCAAGGCTCTCAGCATTTTATCCTCGATGCTCTTGACAAAAATCTTAAATTTTCTGAGCTTTTTTTTTACCTTACTGCTGAACTTAGAAAGGATAAGATTTGCACAAATAACATAAAGCTAATCAAAATAGCTACAAAGTACCTTTTTAATTAGGTATAAGAAGCTTCACTTTCAAATTTACATATTAGAGATAAATAACATATAAGGGGCCTTTAATTCCAAATATATTCTTATGTTTGAGCTTATGTTTGAGCTCATATCAAAAGGTTTTCCTACATAAATTCACTTTGATCATTAAGATATATCGAAAAACAAAGTGATTTTGAAATGTATTGCCACGTGTTACATCCTGATAAACCAAAATGGCAGAACAAATATTGTCACGCTTTGGGGATGCAAATCACATTTTTCTTTCCTTATGATGTTTCGAGGCAGGATTTACATACAAAATCAGAATTTTAAATACTTTACTTCAATAACTTATTGCATAATACTTTTGAAGTATAATATTCTTGAATGCCAGCTTTACATCCTATGAACAACTCATTGAAATAAAGTTGAAGAATATCTGATGTACAAAAGCTAAAAACTATAAAGCAAATCTACCACTTAAAAAAAAAAAAAATTATAGATTTTTACATTACTTTTAGCATAAACGTCTGAATTGGTTTGGATATAAGCCTCCTCTAAACCTTTGCACAGTAGGGATGAAGTTAACATACATGGATTCAGTTTGAGGCAGGTTTGCTATACTTTTCTGAAGTTCAGGTGCTGAATCTGAACCCCACTGAAGCAAATGGGAGATGATTCTTAGAAATCTGTAATGGCCATTTTCTAGACTATTAAGCAAGGGATTATCAAACAAATGACATAGGGGGCTAGACATTTCCCTGGGGAAAGTGAAAAAAAATAAAAAATAGCTAGGAACAGATATTTTAATAATGCTAAAGTTAAACACGAAAAATGCAAATAATCTACTTGAGGATGCCCTAAACCTGCCTGTGCAGTGGTGCATCTGTATGATTTATATAACCTACTACAGCAACACTGACATTTACAAAAAAAGTTTAACCACTTGCCGACTGCTGCACGCCAATATACGTCGGCACAATGGCAGCGGTGGGCAAATGGGCGTACCTGTCCATCCCCTTTGGGGATAGCACGTGAGTGCGCCGCCACGTACAGCATCACCGCGCCCGCACATCAAGTCTGCCCGTCTCCCGGCAATCATCATGTCATGGAGCCTCAGAATGGGGAAGTGCCTATGTAAACAAGGCATTTCCCCATTCTGGCTTGTGACATAACAGAGATCACTGCTCTCTGTCATCGGGAGCAGTGATCGCTGTCATGTGACTTGAAGCCCATCCCCCCACAGTTAGAATCACTACCTAGAACACACCTAACCCCTTCATCATGCCTAGTGGTTAACCCCTTCACTGCCAGTGCCATTTACACAGTAATCAGTGCATTTTTATAGCACTGATCGCTGTATAAATGATAATGGTCCCAAAATATTGTCAAAAGTGTCTGATGTGTCTGCCATAATGTCGCAGTCCCGATAAAAATCGCAGATCGCCGCCATTACTAATAAAAACAAATGAAAAATAAAAATGCCATAAATCTATCCCCTATTTTGTAGATACTGTAACTTTTGCGCAAATCAATCAATATACGCTTATTGCGATTTTTGTTACCAAAAATATGTAGAAGAATACATATCAGCTTAAACTGAGGAAAAAAAATGTTTTTTTATATATTTTTGGGGGATATTTATTATAGCACAAAGTAAACAAAAATAATGTGTTTTTTTTTCAAAATTGTCACTCTTTTTGTTTCTAGCGCAAAAAAAAAAAGCAGAGGTGATCAAATAACACCAAAAGAAAGCTCTATTTGTGTGAAAAAAAGGATGTCAATTTTGTTTGGGTGCCACGTCGCACGACCGCAAAATTGTCAGTTAAAGCGACGCAGTGCCGAATCGCAAAAAGTGCTCTGGCCAGGAAGGGGGCAAAATCTTCCAGGGCTGAAGCGGTTAAAAGCCAGTAAAATGACAGCTGTCTACCAACTTTTTTTTTTTAAATGGCATGGAACCCTCCACAATGCATACCAGATCCTTAAGTGTTAAGTGTTGGAGTATTGATCCCTGACTAAACCATCAATGGTAGCGGGAAATTTCTCAATGGCCGCAAACGTAGGGGGTTACATCTACACTGACCACTAATGTTAGGACACACTGCAATTTTTATTATTTATGTATTATTTTTTATTATTGTTATTATTATTGCTGTTATTATTATTTTATTACTATAAATATTAAAAATTATTGAACAATTAGTGCAGTGAGCTGTAGGTATAGCTATTTTTAGCAGGGCTTCCATAGGATCTCCAAGCTATTTGAAGGGTTCCTCAAGAGTAAAAAAAAAAAAAAAAGGAGGCTGGGAAAGGCTGATTTAAAAGCTTAATTTTCAATTCCAACTGATGTGTTCCTTTAAAGAGAAAATTATGGCCCATGGGATGTCCCTTTTGCTATCTAGGGGTTTACACACATAAAAATTCTGTGCTAAAGCTTATAATAACTCTAGTCTGGAAAGCTCTAGTATGTGTCTCTACACTTATATAAATTCACTATTGTCAACGATTATATTCCAACATTACAACCTAGTGACACTGATATATTGAAATAACAGGGTGTTAATTGGAGACTATGTGTGATGTGTTGCAATGCAATCCCTGATGACAGTTGCAGAAGTTATAAATCACACTCCTAAGTGCCAGATTTTTCAGCAGTTGATAATCATTTAAAGAATATGTAAGTTTTTGATTCTTTTACCCATACTTAGAACACCAACATTTTTCTCAAATATTTCAGTTAAAGTGGTGGTCAAGTGCAAAGCTATCCAAACTAAAAGCTTCAAGTTGCATAGATGACTAGTATACATTTAACACATTTCTGTCTCTCTCTGGAAATATGAGCGACTGGAAGAGCCTTTTAACGTATGTTCCCTTTTCAGCACATCCCTGGAATAGAGGCTCTGAACTAACAATGTGTAGACCATTGGCTGCTCCAAGACCGACTGCAGTTAAGCTGCCCATACGTTAGTCAGTTTCTTTCATTCAACTAGCAGGTTAAACTAAAAAAACTAACACTATCCCCCATGTGTACATTCCAGGTGAATGGGGGAATCTTCCCTGCTGTGTCATTGTACGCTCACAGCGGGTATACTTCCACTCCATCAAAAGACACAAATCAGGGCTGCAAGCTATAGCTTGCAGTGTGGATGGAGTGGCTAAAATCTGACAGGGTTGTTGAACAGAAGTCGATCGGTAGATTGACTTCTGTTTAACCACAGCATCCATAAATAGATCAAAATTTGGCCCGTACCCACTGAAACAAATTTATGGAGAATTTTGATCCATGTATGGCTAGCTTTAGTCTTTGATAGCCTATATCAATGCTGTATACTGGCCTAGGCTGACAAGGCACAGGCCTAGGGCAGCACTTTACAGGGGGGGAGCAGCACAGAAAGAGTCCCAGATGGCTTGCGCTACACTGTTAGTGTAGCAAAAGTCTTATGCGGCAGACTGGGCTGAGAAGCAAATTAGTCTAGCGCCCCCATGCTTCCGGTATGGGGGTGGCCGGCATTCCGCAACTGTAGGGGGGGCACAGCTTCTAATTTTAACTCATCATCCTGGACCACAAACCTTCCTCACTGTGCTATGTTTTCTGCTGCACCATTGGCACGGTTATATCTTCTTAGTCATCCCCATAAAATTATCAGAAATTTGTGCTATAGGCAACACTTTTTTTTTTAATTTGGATAGAGTAAGGGAGGGTTATATCCCCTGTCAGTTTATTTTTTACCATCCCTGTACCTTTGCAGAGATTTCCCTTCACTACCTGCCCCATAGCCAAACAGGAAGTGAGAGGAAATCTATGCAACTGAAATCCATTGCCCATGAGTTTAGTCAGGCCTAGGGCAGCACAAAACCTAAATACACTACTGGCCTATATGTATGCGCATCAACGTAAATTCACATTTTGTTGGACTATATATCTAAAGCCCATTTATTTGTTTTGTTTTGAATAGAGTAGGGAAATGTTTAAACCTGGTTGGCTCTATTTTTCTGGCTGTGTTCCAATGGAAAGATCTTCCTTTTCTTTTTATCCTGATTTCCCATCCTTTCTGTTCCAGTGAGAATGTTCACTAGGGCAAATAAAAGGGGTTTATAATATCACTTACAGGATCCAAGACAGCATGCAGAATAGGAACTGTACAGTGCAGAGTAAAGAATGAAGCAGTGTGGATTAGGCACCACTGCAAAAAGTAGGTGTGGATAAATTGCTCTAAGCATTGAGTATGGCCTAAAGGAACATAGTTATGTATAGACTAAGCCTACGTCTAGTGCACACTGCATGCATATACAGTCCTTGTACCCACAAAATACAGCAACTACTGTACCACAAGTGAGAGTTTTGGACACATTTAAATTCAATGGAACACCTTGACAAATAAGACAGAACATAGACAAAAAGGAAACGCTTTGTCTGAGCCTGACTTAACCACTTCCATACAGGGCATTTTCACCCCCTTCCTGCCAGGCCAATTTTCAGCTTTCAGCACTGTCGCAATTTGAATGACAATTGCGCGGTCATGCGACTTTGTACCCAAATTAAATTTTGATAATTTTTTCTCCACAAATAGAGCTTTCTTTTGGTGGTATTTGATCACCTCTGCATAAAGGAAAAATAAACTGCGCTTGAGTGAAACAAAACAAAAAAAATAAATAATAATCTATAAAGAAGGCAGCAGCAATAAGTGAGATACACACACCTAACAACAATAAGGAAATACAAAAAGCTGCGCCAACAAGAAAATAACCTATTCGTTAACTATCCAAAATAAAAAAATAAAATGAAGATTATAAATAGTTTGATATATTCAAAACGTATGGATAAAAAATTACAATTAATATGAATTCATAATTAAAGAGTTCATGAAAGAGTCCATAGATAATCCACAGTTGCGATCCTATGTAAAAACACCACAGTGGTTACACACACTCAAAATGCGCACAAGTGCCCGTCACCTTATAGTGTGTGCGCTTACCAGATGGAAGCTTAATTAAAGCGTTGTAAATATATCCTCAATCTCCTCAGAATACTCCTCCTTTTAATGGATCAGCTCACCGTAATGAAAAGCAGTATTCACATATACACATCTTATTCCACGATCCCAAAAATTAAGGTTAAATTAGATGAGTTCAGTGTGGGGTGAAAATCATGATGGCTGGGAACCAGGAGGCAGGAAACAAGAAGCAGCTGTGAGACTGAAGGGAATTCTAAAACCAAATCAACTCCTCACACACTCAACACTTCTGTGATTCTGTGATTAAACCCAACACTTCTTCACTTTCACATCACAACTCGGGGCCCGACTCACAGACACCCGCGGCCTCGCCCCAAATAAATGGGGGGCGGGCCGCGGCTGCCACTGAGTCGGGTTTTCGCACAGCCCCTATTTTCAGCCAACCGGTTTCCAAAGTAGTAGACCAAATCACGAGTCACTCGAGACTCAACAAAATCCCTTTGAAATAATTAATCTTTCCTCTAGTCCACTCACGGAAGCCCAAATCTCTGTATTGAGATTAGGCCTTTCTTTTTGTCCTACACAACCTATTGACACTTTTGAATTGGTGAAGGCTACGTATCTGTTTGCACGTAAACTCATGTTTAAAGTTATTTTTGATAAACCCTCAAATTGTGAACAGGACTCACCACAGGTAAATACATCACCTGATGGTTTAAGCCTCTCTGAGGTCAAAGCCATTGAGGATTTAATGGAACTATGGGAGGAGGGAAGAATTGATTCAGTTGACCTTGAAGAGGCATCCCTGTTATCCTCGGATCATAATGATGGTCCAGGGCCTCCAGACACCATTCAATTTGAGAATCCTCATTTCTCACACTCAATGAAAGAATATAAATCAAAATCGACAAAATTTCCTACCTTGCAAAATAATCCCAATGTATGGGCATTTGTGCAACAGGTTACAAAAGAAATAATCAAAACAAAGTGGGTGGGATCTAAACAACCTAATTTAACTAAACAACAAAGGGAAGCCCTTCTAATGTTAAAATCTAACACGGCCATTATGATCAAACCAGCAGACAAAGGGGGTAACCTTGTAATAATGGATGTTAGGCAATATGAGAATATGGTCCTAGACCTTTTGAATAACAAACATTGGTATCCAAAAATTCCAGCAAGCCACATTGGTCACATCAATGCCCAATTTGGCAAGCTTATTGAATTAGGCTACAGACAGGGAACCATTACCAAAAAGACTTGGGAATATTTACAGGTTCACAATCCTAAAACGCCTACAATGTACGCTTTACCAAAGGTACACAAACACCCCTTGAAACCCCCGGGCCATCCCATTGTCTCGGGGAGAGGCTGTTTGACCGAGCATGCAAGTGCTTTAGTGGATGACTTTTTGCGTCCCTTTGTGGAGGATTTAACATCATACCTACGCGATACCTCTGATCTATTGCGGGCTCTGGACGGGATCTCGCTTTCTGAGGGTACGTGGCTAGTAACTCTGGACGTAGAGGCTTTGTACAATTCGATCCCCCATGATCTGGGGGTTCAAACTGTTGAAAGCTTTATTGTTGAGGATGGACGAATCCCACCTAACTATGCGAAATTTGTCTTAGACCTTCTTCAATTTATCCTTACCAATAATATCTTTATGTTTGGGCGCTCCCATTACCTCCAGGTGCAGGGGGTGGCTATGGGGACCAAGTGTGCCCCCTCATATGCCAACCTGTACCTGGGGGGATGGGAGCATCAGATTTTTCGTCAGGAAAACCTGCAGCGATTTTTTGACTTAATTCCAATGTGGCGGAGATTCATTGATGACATTTTCTTTATCTGGACAGGTAATGAAGAAGACTTAGTCACCATTGTGAATTTGTTGGGGGTAAACTCCTTCAACCTAAAATTCACCATGAAAAGAGTCTCTCCAGGATAACTTTTCTGGATGTGCAAATTTTTACGGATATGGGAGGTGGGGTTCAGTCCACTCTCCACCGGAAAACCACTGCGGCTAATTCACTTTTACATGCATCTAGTGCACACCCGTCCCCTCTGATCTCGAGCATCCCGTACGGACAGTACCTCCGCCTAAGACGTAACTGTAGTAACCATGAAGATTTTGCCCGAGAGGCGAAGCAACTAAGGTTGCATTTACGCCAAAGAGGCTACAGTAACAAAAGCTTGAAAAGGGCATACACACAGGCCAGAAAACAGAACAGGGCCTCTTTAATACATAATCACAGACCACCCAAGACAGCTTGTGGTGTCAGGTTCATTACCACATATAATGAACAACACTCGCAAGTTAAAGGAATCCTTCAGAGATACTGGTATCTCTTGAGGGGGATCCCCTTTTAGCTAAACATCTCCCGGAATATCCAGGTATTACCTACAGGAGATCGCGATCTCTGAAGGATTCCCTAGTACAGAGCCATTTTTCTCCTCCTTCAACAGTGGGACGGAGACAAACGGGTTGTGCTCCTTGTCACAATTGCGGTTTTTGCAGATATCTATATGCATCAGGATCCATACTGTTGCCAAATGGTCATCTATTCAAGCCCAAATTTGCTGTGACATGCCAATCGGTGGGGATAGTGTATATCATGATCTGCCAGTGCAATGCCTTCTATATAGGCAAAACCAAACGTCCCTTCTTCCACCGCATCAGGGACCATGTATCCCTGGTGCGGGGGAAGAAGATGGAAACCCCAATTAGCTGACATTTTGGTCTATACCATCAGTTTAATGACCATCTCATGCATTTTTTTCCACTTGAATATGTCCCCCCGGGAGAAAGAGGGGGGACTATAATCATATTTTGTTACAAAGGGAAACCCAGTGGATATTCAATCTAGTAGCCACTCGGTCCCCTGGACTTAACAATGCGATCAGTTTTAAACCTTTTCTTTAAAAAAAAAAATTTCTACCCCTGGGATCAGAGAAAATATATTCAAATATTCTAATGTATGTTGATCAACATGACTATATTACTTTATGTTTAACCACTTCAGGACCGCCGTATTGCCAATGTACGTCAGCACAATGGCACAGGCAGGCACAATCACGTAGATGTACGTGATTGCCTTCCAGCGGGTGGGGGGTCCGATCGGACCCCCTCCCGTTGGATACGACGGTCCGGTTCGCTCCAGGAGCGCTCCGTGATGAGGGGATGGCCGTTGGTTTTCAGCCACCCCCTCTGGATCGCTCCTGGCCAATGAGAAGCTTCCTCCCACTGTGTATTGTTTACACAGGAAGGAGGAAGTGATGTCATTCTCCTCGGGGCGGTCTTTTTGACCGGACTACGAGGAGAAGACTAATAGTAAGTGTGCACCAACACTACACTGACATGTAGGTACACACAGGCACACAAACCCCCCCCCCGATCCCCCCCCGATCGCCCCCCGATCCCCCCCGCCCCCCCTCCCCCCCCCCCCAGTCACAGTGTCACTGATTGCATTGATCATTTCTTTACTGATCAATGCATTCAGTGTCAGTTGTGACAGTAAAAACTGTCAGGACAGTTAGTGTTAGGTCCAGGGTAGCCCCCTATCACCCCCCAATAAAGATTTAACCCCCTGATTGCCCCTAGAGTTAACCCTTTCACCCCCTTTTGCCAGTGTCACTAAGCGATCATTTTTCTGATCGCTGCATGTGTCGCTAGGTAGCTAGTTATTTTTTTAGGTTCACCGCCAGGTTTTTATATCGCTAGGTACCCCGATATACTACCCAATAATGTTTTTAACCCCCTGATTGCCGCTAGTTAACCCTTTCACCCCCTTTTGCCAGTGTCACTAAGCGATCATTTTTCTGATCGCTGCATGTGTCGCTAGGTAGCTAGTTATTTTTTTAGGTTCACCGCCAGGTTTTTATAGCGCTAGGTACCCCGATATACTACCCAATAATGGTTTTAACCCCCTGATTGCCGCTAGTTAACCCTTTCACCCCCTTTTGCCAGTGTCACTAAGCGATCATTTTTCTGATCGCTGCATCAGTGTCGCTAGTGACGCTAGGTAGCTAGTTATTTTTTTAGGTTCACCGCCAGGTTTTTATAGCGCTAGGTACCCCGATATACTACCCACTAATGGTTTTAACCCCCTGATTGCCGCTAGTTAACCCTTTCACCCCCTTTTTCCAGTGTCACTAAGCGATCATTTTTCTGATCGCTGCATGTGTCGCTAGGTAGCTAGTTATTTTTTTAGGTTCACCGCCAGGTTTTTATAGCGCTAGGTACCCCGATATACTACCCAATAATGGTTTTAACCCCCTGATTGCCGCTAGTTAACCCTTTCACCCCCTTTTGCCAGTGTCACTAAGCGATCATTTTTCTGATCGCTGCATCAGTGTCGCTAGTGTCGCTAGGTAGCTAGTTATTTTTTTAGGTTCACCGCCAGGTTTTTATAGCGCTAGGTACCCCGATATACTACCCAATAATGGTTTTAACCCCCTGATTGCTGCTAGTTAACCCTTTCACCCCCTTTCACCAGCGATCACAGTATAAGTGTCACTGGTGACGCTGGTTAGCCAGTTAGTTATTTAGGTTCCCCGTCAGGTTTTTATATAGCGCCAGGGACCCCCATATACTACCTAATAAAAATTTGAACCCCCTGATTGCCCCTAGCTAACCCTTTCACCACTGATCACCGTATAAGTGTTACGGGTGACTCTGGTTAGTTTGTTTTTTATAGCATCAGGGCACCCACCATTTATTACCCAATAAAGGTTTAACCCCCTGATCACCCAGCGGGTGATATCAATTAGGTTTTAGGGTCAGGGTCTGCGTCGCCCCAGGCAGCGCTAGGTTAGTGCCAGTACCGCTAACACCCACACGCAAAGCATACACCTCCCGTAGTGCTATAGAATCTGAACAGATCAATATCTGATCTGATCAGATCTATACTAGCGTCCCCAGCAGTTTAGGGTTCCAAAAAAACGCATTGTTAGCGGGATCAGCCCAGATACCTGCTAGCACCTGCGTTTTGCCCCTCTGCCCAGCCCACCCAAGTGCAGTATCGATCGATCACTGTCACTTACAAAACACTAAACACATAACTGCAGCGATCGCAGAGTCAGGCCTGATCCCTGCCATCGCTAACAGGTCTTTTGGTAGCATTTTATATTTAAATCCGGAAGGCAGTGCTTGGTTTTCGGGGTCCCGTACGTGGCTAGGCTCCCAAAAAGTCCCCCACATGTGGTATTCCCGTACTCGGGAGAAGCAGCAGAATTTATTTTGGGGTGTAATTTGACTTCTGCCCATAGCATGTGTGAGCAATATATCATTTAGTGACAACTTTGTGCAAAAAAAAAAAAGTTTGTAATCTTCCCGCAACTTTTGGCAAAATATAAAATATTCGATGGACTCAACATGCCTCTCAGTAAATAGCTTGGGGTGTCTACTTTCCAAAATGGGGTCATTTGGGGGGGTTTTGTGCTATTTTGGCATTTTATGGCCTTCGAAACTGTGATAGGTAGTGAGGAGTTAAATCAAAAATTTGCACCCTTAGAAATCCTGAAGGTGGTGATTGGTTTTCGGGGTGCCGTGCGCGACTAGACTCCCAAAAAGTCCCACACATGTGGTATCCCCGTACTCAGGAGAAGCAGCAGAATGTATTTTGGGGTGTCATTTCACATATGCCCATAGCATGTGTGAGCAATATATCATTTAGTGACAACTTTGTGCAAAAAAAAAAAAGTTTGTAATATTCCCGCAACTTGTGGCAAAATATAAAATATTCCATGGACTCAACATGCCTCTCAGTAAATAGCTTGGGGTGTCTACTTTCCAAAATGGGGTCATTTTGGGGGGTTTTGTGCTATTTTGGCATTTTATGGCCTTCGAAACTGTGATAGGTAGTGAGGAGTTAAATCAAAAATTTGCACCCTTAGAAATCCTGAAGGTGGTGATTGGTTTTCGGGGTGCCGTGCGCGACTAGACTCCCAAAAAGTCCCACACATGTGGTATCCCCATACTCGGGAGAAGTAGCGGAATATATTTTGGGGTGCAATTCCACATATAACTATGGCATGTGTGAGCAATATATCATTTAGTGACAACTTTTTGTAAAAAAAAATTTTTTTTTTGTCATTATTCAATCCCTTAGGACAAAAAAAATAAATATTCAATGGGCTCAACATACCCATCAGCAATTTCCTTGGGGTGTCTACTTTCCAAAATGGGGTCATTTGGGGGGGATTTGTACTGCCCTGCCATTTTAGCACCTCAAGAAATGAGATCGGCAGTCATAAATTAAAAGCTGTGTAAATTCCAGAAAATGTACTCTAGTTTGTAGACGCTATAACTTTTGCGCAAACCAAAAAATATACGCTTATTGACATTTTTTTTACTAAAGACATGTGGCTGAATAAATTTTGCCCTCAATGTATGACTAAAATTTAGTTTATTCGATTTTTCTTATAACAAAAAGAAGAAAATATCTTTTTTTTTCAAAATTTTCGCTCTTTTTCCATTTATATCGCAAAAAAAAAAAATCGCAGAGGCAATCAAATACCATCAAAAGAAAGCTCTATTTGTGGGAAGAAAAGGACGCAAATTTCGTTTGGGTGCAATATTGCATGACCGCGCAATTACCAGTTAAAGCAGCGCAGTGCGAAATTGGAAAAAGACCTCTGGTCCTTAAGGTGTTTATTGGTCCGGGGCTGAAGTGGTTAATATACCTAATGGACTATGTGTGTGACCCCAAAGTTTCATGAGGAACCTCTGTATCTCCCATTCTAATGAGTCTGTACGGGCACCCAGGGGCAAGTTTGACTCATGGCCTATCCAACTAGTTATGGGCTCTGTCAACTTGCCCCTATTTTAAATGGGAGGTTTTTTACAGCCCACAACTTGCAAGCAGTTTTCTCCTCATAATCGTTTGAAACCGGGGACCATATAGGGGTTGACAATCCTATTTTGCCATCCCCTTCCCCGTGCACTTGCAAGCTCCCTATCCAGTAATCCAGTTTGGATACAGTGCCCTCTTCCATCAGGGGCGCCTACAGCTAATAAGCGCAGTGGATGCTTCTAGCGCAGGCACGGACAAGGAACTGTGGGCAAACTCCTTGACTTTAGCCATGATCTAAAATGGCTGATGCGTTGTAACGACGTAAATCACGTCCTTCGCGCATGCGCAATACGAGATGTACGTGCAGAAAGGAAATCCTCCCTTAAGACGTGCCCGCAGACCGGTAGTGATGTCAGACGCCACCGGGCTGCAGCCACGAGTTAAAACGTCAGACCCGTCAGTGCCGCTCAGGCAATTGACGGGCACACACCTCGAGGACGTTCGCTAGCGGAGAAGCATCTGAATCAATTGATTTTAAACATTACTACAACAAACA
Organism: Lithobates pipiens; assembly: GCF_037356315.1. Classification (NCBI taxonomy): domain Eukaryota; kingdom Metazoa; phylum Chordata; class Amphibia; order Anura; family Ranidae; genus Lithobates; species Lithobates pipiens. The sequence continues at coordinate 4,908,420 of NW_027507718.1, forward strand.
GGTATGAATTGGAAATCTTTATCGGACACAGAGTATGGTCCTCTGTGCCCTGGTATAGAACCTTTACCCTTAGTATAAACTTAATAAGGACACCTATTGACGTTGGGATCTGTCCTTCTTTTCTCTTTTTCCCTGTTTGCGTTTTAGATCTGTATAGACTAATGCCCTTTGCTGTGAAGCATAATATTGACAATTTATATCTGACAATACACAGATTACTTCACTATCTGGCATTGAAAACTGGTTCAAATTCAGCTTTCTCCTGGACTTTTCCAGGTATGTTTACAAGCTAATTATCATGTGTTACTTCACTGGTAATTTTAATACAATTTAGATATAATTTACTCTTTTTCTCGTGCCTCTGCAGACTCTAGGGAGATACCAGGGATCCCCAAGGGTGTCCTCATCACACTCCATTTGTTTGGTGTGAGTTCCTTCACTTACCAATAACAATTACCTACAGTAGTGACAAATGATAAACAAACTCATAAATCTCAAGGGGTAAGATGTTTCAATTTTAATTTTAATTTTAATAACCTAACTTGTAATCTCCTAATTGGAGAACTCTGTTATTACACAATTTGTGTCTATGAATTTGTATTTTATCCATATAATAGAATGTTTTTTCTTTTTTCTTTTTTTCTCACAAATATCTTATTTTTCCGTTTACTAATAATTATGCCCTAGTTCTAGACGTATTTAATCACTGCTCTGGTCTAACTATAGATCAGAGTGGAATTATTTATTACAACTATCTAAGTTTATATCTGGAGTTTGTGAGGGACACATTGAGTGCCCCCTAGGACTCTTTATATTTATTTACACAACTGCTTATATAATTATTCCTTGTATATTTTCAGTTTTTTCTGTATATCGCTGTTTGCTGCAATGTCCTGAGGAAGCTCAAAAGAGTGAAACATGTAGGAAAGAAACAATGCAGGCTCAATAGTATACAAATGTGGTAATCTGTGGAATCCTGTAGTATCTGCACCAGTGTTTGTATATCTATATTCATTACACTATATGTATATGGAGAAAATTGTTTTCCTTATTTAAACATGTATTTTGTACATTTAATAAAACTTTATTGATTTTAATTATTGTGTTTATATATATGGTACCGTTATAAAAAATCCCGGGGGTTGGTTACCCTCCAGTCCCCTGTTAGCCCTCTTTTCCCTTTCTAAAAAAATTTTCAATTGGGATGTGGTACCTTTGTTATTCATTCATGTCATTGACCAATAGCCTTCTCTATATATATCTTTTGTCTATGGCTTAAAGAAGACCTTAATTTTAATATCGGGAAACTACTTTGCAACCAACAACTGTTGAAATCATAAACACTTTGATCAATAGTATGCAATGTACATCAGTATGCACTTAAAGGCCTTAACCACTTTCCGCCCGCCCTATAGGCAAATGACGGCTGCATAGTGGTTTCAAAATCCTGACCGGACGTCATAGGATGTCCTCAGGATTTTGAGCCGCTGCACGCCCCTGGGGGAGCGCATTGCGGCGATCGTTGTTGCGGGGTGTCAGTCTGACACCCCGCAACTATGGTCTTGGTAAAGAGTCTCCGACGTGTCCAGTCATGGCTGATCACAGTGTAAATAGGAAGAGCCGGAGATCGGCTTTTCCTCACTCGCGTCTGTCAGACACGAGTAGAGGAGAGCCGATCGGCTGCTCCTCTGACAGGGGGGGTCTGTGCTGATCGATTATCAGCACAGTCCACACTGGACCACCAGGGATGCCAGCAGACCACCAGGGATGCCCAGCACCAGGTATGCCACCCTAGACCACCAGGGATGCCAGTCAGTACCCACAATGGATGCCAATCAGTTCCCACAATGGGCATCACTGATTGGCATGCATTATTGTTTGACACTGATTGGCATCCATCAGTACAAAACAATACAATACAATGTCACCTATCAGTGCCCATCCATGCCACCTATCAGTGCCCATCCATGTCCATCTGTGCCGCCTATCCATGCCCATCTGTGCCGCCTATCCATGCCCATTCATGCCTACAATATTTTGTACTTTTTGCTATAATAAATATCCCAATTTAAAAAAAAATATAAATGTTTTACTCACTTTAGGTCAGTATGTATTCTTCTACATATTTGTGGTAAAAAATAAAAATAAAAATAAAAATAAAAATAAAAATAAAAATAATGAAGTGGACTGAGGTGCCAGGAAGGTGGGTTGTGAAGGGGACTGGATGCAAGTAAGGGGGGGCTGAGATGCAAGTAAAGGAGGGGGCTGTAGAGGGGACTGGGGTCTAAGCCCCTGTACACACGGTCGGGGATTTTGCCAACCAAATCCGTCGGATTTTGTACGTCGGATCTTGTCCGAAACTGTTGCATACACACGGTCGGACAAAGTTGGCGAAAAATCCGATCTTTCAGAACGTGATGACGTAATTTCGTTACGATGGGACTACATTCAGGTTAGTAGCCAATAGCTTTGATGTAGGAATTTGATCTGAGCATGCGTGGCACTTGGTCCAATCAAAATCTTCTACACATGATCGGATTAGGTCCGACCGGCCCAGTTGGTCGGGAAATATTTCCAACATGTTGGAAAATTGGGTCCGACAGAGATTCGGACGGAATCAGTCCGATGCATACCACACACAGTCGGATTATCCGACGACACGGTCGGATAGGACACATTCCCCTTTGAAGGGGACTGGGATACAAGGAGGGGAGGGGCTGTGAAGGGGACTGGGGAGCTAGGAAGGGGGGCTGTGAAGGGGACTGGGGAGCTAGGAGGGGGCTATGAAGGGCATTGAGATGCAAGTAAAGGGGGCTGTCAGGGGTACTTGGACACAAGAAGGGGCTGTGAAAGGGACTAGGGGGCAAGTAAAGGGGGGAGAAGCTGTAAAGGGGACTGAGATGCAAGTAAGGTGGGGTTGTAAAGGGGACTGGGGTGCAAGGGAAGGGGGGCTTTGATGTGGACAGGGGTGCAAGGAAGGGGCTGTGAAGTGGACGGGGTGCAAGGAAGAAAGGCTGTGAAGGGGACTGGGATACAAGGAGAGGGGGCAATCAAGAGGCTGACATATTATTGTAGAGTACTTACATTGAATCATTGGTATAGATGACCATCAACTCAGGAATGCACGGGATCATGTCTTGATCCTCATGCTGCCTGGTGTTTATTTAGGGCTTCCTGTAATTAAATCAATGTGATGGGCTGCAGGTGCCACCCTCCCCCTCTAATTGGTGGTGTCCTGGCCACTAGGAAACCGGACATCATGAGATGAGCTTGCACTTCACCTGGTGAAAGGAGCACCAGTGGAAAATTGACAGTACACTGTGGTGTCATCTTTGTGAAGCACCTTATCAAAATATCAAACAGAGACTTTTTTGATTGCACAATTTATAAGAAGCTTTATTATTTATTGCATTGGCTTTTTTGCATTATATGATTGCCTCTATTGTCTTGGAGGACCAGAGCAACTTCATGACATCACTTCCGGTCCAGGCTGGAAGAAAACAATATTTTTTTTAAAGCAAAAGATCACAGGTAACCTGTAAAAATTTTTAAAGCGTCGCCTATGGAGATTTTTAAGTACCGTAGCTTGATGCCAATTCATGAGCGTGCGCAATTTTAAAGCATGACATGTAATGTATCTATTTACTCAGCATAACATCATCTTTAATATTTTACAAATAAAATAGGTTATATATTGTGTGTTTTCTTTTTTTTTTACATTCATTAAAGTGTATTTTTTCCAAAAAATTGCATTTGAAAAACCACTGTGCAAATACCTTGTGATATAAAAATTTGCAATGATTGCCATTGTATTCCCTAGGGTCTTTTTTAGCAAAAAATACTGATTTAAACTTGTACACAAAAAAAGCTCTGCTTAAAGTGGAAGTAAACCCTTCTATCGTTTTCAGTCAAGGAAGCTGCCATCTTGGCCTCTAATGATTCTTCAACTGCCATAATGCTGCACATGTGATCAGTTATGAAACCAGCCATTGGATGGTTTGAAAGTTTGGTTAAGAGCACAGCCAATGTGAAAGTCAGCATTTCCGGCATGCCGGGAATGTAAGTGTTTTTTTAAACTGGATTTACTACCGCTTTAAATAGGTAATTTTTACCTTGATAGAGAACAACAAATAATTTATATACAAAATAGCCCCTTTCTCTAAAAGTGCATAATTCAAAAAAAAATTGTGCACTTAGCTAGAAATCACCTGTACAATTAACCACTTCAATACAGGGCACTTTCACCTCTTTCCTGCCCAGGTCAGTTTTCAGCTTTCAGCGCTGTCGCAATTTAAATGACAATTATGCAGTCATGCAACACTGTACCCAAATTAATTGTTAATGATTTTCTTCACACATATAGAGCTTTATTTTAGTCTTATTTAATCACTGCTGGGTTTTTTATTTTTTACAAAATAAAAAAAGGCTGAACAATTTTGAAAAAAAAAAAGTTTCTGTCAGTAAATTTTGTAAATAAGTATTTTTTCTCCTTCACTGGGGTGTGCTGATGAGGCTGCACTGATAGACAGCACTGATGTGCACTGATGAGGTGACGATGGACCGAAAGTTTTGAAAAAAAAAATTTTTTCTTAGTTTTGTCAATAAATTCTGTAAATAAGTAATTCTTCTCCTTTACTGATGTGCGCTTATGAGGCCTAACTGATGGGCACTGATAAGGTGGCACTTATGGGCACTGATTATGTGGCACTGATGAAAAGGCATTAATATGCTGCACTGATAGGGGGCACTGATAGGTGGCACTGATGAGCACTGATGTGAAAGGTGGACATACTGGTGGACACTAATGGGCACTGATAGGCAGCACTAGTGGGCAGTGATAGGTGGCACATATAGGCGGCACTGATGGATGGCACTGATGGGAACGGAAAGGCAGCACTGACTACTAATGGGCACTGATTGGTGTCACTGATGGGTACTGATTGGTGACACTGATGGGCACTGATTTGTGGCACTGGGGGGCTTTACTTTAATCAGGGCACTGATGATCAGTGCCCTGATTACCTGACCGGGTGTCCTCTTGCTAGGAGATTCCGCTGATCGGCTCTCCGCGCCACACACTCTGCCAGTGTGAGGCAATGATAACCGATTAGCAGGACTTCCGTATTTACATGTGACCGGCTGTGATTGGACAAACCCCAGTACAGGGTTAAAGAGCCGCATCATTGGCTCTTCACAGAGCTTCTCAGGGTCACGCCGTGCCCTAGAAATGCAGCATGGGTACGTGAGAGCAGCCTTTCTGGGGCGATGTCATAAGATGTCCACCCAGAATGAGAGCCGCACTGCCCCTTTGATGGTGGGCGGGCGGCAAGTGGTTAATGATGCAAGACTTTTTGAACATATTAGGATGAAATTGTGCAAAGATAATGTCAGTCGTGCACCTTTTGTTCCATGGAATATAATAATTTTAGTTTGCTGAAAAAAAAAAAAAAAAAAAAATATATATATATATATATATATACATATATATATATATATATATATATATATATATATATATATATATATATATATATATATATATATATATACCTTTGTCAAATGTGCAATTTATATACAGTATAAATTCAGCATAAAGATACTACAGTGTGAAAGTAACATTCTGTATACCCTGTATTGATAAATTTGCAGCTTGCCATCAATACTTTTATCTGTCCACAGATCATGAACAACCAGTACATACGTGTGGAAATCTTTGCTTTGGAAACATGCGAACTTAAAAATGCTTGGGAACAGAGAATTCAAAAACAAAATGAAGCACGGCAAAACGAAGCAGCTAGACAACAAAAAAGTGCCTTAAAAAGGTAAGATATTTTGGCTTCTATACTAAGGTGTAAGATCTGTGTTCCATAGAAGCCAAAAACATTTCAATTCAGAACAACCTTCAGTAGACATTTAACTAAAAACTGGTATGTAAAATAAAGACTACGTGCCTGGCCAAACAAATACTGGATATTTGTTTTTTTGTTTAATACCACACTAATGAATGCAATGCCATTAAAGTAAGCATAACATCCTTTAGCATAAAGTTTTTATGCCCACTTACTTTTTTGTGGTATGTTACATATACATGCTTTAACATGTATTATGTCATGCATTGATGGGTGTTGCTTTAATACAGCTAATTGAATGCAATGAGCTGCCAAAGCACCAAACTATCCTGAAAACCGAACATACCACAAAATGTGTGACACAATGCACTATGGTGTGTTATGGCACTACAACACAGAAATGCATGTAATCTGCAATGCTGTGCTTTACCATAGTACACAGATATAAATGTGCTTTTGCTGACAGAAACATGGATGCTGTGATCAATGACTTCCCTCTGAAAATGCTAGCTACCAAGCTATTATGCTGGTCTGCTGGCTTCAGGGCTGGATCTAGCCTGTTTGATGTGGGGGTGCAGTAAAAAATGTTAGGGGGTCAGTGGATAGGAGGTTAGTAGGGAGGTGTATGGGGAAAGAAGGGCAGTGTATAGGGTTTCAGTAGGGAAGTATATAATGGGTCAGCAGGACAGTGTATAGTGGGTCAGTAGGGCAATGTACAGTGGACCAGCATGGCAGTGTGCAAGGGGTCAGCAGGGGAAGCATAGAAGGTCAGGGGGCAGTGGGGGGTGGGCAACGGAATCTGAAGGGGACACAACCCAACCCAAACCCAAAAGAATCTAAGGGGACACAACCCATCCCAGCATCCCCCTAAATCCAGCCATGGCTGGATTTAATACTCTCTGAGTTGCTGACCCTAAACAAAGTCAGAGTTACGTCTAAAATCCTTATCTACATACTTGTTCTGGGTTAGTAGCTCACAGTACTGAAGCAAGAGAATCAGCCTGAAGTCAGCACAACTAACATTTACAGAATGGTAAGGCAGCAGTGCAACCAGTGGCGGCTGGTGAAGTTTTAGGCTGGGAGGGGCTACCTTTTTGACCCCCCCACTTCGCATAAGCCACACCCCATATTATAATTAGCGAAAATTGGCACGGTTTCAGTGAAATTGTGGGTGTGGCTTAAAGGGGCATGTCTCTAAGGGGGTGTGGTTAGAGTCTGAGATAAACGAGGGATGGTGGGAGAGGGAGGGAGAGAGTGAGAGAGAGGTGGAGGGACAGCAGGCCCAGATGCTACACAAAAAATAGAAATATGTGTATTCCAGGAAGTTTAACAATCAGCAGATAAAGATACTCCAAACACCTGGTGTTAGCACTTCAATCATCCTGGCACCATGGTTGTTATGGTGTCAGGATGATTGAAGAGCATTATTTCTATTATTACATTGTGATATAAAATGAAATCATTCAACTCACCATAATGCATAATCAGTGGGAGCCCTGCCACGTAGCCTGCCACCAGATGCCATCAGGTGCCACCAGCGGAGTCTGTACTTACATCAGGTTCCCCCAGCAGGGTCCCTCCTTACATCAGGTGCCCCCAGAAGCAGAGTCCCTCCTTACATCAGCTGTCCCCAGAAGTGGAGTAGAAAACAAAGCACCCGGCCGTAGTTGCTTTGTTCAGCGGAAGTTGTCCAGCGCGTTGGACTGCACCACAAGCCCATTCAAAACCCTGAAAATGAAGTGTCTCCTCTGCAATCTCGTGATTGTATAGACGTAGCGCTTCCCATAGTGCACTGTGTCTGGCGCCCGAACACAGTACACTTAAAGCACTTTTTTTTTTCAATTCTTTTTTTTAAAGGCCTTTTTAAACAAAATAAAAATTGAGATGCATTTATTTATTTTTTGTTACTGCTGGTGGGGGGGGGGGGGGGGGTATGGAAGCCACTGAGTGCAACCTCTGAGTTTGTATCAGAGAAAATTATCTTTGAGGTCACTACAAACAACAATAAACCAAAGCAACCAGAATTCATATTTATATTGGGATTTCATCTTCAAACAGTGAGAAAATAAAATACAGTCCATTCAAGAATTGTTGATTTTTATTTGTCCAGAAAAGTCAGTAAACAAGTTTCTTTTCACATGTAGGATAGGTCCTGCACAACTCCACAAGGGTAATACAGGTGTCTTGCCGGCTCTGTGTGCCATATGTTAACATCACAGACAAGCCTGAGGATGGTTCACACTGGTGAGACATATGCTCCGACTTTGTGTATAAATCAATGGTTCCCTATGAGAGCCATCTTAACTGGCCCAACTTGTGTCTGTCCGACTTTGAAAAAGGTTCCTGCACTACTTTGGTCCGACTTGGGCACAATTTCAGCCCATTGATTTAAATGTAAGTTGCATCCAAGTCAGATCATCATCTTAGCTGATCCAACTTGTGGAATGTGACTTGTGCTCTAATGATCTTATAGAGGAACCCCATGCCAAACTTGAAAATCCATACCAGACTTTAACTGAGCAGCCCGGTAGGTCACAAAAGGGGTGACGAGCAAGCACTCCCCCGGACCATACCAGACTACATGTCCTCAACATTGGCAAAAGCACCTTGTCCCCTTGTTGATAGGGACAAGGGCCTCTTCCTGACAACCTTGGGTGGTGGTCTGTGGGCAGGGGGCTTATTGGAATCTGGAAACCCCCTTTAACAAGGGGGCTCCCAGATCCCGCCCCCCTACCCTATGTGAATGAGTAGGGGTACATTGAACCCCTATTCATTCACTCATAAAAGTGTAAAAAAAAAAAAAAGTACCGTATATACTCGAGTATAGGCCGACCCGAATATAAGCCGAGGTCCCCAATTTACCCCCAAAAAACTGGAAAAAATTATTGACTCGTGTATAAGCCGAGGGTGAGACATGCCTGTCCATCCCTGTGTGTCGTCCATCCCTGTGTGTGTCCATGCATCCGTGTGTGTGTGTGTCCATGCATCCGTGTGTGTGTGTGTCCATGCATCCGTGTGTGTGTGTGTGTGTCCATGCATCCGTGTGTGTGTGTGTCCATCCATCCCTGTGTGTGTGCATGCATCCGTGTGTGTGTGTGTGTGTGTGTGTGTGTGTGTGTGTCCATGCATCCGTGTGTGTCCATCCATCCCTGTGTGTGCATGCATCCGTGTGTGTGTGTGTGTGTGTGTGTGTGTGTGTGTGTGTGTGTGTCCGTGCAGCCTACCTGTGTCCAGCCTGCCTGTGTCCGTCCAGCCTGTGTCCGTCCAGCCTGTGTCCGTCCAGCCTGTGTCCGTCCCGGCCTGCGTCCCGTCCCGGCCTGCGTCCCGTCCCGGCCTGCGTCCCGTCCCGGCCTGCGTCCCGGCCTGCGTCCCGTCCCGGCCTGCGTCCCGGCCCGTCCCGGCCTGCGTCCCGGCCCGTCCCGCAGCTCTTCGTCGGTGGCCATTCTAGGATTCAAAAGCCGCGCCTCCGTCGGTGATAGGCGGAACACTCAATTTCCCAGCAGTCAGTGGTCCGCCTATCATGGACGTCCGCTCATCCTCATACTACGGACGAGGATGAGAGGACGTCCGTGATAGGCGGAACACAGACTGCTGGGAAATTCAGTGTTCCGCCTATCACAGGCGAAGGCGGAGACGGAGGCGCGGCCTTTGAATCCTAGAATGGCCGCTGTCTGTCTGCTCGACACGCTGATCGGGCAGACAGACAGCGATGACTCGAGTATAAGCCGAGGGGGGCACTTTCAGCCTCAAAAAAGAGGCTGAAAATCTCGGCTTATACTCGAGTATATACGGTACACAAGTTTTCGACAAAGTCCTTTATTAAAAATGAAGAATGCCCCCCATCGTAGCTTCAATGTGTCTTCTTTCTCCGGCGATGTCTTCTCCCTCCAGTGATGTCTTCTTCTTCTTCCAGTTCTTCTCCCTCTGATGATGTCTTCTTCCTCTGATTCTTCTCCCTCCACTGATGTCTTCTTCCTCTGGTTCTTCCTCCGGTTCTTCTCACTCCGCTGATGTCTCTTCCTCTGGTTCTTCTGCCCTGTTATTTGGTGTGGGGTAAATCAATACCATACCTAACACCGTGTACACACTACCGTCTTTTCCGTCAGAATAAACTCTGATGGTTTTTCTGAGGGAGTTCCGCTGAAACGGACTTGCCTACACCCGATCACACCAAAGTCCGATCGTTTAGAACGTGGTGACGTACAACACGTACAACAGGACTAGGAAAAGGAAGTTCAATAGCCAGTAGCCAATAGCTGCCGTTGTGTCTTTTTTGGTCCGTCGGAACAGCATACAGACAAACAGTTTTCCTGATAGGAATTGATTCCGTCTGAAAGATTTAAAACATGTTCTATTTCTAGGTCCGTCAGAATTTTCGAAAGAAAAAGTCAGATGAAGCCCACACACGATCGGAATATCCGATGAAATGATTCCGTCTGACCTTTTCTGCCGGAAAGTCTGACCGTGTGTACGCGGCATAAGTGTCTGGTATTGATTTTGGGGGACCCATGCAATTTTTTTTGGCACATGGTTCCCCTCAAAATCCACACCTGAACTGAATAGGCCTGGTATAGGTTGGGGGGGACCCTCTCACATTGTTTTTTTTTGTTTGTTTAAACAGTACATTTTTTTTTACTTTAAAAAAATAAAAATAAGAATGGGAGGTATAATCTGCTTATCCCTCATACACAATTAACAATACAATCCAATAAAAGAATGGGTTCCAGAGTAAAACATAAGTCTAAAACTCACATTAACACTCCAACAATGAAAACAAATTAATGCAACAATCGAAAAAGTGAGTACCCCCCACAATAGTACTCAAAAGTACCACCTATAACCCTAAGAAAGAAAAGTATCTTAGAAAGAGTAGCAAGAACTAGAAAATAAAGAAAAAGAGAGAGAGAGATCAGAAGCAGGCTGACATTAGGTTGTATATGAGAGATGCATGTATATGGCCCACGAATCCCAAATATTTTCAAGGTTCTTAACCTTATATATTGTTCCAGAAGCTGTGAATCCTGGGACACTTCCACCAAATATGATACATAGACCCTGACATATCACACCCTCAGAAGCACAGTGGGAAGACAGAGGGATACATTTTTGCCAGCCTCGTCTGAACCAGATACCGGTGGGTAATAACATTTAAGTTAACTCCACTAAGGCATCATTCAGGACACCAGAAAAGGATTGGGATAAACATTTATGCCCCGTATCAAGGTCTTTTTTCCTCCTCTAGGTCCCTCTCCCAGTCTAACATATAAGAAAATTTGCAGTGCCCAGCAGCAACCCATATATAAGAGAAATGCCGCCTCGCTGCCCTGAATCCTGTGTACACCATTTTATATATTGGGTAATCTGGTATTGTTCTTGCCCCACTGGTAGTAGAGATCCTAAAAAATGGGAGATTTGGCAAAAACCGGAAGCGCTTCGCAGGAGTCAATACTAAAGTTTCCTCACCTCAGCTGTGGACAGGGCAGTCACAGCAGGGATTGACCAGCTCCAGAGGGAGCTTAAAGAGCAGGCTGGCAGAATCAATGTAGCAGAGCAATGCAAAGCAGACTTAGAGAAGGAGGTATTGAGCACTCATGAGACAACACTCCAGGTATTCGAAACCCAGCAATACATATTGGAAAAATCAGACGACCTGGAAAACCGTTCACGACTCAATAATCTTAGAATTATAGGCCTCTCAGAGTCCTACAACTCGCATTCATTAACGGAGCTATGAAGCACCCGTATCCCTGTGGCCCTCGTCATCACCTCTCCATGTATAGTGGAAAGAGTCCACCGAGTGGGAGCCCCAGCCAACGACTGATGCTCCCCCACCTGATCATCATAAGATACCTCAACTACTCGGACAGGGTAGCCATCTTATTATCCTTTCGGAATGCTAACTCCTTCCAATTGGAGGGGCACACGCTGCTCATATTTGCTGATTATTCACAAGAATTTTCCCACAAGCGGAAAGCTTTTCAACCTATCTGCTCTGCCCTCCACCTCAAGGGGGTGCAATTCACCTTGGTATACCCAGCCATTTTATGCCTCACTGACCAGACAAGGGAGACAAAATAATTCTCCCACCCGGAAGAAGCAGCCTCTCCCCACATCCCACAGGGGCTTTCTCCAATGGAAACTAGCCGATACCCAAAGGCCCCAGGGAGCAATGCAACCCTTTAAGGATCCACCAAAAAAAGGTTCTGGGTTCTCCTAAACACCATTGAAGAGCCTCATATGGATCCCTGAGAGTTCAAGCCTTTCCTCCTCTTCCTGGTCTCCCAGGATCTACAAACTCGCAACACTCACATGACTATACAGGTTTCTTATTAGCATAAGTTTGTAGTCATTTAACTTCTATTGATTTTATCCTCTATGACAGCCTTTCTGGAGTCGTGCGATTGTGGTTTTCCATATGCAATGACCAGCACCAGTAGGTGCCTTTCAAATACCTAATATCCCCCGCTGCTGTTTCTCTATACACCTATCAGACGCTTCACCCCACACTGAACGCTTATCTCCACCCCTCTCTCTATCACCCATGACCCAGATTGCATAAACACCATACGAGATCCCTAAAGGACAAAACATATCTTACGCTAACCCAGTCCCATTTCCCCCTGACACAATGAAAATCATATCATGAAACGTTAAAGGACTTTGGTCCTTGCACAAGCGTTTAGCAATACTGTGCCACTTAAAAAGACTAAAAATGGACATAGCACTCCTCCAGGAGGCTCATCTCCTTTCAGCTGACTTCTGCGCATGTGCAATTTATGGGTGGGCCAAACTCATGGCTCTTCCTCTACTAAAGGTAAAACAGGTATTCTGATCCTAGTCCACAAAAATCTCCCCTGCGAAGTTGTGTCATCTGCACACGATGAGAATGGACGCCTCTCAACCCTTCACCTTTGCATTTCCAACAAAGACCTCATAGTCACGAATATCTAAGCACCCAATTCCCCACCAAATCCTTCTTTCAGGCGGTCACCACACACCTAGCCCCTATCTACAATATCCCCTTAATAGGGACTTTAACGCTGTGATAGATACACAAGAGGACAAATGCAAGGCACTACCCACTCTTCAACCTACCCCTCAATCCACTACAACTCCACTAAGTTCCTTTGCAACAGCCTTCCAGCTTTGCCACCCATGGCGCTTAGCTCAACAGGGACCAAGACAGGGAATACTCCTATTACTCACCCCCCCCCCCCCCCACCACACTCTATCCAGGATTGATTACCTATTATGCAATTCTGCACTACTAGCCAAAACCTCAGAGACACTTAACCATTACATTACAATCTCCGACCATGCCCCCGTTTCGATAAAATTACATGACTTCAGAGCTCTACCATGAGAATATGGTGCTTCCTCTATTCTTGACCCAAAATCCAGATTTCCAGAAAACCCTACATGATACCTGGTCAGACTATGAGCTGACTAATGCCCCACAATGCCCTGACCCCAACTTGTTCTGGGATGCAGGCAAAAGGTAGCTTCTTATAAAGTTCCATGAAGCCAGCGATCACCTCAGACTCACCCAAGCACAGCTATCACGTAGCAATACCACAAACCGTAAGAATTATCGAGAAGCCAAAACGAACTTCGATCGATGGGTGGAAGCTCAAGAATGTATAGAATAGTCCCAACCCTGGTGAGGGCCTACCAAAACGATTATCCAGGGTCAGCAATTACCTCCCTTCAGGATATCAAGCCCACATAAAGCCAAGAAAGGTAAAGATCCCTCTGAACCCAGCTCCTACAGACCCATCTCACTACTTTACCTAGACTCTAAGATACTTTCCAAGATCATGGCCAATAGATTGGCCAAAATCATTCCCAACCTTATCCACCTGGCTCCAGCTGGCATCACCCAAGGCTGATCCGCATCCTTCAATATCCGCAAAGTACTCATGGTCCTCAAACATGCCAAGTCTAACACCTGTAAAGACATCTCCCCAGAGAAAGCCTTTGACAATATCAGCTTCCTCTGGTTGTCCACAGTATCTAGGTTTTACAGGTTCCTTCCTCCTCTTAATAAATACAATGTATGCTGCCCCAACAACAAACATAGTAGCAGCTGGCCTTGTCACAAAAACTGTAAAACTATATGACTATATGACTATATATATGACTAAACTGTAAAACTATATGAAGGCACCAGACAGGAATGCCCACTTTCCCCACTACTCTTCAATCTGGCCTACAAAACACTTTCCTGTTACCTCCTCTCCCATCCCTCCCTACATAGAGTCCAAATAGGTCAAACAGGATCTCCACCTAGCCCTATTTGCAGACAGCATACTCATTTTCTCCTCCAAGCCTGCTTCTGACATGCTTCTCATTCAGGAAATTTTCACTAGTTTAGGGGACTTTCAGGTCTACGTATCAGTTTACCCAAAAGTGAGATCCTTTCTCTGTTTCATTTTAGAACTCCCTCATGGACTACCTCTTCCATCTTTTCTGTAGCAAATACATACCTATCCAGGGATAAAAATCGGAAAAAAAACTTATTTTTCCTTATATAATCTCAATTTCACCCCAGTAATCTCTAAAATAATAAGCAAATTAGAGACATGAATGGATCGCCCCATCTCCCTCTACGGGAGGTGTCACCTATTTAAAATGGTCAGCTTTGCCAGACTTCTATACCTTCTACAAACAATACAAAGATATTAAAAAATTACAAAAAGCCTTATCACACTTTTTTTGGCAGAGATGGCACCCCCGCATTGCACTGAACAAACTAGTCCTCTCCTAAGAATTTGCCTAGACTGGATCTCACACAGATGTGCCAACTATGACCTGGAATCCCATTTGGCTACCCCTTGTTGCCTGCCGACTCTCCCTCACTGCAAACTGTGGTCCATCCCTCCTCACCTCAGCCAAAATCTGCTACTCAGATACGCTGATCGCCTGGCGAGAGGTCAGATGCAAACTTGATCTTTCTCCGAGGGTGCCTCTTTACCTCCCAATTTATGAGAATCCCTCCTTCCCATCTGTTATGTCTCACTCCGGATTCAAAACCTGGGCCCACAGGAATCTGCTACACTTTAATTAACTTTTTGACACAAATACAGGCAATGCTAGACTGATCTCCAAAAATCATGACATATTTTGAGCTCCCACACCACCACTTTTTGTTCCTTCATGAAGCTGTACAACATGTTACAAGTCTATGTCCGAACAAAGTTCAACGCTTCTGCAATTTCTTTCTGGACTCTTTACTGGAACAGCAACAATTTAAGATCTCAAATCTCTCAATACCCACCTCAGCAAGCCCCTACAGGCAACATCTGTCACATCTTGGAACTCGGACCTCAAGTCTTCAGAAACAGTGAGCCGCATCATAATTGGATATACTGTATCTACACCCCTCACATTTTTGTAAATATTTTATTCTATCTTTCCATGTGACAACACTGAAGAAATGACACTTTGCTACAATGTAAAGTAGTGAGTGTACAGCTTGTATAACAATGTAAATTTGCTGTACCCTCAAAATAACTCAACACACTCGATTATTGTCTAAACTGCTGGAAACAAAAATGAGTACACCCTTACGTTAAAATATCCAAATTGGGCCCAATTAGCTATTTTCCCTTCTTGGTGTCATGTGACTCATTAGTGTTACAAGGCCTCAGGTGTGAATGAGAATTTGTGTTAAATTTGGTGTTATCATTCTCACTTTCTCATACTGGTCAATGGAAGTTCAACATGGCAGGCATCTCATGGCAAAGAACTCTCTGAGGATATGAAATACATGTTTGTTGCTCTACATAAAGATGGCCTAGGCTATAAGAAGTTTGTCAAGACCCTGAAACTGAGCTGCAGCATGGTGGCCAAGACCATACAGCGATTTAACTCAGAACAGGCCTCGCCATGGTCAACCAAAGAAGTTGAGTGGATGTGCTCAGTGTCATATCAAGAGGTTGTCTTTGGAAAATAGACATATGAGTGCTGCCAGCATTACTGCAGAGGTTGAAGGGGTGGGGAGTCAGCCTGTCAGTGCTCAGACCCTACGCCCACACACTGCATCAAATTGGTCTGCATGGCTGTCCTCCCAGAAGGAAGCCTCTTCTAAAGGTGATGCATAAGAAAGCCTGCAGTTTGCTGAATACAAGCAGACTAAGGACATGTATTACAGGAACCATGTTGTTAGGAGCTGGGCTTGAACCTGGGACCTCTGGTGTGTCTGGCAGTGACTCTGCTTGCTGAGCCACCTGGAATGCTGGACAGCTCCTTGGACAGCTCCTTGGACAATTCCTTGAGTGATCTTGTCTTGAATCTTGTTTGCCTTGAACCTTGAACCCTTTGCTCCTCCCATGAACTTCCTGATTTAAGCCATGTCTCTGCACTTCCTGGTTGCCAGAATATTGTGCCTCCACCAGCCAATATCTTGCTTCTATCTCTCCTGCTGCTGACCGTATCCTCGCTACCTTTTGTTACCGACATTTGGCTTGTTCCTGGACTACGCTTCTGCTGAATCCCAACCTGCAGCTATTGGTTACCGACTTTTGGCTTGTTTCTCAACTACGCTTCTGCTTGATCCCTACCTGCTATATCTGCTACCAGAACCCAGCTTGCTCACCTCCTGGTGGGGCTATCCTGAGGACCGCGACCTGGCACTAACACGCAGCCAAGCCCATCTCCACCTTCGAGAGCTCTGGTGAATACCGGTTAGTGCTTAGACCCCGCACCTCAGGTGAACCCGTGTCATCAGCCAGGGTGACCTGTGTGAATATCTGCTCTGCTGCTATAGCTACTGGCCTCTGAGCCTGACTCCAGACCATGACACATGTCCTGTGGTCTGATGAGACCAAGATAAATGTATTTGGTTAAGATTGTGTCAAATGTGTGTGGTGGCAACCAGGTGTAGAGTACAAAGGCAAGTGTGTCTTGCCTACAGTCAAGCATGGTGGTGGGAGTATCACCCATAAGTGCTGCCGGCACCGGGGAGCTACGGTTCATTGAGGGAACCATGAATGCCAACATGTACTGTGACATATTGAAGCAAAGCATGTTGATCCCCTCCCTTTAGAGACCGGGTCACTATAACTGGATGAAGCCTTGTACCTGATGGTTGGTCAGCTGCAAGGCTTTGTCAGTTAGGACACAGAGCACTGTCAGAGCCCTGATTGGACAAAGTGATAATGACTTTCTCCAATCACGGCTCATTGCTACACCACACTATAAATGGTTCCTTCCTATAGGATACTTTTGCAGTGTGTTGGAGTGGAGATAGATAGAACAGGACTCAGTTTGCTACTAGCGAGTTAGTGTGTTTGCTTATTGTGACTCTGAGTGCAGAGTGTTAGTGTAATGTTAGTATAGTGTGTTAGTATAGTTGCTGTACCACAATGGCAGGTTCTCAGTGGCTATTTCTTTGCACATAAGACAATTCCAGCTCTATGCTCCTGACATGTAGTCCAGCAAGCATGGCCAGAGACAATATATTTAGTTCACAGCACACTGGGTAACTGCTTGCAACTAGGAAGGATGCAGGACAGGGCTCAGTGCTGGGGCTTGTTTTGCTGCCACGTCTCCATACAGCTGGTGGGGATGATGCAAGCTCTGTCAGCTCCACCCCCTCCTACTCCATGCCCTCTACTGTTGGATTGTCCTATGAACCCCAAGTGCCACTAAGCATTCAAAGGGCCATTCAACGAATCAAGCTAAAAGATGTTATGCAGTGCTTTAGCTGGTCAGTTTAGGGGACAGGAGCCACATCGCAGCAGAGATTCCTTCAGCTCTGCAGGGGCAGGCGCAGAGGTGGTTCATACCATGGAAGCATGAGCCAAGAATGGTGGTGTGCGATAATGACACTAACCTTCTGTCCGCCCTTTAACATGTCCTCAATTTGGTGGTGTAGCTTTTTCTTAAACAGGTACCCAGGGTTGCAAGATCTTCTAAGGGCCATAAGAGTCTGTAGCCATTTCAGACAGTCATACACAGCCAGTGTTTGGTTGCCTGAAATTCAGAGGGAATTCCACCTGCCTGTAAACCGTCTGATTTGTGACATGCCCACCAGGTGGAACTCAACTTTGGCAATGCTGTAGCACATGCAGCAGAAGGCTGTTAATGAGTACCTGTGTGAGTATGGCACAAGGACAGGCTCAAGGCATCATAGCTTTTTTCCCCATGCCAATGGCTGCTGATAAAGGATACATGCACTGTACTGTTACCATTTGAGGAAGCGACAAGGATGGTGAGCTGTTACAATCCATGCCTCAGTGGCACAATCCCTCTTGTGTTCCTGCTGGAGCATACTCTGCGTGTCATTATGGACAGGGCATTCCAGGCAGAGCAGTGGGAGGGAGGATGACTTCCTTTCCTCTCAAGGCCGCTCTATGCAGGCACCATTCTTGTGATGCCGCAGTACACACAAGAGGAGGAGGAGGAGAATTCTGGCAGTTTTGGAGGCATAGAAGCAGAGAAAGGCATATGTCAAACCTTAAGGGATGGTTTTCAGTTCCCAGAAACCTTGGGAGTTGTAAGTGGCTGGGAGGAGGCGGTTCCAGATACTATAATCCTCAGTGACCCCAAGGAGTCTGCTTCTCATGCCTCCACAAACTAGTCTGCAAAAGGACCTGAGAATTTGTGACATCAAGGAGAAGGATCATTATTGGTTGGCAACCCTTCTTGACCACCATTTCAAGGAGAAAGTCTCGGAACTCATCCTGCCCTTGAAGAGGGATCACAGGATGAAATATCTTGAGGACACCTTAAAGAGGAGTTTATGTTATGCCTTTCCAGACTCTGGTAGGTTACAGTCTCATGGAAAAGCTACTTTTGAATCTTCTGTTGGTCAAAGGAGGAGCTGTGGAGAAGGGGGTCACCCGAGTGACGCATTTCAAACATTTTTTAGTCCTTGGCACCCAGGGCTGTCAGCTCCAAGACCTTATCAGCAGCATCTGTATCATGTGGTGGACGATTGTCTAGGGGTGATTATCTATACATGGAGAGCTTTCCAGTAGATGATCTGGGTCATGAGAATAGACGACTGCTGGTCTGCCGAATGTTTTGTGACAGATAAAAAAGTGCATCTGTCCACAGACTGAGTTGACCAGATGATATTTGTCAAAATTAATCAGTCCTGGATTAGTAGCAGCTGTCGTTGATTAAGTGTTATTGGGATCTCGAATCTCTGTAAAACTGTCTAGGCTGCCTAGCTTTGTGGGTGTTGATTTTATCTTGAAGTCATTTTTTGGTATAGGTTTCATGGGCACAAAGAACACCCAAGGACTGATTTTTTTTCCATACCTGTTTGGCCGCGTACACACGCGCGGACTGTTCGCCCAACCTTGTCCGCTGAACAGTGTTTGGGCGGACAGTCCGCTCGTGTGTGGGGCTTCAGCGAACAGTTTCAGCGGACAGTTGGCCGAACAAGGTCTTACGGAAATTCCGAAAAACTGTCCGCTGAAACCTTGTTTCAGCGGACTGTTCGCTCAAACTGTTGGACGGACAAAGTTGGGCCAACAGTCCGCGCGTGTGTACGCGGCCTTTGACAGAATCATCAAATTTAAATATTTTACAGCAATGCCTATTCCTGCTCCCATCAAGAGTACCTCTCGAAGGCTACGAATAAAGGCACCACCGACACCCAAAGTCCAACTGTGTGACAGGCAGGGGCATATCTGCTGTGAGGAAAACAAGGTTTGGTGGCATTTTCAGGGGGGCAGAAGGGACCGATGGCAACACTAAAGGGGGGCAAGATCGGAAAGGTCTATGCTTGGATGGGCTCGGGCTGGGGGTAGTCTTGACTGAGCTGAGAAAAGTGAAGCTGGGCTGGGCTGGACTCGGCTTGGCTACGCAGTCTCGGCTGCATTCCGGTGGGAGTAGTCTCGGCTGGGCTGTACTCGGGCAGGGGGTGCTCTTGGCTGGGCTTGGGCAGGGCGTTCTGTGTATGCGAGCAATGGGGTGGATGGAATTACTGTGACAAGGGAGCTATATACTGTATGTCGGTGCCTTCATATGGCATAATATGTGAGTGCATATTTTATACAATCTTTATGAATATTGACTAAAATCGTCTACACTATATACCTTCTTACAATTTTTCCACAACTGTTTGACAGGAGCATCAAATTTACATTTTTTACAATTTGTGGATGGTAATCCCTGGTCAGGATTACCATCCACTGGAGTGGGGAGTACTAGTGTCATTTAATGTACTGTTATATTCTGCTGTTTGTTATGTTTGTCACATGTACTTATACGCTAGGTGTCTTTTTTATGTTTGATCATTTGTTTTGATCTGGTATCATTCTTTTTCATGTAATACATTTTTTTCTACGCACCTCAGTGTCTTTAACGTCTTATTTAAGGGGGAATATCATTTTTTTCTATATAATCAGGGATGTGGCATATGCATTGATTTTTTGACATGGTGGGAACCTCTTTTCTCTTTACTAAGAAGCTGCTACTCAACACTCCACATAGGCGCCCATCCAAGTCGCCCGCCCAACATCGAAGATGGACTCCTCCAGCCACAGTGTCAGGAATGGGTGACACCAGCCCGCAAAAAACAGAAGCCAAAAGAAGACAGAGACATAAGAAAAAGATATATGAAAGAGAAGAACAAGAAGACAAACGAAGATTGGGAGGGGTCCATACTCTGCACTCCAAATAATCTTGTCATACAATGCAGTGGACAATAACTTGAGCCAAGGTGCCAAACTACAGCACTTTGAGTCAAGCGGGGATGAAAATGTCCCTGAGCCAACCTTACAGCCACTATTGCCAGTATTATTAAATAGCAACACCAAAAACATATGACCCACTTGAAATCTCAAACAAGGGATCTACCACCCTAGGAAAATCAACAGCTGGGAGAAAAACCAAACAAAACAGTCCCCAGTCCTGTTACCTTAAAATATTAGGGGGAGGACAAGAAGATGGAAGCCCCGGGGATCAAGGGGGGCAAAAACTGTGTCCCCCTTTCTTCAGGCTGCTGAGAAGTCCCAGGGCAGAAGTCCCGGCACAGAGACCCCAAAAGTTTGTTAAGCGCTCATGGGAGCCCAAATCAGTCCCAAAGAGGTCACATGCAGATAAGTATGCAAAAATAAGAATCATAGCTTCAAACAACAGGAAAACTTCCACCCCCCTCGAAAAAATGCAAAACGAGTCCTACAAACTCTACCCCCAGGTGAAAAAGACAAAAACAGCGAGGACCCGGATCAAGGTGAGGGGGAGTCCCTTGTCCGACGTGATTTGGTACTTTGCCATAACTGAGAAATTGGATGAGGCAGAGGTTCCCCTTCTGTAAAGGAGGAGAAAATGTAGGGCTTGTTTTAAAAGATAAACCAAAAAAACAAACAAAAACGAAACAATAAAAATGCTAAATTATTTTAAATATAGTGCCTAGGGGGTTCTCTTAATCTACCTGTAAAGTGGCACCATTACCATGGCCAGTACCATGTATAGAACCTGCTGCAAAATAACTGACATTTATAAAGAAATAAAATTACATTTAAATTGTAGGCAATACAATACCATTTCTGGCACTACAAAAATGTTAAAGAAAATGGTGTGGAGGTCCCTCCAATCCATACCAGGCCCTTTGTGCCTGGTATGGATTTTAAGGTGAACCCCCACTGAAAAATTTAAAAAGAAACTACATGGGCCATCCCAAAACCCATACCAAACTTTTATCCAAGCATGCAGCCTGGCAGGTCAGAAAAAGGGGGGGGGGCACTCCCCCTAAAGCATACATGCCCTCAACATAGGGGGTGCTTTGGGGCGGGGGGGGCTTTGCCCCAAAACCCAAAGCACCTTGTTGATGGGGACAAGGGCCTCTTCCTGACAACCCTGGGCTGTGATCGTGGGGGTCTGCGGGCAGGGGGCATATCAGAAAAATATCCCACACCCCATGTGAATAAGTATGGGGTACTTTGTACCCCTACCCATTCACCAAGAAAAGTGTCAAAAACAAATACAGACAGTAGGCCATTTTTGACAATTCCTTTATTAAAAAACTATGTAGATAGTGTAGATCCATCGTCAATCATGAGGCTTTCAGATTCCAATAAGCCCTGTGCCCACAGATCCCCACAACACCACCACCCAGGGTTGACGGGAAGAGACCCTTGTCCCCATCAACATGTGGACAAGGTGCTTTGGGGTGGAGGGCAGAGCCCCCCTGCCCTAAAGCACGGACCCATGTTGAGGTCATGTAGTATTGTATGCTTCAGGAGGGGGGCACTCGCTCAACTCTCCCCCTTTTCTGTCCTGCCAGGCTGCATGCTCGGATAAGGGCCTGATATAGCTTTTGGGGGGGTCCCACTCCTTTTATTTTTATTTTGGGGCGGTGTTCCCCTTAAAATCTATACCAGACCCAAAGGGCCTGGTATGTATTGGGGGAGGACCCCCGTGCCTTTTTTCACTTTTTTCTATTGCAATGCTTTTTGTTTTGTTTTTCATTCAGCTATCAGCAGCTTCCAGACCCACTCCTTAACAATCCACTATTCACTGTGCCCTGAATGGGCAAAGCTTTGCCCAAACAGGGCTTAGAATGCACTGTGCAGCTTACAGTGCTTTGTGGGGCACTCAGTGGGCGAACATCCCACTGAGCCCCCCAGAAATTTGGGTATTCTCCAAACTGACGAACGGGCAATGTTCAGGCCAAAATTTTGCTTGGCTCGAACTGTTTGCCCAACACTAGTAACACCTATAAGATGCTAGATGGTACCTTTTACACCACTGCTCCCTTTTGTGATGCATAAGAAGGAAAAATAAAAATCCTTATACTACCACCAGGTGACAGTGCTTGAAGCCTGAGAGACCAGTGAGATGTATATCTAAAAATATAAAAAGTACCAAATGTCAGTAAGCTGGTGTTCACATAAAATAGGCTACATAGTTGCAAACATTTGAAAATAATTAGGAGGAACATCTTGAAAAGTCCAAAAAGATAAATGCCCACTAGATACATGGGGGCTTGGCCAAAAGTGAATGTGTCTTTATGGTAAATAACGTATGGCAAATACACTGTATTGTCTAATTTAGGATTATTCTACCTTTATGCACTTTTTTGATACTCAGCCAGGTCAGCAAAATAATCCTAGTTTTGCAAACTGCATTCTTCATTCATATTGTTTCTATGCTTGCACAGGATTTTAAGTTTCTACTATGTTCATTTTAAAATTGAGTTTCCTGCCATGTGTAAACTGTATAAACAATGCAATTTTATGTGAGGATTCCATAGTTAAGTGTTGACAGTATTAGGTGGATCTCCCTGACTTTATTCGATATCTATCTGAATATTTCCAATAAAGCATAATTGCTGCTTTAAAAATCAGTATAAAATGAATTAAAACAATAGTAGCAGATACTTTTTACAAATTTATATTATTTTAAAAACATGCAGCAGTATCAAATGTATAACAAAGATAAAGTTATACTTTATACATTGTTATGTTGTTCCTTTATATTACTCAAAAAGAACTTATAGATTGTGAATTTAAAGTAATTGGCTACAAAAAAAGCTTCTTCTTGTGTGTCTAAGTAAGTTTTCTACAGTGTACAGAGGTTGATGAGGAGTGTACCCTTGTATTTCATCAATTAACCTCCACATCAAAAGTGTAGCTATTCCCTAATGGTATACATACTTTAAGTATCAAAACCCAACAAAATAGCTATATAATGCTTTCGAAGACATTCTCTTAAAGCAGTCAACAGCACAAGGGCACGGGCAAACAAAAAGGGTCGAAAAGCACTTACATAGAAAATTAATGAGAGAGACCTTAGTTTATTCATCAAAGTCAAACTGGACTAATGTGTTCATATAAAATGCATACTGACCTTCTTGCTCTAGTAATAATATCACAGTCAGTGCAGTGTAATGCCAAACGTCTTAAAATAAACATTAAAAATCACAATAATTAAGCTAAACTACAGGCCCCACTTTGCACGTTCTGTGAATGTCATGATGCAAATTGAATCCCATGCTGTTAATCCTTTATGTTTCAGAGGGATGGGCACTCAACAGAGAACATTAATGTGACAAAAGACCCAGTGAGATCACTGGTTATACATTTCCATCAATGCACGTCATCCCAAGTATGCAGACATAGGAACATATGATTAAAGGCACAAAGTTATTATTACTAAAGTGAGATTAACGCTTTCCCTAAAAAAAAAAAAAAAAAAAAAAAAAAAACAAGTCACTGTAGCCCTTTTACATTTACTCAATGGATACAGTGATGAATTGGTTCACAGTCCACTACAAATATTAGATTTTATTAAATAATATTTGATCATATAACATGACAATTTATCTGGTTCCTTATTAAACACACATAACCATTTTTTAACTGCCCTGCTGTATTTCAGAGAAGCCGGCAGTGGAAGAATTTCAAATCTGACATTTCCGGGATTTATTAATTTTTGCTTTCCCAAACGTGCTGTGGTTCCTTCCGCTGACCCTTCTGTCACAACTGTGTAAGGCTGATGCAAGGAACCACAGTTTGATTTTTGCTGCACTAAAGCCGCGTACACATGGGCGGACTGTATGGCTAACTTAGTCCGTCAGACAATCCGACGGACAGTCTGTCCTACTTTCGAATGAACGGACTTGACCACACACGGATGCAATACAGTCCGTCGAAAGTTTGCGCGATGACGTGTACAGCACGTACGACGGGACTAGAAATAGGAAGTCCAATACACAGCAATGCAACCTTTCGCCGTGTAAATCCTTTCTGAGCATGCGCCATACTTAGTCCGTCGAACTAGCCTACTCACGAGCGGATCGTCCGCTGAAACCAAAGTCTGACGGACAATATTACGGAAATTCCGAAATACTTAGTCCGCCAGACTGCACGCTGGAAAAGTCCGCTGAAGCCCACACACGAGCGGACTGTCCACTGAAATGTGTTTCGACGGACTAAGTTGGCCAGACAGTCCGCCCGTGTGTACGCGGCTTTAGAGTAAATCTAAACTTTCTTCAACAGAATCCCTTTACCATGTTCTATCACAAATTTCTTATCTAATTTCTATCTAATGCTTACCTAGCAACTTCTGTGATCTCTGCGGATCAGTTGTTACTCACTGAACATCACTCTCTGACCAACAGAAAAAAAAGATATGTATCATTCGGAATAAAATAAGTCATACAAAATATATTTTTTTTTTTTTGTTTTACATTTCAAGCTCTAAACGCAATGTTCAAATTAAATGTACCCAATTCATTCAAATTTCCCTTTAAATTAGGGCAATGCGTTGCTGTAGTCATAACAGGAGTTAGTAGCTTTTAGATCAGGGATTTCCAAACTACGACCCTCCAGCAATTGTTGAACTACATGTCCAATGAGGCATTGTAAAACTCTGACATTCACAAGTATGACTAGACGTGATGAGAATTGTAGTTTCTAAACAATGAATAACCAGTTTAGAGACTCCTGCTCTAGATAATAAGGGACATGTCCCACAGTGTTTAGTCATATAAATGTATGTACAAAAACAAACAGAATCTTGCGAGCTACCATGTGAAAATCCAAATGATAATTAGAGATGATTAAAGGACAGCTGCTAGCATTGATCACGTCCCATATACTCGTGACAAAAAGTTTTATACCAATATAATGATGCGCTAACCAAGTGTAATCATACAGTAACCGTACTAAATCATCATATTACTGGCTGCAGTTAAATAGTGGTGGTGAGATATTCTATTCCTATATAAAAAATCTAGTTAACATAATAATGCAATCTTATGCAATTATAAATTGCGATCATGAACAATTAAAAATTGCAATCCTATGTGATCCTCCCAATGACAACCTGTGTAGTATACACACCTCTATATACACGTGTAGCATTCATATGCAATAGAGAAATTTGCAACCCTGTGCGATAATTGCGATACTGGAATAATTGCAGTAACAACCTGTAATTTACATAAATATAGATAAAAGTGCATCAATATACAATAATCAATATAGAAATAATTTTAAATTTTTATCAGTATAGAAAAGTTTTATTATTTTATTATATTTTCCTCTATGGAATTTGTATATTGTTATGATGTTGTTACAACTATGTAGGGCCTATTATATAGTAGCCTATGTGCACTAGGTACTTGGTTGTTATGCGCATGTAGGTTGGTATTGGGCTGAGTTTGGTTTTCACACCTGCGCATGTGTTGTTTTATACATGTATGCGTAGGTTGGTAATAGGCAGCTTCCGGCTTTAAGAGAAAGATTTTAAATTAAGATTGTTATTTTATTATCAATATATATATATATATATATATTTTTAGTAGATCAATTATGCAATAAAATAGGTTGGTCTTTGATGGTAGATAATATAGGGGTGGGATAGTGTGGATGTGCGTGTTCGTGCATACATGCACGTGCGTTGTTACACATGAATTCACCTGTCATTTATTTTATATAAGTTGTCCTATAGGTAATGATAATGTTTTTTAGAGTATGTGGTTAATAAACACACAATAATCTTATGACTTTTCGCAGAATGATGTAGTATGTAGCGGTCTATTAGCATATTGTTAACTGCTATATACATATATACAGGCAGATGAGGTGGTTAGGATGTCATTGTTGATACACGGCATGCAGTATGGGTAGTGTGGAGCATTCTGACCTATCAGAAAAGGCCACGAGCATACAATAAACTGTAGAATGTCCATGGTCTTCAACAAAATGGCTGCGATGACACTATAAAATGATTGACATCTAAACCTCCAATAGAATTCCCCCTGAGGAAGATACATTTCCCGGTATCGACACATGTTGAGGAGGGGACAGAACGGTTTGTAAGACAGTGGAGTGTTCTCAGAGCGGGAGGGGACACATCAATACAGCGCCTTTATATTTGTTTGGCTTAATACAGAGTGGTGCGCTCATAGCTCCTATTAAATGTGAGTACCCTAATATAGGGAATATTGTTATTTTGAATAAAACTTTTAAAACGGTAATACACTATCCAGTTTCCTCTGTTTTCCATATGAATATTGCTGCAAGCAACTATTCAAGGACCTAAATGCTGACCATAAACCCAGAGGTGGTTTAAATGCGTGTTTTGACCAAGCTTAGGTGCAAGGTCACGCACTCTAAGGGTCCTTTCACACGGGGCGGATCAGTTCTGATCCGCCCCGTGGATATCCGTTTGCTCAGCGGGGATCACTCCGTCGATCCCCGCTGAGCAGGGAGATGACAGGTCTGTCTCTGCACACTGTGCAGGGACGGACCTGTCACAGTGCCGCTCTCCCCTATGGGAGATCGGATGACGACGGACCGCAGTGCCCGTTGTCATCCGATCCGATCCGCAAACGGATGGAAAAATAGCTTTTTCCTCCGTTACACTTTTTCGGATCGGAGCGGGTCGGATGTCAGCGGACATGTCACCGCTGACATCCGACGCTCCATAGACCTCTATGGAGCACCCGTTCAGGTCCGCCTGAAAAACTGACAGGCGGGCCTGAACGGAACGTCAATGTGAAAGGACCCTAAGGTGAGCGCATACACCTAAGGGGGAGCACAAGAGTGTACACGGGCACTTTACTGTTATATCATCTGTTTTATCATCTGTAATGTGCACCAGAAGAATGGAGTAGTTATGAATGGACTTTATGCTGCGATTTTACGGACACAGATTAATGCATGAATTAGTTTTGCATAAGAGTACTTTAAACACGGTTCACTTTATTTCTATATTGATTATTGTATATTGATGCACCTTTATATAGATTTATGTAAATTGCAGATTGTCACTGCAATTATCGCAGTATCGCAATTATCGCACAGGGTTGCAAATTTTTCTATTGCATATGAATGTTACACATGTATATAGAGGTGTGTATGCTATACAGGTTGTCATTGGGAGGATTGCATAGCATTGCAAGTTTTAATTGTTCATGATCGCAACTTATAATTGCATAAGATTGCATTATTATGTTCACTAGATTTTTTATATAGGAATAGAATATCTCACCACCACTATTTAAATGCAGCCAGTAATATTATGATTTAGTATGGTTACCGTATGATTACATTTGGATAGCACAGCATTATATTGGTATAAATATAAACATATGTAGATTAGCTAATACTTATGTGAAATTTCAGTTTAAAGAATATATCAACCCAAAATGTCATATTCTTGATATGCGATTTTCGTACTATGTACTGCATTTTGCCCTCCATAAGACACACTTTTCCCCCCCAAGCAATGGGGGGAAATGACTCGGCGTCTTATGGAGCAAATACTGACCAGGTCTTCCCCCCCCATCGCCGCTGCCATGTTACTATACCGGGCCAGCCGTCTCTCGCGAGTGCCGACGATCTCCCGGCTGGCCCTGTCACTGAGCCACAGACAGAAGACAGAGCAGCCCGAGCGGCCGAATGGAGTCTGGCCACGGCGGCTGCTCGGTCTTCTATCTAAGTGACAGGTGAATGTGATGACGTCCTCGCCAGGGAATGCCAGTCTGTGCGAGGTGGAGGACTGTAACAAAGTCACACCTCCTAGATAGACGGAACACTGTTTCAATGATACATTGAATCAGTGTGACATGTATTATAGGAGGTAGGACTTTGTTACAGTGAGTGCTGAGGTATTCAAATATGTGACATAACAGAGCTCTGTGTGGTAAAGCTGCATTTCATGGGCACAGGTCAGGCTGCATTTCATGGGCACAGGTCAGGCTGCATTACATGGGACTGGCAAGGCTTCATTTCATGGGCACTGGTAAGGCTGCATTACATGGGACTGGTAAGGCTGCATTTCATGGGACTGGCAAGGCTGCATTTCATGGGACTGGTAAGGCTGCATTTCATGGGAACTGGTAAGGCTGCATTTCATGGGAACTGGTAAGGCTGCATTTCATGGGAACTGGTAAGGCTGCATTTCATGGGAACTGGTAAGGCTGCATTTCATGGGCACTGGTAAGGCTACATTTCATGGGCACTGGTAAAGCTACATTTCATGAACACTGGTAAGGCTGCATTTAATTGACACTGGTAAGGCTGCATTTCATGGGCACTGGTAAATTTTTTAGTATACCATTTGGTTCAGAATATTTTTTTCTTGTTTTCCTCCTTTAAAGCCCAGGTGTGTCCTAGCCCTTGTACACGCGGTCGGAGAATCCGTCGGAATGTGTCCTATCGGACCGTTTTGTCGGATAATTCAACTGTGTGTGGTATGCATCGGACTGTTTCTGTCTGAATATCCGTTGGACCAAATTTTCCAACTTGCTGGAAATATTTTCCGACAAACTGGTCTGATCGGACATACTCCGATCATGTGTAGAGAATTCCGATCGGACAAAGTGCCACGCATGCTCAGATCAAATTCCTACATCAAAGCTATTGGCTACTAGCCTGAACGTAGTCCCATCTTAACGAAATTACGCCATTACGTTCTGAAAGATCGGATTTTCCGACAACTTTGTCCGACCGTGTGTATGCAACAGTTTCGGACACAATTCGTCAGACAAAATCCGTCGGACAAAATCCGACGGATTTGGTTGTTGAAATGTTCGACCGTGTGTACAAGGGCTAATGGAGTGAAAAATATGGTACTTGTAAGAAAAAGCATCCTATTCTCTTTATATTGCTTCCTTTGTGTGAAATAGTTGGTGTTACCACCAGTTCCTCTGCTTTCCTATAAAAAAGTGAGCCTGCTCTCCTCCAATGATCAGATTTATCCTGACAAGCCCCAAGATCATTGTGCTGATGATGATGAGGGTTTACATACTGGGCGTCTACATACATTTTATGATGAGGGTTTACATACATTTTATGAAAGGTTCACAAAGTGCAACTGCTCATGACCGACAAATGCAATTTCTTGTTTCTTGTTTACCTAATTTAGTTACATGAAAGTGGACCCCCCCCCCCCCATCCTGAATAAACTGTCGGCACTTAATACATGTGCACAATTAAACTCACTTTCCTTTACATCTCTTTAGTCCTGTTTTTATCCAATTCCCAGACTCTGTCCACCCCTTCATTAGAAACCTGCTCTGCCAACTTCTTAGTTCTCTGGGCATACTCTTCAATGATGTTTGTGCCAAATCTCATGTATGAAGTTTAAGGGCTTGTTTAGATTTGTGGTTGGGAGTTGGTAACAACAGATGGTTCTCCTTACTGCCCCAGCTTAAGCTGCAAAAGACAGGGGTGCTCACAGGTCCCAATTAAGTGAATCGGGACATGCTACAACTGTCCTGCAACTTCATGCAATGCATACACTTGTAATGCACTATTTATGGGGTTAAAACAGGTGATGGGGAGGCATCATATCACCTCCTCACTATCTGTCAAATGCCTCTGAAAAGTTATATGAACAAGGATCAGTTTTCAGAGGTGCGGTCATTTTGCTGCACATCTAAACCCAGTCCTGAAGATCTGTGTTTTACGCAGTTTTTTGTTTAACCCTTGCCATCGTTTAAGCAACTAGAGCATCATTATGCACCTGACAATCTCATTAATCATGAGTTCCTAGCAATGTATTAACAATAGGGTTGCATCTATACCAGTATCGGTATCAGTGCTGATATCGAGTATTTGCACGAGTATTTGTACTTGTGCAAATGCTTTGATGCTTGACCCGATACCTGGCAGGAGGCTAGTACTCCAGTGTCCTCAGTGTAGCAGGAGGGAGGAGGGGCCAGGCAGCCTCACAGATGATCGGTGCAGTGGAGGGGGCAGTTACAAGCACTGATCTCCCTGGATAGCTTTTCTGACAGCCGCTTCTCCTCCTCTCCATCCCACGGCTGTCAGAGAGAATGGTGCTTGTAAGTGCCCCCACTGTCACACTGATCATCCCCAATTGTCCCCTGTGTCCTTCCCGGCTCCCCGGATCCTCTTCCTGGATCTGTCAGGATGGAGAGTGGAGGAAGAAGCCAGTAAATCTGTCCAAATATTACCAAGGACAAAATTGGAGTTGAAGTTGCTCCTTCTGGAGCTTTTGTAGGACCTTAATACATTACCACCCTTTAAAAGCTCATGGTTCCAAGGAATCCTCAGAGCCCATCAAAAGCTCCAATGAGGTGTCTGTGTGCCAAAAATAAGGGGGGAACAATAACTCTGTAATCACACCCTGTTATAGTGAGAAGTTTAACTATTTATGGACTGATACAAATATCCTTTCCAAGACACAAACTTCATGTGCTGGCAGCAAACTTCAAAGAGACTGTGCCATCTGAGCACTTCCTTCTCTGAGAGTACCAATGTTCCTTAATTTGGTATCAATCTGATACCTTTAAACCAGGGAAGATCAAACTGATCTATCCCAAAAGGATTAACCTTTTTGGTTTGGTTTAATAATCTTACAGGTAACAGGGTGATCAGCCACTGCCAGCACCTGAAGTTTGCATCTTGGGAAGGATATAAATGTATCAGTCCATAAATTTGCTATACTTCCCACTATAACAGAGTGTGATTACAGGGTTACTGTTCCCCCACTCATTTTTGGCACACAGACACCTCATTGGAGTTCTTGATGGGCTCTGAGGATTCCTTGGAACCGTGATCTTTTAGGCTAGGTTCACACTATTGCGATGCGGGAACGCCGCGAATCCGCGGCGTTTTCCCGCATCGCATACCTCCCGCCGGCAGTTCACACTGCCCTATGCGGACGGCTGGGGGTGTCAATGTTATGTTAATGACACCCCCAGATCCGTCGGCATATCGCAGTGCGATCTGCCGACTCGCACAGGAATCGGATCGCATGGTGTGAACCCCCATGCGATCCGATTCCGTTGCGGACCCAAAAAAGGGTCCTGTGCGAGTTTGCTGCGGGACAGCTGCGAGTTCAGCCATACTATCTGTATGGCTGAACTCGCAGTGCTACGGAGATCGGATGTGATTTGCTGTGCGAATCACATCCGGATCTCCCCCCGCAGCAGTGTGAACCCAGCCTTAAATGGTGGTAAAGTATTAAAGTCCTACAAGAGCTCCAGAAGAAGCCGCGATTGTGGGGGAACATGTAGATGCAACCATTCATTTATATTGTGACCACTGAGCTTTATTGTGCTCTTTTTTATAAATTAAATTGTTTTCTTTTTCTAAATTATGTCTGCTTATTAAAAATTATATCTTTTTGTAATACCAATTTTCATTGATTGTTTGCACCTTTAAACTCCAATTTTGTCCTTGATAATATTAGAACTCATTTAAAGGAGGTGGTGTATATAGTGAAATCTCCAACCTCAAATACTACATTTATCCTCAGTAAATCTGTCATTTACTTAGAGATCACTGACTCTGTCCAATTATAACTGAGTATTGTAAACAGTGTTTGCGATGCTTCAGTTTGTGAATGAACAGGAGCCTTTGTCTCATGTCTATTCCTCTTCAGTGCAGCTGAGGTTGCTGAGAAAGGGACTTAGGAATATGTGTCCTCAGTCCCTTTGCCTGTCTCAAAGAGGAGATGTTAGTGGTCAACCGCCCTCAACAGTATTGATTAAAAAAAAGGAAAAATTGTAATAAATAAATATTTGAAAGTAAAATTGTAAAAATATTAAAAAATAAAATAAAAAAACACTGACACCATTCACTCACCCCCCCCCCCCCCAAAAGAAAAAAGAAAGCATTGTAAAAAAAAAAACAATTACTGACACAGCCCACGCCTCATCAGTGCCACCTATCAGTGCCCATCAGTACTGCATGTGAGTACTTGAAAAAAGTATCAGTACTTGTACTCTACTGTGTCTTTAAAAAATTATATCCGTGCAACCTTAACTAATAATTACTTTTAAGGTCTTAGAAGATTTTTTGAAATCTAACAAAATCTTGCAGTTTAGGTGGGAAAGCTTCTTGGAAGACATTGGTGAAGCAGCCTTCAAAGGAAGCAGTTGTGAGGTGAGGGTTACATCACCAGTGCCTTGGGATAGGCAGAAGTACATTTGAAAAAATTGTACGTTTTTCTATCCTGGGATAAAACCTTGGATGTAGCCTTCCCAGGAAGTAGTTGTCGAGCCAGGGCTACATCGCCAGTGCCTTGGAAGAGAAGGAAGTACATTATTAAAAATTGTAAGTATACCTTAAAAAATTTATGATTACAGAAGTGCCCAGTCTATATTTGTAGCATGTGTTTTTGTTTTGAGGGGTAAATATCCAGAGTTTCTTCAATTTGCACAGACACTGTTCTTACAACACTTACCAAAAAAATATGTAACTATATTCAGTTTATCAAAATGCAGTAGAGTACAGTAGTATAACAATACAAAAAAGAGATTGATAATTGGTTGTAATAAAATTGTCAGTTTACAAATTTGTCATTGCCTAATGATGTCAAAGCTTACGCTGTGACACTACTTTTGTTTAAAATTCTATTTCTATATGTCTATGTCAATAAAATTAGATCACAAGGGTTGCATTTGTGCCCAGAAATTCTGCTGAAAATGAATTTGTAATAGCCTACGTAAATTTGTAAGAATTATTTATGTGTGCTTTAGTACTAACTATAAATGTACACATACGGTGTACAGAGCTGCCAAAAGTGCTAAGAGTAGTTAAGTACTCAGGGTCAGACTTAAAGGAGAAATCTCATGATCAACCTAAATAAATGTAAAAATATTCCAACTGCCCAACCACCATAGGTGTTAGGAGGGTGGAGGGAGCATTTTTAGGATTAGTTAGGTACAGTATATCCCAAAGTTCTACTTTAACCACTTAAGAACCGCCGCATGTAGATATACGTCAGCAGAATGGCATGTACGGGCACAAGCACATACCCGTACGTGCTTGCCTTCCAGCAGGTGGGGGTCCGCTGGCTGCGGCAGTCCGTTTCGCTTCGGGATGAGGGGATGGCCATTGGTTTCTGGCCATCCCCTCTCGATCGCTCCTGGTGAATGAGAAGCTTCCCCTGCCTGTGTAGTGTAAATACAGGCAGGGAGGAAGTGACGTCACTCTCCTTGGGGTCACTCTGACGTCACTCTCTTTTTGACCGGACTGCGAGAAGAGGACATAGTAAGTGCACCAACACTACACTGACATGTAGGTACACATAGGCACACAAATCACCCCCCGATCGCCCCCCCTCCCAGTCACAATGATTGCCCCTAGAGTTAACCCTTTAACCCCCTTTTGCCAGTGTCACTAAGCGATCATTTTTCTGATCGCTGCATTAGTGTCACTGCTGCTGCTAGGTAGCTAGTTATTTTTTTAGGTTCACCACCAAGTTTTTATAGTGTTAGGTACCCCCATATACTAACTAATAAAGGTTTTAACCCCCTGATTGCCCCTAGAGTTAACCCTTTCACCAGCGATCACCGTATAAGTGTCTCTGGTGACGCTGGATAGCCAGTTAGTTATTTAGTTATTTAGGTTCCCTGTCAGGTTTTTATATAGCATCCAGGACCCCCATATACTACCTAATAAAGTTTTTAACCCCCTGATTGCCCCCAGGTAACCCTTTCACCCCCTTTTGCCAGTGTCACTAAGCAATCGTTTTTCTGATCGCTGCATTAGTGTCACTGGTGCCGCTAGGTAGCTAGCTATTTTTTTAGGTTCACCACCAGGTTTTTATAGCATTAGGTACCCCCATATACTACCCAATAAAGGTTTTAACCCCCTGATTGCCCCTAGAGTTAACCCTTTCACCAGCGATCACCGTATAAGTGTCACTGGTGATGCTGGATAGCCAGTTAGTTATTTAGTTTCCCCCGTCATGTTTTTATATAGCATTCGGGACCCCCATATAGTACCTAATAAAGGTTTTAACCCCCTGATTGCCCCCAGGTAATCCTTTCACCCCCCATTTGCCAGTGTCACTAAGCGATAGTTTTTCTGATCGCTGCATTAGTGTCATTGGTGCCGTTAGGTAGCTAGTTATTTTTTAGGTTCACCGCCAGGTTTTTATAGCGTTAGGTATCCCTATATACTACCTAATAAAGATTTTAACCCCCTGATTGCCCCTAGAGTTAACCCTTTCACCAGCGATCACAGTATGTGTCACTAGTGACGCTGTTTAGCCAGTTAGTTATTTAGATTCCCTGTCAGGTTTTTATATAGCGTCAGGAAACCCCATATACTACCTAATAAAGATTTTAACCCCCTGATTGCCCCTAGTTAACCCTTTCACCAGTGATCGCGTATAAGTGTTATGAGTGACTCTGGTTAGTTAGTTCGCTTGTTATAGCATCAGGGCACCCACCATTTATTACCCAATAAAGGTTTAACCACCTGATCACCCGGCGGGTGATATCAATTAGGTTTTAGAGTCAGGGTCTGCGTCGCCCCAGACAGCGCTAGGTTAGTGTCAGTACCGCTAACACCACGCACAAAGCATATACCTCCTGTAATGATATAGTATCTGAACAGATCAATATCTGATCTCATCAGATCTATACTAGCGTCCCCAGCAGTTTAGGGTTCCAAAAAACACATTGTTAGCGGGATCAGCCCAGATACCTGCTAGCACCTGCGTTTTGCCCCTCTGCCCAGCCCACCCAAGTGCAGTATCGATCGATCACTTTCACTTACAAAACACTAAACACATAACTGCAGCATTTGCAGAGTCAGGCCTGATCCCTGCGATCGCTAACAGTTTTTTCTGGTAGCGTTTTATATTTAAATACTGAAGGCGGTGCTTGGTTTTCGGGGTCCCGTACGCAGCTAGGCTCCCAAAAAGTCACCCACATGTGGCATCCCCATACTCAGGAGAAGCAGCAGAATTTATTTTGGGGTGTAATTTCACTTATGCCTATAGCATGTGTGAGCAATATATCATTTAGTGACAACTTTGTGCAAAAAAAATAAAAGTTTGTAATATTCCCGCAACTTGTGGCAAAATATAAAATATTTCATGGACTCAACATGCCTCTCAGTAAATAGCTTGGGGTGTCTACTTTCCAAAATGGGGTCATTTGGGCGGGTTTTGTTCTATTTTGGCATTTTATGGCCTTCGAAACTGTGATAGGTAGTGAGGAGTGAAATCAAAAATTTGCACCCTTAGAAATCCTGAAGGCAGTGATTTTCGGGGTGCCGTACGCGGCTAGGCTCCCAAAAAGTCCCACATATGTGGTAGCCCCGTACTCAGGAGAAGCAGCATAATATATTTTGGGGTGCGATTCCACATATTTTTTTGTCATTATTCAATCACTTGGGACAAAAAAATAAAAATATTCAATGGGCTCAACATGCCCCTCAGCAGTTTCCTTGGGGTGTCTACTTTCCAAAATGGGGTCATTTGGGGGGGGGGGGTTGTATTGCCCTGCCATTTTAGCACCTCAAGAAATGAGATAGGCAGTCATAAATTAAAAGCTGTGTAAATTCCAGAAAATGTACTCTAGTTTGTAGATGCTATAAATTTTGCGCAAACCAATAAATATACGCTTATTGACATTTTTTTTCCTAAAGACATGAGGCTGAATACATTTTGGCCTAAATGTATGGCTAAAATTTAGTTTATTCGATTTTTCTTATAACAAAAAGAAGAAAATATCTTTTTTTTTCAAAATTTTATGTCTTTTTCCTTTTATATTGTAAAAAATAAAAATCGCAGAGGCAATCAAAAACCATCAAAAGAAAGCTCTATTTGTAGGAAGAAAAGGACGCAAATTTCGTTTGGGTACAACATTGCATGACTGCGCAATTACCAGTTAAAGCAGTGCAGTGCGAAATTATAAAAAGACCTCTGGTCCTTAGGCTGACAATTGGTCCGGGGCTTAAGTGGCTAAGAACAAACCACACACAAACTAGGATGGCAAGGTTGTCAGGAGGACGCTAAGCCATCCACATATCATACTGTGGATAGTCGGTTGCACATTCTTATTTGCAGTAAAACCTTTTAGTCTGTTGCTGATCCTGTCAACGACATCCCACTGTTGTCCTCATTGTTGCTGTTCCCGTACAGACTGTGCATTTTTGTTAGTGCAATAATGTCGAGTGCACTTACAGTTTGCTCCCTCTGAGTTTTGACACCTAGAACTGCAATACAGGGATGACCCATTTTTTTTGTGCTTCTCTGGAGCTCAGTTAAAGCTGTAGTTTAGCTAACAAAAATCCCTACAGATTTAGTCACATAATTTACCAAGATGCTGGTTTCTGGAGAAATCTTCACTTCACTGTCCTCGTTCTGTCCCTGAACTTCAGGCCCTGTAATGAATAACAGCTTCAGGCAGAACAGCAGTACAGATGGTGTGATGGGGACACATCCCCTCCTTCCTCCTCTTCCACTGAGAAAAAAGTTATTTGATTGATTACACTGATTGTAACATTATCTGTGAATGTGGGAGAGTCTAATTAGTCACAGGATTCTCCCTCCATTCACAAATAAAGAATGCCCATTATAGGCCTGAATGGGGAATTACATAAGGGAGGGATAAGGGGGTGAATATGGGTGTACGGTGATGGTAGATATTGGTAGAATTGGGGAGGAAGTAATGTGTAACTCTCCCTAGTTTTGCCCCCTACTTTACCACAAGTGTTTTTTTCTTTTTCCTTTAGGGCTTTAGACAGTTATTTTTTGATTATTTGGTTATGTCACAAGGGGGAGGATAGGGAATGGGGGGGGGGGCTGGGGGGGGGGGGCAAGAATAAGGTAGAAAAGCCTGGTAACCCTAAGGCCGCGTACACACGGGCGGACTGTTCGCCCAACCTTGTCCGCTGAACAGTGTTTGGGCGGACAGTCCGCTCGTGTGTGGGCTTTCAGCGGACAGTTTCAGCGGACAGTTGGACGGACAAAGTCTTTCGGAAATTCCGAAAAACTGTCCGCTGAAACTGTGTTTGAGCGAACAGTCCGCCCGTGTGTGGGCCTGTCCGCTGTACTTTCGAAATGAGCGGACTGTTCCCGCTCGGAAAGTCCGCCCATTTCGAGCGCGTGTGCAGGTAGGCGGGGCCCGCGAGGGAGACGTCGCGGGCTCCGCCGCCTGGAATGGGCTTAAAGGGGAACCCCAACGCCGAAAAAAATCGGCATGGGGGTTCCCCCCAAGTCCAGACCAGACCCTTGTCCGAGCACGCTACCCGGCCGGCCAGGAAAGGGGGGCGAGCGAGCGCGCCCCCCCTTCTGAGCCGTACCAGGCCGCGTGCCCTCAACATGGGGGGTGCCTTGGGGAAGGGGGGGCCGCGCGGCCCCCCCACCCCAAAGCACCTTGTCCCCATGTTGATGAGGACAAGGGCCTCTTCCCGACAACCCTGGCCGTTGGTTGTCGGGGTCTGCGGGCGGGGGGCTTATCGGAATCCGGGAGCCCCCTTTAAGAAGGGGGCCCCCGGATACCGGTCCCCCACCCTATGTGAATGAGTATGGGGTACAATGTACCCCTACCCATTCACCTGTGAAATAAAGTACAAAAAAAAACACAACACATGGAAAAAGTATTTTATTGCACAGCTCCGGGGGGTCTTCCGTCTTCGGGGGTCTTCTCGCCGGACTCCTCCGCTATGTGTGTGTAGCTCTTTTACTAGCGAAGGAGTCCGGCTTTCTTCCTCCCCGCCGCCGGCCTCTTCTCCCGACTTCGGGGGTCTTGTCCCCCTCTTCGGTTCTTCTGCCGGGCCACCGCGCCTGGTCCGGTGGCCCGGTCTTCTGTCGCCGCCTTCGGTTCTTCTGCCGGGCCACCGCGCCTTCTTGTAGCTCTTTTACAGGCGGTGGCCCGGTCTTCTGTCGCCGCCGCTGTCGTCGTCGCCGCCGCCTTCCGTTCTTGTTCTTCTTCTTGTTCTTCTTCTTCTTCTCCTGGAGATGTTGACTCGACGAGCTCTCCGGCCGGAATGCCAGAGCCGCGCTGTGCGGTCACTTATATAGTGACAATGGGGCGGTGTCACATGGTATATGTCACATGGGTTGGTCACATGGTGACCCCGCCCCCTTACGATGTCATAGTCCCCATGTGACATCAACCCATGTGACCAACCCATGTGACATATACCATGTGACACCGCCCCATTGTCACTATATAAGTGGCAGCGGAGCGTGTCCCTGGCATTCCGGCTGGAGAGCTCGTCGAGTCAACATCTCCAGGAGAAGAACAAGAAGAAGAACCAGAAGAAGAACAAGAACGGAAGGCGGCGGCGGCGACGACGACGACAGCGGCGGCGACAGAAGACCGGGCCACCGCCTGTAAAAGAGCTACAAGAAGGCACGGTGGCCCGGCAGAAGAACCGAAGGCGGCGACAGAAGAACGGAAGACGGCGACAGAAGACCGGGCCACCGGACCAGGCGCGGTGGCCCGGCAGAAGAACCGAAGAGGGGGACAAGACCCCCGAAGTCGGGAGAAGAGGCCGGCGGCGGGGAGGAAGAAAGCCGGACTCCTCCGCTAGTAAAAGAGCTACACACACATAGCGGAGGAGTCCGGCGAGAAGACCCCCGAAGACGGAAGACCCCCGGAGCTGTGCAATAAAATACTTTTTCCATGTGTTGTGTTTTTTTTTGTACTTTATTTCACAGGTGAATGGGTAGGGGTACATTGTACCCCATACTCATTCACATAGGGTGGGGGACCGGTATCCGGGGGCCCCCTTCTTAAAGGGGGCTCCCGGATTCCGATAAGCCCCCCGCCCGCAGACCCCGACAACCAACGGCCAGGGTTGTCGGGAAGAGGCCCTTGTCCTCATCAACATGGGGACAAGGTGCTTTGGGGTGGGGGGGCCGCGCGGCCCCCCCTTCCCCAAGGCACCCCCCATGTTGAGGGCACGCGGCCTGGTACGGCTCAGGAGGGGGGGCGCGCTCGCTCGCCCCCCTTTCCTGGCCGGCCGGGTAGCGTGCTCGGACAAGGGTCTGGTCTGGACTTGGGGGGAACCCCCACGCCGATTTTTTTCGGCGTTGGGGTTCCCCTTTAAGCCCATTCCAGGCGGCGGAGCCCGCGACGTCTCCCTCGCGGGCCCCGCCTACCTGTACACGCGCTCGAAATGGGCGGATTTGCCTCCTCCTTACGTGGGCGAGTCCGTTCATTTCAAAAGTTGAGCGAACTGTTTGCCCAACCTTGTTCGTCAAACAGTCCGCTCGTGTGTGGGCAAGTCCGCTCATGCAAATTTTGAGCGGACTGTTTGCCGAAACTGTTTGACGAACAAGGTTGGGCAAACAGTCCGCGCGTGTGTACGCGGCCTTAGGGGTTTTTCTTTTCTTTTTTCTCCTTGTTTTTATTTTTATTTTATTTTTTTGGGGGGGAAAGACCGGTCAGAGTTATTTCTATTTAGATGCCTCCACCCCTTACGTTGTCTCTTGCTTTCTCTTTGGGGAAGAATTATATATGACTATTATGACAAGGTTCTAGGAGATACACCTTTTATATATATTCTCCTATATGCTGTGATATATTTTCTTTTCTTTTCTTTTCCTAAAATGAATAAAAAAAAATGTAACCACTTCAATACTACATACATTTATACTTTCTTCCTGCCCAGACCAAATTTTAGCAAACAGTGCTCTCACACTTTAAATTACAATTACTCAGTCGTGCTACACTGTACAGAAACAACATTTTTTAAATTTTTTTTTCTCACATAGCTTTCTTTTGGTGGTATTCACCACTGAGTTTTTTATTTTTGCAATATAATATATATATATATATATATATATATATATATATATATATATATAGGTTTCTATTTTAAAATTTGCCAAATAAGTCATTTTTCTTCACAGATTTGGGCCAACATGTATACTGCTACTTATCTTTAGTAAAAATAACCCAAATTAGTGTATATTATTTGGTCTCTGTGAAAGTCTACAAGCTATGGTGCAAATCAGTGAAATCTGCTCACACCTAATCTCATTACTTGAGACCCTAACAAGCCAGGAAAGTACAAATACCCCCCAAATGACCCCTTTTTGGAAATCAGAAATTCCAAGGTATTTAGTAAGAGGCATGGTGAGTTTTTTGAAGTTGTAATTTTTTCCCACAATTCTTGGGAACCTGAATTTTATTTATTTTTTTTACACAAAATTGTCATAATACCAAGTTATTTCTCTCACACAGCACATGCATACTTGCAATGACACCCCAAAATACATTCTGCTACTCCTTCTAAGTATGATGATACCACATGTGTGAGACTTTTACACAGCCTGACCACATACAGAGGCCCAACATTGAAGTAGCATCTTCAGGCGTTCTACAAGCATAAATTACAGGTCTCATTTCTCAACCACCTATTACAATTTTGAAGACCCTGGAGCACCAGGATAATGGAAACACCCACAAAATGACCCCATTTTGGAAAGCTAACACCCCAATGTATAATCTATATGGCATAATAAGTATTTTGAACAGTTCATTTGTTTCCAGAAGTTTTTAGAAAATGTGGAAAAAAATTGAAAACTCATTTATTTTACACAAAGTTGTCCATTTATAAGATATTTCCAACACACAGCATGTACATAGCAAAAATTACACCTCAAAATACATTATGCTACTCCTCTGGAGTATGGCGCTATCACATGTGTAAGACTTTTACATAGCCCGGCCACATACAGAGGCCCAACATCCAAGTAGCACCTCTAGGCATTCTAGGAGTATAAATTACTACACACATAAATTCCTGCCAACCTATCACATTGTTGAATGTCCTTTATATTTTAACACATAGCATGTACTGTACATACCAATTACAAACCAAAATACATTCCGCTGAGTAAAGGGTAAAGAAAAGATTACCTGCGGTTTTAGTAGTGCAGTGGTCCACAGAGGAGAGAATCGATCCAGGCAACAGGCAGGAATGTGAACAGCGACAGCAAAACAGGCAGCAGCCAGGAATACTGTCCACAATCAGTACAGGAGGAGATGTTGTCAGCACAGCCAAAGCATTGGTCCAGGTAGCAGGCAGGGATGTGGTCTGCAGTAGCAAAAGGATCATCCATGCAGCAGACAGGAATACTGTCCATAGTTAGTACAGGAAGCAGGCAGAGATATGGTCAGCACAGCCAAAGTATTTTTCCATGGAGCAGGCAGGGCCATCGATCTTAGGGCATTGGTCAAGAAAGAATGGAGACAGGTATAGAGGCTCCCACCTGACAAAGAAGGGGAACTCAGAAAAACACCACACCCTGAGGATCTGGAGGAAGGAGAGATGGAGGAAGTGAGTGAACTTCAGTCCATACCTATTTTAATACAAGGAAGGATTTTGCTTGCTTTGAAAACCCCAGCTTGGCATTGCATGCTATTATTACGTTTATGATCTACCAGAACATACAAACCCTTCTCCATCATTGATTTCCCCAATTAATGAATTTGGACTGAGAAAAGTGAAGCATCAGGATAAGCACAACAAAGCAACACAGGGGCTCACATTGTGAAGGTGTTTGTACCCCAACTGGGGCAGAGGATCTGGTGAGTGCAAATCTATTACCTGCACGAAAATTGCACCGGGTTCCCGTCTTCAGAAAATAAGAGTCACCTGAGCACCAGTCACTTTGCTATACTTGGGATAACTTTTATTTATCCCAGCAGTTTGATGGACAATCTCTACTGTTATCTGAAGTAGCATATACATTCTGCAAATTGCATTAGATATCAAATGTATTTATTTATATTTTTTGCATTGCATTTATACACATTTATTTTTTTATTTTTTTTAATTGTATTTTTATTGAAAATATAAAGATAACAATGACAAAGTGTTTGCATAAATGCACAGGTAAACAGTAAGTCCATCATATAAAACAAATCAGAAACAGAGAGGGGGGAGGGAGGAGAGGGGAGGGAAGAAAGAGGAGGGGGGGGGGGGCAGGATATTTCAGCACATTCAGTATATCCTCATATAAATTAACAATTATTTGTGGTACAAAACAGCAATCGTCACAATCAAATATGCATAGGACAGTGAGCAGGAAATGTGGAAACTTCATTCCTTTAGAAGGGCATGGAACAGTGTGAACGTGCAATTTGAGCCGTAAACTCAGCGTAGGAGGTCCAAACTCAGAAGACTATATTAAGTAGCAGTATATAGTTTAGAGCGATACCACAGATCCCAAATCATTGAGAACTGAGGCATAGTGTCATGGACTATGGCTGTAAGCTTTTCCATACGGCCGATATGTTCTAGGTTCTGCAAGACTTGGGGGAAAGTGGGCGGGGTACGTGATAGCCACCGTATAGGGATAGCTCTCTTAGCTGCTAACAAAATAAAAGTGGCAAGCTTCTGAGCATGTCTAGAGAGTCCAGGAATCGGAAACCCTAGTAAGAAATACAGAGGGTCTAATGGGAGGGAAATCTCAAACAAGTCTTGGACGAAGGATTGTATTGTAATACAAAATGGGCGGATCAATGGGCATGCCCAGAAGATA
This sequence comes from Lithobates pipiens, assembly GCF_037356315.1. NCBI lineage: Eukaryota > Metazoa > Chordata > Amphibia > Anura > Ranidae > Lithobates > Lithobates pipiens. The sequence continues at coordinate 4,951,457 of NW_027507718.1, forward strand.
TGGAAATGGGAACCTATATCTCCCCGACATCTCCAGCACATCGCAGGGGTCTTGGGATCATATTTATTTAAAATTTCAGGCGTTCTATACCAAAAGAGCAGAATCTTGTAAGCCGTTTCCTTCTGTTCCACACAGCGGGATGTCTTAGAGACGGCCTCCCAGATTCTCTGCCATTGTGGGAGTAGGATGGGATGTTCTAACACTTGCGACCACTTACGCATATATGAATGAGAAGATTCCGTAATGGGCACCGATTCATGGAGTATTCTATAAATGTCAGAGATTAAATGGGCCTGGTATGGGCCCTGAGCACATAAAAATTCAAATGGAGTTGGCTTATCAAGACAGAGAGTGGGGGATTTAGAAGCAAAGTAGTGTCTGATTTGCAGGTAGGAGTGGAAGAGTTGTTTGGGAATTTGGTGCTGTTTCTGCAATTCCGCGAATGATAGAAGCCTCCTGGTGAGCAGATGCACTATATTGCGGAGTTGAAACAAACCAGCTTCGGACCAAGGAATCACTCTATCATATGCTAGGCTGTCTGGAATATCTGGATTAAACAGTATGTTTAGCAAAGGAGGGCATTGGGAAGCCAGAGGAAACAACTTTAGGCATTTCCTCCAGATTTCCAAGGAGAACAGCATCGGGGCCAGACAAATGCTACGAAGTGGACCCATGGAGGTTTTAAGGTCTGCCCAAAGCATGGCACAGATGTGTGCAGGCCCGGTGATGCTCATCTCAATTTCAGCCCATACCGTAGGGGCTTTCCGGGATGACCAGGTAATAACTGGTTTAAGGTGTGTAGCATAGTAATATTTGATCAGATCTGGGGCTCCCAGACCTCCACGCCATTTAGGAGCCAACATCACCGAACCTGCAACCCTATGCGCTCGATAATGCCAAATGAATTTTATACACATTTATATTGGTCTCCAGCACAAGTCACTTTTCACATAAATTGTATTAGATATCAAATTATTTATTTATTTATTTTATATATATTTTTTTTTTTGTTGCGTAAATATGGTATGGTGTCTCTCACATTGACACCTCTTGAATGTGCACTTTCTTTTTTCCCAATCAGTGGAATTAAACACTTTGCAGGGGTTCTAACACCCCACACCACACAGAGGTTCTAACACATCATATGATTTTTATTCCAATGTAGTCTAAATGATTTTCATTCTATTTTTTATTGCAACTTATATGGTCATACAAGGGTTTGAGTTCACCAAGTAGATAGGATTTATTTATTTATTTATTTTTAGTGGACAGAATACTGTTCACGTCTGTGATAAAAGCAATCTTGCCACTTTATAGATAATAGATTCCCCTCTCAACATATAGTGTTTTTGAGTATATAGAAGGGAGCGCCATATCTACCTACATCTTTCCAACGCTTTATTCCAACCAGATCGGTTGGAAATATTTGGTAGAGGCAGCACTTCTTTATTTACATATATACACACATCCTTTCCATAGCACAAACCTATCATTTCCTTTTTCTAGAGGCTTCTCCCGCCCAAATCTCTTTGAAGCCTCCGGACAACCTGTTCTGGGAACACAGAAAACCAAAAACAGTTTTTTTTTCCACTCAGAACACTATTCGGGAGCCCCTCACATATGTAAGACCCCATGCGTAGCAGGGTGAAAGATAAGTCCAAGGGGCAGGCAAAAACATGGTCAACTGACACATGGTCAGTGCAGGTAAAAGGCAGAAATAGACGTAGGCAGAGGAATAGTCGATAGTCGAGGGTCATTTCACGTGAAAGGCAGAAACATGGCGGATAAACAATGCAGACAGCAGGCAGAGGCATAGCCGATAAACAGGCCAGGGTCGGTTCGCTTGGAAGACAATGATATGGTTGGTTGAAGCACCAGGGAAATATTCAGGACAGAAATTTGAAAACGGGGAAATGGCAGTCTATTAGAAATATGCGCTAATAGTTTACAAGAGTGTGATAGTGTCTAAAGCATTCTCCGATGCAAAGGCAAGGTTGGGAGGGACATTGGGGACAATAGAAACTGGTGTCGTTCCTAACTCCTCTTTTGGTGCATACCCAACATTTTTTTTTGGCATCGTCTACCAGATCCGGATGGTGGAATATTGTCAGGAAAATGGCGCTCATGTAGTCTGCTGACACAATCCTAGCAAATGCTTTCTGGGGGGGATACTTGTTGATATATCAGGACAGTGACAATTGGGGTTATGTACGAAAGGCAAATCCACTTTGCACTGAAAGTGCACTTGGAAGTGCAGTCGCTCTAAATCTAAGGGGTAGATCTGAAATGAGTGGAAGCTCTGCTGATTTTATCATTCAATCATGTGCAAGCTAAAATGCAGTTTTTTATTTTCCTTGCATGTCCCCCTCGGATCTACAGCGACTTTCCTATCTCTCCACTTTACAGACAACACTTCCTCTTTCCTGAAGCTTATCGATTCCCCCTTTGTAGTGTTGTGGTGACTAGACTCTGTGGGAAGCCCTTTCTGTTTTTCCTTGCTGTACCGCAGGCCAAAGTATTTGTCAGGTATAGGTGGCAGAAAAGGGGCAAACTGGTATAGTAATTGTCCATGTAAATGTGATACCCTTTTGGAGGAGTGGGAACGCCAACTTCCAGACAATTTTTTCACTTATTCCTATGTACCGTGGACACTCTGGGGGCTGGAGCTGGGAGTCTTTGCCTTTGTGCAAGCAGAAGGCGTGCACATATCTGGTGGAGCTTTCACAGAGCTTGTTGAGCTTCAACCTGTACCTCGCCCGCTTACTGGGGATATACTGCTTGATTCCCAGCCGGCCTGTGAAGTAGACCAGGGCTTGGATGAAAATTATCATGTGGTGGATAGGGTTGGTAGACCAATATGTATGCACTTAATTTTTTTTCGTAAGCCCCATGTTGAGTGTTATGCCTAAAAACAATTTAAGCTCCTCCACTCTTAGAGGTCTCCATTCAAAAGGTCAGGCATAGCTTGAGCTGGGGTTGTTTTCAATGAATTGTTGGCCAAAAAGAATGGTTTGGTCCACAATGCCTTGAACTAATTTGTAAGGGAAAAATAAATGTAAAAAATCAATTTCGGAAAAACATTCAGTGTTGACCTGCACAACTGGCTGTGCTGTGAAAGGGGGAATCGTGGCTGACCGTATGCTAGAAGACAGCCACAATGGGTTTGCCAACACATCTGGAAGCTGAGTTTGGGCCCTAACTCTTTGGCGTGCAATTCCTGGACTTGAACTAGTCCTTTCCTCCTAGGGTGTAACAGCGCTTGTACTGGGCCTCTCCTCCTGGGGTCTAGCACCGTTGGAACTGCTGGTAGCTGCCTGGTGTTCAGATCATCTTCTTTTTGGATGGACTACTTCCTCCTCTGATTCGGATCCTGATGTGCTGCCTTCGATGGGCTCATATTCCGAACCAGAATCGGAATGAGAACTGGGCGGTGAGAGCTACCCATTGCTCTCATTGGTAAGATTTAGAATTTGATATGTCTCTTCTGGAGTGTATACCTTTCTGGACATAGTGGCTGTATGACGGGTGACACTGATGGGCTGCACGTCAGGGACTAATGGGTTGAACGTCAGGGAGTAATGGACTAACAGGCTGCACCTTGGTAGTAATTGGCTGCAGACAGATACTCCTGATGGAATCATGGGACAGGTACTCAGACGGGATGGATGGATGACAGGTACTCTGATGGGATGAATGGATAACAGGTATTCTGACGGGATATATGGATGACAGATACTCTGATGACAGGTACTCTCATCACAGGTACTGTGATGGCAGATACTCTGATGGTGGATACTCTGATGGTGGGTACTCTGATGGCGGGTACTCTGATGGCGGGTACTCTGATGGTGGGTACTTTGATGGTGGGTACTCTGAAGGTGGATACTCTGATGACAGGTACTCCTGATGACAGGGTCTCCTGATGGCAGGTACTCTGATGGCAGGTACTCTGATGACAGGTCCTCTTTATTCAAGGGGGCAATCTGAGCACAGTAGTACATGCAGTAATGTGTAACTCCACTATTCCTGAAATCTCCTCCTCACACTGGATTGGTGTGTGAGGAGGAGAATTCAGCAACAGCTGTTACACTGGAGTTTGTTGACATTTGTGACTGGCTGTGATTGAACACAGCCAGTCATGTGATAAAGAGCTAATTTCATTGACTCTTTACTCTGATCGGGGCTGGGCTTTGTCCGAGGGAAAAGCCTCAACCCACGATCACCACGATGCACGCCCTCGGGAGCGTGCATGAGCGGCGTGCACGCCGCTCTGCATAGTGACTGGCTGTGATTGGATATAACCAGTCACGCTGTTTCTCACTCTCCACCAGACACTTATTACCCTCATCGGGGAACAGCTGTGTCCCGAGGGACACACCAGATCTCCGATCCCCGCAGTAGCGGCGGGAAGCCAAGGACATCATATGACGCCCGCTCAGGATGGGAGATCCCATCTGTGGATGTCATTTCACTATGGCCGGGCAATGAAGTGGTTAAACACAGATCAGAACATGTTACAAGCAGTGTAATCAATGACAGAACTTTACTCAAATTAGGAGGAAGGAGGCACGTGTCCCCATCAGACCATATGTACTGCTGTTTTGGCTGAAGACCCAAAGCTGTTAACCACTGTAGTGTCAGAAGTTCAAATACAGGAAGAAGACAGGCATCCCTGCAGTGAAGATTTTTCTAGCATCCTGTTGCCTGCACAACGTGGGACATCCTTCTTTACAGGTAAGTGATGTGACTAAAGCTGTAGTTTTTTTTTAGCTTAACTTTAGCATTAAAGGTCCAGAGTGAGTAAACCATCTGTTTTTAACCTTACTACCCCTAGCTGTGGTACAATTATACTTATTATTATATAAAGAGTTTTTATAGCACCAACAGTTTAAGCAGAGTTTTACAAAATAAATGGCGTGCATACAGCTACAATATAATTCAAGCCCCAGGATGAAGGACTCTTTAATGTGCAATATGCTCTTTCAGAACAGGTCTTTTTGGCTTAGGTCCCACATTTTTCATTTTTTAGCTGTCATAAAAGGTCATCATCATCATCTGTGCTCCAAAGAAAATAAAAAAATGTTTTGGTAAGCAAGTGCATTTACTCAAAATAAATAATCTAAGCAGTAATATTAATTACATCACCGGTTAACTCTATTAGAAGAAGAACACATAATTTGTCCTATATGACATTCATTTTAGTTAGGTAGAAATAAATAGTCTTCTAAATATAGAATAGCAGTTGTTGCTATAACCAGGACAGAACAAACACACATATTTCATGACAAACAAACTGGCCCATGTGAATTTTTCAAATCCTACGTCACATGCTGTACCAGGTATTTTTATTCTGATCTAAATCCCAAGTCACATTAAATGTGATGATATACTTGTGGCAACAGGTTTACTGTGGGGAAATGCAAGCCAGCCTCCATGGCAGATTTGACAGCATACAATTTGTGGGCTACTATTTCAACAGCCCAGACTAAACTTATTCAGCACTGGAATGTCACTGTTAATTAAAGCTCTAATTATTTCAGACTACCATACATATGTCAAAATCCAGTAGGGCTTCTTATTATAGAAACCACAAGGGTGGTTACAGAGACAATAAAATACCATTCTTCTCCACAGCTATACATTTGATGTAGAAGGGCTACTTGTAATGACAGAAATGACTTTCATTGTATGAAATAATAAAACAACCATTTTGTTTTTAATGGCAGGCCATTCTTGACACTATTTTGGGACTCTTTATTCTAAAAGCAAAGTTTTTCCCCATGTAAATACATTGACAACCTATCAACATGCTATAGAGAAGAGTGGCAACACCCCTACCACCAACAGGAAGCGCATGCTCCCAGCCTACTGGCTATCATCTGGTCACCCAACAGGACCAGATGAGTAGGTGAATTAAGGTCACTGTAGCTTAGGTATCAAAAATGTAAGTTTGCTGTGACATCAGCAACCTAAAAAAAGAGTAATATTCTATTTTTGTAGGTGTTATCACCACTCCAATTAGCAGGTAATATATAAAGTATTGGCTTCCTGCTTGGGGGCACTTACTATACACACTGCAAGGCAGGAGTGAATTGGTAAGAGTTCCTTTGGATTAATTTGCCACTTCACCTGAGACAATCAGGCTAGCAGTTCAAGGCAGTAGACAGGATACCAACCAAGTTACCACAACCAAAAACAAAAGTGCAAAGATAAGGTCAGAACCTTAATGAAGAGCAAGAAAAGAAAAATCTTCTGAGTGAGAATGAGAGCTAGGTTGTAGGTATGCAGACCATGGGCTGACTGGCAAATTTTGGCCCAGGGGGCCAAATACAACCCAGAGGCCTTTGGTACAGCGACTCGGCACCCCTCCTGCTCTCCCTCTTCCCTGTCTCTTCCCATCCCACACCCAGGCTGAAGCTCTGCTCCAGGTAGTCTCTGCTCACTGCACAGGTCGGGCTGGACAGTGCCTGCTATGCCAACTCCGGGTTCCCGAACTGGCCAGCAGGGCTGGCCAGGGGAGGAGAGCCTCTGATTGGGCACAGAGCCAGCCTCCGCTTGGAGTTAGTGTACACTATCCATGCAGGGGGGCAGCCTGCACTTTGTCCTCGTCCTGCACTTAGTAGGACACCAGTGGGAACCTTTTATTCCTCTTTACCGGGAAGCCTTTCGGCGTAAACGCGCACAGCCTATTGCATTAGGGTGTGTACCCCAAAAGGTCAAACACACACATATACATATATACACATATACACAGACACATTCTTAAGCAGCCCATAGTTTATACAATTTTATTTTCTTCCACCAGAGATAGAAGGGAAAAAAATCACTCAATTCCCCTCTCATCACAGTTATACAATGATCACTGCTGGCAGCAGAAAGAAAGTCTGCCAACCCCCCCCCCCCCCCCCCATATCAGAGTCCACAGAGCGCCCCCTACATCAGAGAATTTCCACTTAAACTGTAAGGGTGATCTCTGTAGACTCTGCTGTAAAGGGGAACTCTGATGAAAGGGGGTCTCTGCTCACCAAAGCCCACTTACATCAAAGTCCACAGAGGTCCCCTTACATCAGAGCGAGTACTTACTGGGAGGCAGGGGAGAGAAGGAAGTGAGGGAGGGTGGAGACTTCACTCACAGTGGATGGATAGATGGATGGCAGGATGCACCTTTCCTCTTCTGGCTGCTGGACTTCAAACTTCATGCCCACACATCTCTTTCTCTGAGGCACAACACTACCAGGGAGTGTGAAAGGGGCAGACAAAGGAGGAGAGGTCAGGAGGAGGAGGAGCAGAACCAGCTTTCTCTCCTCTCCTGTCAATCTGGGGGGGGGGGGGTTACCTGTCAGTGCTGGCTCTGGGCTGTGAGTACTAGTGGTCTGACAGCTCTCTGCTTTTCAGGAGACATGCAGGTGAGCCACAGCTGGGAGCCGGGGCTTCAAGGAGACACACAGCAGTTCCGTAGAAAGGAAACAGGCAAACAGGTTTGAGCAGGAAGTTAGCAGGATCAGTATAGAAACAGAGCGCTGGTGGTATGTGACTGTCTCCTCTCACGTTCCAGCCACAACTCCCACCCCACGGTGCAGCTTTTTTAAGGGGCATCAGAGTGGCCCGGGGGGCAATTGCCCCCTGCCCTCCGCCCAGTTTGCCTCTGGTGCAAACAAACACATTTGACCTTTAGTGTTTGGATATACCCCGTGCCAAAAAGTTAAAAATGTTAATAAAGCTGCTCCCCTAATTGAACACAGTGATCAATTGCAATTGGTAGTAGGTAGAGGGCGCTAGTGATCGTGGCAATAGGGAAATAGACTAATTACACAAATAGCATAATAAAAAAAAACTAACTAAAAATATGAAACACCAAGTGGTGACACCTAAGTGAATAAAAAAAATATAAAAGCAAACAATCGATCACAAAAAAATGGTGTGAGAAAAAATTATATTATAGTCCCAATTGTGAAAAACACAGTTCTGTTGTAGACAAAGTGATCTTGTGAATATAGTGAAGTAGATAGTGGGAATTCCTTCACCAAGAGACAAACGACACCCCACAGTGTTGGATATACAGTCTGCTTACCAGATATAGTTGACTTCTTTAATTAAAAAGAAAGTCATACAGCGCTTGTGCAGGATTGTACCTGCTCACATATGGAGACTGGAGATCAATTGGAGAAAGAACTTCTTCCCCAGATTGTTAGACATGGAATCTATAGAAGACAATAAAGTTGTCCGTAGCGTAATACAGTTTAATAAAACAGGTTAAAAGCATACAACATAGCCAAATGGGCGCTTCCATGTAGTGGTGCCTACCCGGCACTGGGGCTGCTCGCTCATCAGTAGTGGAGCTGTGCGTAGAGGCCGTGTATCACCTCCGTGGTCGCCGTGCGTTCCACTGGACGTTAGCGACAACCTGGGAACCCAGATGTGGCGTGTAGATAGCGTGACCAGGTACCGCCTTTGACCTTTAATTTATGAACAGATGGCACTGGTGAGCCTATAATGTAGGAAAGGAAGTACTAAGCCAGTTGTTTAATAAAAAGCCAACATGTTTCAGAGATTCTTAGGTTCTCCCTACTTCAGAATATAAAAAAAATGCTGATGAATTCATGAAGATTTAATTGCGTCAAGAGGATACAGAAAAGTATGCTCTAGTTCTTGGTTTGTCAGTCTAGTCTCCGAAGTGCAATGGCTTTCTACTGGACAACAATTAAAAAAAAAATCATTTGTGAACCCTATAACAGTGACTTTTCACTTAACACATTGGGCTGATCTGTGATACAAGCTGACTCATGGCCCCTGTCCTCCAGAGAACTGCGTAATGAAAATGTCCCCTTCATTATGCAACTCTCTGGAGGACACCTTCTGAATCAAGTGATTTTGCATCCCACATCTTTTGTTCTTGTATGGGTGTTCATTGAGGGACACAAGATTTATAGACAATTGGGTGGTGCTGAATTGGGTGGGGCTAACACCTACAGGTGCTACAGGTGAATTTGAACATGGGCAACAAAAAAACAGTAATCGGCCCGGCATAACCTTTTCCACTCCTAGCATACCTCAGTTTTTGCTGGTGTCCTAGAAAGACAGACACATCTTCTCTATTGACTGTTTTATTATTCATTTTATCTTTTTTTCAGGATTATCTTTTTTCTTAAATCAAGACTAATGTAAGGGGTTCTCTGCTCACCAAAGCCCCCTTGCATCAAAGTCCAAAGAGCTCCACTTACATCAGAGTGAGTACTCACTGGAAGGCAGGAGAGAGAAGGGACATTGCTTAAGTCTCGCACAGCCTCTGGACTAAGTCTTTGAAGACTCATTTATGAGTAGGCCATGTGGGCTGAGCATTTGGAGCTACTACTTTTATTAAATATTGAGTGCCACTTTTGCACCTGTTTTACATTGGTCTTCATGTAAAACAGGTGCATAAGTGATGCTATCAGAAGGTGCATCATTAGTTAAAATGATGTGTGCACACTCTTTGGTAGTATGTTCCCCTTTGCTCTTATTTACAATAGACATACAAGTCCTACCATATGAACCTCTCCTGCTTGTGAGTACCACATTTTTTTTACCAGGTTTTCTCAAATACTTTTTTAACCAGTACATTTTAGATATTAAGCTCAAGAGGAATGATCCCTCTGTGTCTGGTCTCTTCAGCTCATGATCCAGTAACAATTTTGAGGAGGCCTGCAGTGATCCACCTAATGAATGTGACACCAACATCCTTGTCTGTTGTCACCTGTTGGAATGCATAAATTCCTCAGAGTCTTCCCTAGTTTCACTGGGTGTGGCCCCCTCATCCATACTATATATCCCTTCTACAGGGAGGGATTCTCAGGAATTATGCAAAAGTTTAAGGACCATATTGTAGCTCCAGTCGCTGACCCTGAATGCTGAGGCTGTTAGCATGCATTGATGCCTTTGCCTCCAGAATCATGCCCTGGCATACCCATAGCTGTAGCCTCTGAGCCTTCTGTTGCAGAGTCTGTATGTAATGAATAATCTCACACATCCTTCTCTGATGCTAGTGCTATTACTTTTGATTAAGGATCCCATCAAAAATGGTTTGAAACTCTTTGCAAATCATTGTTTTCACTAGCAAGCCCTGCAACCTGCCATGACCATGATGTTACTCTTTCAAGACTTAGAGGAGTAGATTAGACTTATATCAAAAAGACCCAACTGCTATTTATACTAATCTTTTATTTGTAGAGCACTTAGAGCTCATGCTGACATCCCTACACTAGTGCCTTGATGAGTTATATGATAGAGTCTGCCCTTTTTTCCAAATCAGTGAATATGCAGAATACTCTTTGGCTGAAATGTTGATTTGCAGAAAAACATTTAAAAGCATTTTCTCCGCATGCCTTTTGAGTGTGAACATTTATTTGACACCCTAATAAAAGATGCCACTGGAGCTAAAAGTATTCGTTTGCCCCTCACACTGGGAAGACATTTACCCACCTCTAGGGCCACGAAATGTCCTTTCATTACTCAAAATTAAGTCCTGGGTCTTTACATTTCCCAAACCTGCCCCAAAGTCCTGTTTGTCATGAAGTGATAACTCCAATTTTCTAAGTTGGGGACATCTCACTTGGTAGATACCTTGTTGGAAAGCATCTCAGATTCCTGGATAAGAGACATGGTTTCCAGGGGCTACAAGCTTGATTTCCACTCTCTGCCTACTATCTGATTTATGTTATTTAAGCTATCTATACCTCCACACAGACTGACAGACCTCTATGCCACTCTTTAAGATTCTTTAAAGCAGGGCGTTATTGCCATAAGTCCAACGTCATTAAGGTTTCAGAGGTTTTATTTCAACCTTTTCACAGTTCATAAACAAAAGGGGGTATGTGCCCCATCCTGGATCTGAAGGCCTATAGTCAGACAACAAAGTCTATAGTCAAAAAAACAAGTTAATGAAAACAAAACAAAACAATAAACCCCCCCCCAAAAAAATGGGCAAACTTGGGGGACTACTTGGTCTTTTTCTGCCATCACTTTTCTATGTTTCTAATGTGTTCATTTAGATCTAAACATTCAGCATGGAATCCACCAGGTTGGCAACAGCCTCCTTTCATCAGGGACACAATCTAATTTCTGTGAACATCAATTGTACTTGCAGGTCTCAAACTGACCAGCACATCAATGCTACCTACTTTTTGCACTTCCAGTTTGTGGCCCGCCCTACCATTTGGAATGTCTTCCACCTGTTTACCAAGGTATTGGCTTTTGTTACACTTCCAGGGCATTCAGGTTGTGGGACATACAAACAACCTCTTATTAAGGGAACAGTTGCCAAGGATTCTAACTAAAAATGTCATGTGGACAGTCGAGACCTTAAAAAGGTTCAGTTGGATCCTGACCCTTCAGAAATCAGTAAACCAGCACAATGCTTGAAATATCTGGGTCTCATTTTGGATCTGACTCAAGTTAGAATTCTTCCCTAGAAAAAAACTTCTGACTCTCTGCTCCCAAAATTGAATTTTGCAGTACAATAGCTGTCCAACTCTGCTTTATGGTAGTCTCCTTTGAGGCAGTCCTATTTTCTCAGCCACATCTCTTCATCTCAAAATTCTATTGTTGTTGGTTCAACCTCTAGACAAACAAACTCACTTGACACAGAGAAGTATGTTATCCCTGGCCTGGTGGCTAAAGCATCCAGCTCTTAGAGGATTTTTACAATGGATGCCAGTCTGAAATATTAAGGAGGAGTCATAGATAGCTTATCAGTAGAGGGGACTTGCCAAAGGAATCATGTCAACATTCTGGAACTCCTGAGGCTTGGTTACTCCTCGAACACTAAACCTCCCTAATGCTGGGATATCTGATCCAGATTCACAGCAGTTGTATATAGCAAGGCGAACCCAGAAATCTTATCGTGGCAAGAATACGAATAAGAACCACTAAATACCGCTACCGGAAGTGACGCTGGTCGAGCTCGCTGCTCGTTTTTACACTGCCTTCTTTTCATCCTATGTTTGTGAGTACCTGAACTGGAGTTTATTTCTATAATAAATATTGCACTTTTAAAAAACTCTACACTATGGGGCATCCTTCCTTTATGCTTTAATCCAGCATATATGATACTCGGCATGAGACCACCTATGGGGAATACCCCAAAGTGACTCTTAAAGAGGCCACGCACCATATAGGGAACAAGAGAGGGGCGCCAAACAGGAATTGCCATATTAAAATCCATAAAGGGAAAAGACCTCCAGGGACAACTAAAGATATACTCAATATATGCTGTAACCTTACAGCAGTAAGGTAAGGGGACACCCATAAATTGATCATCTAGGATCACACGGAAAATAACGTCACCCCACTGAACTTCGTTGGATCACCTTAATAACCACCCATTACATTGAAGAACACCTAGCACTTTATTTACACCTGTAGTTCATTTATATTTCATGCGTTTTTTCGGTTTTAGGTTTATTTATGTTCTATGCGACTCATGATATAGTCGCTACACGGCTCGCTTGCACCTTATGCAATTTTGTATAGTTAGCACTTTACTTCACTATATGCACCTTTATATGGACATTTGATATAAATATCCATTCATCGGTTTAGACGATTGTTCAAATTGTGCTTTCTTCCACTTGGATTCAGCCCTCAGCACTACTGCACTTTGTTGTCTATTTTTAAACAAAATTGTATTACTTTTTACGTATATTAATTTAATTCTAAATATAAATTTTTGTACGTTTTATTATCACCACATAACATCACAATTTTTTATGAATTATTTTTACCTGTATGCCAAATCACTGATCCAAGAGACTATATGATAATTACGCTATTATATTTTACTTTTGTCATATATCTGATGTGCTACTAGCCGCTATTCACTTACCTGTATATACACTTCTAACTATATACTATACTTACCTTGGCCAACCTCGTTGGTTTTACTGGAATTTTATCTCTACGTGTTTGCACAATACACAACTATTGTAAATTTACATATTCTCTAGTACAGCACACCACTATCCTTGTACCAGTTTGTACAGGATGTTACAAATGCTGCTTCCCCTGTGAATCTGTGGGATATGAATTTGTTTCTGTCAGCACTTCAAAGACTACCTTTTGATCTATCAGGGCTATCCCCCTTTCCAGTCTTACTCAAAATATTGCTTTCCTTGTTACCATTACCACTGTGGGGTGTGTTTCTTCGCCTGCAGCTTTGTCATAAAAGGAACCATTTATAGTCTTACAAAAGGATAAGGTGGTGTTAAGAGCTAGAGCATTCTTCTTTTCCAACATAGTGTTAGCCTTTTACATCATTCAGGAGCTCTCTACTCTCTCCTCCAGCACTCACTGGAGTGTTGGGCTGTGGAGGGGATGGGAGGGGCTGGCTCAGGCTCTCAGTGGATTCTGGATGGATACTGACTATATGGTCGAGATCTTTTCAGAGCATGGACCAGCTCTATAATGTCAGCTAAAAACAGATCATGAGAGCATAGAACAAACGGCACTCCTGTGATCCATAGGAGAAGTATGGCCAAATAAGCTTTGCACATACTTCTCCTTTAAGCAAATGTCCTATACTTTAAACTATGTATTCTTGGCAAAACATGGCTCTTATTCACAGGATGTAGCTTATCAAAAGCCTCTTTTTTTTTTTTTTTTTTTACAATTTTTATTAGATTTTAGCATTTTCAATACAAAGGTATAAAACACAGTTGAAGGAGGAAAGAGAGAGAGGTGGTAATAACAAACAACTCTGGAGAGGGCATAGACGTCCTTGATACGTCAGGATTGATACAAAGTCTAATGGCATAGTTAGCTAGGTTACAGCTCTATAAAACAGAAGGATACAATGCTGGAGAAATAGCAGTGAGAGTTTCTCTGTCAGACATTCCATTAGAATGTTCTGTAATTTATAATTGTGTGGCCTGCTTTTTTCAGAAAAAAAAAAAGAGAGGAAAAGGGGGAGTGAAGGAAATAAAAGAGAAAGGAAGAGATATAGAAAAGCTCCAATCAGTTGGGCTTGTCTCTCCTGGGCTCCAAGTGCTTACGGTATACAGAGCAGGAGGGGTTCTCATGGAATCAAGGGGGATTCATCAGTTGATGCCAAGGATCCCATGTTGCCTTGTGTCAGTCCACCCAGTCAATTAGTCTAGCCAACATGGACTCCATAACCTCCATGTTCTTGATTCTGGCATAAAGATCAGATGTCTATTAGATTGATGACTCTTCTGGTGTTGTCTCTTGTTTGGTACCCTGGGACAACACCAACCTGGTCCTTATGGATCAGGGAGGGTAGGACCTCATTTACTAGGGGGGATAGTAATTTCATAAATATTTTCAGATCTGAGTTCAATAAAGCTTTGGATCTATAATTCCCACTCAATGTGTGGTCTTTATCAGGTTTAGGGATGAGTGTGGGGTGTCAAGTCTACCTGTCCCATGGAATTTCATCCTTACCCAAGAATCCATTAAATAAACGAGTCATATGTGGAAGTAGGCTGGCCACAAAGGTTTTATAACATTCATGCGGATGGCCATCGGGGCTCAGGGGCCTTGTTATTTGGGAGGAGCTTCAAATTCTCACAAATCTCCTTATCAGTGATCGGAGAGTTGAAGGGACTGTAGGGCTTCTGCTGGTAAAGTGGCCACCCTTCTGGTTGCGAGGTAAGTTCGCACTTGGTCAGTAAAACTTGCTTGGATTAGTAAGTGCAGTATGGAGGGATTGTTGTGGAGGTCCGAGAAGTAATCTTGAAATAATTGGGCAATGCGATCGGGGTAAAAGTGAAGGGTCCCAGCTGGGTTTCGTAGGGCCTAAGGGGCTGAGATATGTTTATGTTTCAGAGTTTGTGCGCTAATAAAGCGTGGGCTTTGTTGCCTTTATCATATATATATATATACAGTGCCTTGCGAAAGAATTCAGCCCCCTTGAACTTTTCAACCTTTTGCCACATTTCAGGCTTCAAACATAAAGATATAACATTTAAATTTTTTGTGAAGAATCACCAACAAGTGGGACACAATCGTGAAGTGGAACGAAATCTATTGGATAATTTAAACTTTTTTAGCAAATAAAAAACTGAAAAGTGGTGCGTAGAAAATTATTCGGCCCCTTTACTTTCAGTGCAGCAAACTCACTCCAGAAGTTCAGCGAGGATCTCTGAATGATCCAATGTTGTCCTAAATGACTGATGCTGATAAATAGAATCCACCTGTGTGTAATCAAGTCTCTGTATAAATGCACCTGCTCTGTGATAGTCTCAGGGTTCTGTTGAAAGCGCAGAGAGCATCATGAAGACCAAGGAACACACCAGGCAGGTCCGTAATACTGTTGTCGAGAAGTTTAAAGCTGGATTTGGATACAAAAAGATTTCCCAAGCTTTAAACATCCCAAGGAGCACTGTGCAAGCGATCATTTTGAAATGGAAGGAGTATTAGACCACTGCAAATCTACCAAGACCTGGCCGTCCCTCTAAACTTTCAGCTCAGACAAGGAGAAGACTGATCAGAGATGCAGCCAAGAGGCCCATGATCACTCTGGATGAACTGCAGAGAACTACAGCTGAGGTGGGAGAGTCTGTCAATAGGACAACAATCAGTCGTACACTGCACAAATCTGGCCTTTATGGAAGAGTGGCAAGAAGAAAGCCATTTCTCAAAGATATCCATAAAAAGTCTCGTCTAAAGTTTGCCACAAGCCACCTGGGAGACACACCAAACATGTGGAAGAAGGTGCTCTGGTCAGATGAAACCAAAAATCGAACTTTTTGCCCACAATGCAAAACGATATGTTTGGTGTAAAAGCAACACAGCTCATCACCCTCAACACACCATCCCCACTGTCAAACATGGTGGTGGTAGCATCATGGTTTGGGCCTGCTTTTCTTCAGCAGGGACAGGGAAGATGGTTAAAATTGAGGGGAAGATGGATGCAGCCAAATACAGGACCATTCTGGATGAAAACCTGTTGGAGTCTGCAAAAGATCTGAAACTGGGAAGGAGATTTATCTTCCAACAAGACAATGATCCCAAACATACAGCAAAATCTACAAAGGAATGGTTCACAAATAAACGTTACCAGGTGTTAGAATGACCAAGTCAAAGTCCAGACCTGAATACAATCGAGAATCTGTGGAAAGAGCGGAAAACTGCTGTTCACAAACGCTCTCCATCCAACCTCACTGAGCTCGAGCTGTTTTGCAAGGAAGAATGTGCAAGAAATTCAGTCTCTCGATGTGCAAAACTGATAGAGACATACCCCAAGCGACTTGCAGCTGTAATCGCAGCAAAAGGTGGCTCTACAAAGTATTAACGCAAGGGGGCCAAATAATTTTGCACGCCCCACTTTTCATTTTTTTATTAGTTAAAAAAGTTTCAAAAATCCAATAGATTTTGTTCCACTTCACAATTGTGTCCCACTTGTTGGTGATTCTTCACAAAAAAGAAAAATGTTCTATCTTTATGTTTGAAGCCTGAAATGTGGCAAGAGGTTGAAAAGTTCAAGGGGGGCGAATATTTTCGCAAGGCACTGTATATATATATGTATATATATATATATATATATATATATATATATATATATATATATATATATATACACAATATAATTGACGTAGTCTCTGAAGGGCTTTTTCAACCTTGCCTGTATCTATACTTTTGATAACTGCTCAGAGGTGTATAATTTCTCTGTCTGCTGTCTCGGTTGCCTGATGTTTTTCTTCCAGGCCGTTGAGACCGCTATACACTGTCCTCGTATCACTGTCTTGTGTGCCTCCCAGAGAGTTCCACTCTGGGGCACTATTCTCTACAAAGTATAGTTTTAAAGTGTTTTCTAACTCTGTCCTACTTGCGAGATCCTTCAAAAGAAAGTCATTAAGTTGCCAGTGGCATTGCTTGACCTTGGAAGGTTCTAGTTTGAGTTTCAAAAGGATCAGAGCATGATCTGACCATGATATGGGCAGGATGTCCACTTTAACAAGTACCCGCAAGGAGGGGGCGTTTATGAAAATGTAGTCTAGCCATGCGTGTGCGCGAAAGAGGTGGAGTAATGGGAGTATTGGCGCTCTGTTGGGTGATCTGCACGACATGAGTCAAACAGGGAAAACTCGCGAGTGACCTGCCAAAATTGTCTGGATTGTCTGGAGAGCCGTGGAGAGGAAATTTTTTAAGTAAGGGATGTTCCAGAGTATGGGAGAACAGGAGACAAAAACCTCATATTATTAACACTAAACAGTGTTTATTTTTTGCAGTGGTCTACACATCTCCCACATTGCAGTGACCAGCTACCTGCATGTGTTTTGACAATACCTTAAAAAGGATACAGGTAGCTGGGCACTGAAAAAGACTAGCAAAAAAAGCAAGATTCAGATCCTCAATATGGTTTGGTACTATGTTTAAGGTTTGTAAACTTCCCACTGGGTTTGAAAAAACTTCACCCATCCCTATTGCTGCCTAAAAGGGTGGTCCTACAAAAAAAGTTACCAATGATATAAGACAGTCTACGAAACTCAGCAAAACAGCATCACACAGGGAGTCATTTAACCAGTTCCGGACCAGCCGCCGCAGTTATAGTGCGGCAGGTTGGCCCGGCTGGGCAAAGAGTTATAGCATTGCGTCGTACCTATACAACTGATCGCTTCAGAACAAATCAGCCTCCAGGCCCAAGCCAATAATTTCTTTCCTGGACCTGGTGATTGGTTCTGGTGAATGAAATCCTTCCCCTGCCTGTGTAAGACATCTCAGTCTCAGAGTAAGTGCACTGACACCAGTACACGTAGGTACACTTTTCACCCCCCCGATCACCCCCCGATCGCCTCCCCCCCAGTTAACCCCTTCACCCCCTGTCACTGGGTCACTCAGTACAGTCTACTATTTTTTTGATCACTGTACTGGTGTCATTAGTGAAAAAAATCAGTGTTAGGGTACTTAATGGTAGGCCCAGATAGGTGTAGGGACCCCCCCCTAATAAAGGTTTAACCCCTTGATCACCCCCTGTCACCAGTGATCACCATATTAGTGTTTCAGTGACACTAGTTAGCTAATTCTTTTTTTATAGTGTCAGGGCACCCGCCGTATATTACCTAAATAAAGGTTTAACCCCCTGATCACCCGGCAGGTAACATTAGTTAGGTTTTAGTGTCAGATAGGGTCTGCATCATCCCAGGCAGTGACAGATTAGTGCCAGTAGCGCTAACACCCACACACGCACCATATATCTCCCTTAGTAGTATAATGTTTGAACAGATCGATATCTGACCAGATCTATATTAGCGTCCCCAGCAGTTTAGGGTTCCCTAAAAGTGTTAGCGGGATCAGCCCAGATACCTGCTAGTGCTAAGGCACTTGGTTACACCATAACCACAGTCACAGGCACTTTGAGTATTTTTTAGAATTTCACTGTTGATTATTGATTGAGTTTAGTAACAGAGCATCAATTATTCATCCATTTACCTCAGCTATCTAATTTATTTATTTTATTGTGGAATTCTCATTTATATATATTTTTTATTCTCATTCTTATTCTTATTCTTATTTTATTTTATTTATTAATTTATTAACCAGCACGCTGGAAAATTTATATTCACTTTTGTATTCACCATTTAATATTGACTGATTCTTAGCACGATATCATTTATTGGGTTTATTATTTTAGTATATCTTGGTTCATTCAGGATTTTAAGAGTTTAAAATTATTAGCCAGCAAGCTGGAAAATCTGTACATTTTTATGACACCTATATTTAGCGAGTTTAAAAAGGTATAGCGCCATATCTATTTTCTCTATCTTACCAGATACCTGCTAGCACCTCTGTTTAGCCCCTCTACCCAGACCAGCCCAGCCCACCCAAGTGCAGTATCAATCGATCATTGTCACTTACAAAAACACTAAACACATAGCTGCAGCATTCGCAGAGTCAGGCCTGATCCCTGAGAATGCTAAAAGTTTTTTTCTGTAGTGTTTGAAGCAGTTGCTGACATTCAGGATCTCTTTTTCCTGTGAGTCTCACTACTGTACCAGTAAATTTAGAGACCAAAAACATGTGAGTGGAAACATTGGAGTGTGGTTGTGAAAAATTTGAATAAATCAGTAGTAGTAGTAATAGTATCACGCTATGTGGAACACTTTTTTTGTTTATTTTTCACATATGGATATGCCTGGCTGGGATTAACCGTGTTATTGACCCGGTGTGGTCTATCTACTCTTTAGCCAAACACGAAAGTGGGAGGCAACATCAGTTGGTGAGTGCGTTTTCATTGGGAGAGGAATCACTGAGACGTCGGTGTGGTGGAAGATTGAAGGACTGGATGAATATTAATTGTTTATTTTTCCTGCACTTTTATCAATGGACTTTGTTTATTATATAGCACATTATCACTGGGTGTTATATTTATAGTGATTATATTTATACAGATCACGTATTAATTGTATTTAGTGCTACTTAATTATTTCCCAAATATTATTTGCAGTACACATTTTTAGGTATAATTTTTTTTTTTTTTTGTTTAAAGTGCTATTGTGACTCCATGTGATTTGTGTTACAGGTACTGTCCAATAGGGCTATAAAAAATCCCCTTTATACGTAATTTCCAAAAAAAGTGCTTCTGTGACAAACAATTAATAAATAATAACATGACAATCTTATTGAACAACAATTCTAATAAAAAAGTCCTGTAAGTAGTTTATGTAAATACTGTTGATAAACCCGGGGATCTAGTAACCAACACAGAACCATGGGGTGGTTCAAACGCGTGTAACAGCTGAGTCACATGCTCTAAGGTGAGCACACATTACCTAGGGGGTCACCGGTAATTGCACCAATGCATGATCTGCAGCAAGAATGGATATAGGAGCATGCTAATAATAGCACAACTGGATATCACGCATATGCACTTTAATACATTTTATCAACAGTATTTTCATAAACTACTTACAGGACTTTTTTTTATTAGAATTGTTCCAATAAGAACTGTATGGCACAGAAGCACTTTTTTGGAATTTATTTATGCATATGCACTTTCAGCACATTTTTTCAATAAGGTGGTCACGTTATTATTTAATAAATGTTTGCCACAGAAGCACTTTTTTTGGAAATTATGTATAAGGGGATTTTTTATACCCCTATTGGATAGTACCATTTGTATAATTATGTATTTTCATGTGTCTGTAGGTGTATATGAATTTAATAGACTATGATACAGGCTTACATGGTGTAGCACACTTTAGTATTCATTGACAAAAAAGTGTCTTATTTCAATTGGCTCTGCTGAACGCTTTTGTGCTATACAAAGCGTCAGGATGAACTGGATCCTTCCTAAAATTCCAGGAAGAGATTGTCACAGCTCTTCTGTTTCCAGACGGTGTTATGTCCCACCTTCCCAACGCAAATGCAGTGAGCCAGCTGCATGAGAGGCTGATCAGAGACCAGAATGACTCCAATCATAACTATGGCCTAAGACACCAGACGCTATAAGTATTTCATGACTTCTGGTTTCTCCCGGACATAAACAGTGCCATTAGGAAATTGGGAAAGCATTATATTACACTGATCTTGGTGTGTCAGATGCTTTGAGGGCAGAAGAGAGATCTAGGGTCTAATAGACCCCAATTTTTTAAAAAAAAGAGTACCTGTCACTAACTATTGCTATCATAGGGAATATTTATATTCCCTGAGATAACAATAAAAATGATAAAAAAATAAACAAAATTAAAGGAATGGTTTAAAAAAATAAATAAAAAAAAATAATAAAAAAAAAAAAAAAGCATCCCTTCCCCCCATGTTTACGCGCAAAGGCAAACACAAGCGTCGGTCTGATGTCATCTGTAAACAGCATTTGCACCATGCATGTGAGGTATCACCACGAAGGACAGATCGAGGGCAGTCATTTTAGCAGTAGAGCTCCTCTGTAAATCTAAAGTGTTAACCTGTAAAGGCTTTTAAAAATGTATGTAGTTTGTTGCCGCTGCATGTTTGTGTGCAATTTTAAAGCATGTCATGTTTGGTATCCATGTACTTGGCATAAGATCACCTTTTTTATTTCATCCAACATTTGGGCATTATAGTGTGTTTTAGTGCATTAAAATTAAAAAGGTGTGTTCTTTCCAAAAACAATGTGTTTGAAAAATAGCTGTGCAAATACTGTGTGAATACTGGACTCAACATGCCTCTCAGCAAATAGCTTGGGGTTTCTACTTTACAAAATGGGGTCATTTAGGGGGGTTTTGTGCTATCTTGGCATTTTATGGCCTTCAAAACTGTGATAGGTAGTGAGGAGTGAAATCAAAAATTTACGCCCCTAGAAATCCTGATTGGTTTCCGGGGTCCTGTACACGGCTAGGCTCCCAAAAAGCTGTTTGATTTCATTTTATAATTAGTTAATAAAACCACCTCTACTATTGAATTAATTTCTTTGGGCAACATTATCTTTTTCATTTCTTGCAGATTTTATCCATGGGCCTCACAGGGGTTTATTTACTAAAGCTGGAGCATGCAAAATCAGGCTCACTTCTGCAAAGAAACCAATCAGCTTCCAGGTTTTATTGTCAAACCCTAACTGAAGCAGCTCAGGTTAGAAGCTGATTGGCTACCATGCACAGCTGCACCAGATTCTGAGTGCTCCAGCTTTAGTAAATCTACCCCATAGTATATACGTATGCATGTTATACATTTATAATCCCAGGTTCATTACAGATTATTTAATTATTATTCATTTGTAGGCTCCGAAATGAATGGGCAGAAAGGCTGGAAAAAAGAAGACTTGAAATGATGAGAAGCCAGAATCAAAACAATAAGGCAAATGCGTGAAAACGCCATCCTTACGTTGTTTACGTCTTGCTATGATAATAGCTTTTGCAGCATAAATACTGAATAATTACAACATGTCTACTTAGTAGCTTATTGCAAATGGGATCATTAGCTGAGGGCCAGTATAAAAGCAATTAACGTTTACCTTTTTTTTATAGCATTGCAACATAACTTGGACTAACATATCAGAAACAATATATAGATGAGATTTGTCTACTAATTTGCTTTTGAAAATATTTGAAATTCATTATATATCTTACCAGTTTCCTGGTACTTTTTCTTTACTATGAATGTTTTCAAAGAATGGCTATTTTTTTTTTTTTTATAAATGTGTTTCATGGGAAGGATTCAATATGATTTACGATATAAGATGCAGTACAGTCCTATGAAGATGGTAAAATTTATTGATATGGCTAAACAGCCACCAACACTATCCTTATTACTAAACGACTGGATAATTTTAAAATTGTGTGCCCCAAATGGGGTCTGTTAAAAAGCCGTTGTGTGCTTGGATGATAAATAACAAACATTTGATGTGTCTAAAATCATAGTATGCTCTTTTATTACAAAGGTTATTGTATTGTTTTCCGGACAGAATGCTAAAATTCACTGCTTGTGTACACAGAGCTCTCACAATTTCCTTGTGTGGTATTTAAAAAAAAAATAGCATTTTGCTTTATATGTCTCCCCCTTGATTTTTCCCTTCATAAATCATGTATAATAAGGCTCAAGACAGCATATTATTTGCTGCTAGAACAGTAGTGGGAATTGTGCAGGTCGACTGAGTCAGGGCATGGCTTGCATTCAAGGAGGTCAACCAACAACCCTCGTAACACATAAAACACTGTGCAAGCAGTATATTTATTGCACATATCCTAATTAGTTTAATGGATAGAAATTAATATTACACAAATAGTGTCACTTTATAATTTGATATAAACCAGCTCTGAACTGGATTATTGAATTATCAGAAATTATAAATAGGAGACCACCAAAATGGACTAAATTAAATTAAAATAACAGATGTACGGATTCTTGTAAATAATTCCTGATCCAATGTGCCTCCACCAAGGACAAATTTATTGTCAATTTACAGTTTGGGCTGTCGCTAATTTAGAGATTAGCACAGGAACGCTAGAAAACATATCCAAAGGAACTGCTGATATAAAAAATTAGAAAATATGACTATAAAAATGACGTTAACATTTGGGTTGATAGAAACACATTTTTAGGTGATCTAACCTTTTATCTTCAAGTATGTGTCTATACTGTATATGTGTTACCGCATATCGGCAATCTTTGTACCTTTTTATTAAATAAAATAAAGCCCACCTGAATCATTTGTTCAAAATGAATGTAATGCAGTCAGGCTGTATTAGCAGTAAAGAATGTGTCAGTGTTTTATTTAATTTTTTTTTAATGTACTGCAGATTTAAAATGACCTGTACCAGCATACTGGTACAACTAACATACCCCTGATCAACAGAGAGCACAGCATTATGGAAATTAATCATTTTAACACACCCATAGCAGAGTACTCCATATAAAAAAAGCTGTTCAAGGAGTCTAAAGACATTGATTGGAGTACTATGCATGTTGCACTACTATGCACTATGTTGCGTTGCACTCTGAGTTAAGTAGCAGTCCAGATCCACAGTGTACTGTACAGTTCTTCAACTTACTGCCAACATGCAATTTTAACAAATTCTGCAGCACACAAGTTTATTAAAAAAAAACAAAAAAAACATGATTTACTGTTTATGCAACCTGGCTGCAATATAGTAATACAATTGTTGAATTTGGTTTTAAACACAGGCAAGTGAAGAGGGGATCATTGTTTAAACTATAATGCATAACTGCAGAATGATTCTTCTTTAAAAAATAAAAATGTAGGATTTTAGAATTACACATTTGTAATGTGTATGCACCGTTGACCTCACATATTGAGGTTGAGTTACCAAAGGAAAATGGACTGTTTACTTTGCAAATTAATTTTCCCTTAGCTTAGTGAAAGTGGTGAAAATTCACTTTGTAAAGAATACCCAATCACATGCAAGGAAAACAAAAAAACAGGAGTTTTGCTTGCACATGATTGGATGATGAAATACATCCAATTATGTACTGTATACAAGAATTGATAGAGTTTTCTTTATACATCATGAAAGCATGTTAACATTGCACAATACTTTTTAGAACTTATGCCTTGCAACACTTCTATTCTGAAATAATTGCCAATTTCCCACCAAGGATACTACATGTAGGAAACCTGTGTATTGTCGTGTTTGTATCTCTACCCACAAATGACTTGTAGGTCAACTGTTTTCTTCACAAAGGGCATTCGATTGTAAGCTCCTTCAAGAGGATGGTAAATGGTTTGATGCTTTCTGTAAAAGTGCTGTGGAAACAATTGTCAGCATCAAATAAATGGTTAAATAAAATAAACAAAAACTACCACAGAGATCACTACTTTGTATGATAGATATGAGTGTCAGTACTTATTGATGAATTGTTTGAATCTCATAAGACTACTTGATTTTAAGCTTATTTAGATGTATTTGGACAACATAGTTAATATTATACTGAAATATGTTCATTAGCTTTCAGAATTGCAAAACTGATGCTGGAAGTGGTCAGCACAAGGAAATGAGAATGGAAAAAAATTCAACACATCTACATGACCTGACCTTAATCAACCCCTGAGACTAGCCCTTAAACTTATCCTTTCTTACCCAAGTCCAGAGAAAATTGAGTACTGTCCGTGATACTTTTTTTATTTGCACTAACATACAATTTTTCAGGACATGCTTTTGGGGTATGTCCCCTTCTTCAAGGTCCCAGCAGGGGAATACCCCAAAAGCTTGTCCTAAAAAATTGTATGTTAGTGCAAATAAAAAAAGTATCACAGACAGTACTCAATTTTCTCTGTCACAATTGCACTAATACGGCTACAATCACATCAAGTATTACAAAAATCCTAAAGTTGATGTAATCTCTTAATTGAAAAGCTATTTCCCCATAACCTGTAAAGTACTACCCCCATGAACATTCAATTCTTGATCTGGGCAGCACAGTGGCTAAGTGGTCAGCACTTCCATCTAGCAGCACTAGGGTTATCAGTTTTTGATCGCAACCACGGCACTACCTGGCTACAGTTTACATGTTCTCCATGTGCCTGCGTGAGAGTACTCTGGTTTCCCCCCACATTCCAAAGACATGCTGGTAGGATTAATTTAATCCTGTCTAAATTGTCCCAACAATGTGTATGTATGAATGTGAGTTAGGAGCCTTAGATTGTAAGCTTCTTGAGGGCAGGGACCAATGTGAATGTACAGCATATACTGTATGTAAAGCGCTGTTTAAATTGACGGTGCTATACGAGTACCATAAATAAATATTAGGTATTCTGCCTAGTATTTTGTATTAATTTTCACCAATATTTACCTTACTTTGGCATTAGAAACCAATGCTTATGTGCTCATCCACTTCACACCTCTTGGTCACTTCTGCTATGTCCACCTGAAAAGTAAGCAATGCTATACATCTCTCCAATGATGTGGACTTCTCATGAGCCTTTTTGTTCCCTGTGGACTACAAATAGCATGATGTGCATTGGTATGTCAACATTGCGTCCACAGGGAGCATGCATTCTAGGTAGTGCAGGATTATCAAATAGGCAGTGAATTTCAGTTTAATCCAGCACTGATTCCAGGGTAACAATTCTGCTTCTGTTTAGGGAGCCACTGAAAGGGCATTGTCCCCCTAGAACCAGAAGATAAGAAATAGGTAAAAAAAAAATGGAGACTGAAGAAAGATATGGTTTGTATTTGTTTTATGTAGGTTTAATTACATTTCCTGGTGCATCATGGCAGCATATATATGGTTGTGACTCCGCCCCCATAACCTGATAGGACTGGTTAACTATAAATCAAAGACTTACCCGTCTCACAGCATTCTCATTTTTTCCCCTCACCTGATCAGGACTGAAATCACGAGGTATCCCTTACCGTTTATCGCCACGTTCAGCCTCTCCTGGGTGGAAGTCCTTCCTGTACAGCCTCTAAATGATCTAGATGGTTGGAGCCTCATTCTGGTGGTCTGAGGGGCATATTGCAGCCTCTCCTGGTGGAAACCCTTTCTGTACAGCCTCTAAATGACCTAGATGGTTGGAGCCCCATTCTGGTGGTCTGAAGGGCATATTGTAGCCTTTCCTGGTGGAAGTTCTTCCTGTACAGCCTCTAAATGAGCTAGATGGTTGCAGCCCCATTCTGGTGCTGCAGGCTTCTCGAAGAAAGCTTTAAACAAGCTTTGACGTAAGTGACAGCGTTTCCTTCTTTTTCTTTCCATATGCTTCTTACTTCTTTTCTCTGTGTTATGGGCGTTTGCCATTCCCAAGATGGCTGCAACAGTGCAAGTATACTCCGAGCATGAGAGGCAGGAAGTGATGTGGCCTCTGTGTTTCCTGGCTAGAGCTTTTCCCGGATGGTGATCTGAACAGGCTCAGGCACTGATATCATCAGTAATGGCAAATGTGAGTTTTAAATGGTTTTATGGCATTTTTGGGCAACAATGGTGGTGCTCTCTACTCATGCGTGCTGGATGCTTATGTTGTCATTGTTTGCACGTATGTTTTCCCTTTTTTTATGGCTTTCACCTATGTTTTTCCCCATCTCCTCTCAGTGTTGCTCTAGGTTCATTGTGCTCTTAATGGCATTCACCTGGGCTCTTCCTATCCCCTTTTCAATGCTTGATCCAGGATCTCTGCGTTGGGCTCAATTTCCACTAGTGTGACTTCTCACTGCAAAGTCACATGACAAGCCGTACCCCATGATTTCCAATGTGTACCATTCATATCTGTGTTCATAGACCTTAAGAATACAACAGGCATTGCTTCAAGTCGCATCAAATTTGCGGCGAAAGCATGCGACTTTCAGGTCGCAATAGTAGAGACTTAGCATTATGCTGTTTTTCATTTCAGTCTGCTGTTTTGCTATGTTTCTATGGGAAACACTGTCAATTCAGACCACCCATTGCATTTAAGGTATAGGGATTAGGTAAGTAGTGAAGATTGAGAAAAAGAGAGCCAATATCTATAGTCCTGTAAGGATGGAAGGAGCATTCTGATGGTCAAGACAAGTCACCATCTAAGAACAGACATCGAGGTAATGTTGATTAAATCTCATCACCTCACCCCTCATTATCATTGCTCCCCGTTTACAAACATCACAAGTTACCAGCCCTAATGGTTGCTGTATTTGTTGTCGAAAGTCATTGCCTGGCAAGCTAGTATGTCAACTCTGCCTGGAACAAGCACTATACAGCCCTGCAAGGACCTCAAGACGAAGAGAGCCTGCTAAAGGCCACAACTGTCACCGTTCAAATGCAGACATACAGGCAACATTGATCAATGTCATGATCTCACCTCTCATTTTGTTTGCTCCCCGTTTACAAACACCACAGATTACCAGCCCTAATGGTTGCTGCATTCGTGGTGGGAAGTCATTGCTTGACAAGCTACAGTGCATAAATTGCCTAGCATTTCCAACCAGAACCAGTAGGTGGTGTTCAAATAGGAAAGCTTGCCATGAGAAGAACACGTTAAAGGGGCCACAAGCTTTGAATATTGCCCTATAGAGACTTTTTGCAAGGGCAGCTAAGGATGCAATTCCCTGGGTTGAAGTGGAGGAAAAACTTCACAAGGTTAGAAAGTACTAATTTCATTCACTGAACAACTAGAAGAGTTAATCCAGGAAGAATTGAAGGGATCAGAGAAAAATATAAACAGGCTGTCAAAACTGTATACCCTGAAAAAGCTAGAGGTCAACCTGCTGCAGTCTCCTTTGATGATGGATGCATCATGACTGTAGCTGGTAAGACATGTCACATTCAATGAGGCTCTAGTCCAAAAATGATATCTAGCTTTGAAGTGCTCCTACATACTGTAGCATCTGCAGGTGCTGGCACACCAGCAATAACCAGACCATGTGCTGAATGAGTCTAATGGGAGTGGTTTCATAATTGTCAGACAGCTGCTGCACCTGCAGGACTCTGAGAAAAGTGTCAGGGTCTGCATCCCTTTAGACGTGATTCCCTATTGGGAGTATCTTATCAAAAATGAAATTTTTATTGGCACAGATGCCAAAAAATCTGACTTTTATCATGGTGCTGAATTCTGGGAAAATCAGTGAACCAGTCCTACAAACAGAAAATTATGTTTCAGGGGGGTGTTCTGTACACATTCTGTGTACAGCCTGGTCTTTCAAAGACCAGGCTGCTTAAGGTCATGGGATGTTAAACTCATGAGGAATAGTATTGAATTTTCTTGAACCGAATAGTGTTCAAAGCACTTCTGCCATTTACTCCTTTTAGCAAGAGGAGCAAGATTTGTACTGTGTCTAGACTGCAGTGGAAGGGTAGAATTCTTAGGCTGTCAGTGGAGCTTCCTGTATCAATAATTGCAAATATACCATTTTGGCTTAGAAGGCTCTTGTGTCTCTCTCTCTCTCCTACTCTTAAGCATTGAATCACCACTGCCACTTCCAGTGATGACGGATTCGCTCTCTCATGGACAGTTTTGCCATCCAGCTCCAAGAGATTACTTTTGATGGCCTGGAAGTTGAGAGGCAGTGGCTACCAAGTCAAGTATGCTCAGTGCAGGTAGTGCCTACCTTGTGTCAAACCAGAGAGGTCTTCATGAATAAGATTTACCCAAGAATATGGGAAAACAATGCAGATCTCACACAGCAAAAGCCCGGAGTCCTTTATCACCTAAACCAGCCAAGGTTCCACAGTTCTTACAACTGGGGCTGAACAGGGGCCTAGGTTCAAATATGATTAAAGCTGAAAGTTCAGCCTTGTCTGCACTTGCAGGGGGTTAAGGAGTCCTTGACCCTTTAGTGATGCAATTCTTAAAAGGCTTGCATGAAGTTATAGGCCTCCCAGGAAACTATTGTTCCCTATGTGGAACTTGCTTATGGTCCCCATTTCTATCAAGGCCTCATTTCTATCCTACAGCATTGACTATACTCTGCAAACCCTAAAGAGCGTATTTCTGGTTGCTACAACCTCTGTGAAGGATGTCAGAACTGCAGGCTTTGTACTCAGGGAGCCTCACTTATCATTATACCCGAACAGAACAGAATAGTCCTAAAACTATCCATGGGGTGTCTTTCTCCTTCCAATTTAACCAGCAAGTCAAATTACCATCTTCCTTGGTTGAGTGAGAGAATTACATCACCTGGATGTTGAGCTAATGCTGGTGACCTGCTTGGCAGCTACCTTTTCATTCAGGAAAGCTGAAATATGTTCTTGGTTCCAGCGTGGCTTAAGACAGGGTCAGTCAGCATCAACACGTTCAGTCACCTCCTAGATTGTTAAGACAATTAAAAGAGCCTACTCTTCAGGGCCTTCCTGTTTTGGAGATCTTAGGAGCACATTTAACTAGGACAGTGGCAGCTCTGTGGACAGCTCAGCGCTAAGTGTCTCCTGAGGTTATCTTCAAGTCAGAAATATGGTCCTCCCAGGACACCTTCATTACACTTTTATAGGTGAACCCGGCTTTCGACAGTAAAATTTGGAAAAATCATGGTGCATACTTGCACTACTGATGATTACAAATTTTTCTTGCACCCTCCCGTATGGCGAGTTAGTCCCCATATGTATGCTGCCATGATGCACCAGGAAAACTGAAAATTGTATACTCACCTTTCTGTAATTTTCCTTTCCTGGTGCATCTTCATGGCAGAATACAGATGCCCACCCAAATGGTGAGAGTTACAGAGAATGCTGTGAGCCGGGTCTGTCTTTAATTTATAGTTAACCAGTCCTATCAGGTTGTGGGGGCAGAGTCACAACCATATGTATGCTGCCATGAAGATGCACCAGGAAAGGAAAAATGTGGAAAAGTGAGTGTACAATTTTCAGTTTTTTTTTCTCTTAATCTATCCCTGAAAACGAACCCTTAATGAGCATTTTTTGCGATTCGGCACTGCGTCGATTTAACTGACAATTGCGCGATCGTGCAACATTGTACCCAAACAAAATTCATGTCCTTTTTTCCCCCACAAATAGAGCTTTCTTTTGGTGGTATTTGATCGCCTCTGAGGTTTTTATTTTTTGTGCTATAAACAAAAAAAACTGACAATTTTGAAAAAAAGCATTATTTTTTACTTATTGCTATAATAAATATCCCCAAAAAAGATATAAAAAAACAAATTTCATCCTCAGTTTAGGCCGATGTGTATTCTTCTATATATTTTTGGTAAAAAAATAAAAAAATCGCAATAAGTGTATATTGATTGGTTTGCGCAAAATTTATGGCATCTACAAAATAGGGGATAGATTTATGCCATTTTTTATTATTGGCAGTGATCTGCAATTTTTATCAGGACTGCAACATTGCAGCGGAGAGATCAGACACTTTTGACACTATTTTGTGACCATTGACATTCATACAGCAATCAGAGCTAAAAATAGCCACTGATTACTGTATAAAGGGAAGGGGTTAAATACCAGGGGGCGAACAAGGGGTTAAATGTGTTCCCTTGGCGTGTTCTAATTGTAGGGGGATGGTCTACCACTGACATGACAGAGATCACTGTTCCCGATGACAGGGAACAGAAGATCCCTGTCATGTCACTAGGCAGAACAGGGAAATGCCTTGTTTACATAGGCATTTCCCCCGTTCTGCCTCTCCTCAGGGTTATGAAGGGATGTACGGGTACTCCATTTTGCGCAGCCGTGCCATTCTGCCAACGTATATTGACGTGCGGCGGTCAGGAAGCCTAACTCATGATCATCATAGCATCCCTTTTCCTTACTCTAAAGTTAACCCTCAAGCTAATCACTAAAACTGCCAATTATTATTTCTCAGCAGTGGTATTGCTTCTAGATTCAGCAAGGCTAAGCAGGATAAGTTGAATATACACATCAAACAATTAGTTTAGTTTTTTAGAGGTTGGTTTAAGGGTTATGACAGAATTTAACATGATTTTAGGAACAGGGGTTAAAAGAGAAGTATGGGTTTTATTTTTTTTTAAGAATCATACTTGCCTTCTGATCGGTCAGATGCTGCATCGCTTCCCAGCCAGCTCTAACACGGAGAATCTAGCGATCAAACACCACCAATCGCTCGGGTGTCGGAGCTCCCTGAGCAGAGAGCTGGTGACTGTCAGTCACCACTCTCTGCTCTGCCTCCTTCTTGCGCACTGGGGCGCTGAGCTGTGAAGGGGGCGAGAACAGCCAGCTCAGGTTTTCAAAGGCTTGCATGTGGGTGCAGGTGCATGTGAGTGGATTCCAACCATATAGTCATGATCTTGCCTGAGCTTGGACTGGCTCTGTGACATCAGCAGACAGCGAGCTTTTGACTGCTGTCTGCTGAAAATGGGTCACAGGAGTACAAACGAGCTTTGGCTGCACTTCTCCTTTAAGGAATTAAGTTTGTATTTTAAGGTTGAGTTTAAGGTTAGGCCTAGGTAGCCAAGGGTAGGAGGTAGTTAAATGTAAAGTCATATATTTACAAGAGAATATGTTGTTTTGTATATATACTGTATATATTTTCATTATCTATTAAACTCTGGACTATATATAACTATTTATTTTGTTATTCAGGTCAATATAAAAATATGGTAAATGAACATTTCATATTTATTATGTCTGTAGCACTGACTCCCAAAGGAGCGGCTGATTTTATAGGCTTACAGTTACCTTCTTTACCTCAATTTGCGTCTAGGGGTTTCCCGTTCTAAATGGCCCAAGTACTATAGAAGCTGACGACAGATCCGCTTAAAGGGATTTTTATTTGCAAAAACGTAAACAACAGTCTCTCACTATAGGATCAGAGAGTTTAGGTGGAAAGTCCAGGTATTCTTAGTGTCAAAGTCACTAATAAAGAACTTTCTTACTTCAAGTAAAATCCAGAGAATAGCCATTCACAGCTGGATCCTCACCCTAGTTGGATAGTCCTTCTCTCACCAGGCCTAGCAGCCAACAGGGTGCTTAAATCAGGAACAAGTCTCTGCCACGGACTTTATTATAGAACACGTATAAGGAAACTTGAAAAACTTGTAGAACGCTTGCGTGGTACCAGTATCTTACAGCCGGTCTGGCAATACCACACGAGATTGGATTCACTTAGGTCCTTCAGCATTTCCAGGCTCTTGTTGAGAAGCCAATTCTTGCATGGCCTTATCCCAAAGAGTCCTCCCCCCGGTAACTACGATGTTGCTGGGCCTCTCCACAACATGAGACACCACCGGACCACCTCCGAATCCTTTCTTTAGTTTCCTCCCCTCGGGCTAGCCAGTCCCGAGACGGTGGATCCGCACCCCAGGCCATAGGCGTCCTGGGGGCTGGTCAGGAGGACCAGGACCATGTAGTCAGAACATACTTCTGGACCAGAACCCCGAAACACGTGACATCCGCATCTTATGTACCCTCTCCCAGAAAGCACAGCAAGAGTGACACTACCACTGGGCTAGTTCCGAGAGAAAGTGACCTTAAAGCGCCCAACTAGACTGTGTTTTCATACCTGCCAGAAGTGACAGTGCCCCCTGTGGCTAGGCAGAACATCCTGTAGTCTAGTCAGACTGATGCTGAGGTCAAAATTTGGAGTAATTAAACCCAAACCAAACTGCAGTTTAGGTGTAACATTACATTTCAAAAACACATCAGGAGCCGGCGCTACATTTCAGCAGTTTTCATTACTTCGGGCCTACCCTTATGTTCATTTTCAATTTTTTTTAAAACAATATATTCCTCTAAAAACAATTCCAGAGTACCAACTCTCTATAAAAGTGAATAAACATTGTAGAGCACATACATCTGCCCATTAGAGAAAATGTTGACATACATCTGAATTAGGAACAAGTGAGTATTCAAAGAATAATGTTAACTGAAGTAAAAGTTTTTTTTTCTAAAAAAACATTAAACAAACTACAAAACCCCTTTAAAAAATAAAAAATAAATAAAATATATATAATATACACACAGGATATATTGTAATCATAATATACAGACAGTCTCAAATGTAAATTTAATATCCTGAAGCTTTAAACTTTATGAGCCTGCAGATCTGTTTTCACACTTCCATTGCTATGACTACCCATAATGTATTGTCAGCTTTATTAATGCTTTATTAATGAACACCAAAATTAACTCAGTGCAAATAAAGTAATATATACTTTCAAGATATACCCCCTTGGAAAAACTTATGCAAGGTGACATTTATATACATAAGTAGCGTTTTTGCTAGATTATGTTTGCAGCAAATAAACCAAAGTAATATTTTACTTGGACTAATGACCCTTCTAGTTTGTGAGAAGCAGCTGACAGCTTTGAGAAATGGATCTGTCAGAAAAGCAAACACTCTGAAAACCACTCGTTCTCTGCATACGGAATATTTTAACATTGTTTTTTTAAGGTTGCTGGCACTGTACCCTGTATAGATTATTAAGTTTCTGTTCTGAAGGTGGACAAAATATATATGAGAGAAGTAGAAGTGAAGTCTTTAGGTATAGTAGTGCCCAGCCAGCTCCTAGGGGACAAAGTACAGTCGTACAAAGTATAGGTAATATAGATAATAAAGGGGATAGTTAATTCTAGGTAATAGGCTCCCTATAATCCCATTGATAAACAACTAGTACCCGCAATGCCATTTGTGAAGCAAAAATGTAGCACCAATCAATATTGTTGGCTCTAGCCTGAGATTAAAAAGGACATATATTTGCAAAAACAGCCAGAACTACCACAGATAAATTTGCTCTATTCTAACGGAAAATATAGCACAGGAATGACCTCATCAATGTGCTACTGATTCTTCATTATCCAGTCTACCTGGACCAAACTGTTAAGACTACTATATTTTCAAAATTAAATTGAGGACACCCTACCAACCGAACCCACTTTTAACCACTCTCACAAAAGTACACCCCCGCATTTAACCATGCCCATAAAGCCACACCTCCTCCATTTTTTAACACTCATTTGGTCATGGACTCTTTGAATAAGAGACAGTCATTCAAGGTATAAAGATAAAAACAGCAGTTTTCAAATAATGGACACAAAGATATGCATGGATAGGCTTGCGTGCATGGCCTTTAACCTCTTCACGTTCTTAGGCTGTTTTAACTCATCCTAGTGGTTAAAACAAGCTCATGGCCACAACCAATTGGCTGTTCAATAAAAATGATTGGGGCAGCTCTACAGCCACCTGATCACTTTTATGATAGTAAGAATGAACCTCCAACCCCCGCGGTGGTTCTTTTGTTCCTCCTGGGAGTGCAGACCCGAGGTAAACTGCAGAAATGGTTAGCTAGAAAGGAGCTTGAGGAACATCTCAACCCCAATCTCCACTGTGACGAATGAACCCAGAAGCAACAAGGATTTCATCCTTGTTGGTCATCATTTTGGTTTCAGTGCTATTGTAGCCAGGGAGGCAGCTAATCAAGCATGATCTGTGCAGAGGACAGGGGAGACATTGGGGGTATAAAAGAGTAGGGGCTCGTGATAGCAATAAAGGTCAATTTAAAAAAAGGGTGAAAAAATCAATTTTACTAACACATACATGAAAATGCAAATGTGCATGTAGGTCCCACATAAGTATGTGAACAGTGATTGGACCATATGTGTGAGGTATCGCTACAAAAGAGCATGAAAGCAACAATTCTACGGCCATAATTCATGGTTAAAACTAAAATTATATTCTGTATAGGTTATTCACACAATAACGAGTCCTGATATATTTAGTATGTATTTACTCACTTGACACACGCTTTACAACTGTATATTTTACAAACTGGCTATTATGTTGTGACTGTGTACTAAAATTAATTTTAGTGTATTTTGTCCTGAATGTTTGCATTTCATAGACAGCTGTGCCAATATTGTACAAAATAATTTTTTTTTTAACAATCACTATTTTATTCTCCAGGGCATTTGCATTCAGAACATATATGATGTGAAGGGGTTGTAATTATTTTTCTAGCACAAAATGCTGATGTGTGAAAAATTAAAAAAATGTCCTGGAAGTAAAGTGATTAAGGTATCAACAATAAAAATACCGAACACCTGGAAGTATAGCTAATAAAGTGAAAGTCTCTTTGTGGAGTATAGTGTGTAGTGAAGGATTAAAATACTCCCCAGGATTGGTGTCCTTGGCAGTCAGTACCTGATTACACACTCCTGAGTAGAGCTCTCTCTGCCAGTCGAGCCATCCTATAGTTAACTGTGAGGTGGAGATCACTCTGGCTCATAGTTCTGCTGTATTTCAGTGCTGGAAAGCAGAAAGTGTTCCAACACCAATGCCACTCCACACGCTAGGGCGCCCTTTAAGTCAAGGTTAGGCAACCATGGAGATGTGGAGATGTACCTGAACAATAGACCTGCATTCGTTTTCCAAATGTATTTTCGTCCGAATTTCAGGTATTTTCGTTATTGTTTTAACAAATGATAACGAAAGTGCAGAATTTGAAAAACGAAATATCCGACATAAATAAATGCTTTATTTTCGTTTTAGTTGTGACAACAATTCGATATAGATAGGATAGAGATTCGACATGACGCTGACAATAACAATCTGTGTCTATCGTCATGTCGAATGTGCCTAGCCTTAACTCTATTAGTCCAGGATTATTCGACATAGAGAGAAAAGATTCGACAGAGAGAAAAGATTCGACATAGAGAGAAAATATTTGACAGAGAGAGAAAAGATTCGACAGAGAGAAAAGATTCGACAGAGAGAGAAAAGATTGCTGCTGGAATTGGGTGGGGGAAGTAAAATAAAAATAATGATGATGATGAATGTTATTGGCTGATTGTAACCAAAGAGGAGGAGCAGTAAAATAGCTAGAACTAAGTACACACGTACTGAGCCAACTTACTTACGATTTCTGGCAGAGAGACACATACACACTGAATCATTTCAGAAGACAGTCAATCTTAGCTGGTCCGTTTGTCAGAGAACCTGAATTATTTAGCAATTAAGCATAAGCACAGAAGCAGAACAATAGTGAAGCAAGCTACAGTTCATCTTAACTTTTTCATAATAATCTGCTGCTATTGTGTTAGTGTTATGAACCTGATAGTGATACTAGTGTTGCTAGTGTTGTGGGGGGGATTTATTATTATAGATTCTATATTATAGATTGAGATTCTATATACCCTATCTTGTTAACTGTCTGATCAGTGATCACTATCACCAGTCCATTTTCTGCTTCAACTATATACATTCAACATGAACGATAAAGATTCGACAAAGCAGCGAAAAACATACAAACGTCAAATCTTTGGCTTATGGAGTCTGTCAAAAGTTCTAAGAAGATTCGATGGAGCAGCTAAACTATATGGAGTCATACAGTTTAGCTGCTCCGTTGAATCTTCTTTGAACATTCAACAGACACCATAAGCCTTCAATGACAGTTTTGACCTTAATTAATTAGTATTTTCAGACGAATGCAATTTTTAACAAAAAACTAAATAAATAAATAAAAACTAATTTCGAGAGTAACTAAATAAATGTATTTTTCGGATGAAAACGAAATTCCAAAACAAAATATTTCAGTGTGCACATGTCTACTGAACAACATGGAAAAGATCAAAAATCACTAGGGTGTAGTTTGCTTTTTTTAAAGAGATACCGTAGCATGCCCTATTAAAAATGGAGGCTTAAATACAACTTATAAATATACAGTAAATAATATAAATGTCACTGAAAAAATATGAACCTTTTTTTGCTTAATGCCACGTACACACGGTCGAACTGTATGACGTACTTAGTCCGTCATACAATCCGACGGACAATACGGCGTACTTTCCACTGAACGGACTTGACCACACATGGATACACAAACAGTCTGACGAAAGCTTGCACGATGACGTACAGCACGTACGACGGGACTAGAAATAGGAAGTCCAAGACACAGCAAAGCCCTGTAAATCCTTTCTGGGCATGCGCCATTCTTAGTCCGTCGGACTAGCATACTGACGACCGTATTGTCCGCTGAAACCAAAGTACGACGGAAAGATTTTTGGAAAAACCGAAATTCTTAGTACTCCGGACTGCACGCTGAAAAAGTCAGCTGAAGCCCACACACGAGCCGATTGTCCGCTGAAATGTGTTTCAACGGACTAAGTATGTCATACAGTTCGACCGTGTGTACGCGGCATTAGTGAGAAACTTGGCATTCAATGTCAGTCGCAGTTCAGGGGTCAGTAGTAAATAACATAGATTGCAGGAGTAAGGATCACAGAGTTCAGGGGTCAGTTGTATTAGCACAATAAAAAGTTCAAATTAGTGTGTCAGGGGGGAGCGCATGCGCGGAGTCTCCAATATGGACGCTTGAGCCGGAGCTCCGCCGAACCCAGCGCCACCGACACTTACTGCGCACCGCAGACAGCGAGCCCGAGGTAAACAACGAGCGATCCGCCACCCCCTCACCCCGGGGAAGCTCTCCGCATGCCCAAAAAACAGGTCCGCAGAGACCTGGTCCCGCAATTCGACGGATCTCCGCCGTCTGGGTGTACCAAGATGGCCGCCGCGGCCCTGAAGCACGCTGCAGGGAGAGAAACACTCCCAGAAGTAAGGCAAGTGATTGCTCCGGCCTCCCTCAATTATACCCCATCTCACCAAAGTGGAGCAATGCATCCACCCACCCCATCACCAGCCTCTACAGAATCACTGCTGGGCAGAAATTTTGGGGACTCACCGTATTCCCCAGCAGGCCCTATCCTCGATCCGCCCCCAGGGGGATCCTCTCCTTTCCCTCAGTCTGACTCCGGCTCACACACGGACGACCTTCTCCTTAAAATGTCAGCCCTTCTGGAAAGGGGCTTAGCATCCACAGCCGCGAAAATAACAGGAGACATTAAGACAGACTTTCAAAACCTGGGAGCCAGGATGGAAGCGATAGAACAAAAACTGGACATGACAGTGTCAGCAACCAACCAGAACTCAGAACATATCCAGACTTTACAAGACAGACTGGACACCGCCATACTTAGAATCGACGAACTGGAAAACAGATCCAGAAGATACAACTTCCGAATCAGGGGAATACCAGAATCCATAACTGATGTGGCGCAAGCTACCCAGGAAGTCATCACATCCCTGATCCCGGACATACCGCAACACCGCCTGGAGCTGGATAGGGTCCACAGAACCCTCGGACCTCCACGTAAGGATGGGTCCCCCCGGGACATTATAGCCAAGCCACACTTTTACCAGGTGAAAGAAGAAATTATGAAACAGTCCAGAGCGGCTAAACATCTGTCCTATCACGGCCATTCAATCCAAATTTTCGCCGATCTGTCCCCCTCCACAATCCAGAGAAGAAGAGCCTTGAAACCTCTCCTATTGGTGCTCACCCAAAAGGAAATCAAATATTGGTGGACATTCCCCTTTGCTGTCAAATTCCAACATATGGGCAAGACCCATTTTTTCACCACTCTTCATGATGGTGAAAAGATTCTCCTATCCCTGAAGCTCATCTCAACGGAAGCAGACATGGACACCTCAAACCCGAACTACAATCCAGCTAAACGCCCGCCCCCTGCTAGCCCAATTACCCCCCTGTGGATTAAGCAGCAGTCAAAACGATCCAAGGAACATACTCAGACCTGAGGCTGGTCTTTTCCTAAGTTTTTCATTTTCCCTAACCCTATTCTCACTCCATGCCGGAGTGCCACGGGGAAACCTCCCCCCACCACTTGAGAGCTTCGGCTCTTTGAACTTCCTGTGGCTGATCTTCCACTTACTGCGGGCCCTTTTTGTTTTCCCATCTTTAACTAACTGGTTCTCATGATGGCCCTCTCATACTATTGACCAGAAAATACTGCTCGGTTTTCACTAAGCCTGCAATTCATACGGAGTTTTGTTCTCATCGGATGATACAGAACATTCCTACATGCTGGATCCTTCTCAAGAGAGACATTTGCACTTCCTTTTAGAACTGTTGTTGGTTCTCTCTCATACCTTAAGCTCTCTGTACCCCCCTCCCTCCCTCCTCTCCCTCCCCCCAATACCCCTTTCCACTTTTCCCTTGCCTCCAACCCATTCCTTCCCCCCCCTCACTTTCCCCCCCCCTCCCCCCCCCTTCTTTCTCTTCCTCATTTTTTCCCTAAAGCAGGTAATCTTCCTTAAACCTCGCCAGGTTGATATTGTTTCGATCCAGGTCCAATATTAGGGCCCGCAGCGGGGTATTACCCCGTTTACAGTTCTTCCTTTCATTCATGATTGTTAAAAGGTTTAATTTGATGTCTAAGATTCTGGTTAATATTCCTACATACAATGTTAGACTCTATGATACTAATCATCTAAGTATTTCATGCTATTGGTGCTTACTTTACAACTATTACTTTCTCTTCAAAGTGTTGGGCGCTGGATTCGATCTTTGTGCCCTCCCCTATCCCACAGACCCCCTATGATTTGTGGGCTAGGGTGCCTGCCTTTAGTTATGCAGGCGTTTTTGGTTGGGGTCTCCTCCGGAGGAAGTTTGGGTCCCCAGGGGCTGACCTTGATTCACCAGAGGGGCTATCCTCTGGATTTTTCACCTTCTTCTGCCTTCTACCTTCTTCTTTCCTCCTACTCTGATTCTTCATCTCTGTTTTCTGCTCAACTTTCAATATTCTCAGTGGTCACTCGACTTTTACTCTCCCTACAGGCTCGCATAGTCGCCTCTTCTAGTGCTATGATCGCAATTTATGGTTTACAATTTGGGACGTACGATCTACGGGACCTTCCGCAGAATTGTGTAGATGGACTGGTAAGCATCCCTTTTCTTTGTTTTCATGGCTGACCACCAAGGCTCCAGACTCAGAATAGCCTCTCATAATGTTCAGGGATTAAACTCCCCTATCAAGAGGAAAAAGATATTTGACAGTTATAAATCCCTTAAATTGGACGTAGCCCTAATCCAAGAAACCCATTTTCCTGATCGGTACAGCCCTAATTTCTTACACCAACATTTTCCTCAATTCTTCCTAGCAAAATCGGCAAACAAAACAAAAGGAGTAGCAATACTATTTGCTAAATCTAGTAATTTTGTCTGGCAGATGGATCGCAAAGATCCAAACGGGAGATATATCCTCGTTAAAGGGACAATAGACGGTCAGCTCTATTCCTTCGTCTCTTATTATGCTCCTAACAAAGGTCAACATAAATTTTTCCAATCCATGATGGTCACTCTTGCCCCCCTAATGGAGGGCAAGGTGGTCATGGGAGGAGACTCCAATGTCGCTCTAGACCAAGGTTTGGACAAATCGAACCCATCTAAAAGTAGGCTCACTCGCCCCTCTAACAACAGTCTCAGATTCGCTAAATTAATCCATACCCACGGTTTGGTAGACGCATGGCGTGAAGCCAACCCGACAAATAGAGACTTTACCCACTTTTCCGTTCCGCACCAGTCCTATTCTAGGATAGACCATATTCTACTTCCTACAAGACTACTGCCCAATCTTATCAACTCCAAAATTATTGACACTGTTCTCTCAGACCATTCTATAGTCACTATCACTATACAGAAACCTGCCCATACGGCCAAGCTTTCTCACTGGAGACTCAATGAGTCAATATTAACAGAGCCCTCTAGGGTGGTCGACATTAATAAAGCGCTCCTGGACTATTTTGATCTCAACAAGACGGACGATATCTCAGCGGAAACCTTGTGGGCTGCCCACAAGGTCTCAGTTAGGGGGAGGATCATACAAATAGCTTCTCAGATCAAACGGGAAAGGGAAGCAGACATCCGCAGGCTCGAAACCACTTATGCTGACCTCAGGGCCAAACACAAACGAGATCCCCACAGGTTCCCTACCTCTCTTCTAGACTCCACTAAGCTAGAACTAAATTTAGCATTAACGGCGAGGGCTGAGAAACAGTTGAGATGGTCAGGGGCCAAATTTTATTCTCACACAGACAAACTGGGGCGAATGCTAGCCAATAAACTCTCTCCAAAAATGAGATGCAGGACTATCCCCAAAATCAGGACTCATGACCACATAACCACTTCTGACCCCACAAAAATCATCTCGGCCTTTCGGGAATTTTATGCCAAATTATATAAAGACGACTGTCAGGGACCCCCTAGTCTCTCCGCTAACTTTTTGGACTCTTTACCTATCCCATCCCTTTCAGATGAGCATAGAGCAATCATGGAGGAGAGGATTACCGTAGAAGAAACACTAGCGGTTATACGGAACTTAAAGACGGGCTCTGCCCCTGGCCCAGACGGTCTGTCGGTACCCTATTATAAGTCTTTTGCAGAGACACTGGCCCCATACTTGACAAATTTCTTTAATGAAAAAGTATCTGGTTCTCCCTTACACCCGGACTTGAACTCTGCTTTCTTGACAGTGATCCCAAAACCAGACAAAAACCCAGAAGAAGTAAGTAATTACAGACCCATTTCATTGATCAATAACGATCTCAAAATCCTCACTAAAATACTCGCAAATAGATTAAACTCCTTTATCCGAACATATGTGCATAAAGATCAGGTTGGATTTATCCCAGGCAGACAAGGCCCAGACCAGACTAGACGAACCATAGACGTGATCTCCATTCTCCAATCAAATTGGCCTAGTGGCCCCAAACAACAGGGGATGATTCTTTCATTAGATATACAAAAGGCCTTCGACTCAGTGTCTTGGCAATACCTTTTTGGGCTCCTGGAGCGTTGGGGATTTGGAGATCGCTTTAGGGGATTGATAAAAGCACTTTATTCTACACCCTCAGCAATTATTAAATCGCAGGGATATTTATCCACCCCTTTTAAGATTGCTAGAGGCACTAGACAGGGGTGCCCTTTATCCCCACTACTCTTCGCAATTGCGATCGAGACTCTAGCAATTGCTATCAGGGTGAACCCTGACATCAAAGGGGTTTTATGTGGACAGCAGGAACACAAATGCGGACTGTTCGCTGACGACTTGATACTCTTCATCACCTCCCCCCTTATCTCCCTCCCAAATCTTTGCAATACTTTATCATCCTTCGCGAAAATTTCTGGATTGGAAGTAAATTTCTCTAAATCACAAGCCCTCAACGTCTCCCTCCCCCCACCTACGGTGGCTTCACTTAAATTGAATTTTCAGTTTGACTGGAATGACCAGACCATCAAATACCTCGGCATAAATCTTACTCCCAGGTTCGAAACTCTATATGAAAAGAACTATCCTCCCATGTTCCGCAAACTCGAACAAGACTTAAAGGTGTGGTCTTCACATCATATCTCCTGGATGGGTAGAATCAATGCCATTAAGATGACCCTAATGCCAAGACTTCTATATCTCTTTAGAGCCCTCCCGATCCCGATACGGTTGGATCATCTCCGTGCTTTCCAAAGCAAGGTTCTGAAATTTATCTGGGGTGGAGCAGGTTACAGATTGCCCCAACAAACACTTTACTTAACACGTAAAAAAGGGGGCCTAGGCCTCCCACACTTATATAAATACTATCAAGCAGCCAGACTTGCGCAAATCTCAGTTTTATATTTTAAGGGGGAGAAGCCTGACTGGCTACAAATAGAAAGTTTAGCAGCCCCACTCAATACTATAGACTTCCTACTTTGGTCCTCACCCAAATGCAGACCTCCAATCATGGCTCCCACTCTCTCCCACTCCTTCGCCTTATGGGACAAATTAAAGCGGAACCCCAAATTCCCCCCCGGTTTAGAGATCCAAGCTTTCCAATGGTGGCTTGATAAAGGGCTGTACCGAATAGGACACTTCTTTTCTAACATTGGACCAATTTCCCTTGCTCATTGCATTAGCAAACTGGACCTCCCGAGTTCGGAGAAGTTCAGATTCGGACAAATTAGCCATTTCCTACACAGCTTGTGGTTAGAAAAACCAAATCCCCCTTGTTTTTCAGAGTATGAGCGTTGGTGTGGTCAGGCGGTGGAACAAAGGGGGGGGATATCCATTATCTACACTTCACTGCTATTCCCTACGGGGAAGTCCTCTTATATGTCGTCCTGGGAGGAAGATCTTCAGTTCCACTGGAGCTTGGAAACCTGGCAATCAGCCTTCTCTATGGCCTTTAAAGGAATAATAAATACTTCCCTAATGGAAGCTAGCGTAAAAGTAATTTCCAGATGGTACCTCACTCCCGCGAGGCTGGCCAAGATGTTCCCTTCGGCTGACCCTTTGTGTTTCAGGGGCTGTCATCTGCAGGGCACATTATCTCATGTATGGTGGGAGTGTCCTAGAATTAGACACTTCTGGAAAAAGATATTCATTATTATCAAAAAAGTAACCGGTCACGAGTTATCCAGGCTACCCGAGACTGCTTTACTTAATGCACATCTCCCTCTCATCTCTAAATATAAGCGGAAGCTAATCCACTTTATTCTATTAGGGGCTAAAATGACCATAGCTAAATCATGGAAACAACCCGGGGTCTCCGTCAGACTCGCCATTAGAAAAATCTCCTGGATTATGTCCCAAGAAAAACTAGCTAGCTCTCTCTTGGATAGGAAGCAAAGTTTTGAATTGACCTGGGAGCCTTGGGCTCATTATGTGGGGATCTCTCTGATTCCTGGGATCCCCTCAGTACAAACACTAAGTTAGAGTGACCACTGAGAATGCTTTATCTCCTTCCTATTATCTCTACTTCTCTCTTTCATCTTTCCTTCTCTTTATCTATCCCTTCGGAGGGCTATCCTCCTCTTCCCTCAGGGATACTGAACAACCATAACAACAACCCCCTCTAGTTGGATGCAGTTATGACAAGGGGAAGGTTACCCAATTTTTTAGTTCTGATGGGAGGAACCTGGTTCTCGTGCAGCGTGATCCCAATTGGGGCGCGGGAACAAGGTTTCCTCAGTTATTCTTTCCAAGTTTAACTTTTCTGGGGCTCTTATATATCTCTTACCTCACTTTAAGAAGCCTTAACTGTTACTTCCGGTAGAACCCCTTTGAGGTCCCCTCCTCTAATAGGAGATACGGTAACCTATCTAGTTCAGATCTCCCTGCATTGTTGTCTCGCTACCAAACCTCCTCAACAGGCTTCTAAAATTGACTTCACTGTTATATGATTTTTCGAATTATCTTTGTTGTTACTTGAGCTTGTTTAGCTCTATTTGATGTTTCAGTATCTCTGTACTACTTCATTTCTGAACAAAATAAAATATTTTGCAAGAAAAAAAAAAAAAAATAAAAAAAAAATTAGTGTGTCAGCACATGTATGTGTGTAGCTGTGGCTCCTCCCCCTCATGTGTTCACACCCTGGTGCATGGCAGCTGATGGTAGTGGATGATGATTGCCAGGAAAAGATGAGCAGGGGCCCCACAGTGAAAAAAGCTGCCTTACTAACTGACACACCATGTTGCAGATAACACCGGCAATGACTGAGCAATAAGCACTGAGCCTCATCCCCTGTATCATTATTTGTAGCACCTCTCTGAAACCCCAAAAGTAGGTTAGCACCTCCAAAGGCAGGGGCTGGTTAGCATTACACCCCAGGGCTGAGTTCATGGCTAAAATGGGGGACCGAGAAAGGATATTGGGTGCCAGTCATTTTTGTCTTTATATAGCAGAACAGTTAAGGAAGTGAGGGTTAGGGGTCCCAGATACCGTAGCAGACCAATTACAGTCTGTCAAGATCCAGATCATTGTCCAGCTTCATAGTGTTAGAACCTTTAAGACGACTTTAAGATGACTTGACAACACTGTAAGCACTTTCCATAATTTCAGTACATCCTACAAGCTAGTCACCTGACCATTCTAAGAGACCAAAAGAAACAAAGAGGAAGTCAGTGTTCCAGACCTCCCTGGTCTAAGAGTGCAGCAATACCTGTTTTATCCAAATAGAAACAAGATGGAGACATAGCCTTTATCATTG
This sequence comes from Lithobates pipiens, assembly GCF_037356315.1. Classification (NCBI taxonomy): domain Eukaryota; kingdom Metazoa; phylum Chordata; class Amphibia; order Anura; family Ranidae; genus Lithobates; species Lithobates pipiens. The sequence goes on from NW_027507718.1 coordinate 4,996,065, forward strand.
GAGCGGGCACTCTACTAAGCGTAGGAGATATTGTGTTTGTGACTATTTGGAAAAACCATCTCTCCTCCTGGCTCTCTCCTCACTCTCCTAAAAAAAAAAAAAAAAAAAAAAACATACCGTACTTCTCTTTTAACTTGCATTCCTTTTGCTTTGTCCAGGTTGTCTACATGTTTCTAATCTAGGAAGAGGTGTAGGGCATTTTAAGATGGACCCAATGCAAAAAAATATATATAATAGTATGAGGCCCCTACAAATTCTATACCAGACTATTCTGGCCTTATAAGGCTTTTAAGGGGGAACCCCCACATAAAAAACAGACGTGCCAAAAAGCCCTAGCCTATTAACCATGCTTAGGCCACATGCCCTCAACATAGGGAGGGGACCATAGCGGAGCGATGGGACCCTGCCAAAACACCATGCCCCCATTTTGAAGAGGAGAAGAGCCTCCTTCCCACAACCCTGGCCCAGTGATTGTGGTGACCTGTCAATGGGGGCTTATTGAAATCTGGAAAAAAAAGCAAGTTCCCAGGTACCAGCCCTCATGATGTCATTGAACACAGGGAGTTGTCACTTGTGGAGAGTGAGAAAAGGTATTAGAATTGTCAGTGTTTTTTTTTTCTTTCAGCAAAGTACAAAAAACAATGAAAATACCCATGCAAAATGTGAAAATGAAACTGTGCAAAAAACACTAAGGGCCCTTTCACATGGACGTGTCCATGTACGGGCTCCACTTTGCTCAGCAGGGATCGCTCCATCAATCCCCGCTGAGCAGGCAGCAGGTCTGTCTCTGCACACTGTGCCGCTGTCCTCTATAGGGGATCGGATGAAGACGGACCGCAGAGTCCATTTTCATCTGATCTGCCAGACAGATGGAAAAATAGGGTTTTCATCTGTCACACTTTAGCGGATCGGAGCAGGTCAGATGTCAGCATAGACCTCTATGAAGCGTCAGTTCAAAAAAAAAAACTGACAGGTGGACCTAAACGGTCGCATGTGTGAAAGGGGCCTAAAGAATATAGTGTAAAATTCTGTGGATAGCTGCTGCTCTAAATCGTGTACAGTAATTAATACACTGTGATAGCTAAATCATAAAAAACAATAAAATCACAAGTATAAATCAATAATGACAAATGCATATATAACAAAGTGCATCAAGTGCTCAAACAGTGCATAGGTGCCAACAGTCCTGATTTTTCTGGGACATTCACGGGATTAAGACCCCAGTCACTTTCCATTGCATAATCCAGCCTCTTCCCCACCCCCTTGTCATCTGTGCAAGTGTTCAGCAAGACATCTGGAGTGTGTCACAGAGGAGCAGGGAGGAAAGTTATGCAAAGAACACCACTTTACTGACAGACCATGCCCACAGTGAGCCAAGAAGGGATAGTTGGCTCACTACATCTACTCCATCAAGGGATTGAGAATAAGAGTGTAAGCACTGGGGGGATTTATAAGTTATATGTGAGTTTGGCACTGGGGGGGAGGGGGGGGCAGGGATGGGCATAGTGAAAGGTATACAAAAGTGGGGGTGGTGATGCAAGAATATGAAGAAGTGAATCGCCACTGGAGGATATAGAAAATGAGTGTAGGCACTGAGGGAGGAGGGGGGGGGGGCAATGTACAAGGTGCAGGTAAGTATGGGCATGGGGGAGGCAAGATGTATGTGAATGTGAGTGTGGTTGCACAAGGTACTGTATATGTGAATATGGACAATAGGGGCATTTACAAGGTGTACATGAGTGCAGGCTCTGAGGGGTGAAAGGCAGAGGATGTGCTCTGACACTTGTTACACCATCAGGGGGAGGGTGACAGCTCTCTCTCTCTCTCTCTATCCATCCCTCAATACCCCTTTTTCTTTCTATCTCCCTCTCTGTTTCTCCATACATCCCTCTTTCTCTTTTTCTCTTTTTCTTTCACTCTCCCTCCATCTTTCTTTCTTTCTTTCTTTCTTTCTTTCTTTCTTTCTTTCTTTCTTTCTTTCTTTCTTTCTCTCTCCCTCCATCTTTCTTTCTTTCTTTCTTTCTTTCTTTCTTTCTTTCACTCTCCCTCCATCTTTCTTTCTTTCTTTCACTCTCCCTCCATCTTTCTTTCTTTCTTTCTTTCTTTCTTTCTTTCTTTCTTTCTTTCTTTCTTTCTTTCTTTCTTTCACTCTCCCTCCATCTTTCTTTCTTTCTTTCTTTCTTTCTTTCTTTCTTTCTTTCTTTCACTCTCCCTCCATCTTTCTTTCTTTCTTTCTTTCTTTCACTCTCCCTCCATCTTTCTTTCTTTCTTTCTTTCTTTCACTCTCCCTCCATCTTTCTTTCTTTCTTTCTTTCTTTCACTCTCCCTCCATCTTTCTTTCTTTCTTTCTTTCTTTCTTTCTTTCTTTCTTTCTTTCACTCTCCCTCCATCTTTCTTTCTTTCTTTCACTCTCCCTCCATCTTTCTTTCTTTCTTTCTTTCTTTCTTTCTTTCTTTCTTTCTTTCTTTCTTTCTTTCACTCTCCCTCCATCTTTCTTTCTTTCTTTCTTTCTTTCTTTCTTTCTTTCTTTCTTTCTTTCTTTCTTTCTTTCACTCTCCCTCCATCTTTCTTTCTTTCTTTCTTTCTTTCACTCTCCCTCCATCTTTCTTTCTTTCTTTCTTTCTTTCTTTCACTCTCCCTCCATCTTTCTTTCTTTCTTTCTTTCTTTCTTTCACTCTCCCTCCATCTTTCTTTCTTTCTTTCTTTCTTTCTTTCTTTCTTTCTTTCTTTCTTTCTTTCTTTCTTTCACTCTCCCTCCATCTTTCTTTCTTTCTTTCTTTCTTTCTTTCACTCTCCCTCCATCTTTCTTTCTTTCTTTCTTTCACTCTCCCTCCATCTTTCTTTCTTTCTTTCTTTCTTTCTTTCTTTTTTTCTTTCTTTCTTTCACTCTCCCTCCATCTTTCTTTCTTTCTTTCTTTCTTTCTTTCTTTCTTTCTTTCTTTCTTTCTTTCTTTCTTTCTTTCTTTCTTTCTTTCTTTCTTTCTTTCACTCTCCCTCCATCTTTCTTTCTCTTTCTTTCTTTCTTTCTTTCTTTCTTTCTTTCTTTCACTCTCCCTCCATCTTTCTTTCTTTCTTTCTTTCTTTCACTCTCCCTCCATCTTTCTTTCTTTCACTCTCCCTCCATCTTTCTTTCTTTCACTCTCCCTCCATCTTTCTTTCTTTCACTCTCCCTCCATCTTTCTTTCTTTCTTTCTTTCTTTCTTTCTTTCTTTCTTTTTTTCTTTCTCTCTCTCTCTCCATTCCTCTTTGTATCCTTCTTTATTTCCTTCCTTCTCTCTCCTTCCCTCCCTATCTCTTTCTTTCTTTCCTTCTCTCTCCTTCCATTCCTATCTCTTTCTTTCTTTCTCTCTCTCTCCCTTTCTTTCTCCCTCCATCCCTCTCTTCTTTCTCCCTCCATCCCTCTTTCATCTCAGACTCTAACCACACCCCCTTTAAGCCACGGCCAATATTTCATTTACACTACGCACATTTACCCTACACCACACCTACAAATCAATACCCCGCCCCCTAATTATAACAAGACTCCGCCTACAGAAAAAAAGTGATCCTTTACATTTTTTGATAATATTGGCAAATATGACAGTGCCATCAAACAATCAATATAAAATAGCCCATAAAGTTACTTGTTATTCTTTCAGTGGATTGATACTTGCCATTCATTATGACTGACAAGGGTCTGCATCACTGACAAAAGGATTTACCTCATGGGACATTTTTTAAGGTTTTTTTCTTATTTTATAAAGGACTTGTCAAAAAGTGTGTGTCATTTTTATCTAGTTACCATTTTGTTGCCAGACTTTTATTGCCAGATTTTATTGCCAGACTTTTACTGCCAGACTCATACACCTTACAAACTGCACAGTGTCTGCTACCCCTCTCTGCCAATCCCTCCATTGGCTGCCACTTGCCCAACGAATTAAATTCAAAATACTAACACTTACTTACAAAGCCATCCACAACTCTGCCCCCAGCTACATCACTAGCCTAGTCTCAAAATACCAACCTAATCGCCCACTTCGTTCCTCCCAAGACCTCCTGCTCTCTAGCTCCCTCATCATCTCCTCCCATATCTGCCTACAGGACTTCTCCCGAGCCTCGCCCATCCTCTGGAACTCACTACCCCAATCTGTCAGACTGTCTCCAAATTTATCCACTTTTAGGCGATTCCTGAAAACTTTCCTCTTCAGAGAAACCTATCCTGCCTCCATCTAACAACTTCACTATTGTCTCCATTAGCTCATCCCCAACAGCTATTACCCTTTTGTATAACTTGACCCTCCCTCCTAGATTGTAAGCTCTAACGAGCAGGGCCCTCTGATTCCCTTTGTCTTAAATTGTATTGTATTGTATTGTATTGTAATGTCTACCCCAACATTGTAATGCACTGCGTAAACTGTCAGCGCTATATAAATCCTGTATAATAATAATAATAATAATTGTAAATAAGTAAGAGTGTCCCTCCTGGCAAGGAACCCTCCCTATGTTAGAGTATGTAATCTACTTCAGAATTTTTCTAGATGTTGTGCCTAAGCAGTACCCTGAAAAATGTACTTTTTTATCTTAAATTCCTCCTGGAATATAGCAGAGCACTTCCTGGTATGTGAATGTACTTAGGCACTTCTATACCTACAGCTTTATAGCTGTATATCTGTTGTGTGAGATGGTAGTCACTGCTGCCTCTGACTGCTAGTCTCAGAAGACTTGGGTTGAGGTTTATTGATGTCACCACTGTGTTGCTCACTGCTTTCCATGCTAGAGGCTCTGAGACAAGGACGTAAAGCCCTCCCTCTACCAAGATGGCCACCTCCACAGAGTGACCGTGCAGAACAAGCAATGGTAAATCAGTCGGCTGCATTTAAACTAATGAACAAAGGTTGCCAATAGCCTAGCAGAGGCATGTCTATGTGCAGATGAACTTATAAGTTCAGGTCATTTTTCATATAGATGCTCTGTTTGTTACTGTATCAGAATTATTAAAATAAATAAAAAGAATCTTCCATTTTCCATGGTCTTTCCAGGTTCTCTTCTAACACCCACTGACCCTCACAGCCAAATGTATCTATTAATCCTTTAAAGCAGTAGTAAAGCTGCTCACTTTTTTTTTCCCTACACCTGTGAAAAGGCATAATGAGCTTGTATGCACCGAATACTAGTTTATTATGAAATACTTACCTTAGAACGAGTCACCGGTATCTCACTAATCCACGCAGAGGGAGCTGACATTTTCCCTCGGCATGACTTCCGGTTATCGCGGTTCTGGCGCTGTGAGTGGCCGGAGCTGCGAAGTTGTCAAGGGAGACTTCTTTCTGGCAAGGTCCGGCGTCTGCCGGACTTTCAGCCGAGAATCCCCGGAGCGCATGTGCTGCTGAATTCAGTGGCTCATTGCGAGGGGAATATTTCCTAAACCTGTACGATATTATTTTTACCTACAGGTAAGCCTTAGTAGAGGCTTACCTGTAGACAAAAGTAAAAAAATCTACTATACTACTGCTTTAAAAATATCTGGTCCTTCTGGGTCCTTACTCCTAGGATTCAGTAATCAGGCCACATTAGCTCCAACATGACCCGACACAAAACTTACACAAGCTTTTTTGTTTTTTATATAAATCTTTTTATTTATTTCCTTAACAAACAAACAAAACAAGACAAAATAAAACATCATACACATTGGAGCAAAGTATTAATGCAAGTTCAAGATCCAATCACATTACATATTAGCTGTCAATTCAAAAATAGAAAATAAAAAATTAATTAACCACTTAAAGACCGCCGCATGTAATTACACGTCGGCAGAATGGCACGGACTGGCACAAGCACATACCCGTACGTGCCTGCCTTCCAGCGGGTGGGGGGTCCGATCGGACCCCCTCCCGCTGGCTGCGGCGGTCCGTTTCACTTCAGGAGCGATCCGGGATGAGGGGATGGCCGTTGTTTTCTGGCCACCCCCTCTCAATCGCTCCTGGCGAATGAGAAGCTTCCCACAGACAGGAGGAAGTGATGTCACTCTCCTCTGGGCAGTCTTTGTGACCGGACTGCGAGGAGAGAAGACATAGTAAGTGTGCACCAACACTACACTGACATGTAGGTACACATAGGCACACTGTCACCCCCCGATCACTCCCCCCCGCCCCCCCTCCCAGTCACAGTGTCACTGATTGCAGTGATCGTTTATTTACTGATCACTGCATTTAGTGTCAGTTGTAACTGTAAAAACTGTCAGGGCAATTAGTGTTAGGTCCAGGGTAGCCCCCTACCCCCCCAATAATGGTTTAACCCCCTGATTGCCCCTAGAGTTAACCCTTTCACCCCCTTTTGCCAGTGTCACTAAGCGATCGTTTTTCTGATCGCTGCATTAGTGTCACTGGTGCCCCTAGGTAGCTAGTTATTTTTTAGGTTCACCGCCAGGTTTTTATAGCATTAGGTACCCCCATATACTACCTAATAAAGGTTTTAACCCCCTGATTGCCCCTATAGTTAACCCTTTCACCAGCGATCACCATATAAGTGTCACTGGTGATGCTGGATAGCCAGTTAGTTATTTAGTTATTTAGGTTCCCCGTCAGGTTTTTATATAGCGTCAGGGACCCCCATATACTACCTAATAAAGGTTTTAACCCCCTGATTGCCCCTAGTTAACCCTTTCACCAGTGATCACCGTATAAGTGTTACGGGTGACTCTGGTTAGTTTGCTTTTTATAGCATTAGGGCACCCACCATTTATTACCCAATAAAGGTTTAACCCCCTGATCACTCGGTGGGTGATATCAATTAGGTTTTAGGGTCAGGGTCTGCGTCGCCCCAGGCAGCGCTAGGTTAGTGCCAGTACTGCTAACACCCACGCGCAAAGCATACACCTCCCATAGTGGTATAGTATCTGAACAGATCAATAGTTTAGGGTTCCAAAAAACGCATTGTTAGCGGGATCAGCCCAGATACCTGCTAGCACCTGCGTATTGCCCCTCCGCCCAGCCCACCCAAGTGGGCTCTCAGAAAATGTACTCGATTGTAGACGCTATAACTTTTGCGAAAACCAATAAATATATGCTTATTGACATTTTTTTTACTAAAGACATGTGGCTGAATACATTTTACCCTAAATGTATGACTAAAATTGAGTTTATTTGATTTTTCTTATAACAAAAAGTAGAAAATATCTTTTTTTTTCAAAAATTTCAGTCTTTTTCCTTTTATATTGTAAAAAATAAAAATCGACGAGGAAATCAAATACCATCAAAAGAAATCTCTATTTGTGGGAAGAAAAGGACGCAAATTTCGTTTGGGTACAACATTGCATGACCGCACAATTATCAGTTAAAGCAGTGCAGTGCGAAATTGTAAAAATACCTCTAGTCCTTAGGCTGACAATTGGTCCGGGGCTTAAGTGGTTAACGAAGGAGTATTTTAGGATACCATTCCATTTAACAAAATTAAATATCAAGCCACATCTAATATAGCAAAAATTAATTTTAGTCCCTTCTAACCACAGTGGTCCCAATCCTCCTATATATATATATATATATATATATATATATATATATATATATATATATATATATATATATATATAAATACTATATTATAATCAATGTTATGAGCAATAACACTTGTGGATAGTCTATGTCATATATGGCTTATCCAGCCCCTTTGCCCAGATTTTGTCATACTTACTAGGACAACCCGTATTCATGTAGGTGTCTCTGTACAGTGGGAGATTATTATTTACCAATTGTTTCCAGCATACAAGCGTAGGAGAAAAGGGTTTCTTCCAGTGTAAAGCAATGGCTTTTCTCGCATAGAATGTCAGAGCATACACTTGCCCAGCAAACATACAGACATTGAGAGCTGTAAAGGAGCGTAAGTAATAGAATTCAACAAATCCATCACTTCCACCCAAAAAATAACTATATATGGGCAGGTCCAGAAGATGTGTGTGAAATCCTCCTGATCCTCACCACACCACTAACACTCAGATGAGCACACTGGATTTATCTTTTGAAGTCTGTGTGGTGTGATATATTCTCTATAAATCAATGTTAATTGAATCATGTGGTCTCTCAAGGATACAGAGATCACAGAGGGAAATCCCACACACTCTTCCAGTCTTCCACAGCTAAATCCAGTATGTCTCGAATCCACCTAGTTGTAAGACCCTCCAATGGCATGAGGGAAATTAAGGTAAAATGATAATATAATCTGGAAGTGAACCTCTCCAAACACTCAGACCTAAGTACTAATTCTAGAGTGGATTGTTTAATCTTTAGACTACCTTATGAAAACTGGGCATGGAAGGTATGAGAAAGCTGAAAATATCTAAATAACTGCAAACTAGGCAGGTTAAAAGTTGAAGTGAGTGTAGAAAAAGTAGACAGTTTACGACCAGTGACCACCTAAGAGAGTAATTTGATATTTTACTTAGTCCATACAAAAGGCTCAGGTCATTTAAAAAATTGAGAAAGAGATGGAATAAGCCATAACGGGGAATTTGGTGAGAATGCATCCTTAAGATACTGCTCACATCTAAGGCCAGCCTCCCAAAGCTCGAATAGTGTGAGCATTGAAGCAGTCAACTGGTAGAGTGCCCTGCGGTGCCTGAATACAAGTACCTTAAGAGATTCTATAGAACCTACCACTGCTGCTTCCAGCTGAGTAGAGGAGTTGGATAAATCTGAGCTTAGCCACCAGGCGACCATGACCAACTGAGTGGCTAAAAAATATTGATATAAATCCGGAAAAGCTAAACCACCTTGGTCACAAGGGCGCATCAGGGAGGTCAATTTATACCTGGGGTTCTTTGATCCCCATAGAAAGGATGACAAAAGTTGGTTTATTCTTGTAAAAAAGAAGACAGGGAGCCACTGGTGAGAGTGTCTAAAAAAAGATACATACATTTTGGTATAATTTTATTTTTTAGGAGGTTAATACGTCCCAGTAAAGATAATGGTAGAGACTTCCACATTTTCAACTTTAACTCAATATCTCTTAGGATCGGGGTCAAATTCACAGAGACAAATCCAGAAGCTCGATGAGACAACTCTAAATACTTTAAATTCTCTACCCACTTCAACGGAATATCACTCAAAGCCATACTACGTGCCACAGTATCTATTGGAAACAACAAGGACCTAGTCCAGTTTGCCTTCAACCCAGTGACCGTTGAAAAAGAGTCCAATATCTGTAAGGCCCCTTGGAGAGAGGGTCCAGCGTCATTCAGAAATAATAAAAGATCATCTGCATACAAGGCTACCCTCTCCTCCAACCAACCAATCCACAGCCCCTTAATATTAGGAGAAGTATGGAGGGCCTTGTCCACAGGCTCCATTGCAATAGCGAATAGGGTCAGAGAAAGAGGGCAGCCCTGCCGAATTCCCCTAAATAACGAGAAGGAAGTTGCCAACCCATTTTCACTGCAGCTGTGTGATGCCTATATAGGACCTGCAACCATTTTATAAATACCATTGGAAAGCCCATTCTGCGGAGTACCTCCCATAAAAAGAGCCAGAGTATTGAAAGCCTTCTCTATAGCTAAACACACAACAACCCTAGATCCTATATTAAGAGGTGAAGCATGAATATTAGTGTACAATCTCCTTCACATCAGTGGCCCTACCGGCCATAATCTCCCGTCTGATCAGGATTGATAATATTAGGCATCGTAGGTTGTAGTAGTTTTGTCAAGATCTTAAAATACACATTAAAAAAAGCAATAGGCCTATATGAGGCACAAGATGATGGATCTTTTGGAGGCTTATAAATGAAAACTATGTGGGCATGACTCATTGAGTCCGGTAAAGCTTCCTGTTTTAACGACATGCCGACCAGCGCATGGCAATATACTTCGGCACAATGGCACAGCTGGACAAATGGGTGTACAGGTACGTCCCCTTTAAGAAGTAGCATTGTGGGCACGCACCGGCAGTGGCATGTGCGCGCCTGCCGCATGATCCGTGACTGCATGTCCAGCGGACTCAATGTCTACTGGGTGCCTGCGATCGTGTCACGTAGTGGAAGAACGGGGAGATGCCTTTGTAAACAAGGCATTTCCCCATTCTGCCTAGTGACATGATAGAGATCACTACTCCCTGTCATTAAGAGCAGTGATGGCTGGCATGTGAGTAGTAGCCCATCCCTCCACAGTTAGAATCACTCCCTAGGACACACTTAAATCCTTGATCGCCCCCTAGTGTTTACCCCCTTCCCTGCCAGTGTCATTTACACAGTAATCAGTGAATTTTTATAGCCCTGATAGCTGTATAAATGACAATGGTCCCAAAATTGTGTCAAAAGTGTCCGACGTGTCCTCCATAATGTCGCAGTCATGATAAAAATCGCAGATTGCCACCATTACTAATAAAAAATAATAATAATAAAAATGCCATAAAACTATCCCCTATTTTGTAGACCCTATAACTTTTGCACAAACCAATCAATATACGCTTATTGTGTTGTTTTTTTACCAAAAATATGTAGAATACACATCGGCCTAAACTGAGGAAAAAATGTGTTTTTATATAGTTTTGGGGGATATTTAATATAGTAAAAAATATTGATTTTTTTTTCAAAATTATTGCTCTTTTTTTGTTTATAGCGCAAAAAATAAAAACCGTAGAGGTGATCAAATACCACCAAAAGAAAGTTCTACTTATGGGGAAAAAAGGATGTCAATTTTGTTTGGGTGTAACGTCGCATGACCGTGCAATTGTCAGTTGGCGATGCAGTGCTGAATAGCAAAAAGTGTTCTGGTCAGGAAGGGGGTAAATCCTTCCGAGGCTGAAGTGGTTAAACAATTACAATAAAGGGAAGCCAATACAGGAGCATGGAGATCTCCAGGGGCCCTTTAGAATTCAATAGGAAGGCCATCTAGTCCTGGTGATTTCCCCAAGGGAAAGGAACCAATAACCAAAATGACCTCCTCCAATGTTATAGGCCATACTAGCATCTCCCTCTTATTATATGCTAACCAGGTCAGTGCAACCGAGTCCAGCTAAGCAGCCAACTACATTGGCTGAAAATCAAGTGAAAACTGTGAAGTATATAATGTCTGATAAAATTGTTGAAAGGTCCCAAGATTTTAGACTGTGTAGAAGCCATATCTCCTAAATCGGAATACTAGGTTGTTCATGTTTAGCCATCATAGCCAAAAACTGACCATTATGATCCTCCTGCTCAAAGGATTTCTGTTTATTTTTATATAGATCCATCCTCGTAGCCTCAGCCATAGGCAAATGCAGGGCCTGTTTACCATGGAGTAAAGTGTTAAAGTTGGCCTCTGATAGATCCGCCACATATTGGGCTGTTTTTTCATCCACTATTGCCTGCAGAGCATCACTATTTACTCATTGTGCCCTACTGACCGCCTTAATGGCAGATATATACTGTTCTCTGGTATAGGCCTTAAAGGCATCACATGTTATTACTGACGTGGAAGACCCCTGCATTAAATTCCCAGGTCCTCTGCTAAGAGGGACGGAAATTTTATTAGCCACATCTGAATGTGAAATACAGTGGGTTTCTCATCTCCACTGGACTGCATTCCAAAAGTGATGAAGAGGAAGTGTAAGCATTAGTGGGGTATGATCAGATAACCCACTAGGCAAATATTTGACACCTACCATATCCGCTAATATAGACCAATTAACGACAACTATGTATCTCTGGCCCCACAGGAGAAACACAACCAAAACATATTTACCCTGGGGGTCCCAGAATACATCATCCACTGTACATGGTAAAGATTTACTAATCAAGATCGAGACCCCTCTAGAGATCATAGAATGTGTAGCACGGTGAGCCTTCTGTACCCAAGGCTTCTTAAGTGCTAAAAGCTTGCTGTCCATAAGATGAGTTTTTTGGAGTAGCACTATATTTGGGGAATACATTTTCAAATATATAAATAATAATGCTCTTTTAATGGCCATTGAATTAAGGCCACGAACATTCCATGACAAAATAAAGAAGACCTCTTGGTCATGTGATGTCATCTAAAGAGTAAGAAATATGGTACTTTAGTAATTGCATTGCAGAATGCTCAAGTTTTAGACCTTAGACAATTAGGACAATTAAATGGACCTTATGTCCAGTCATAATTGATACAACAATAATGCATCAGCAGTGGTTTGCAATATCACATGACATATTCCAGAATGTTCTCAGTACTTCACCAATTACTGTGTTCTTTGTCTTTCATAGTAGTTCCAGTGCATCTGAAAAGTATTCACAGTGCTTCACTTTTTCCACATTTTGTTATGTTCGAGCAATATTTCAAAATTTATTAAATTCATTATTTTCCTCAAAATTCTACAAATAATACCCCATAATGACAATGTGAAAGAAGTTTGTTTGAAATCTTTGCAAATGAATAAAAAAAAAAAAAAAAAAATCCCATGCACTTAAGTATTCACAGCCTTTGCTCAATACTTTGTTTAAGCACCTTTGTCACCAATTACAGCCCCAAGTATTTTTGAGTATGATGCTACAAGCTTGGAACACCGATTTTTAAGCAGTTTCTCCCATTCTTCTTTGAAGGACCTTTCAAGCTCCATCAGGTTGGATGGGGAGCGTCGTTGCAAAGCCATTTTCAGATCTCTAAAGAGATGTTCAATCTGGTTCAAGCCTGGAATCTGGCTGGGCCACTCAAGAACATTCACAAAGTTTTCCCGTAGCCACTCCCTTGTGATCTTGGCTGTGTGCTTAGGGTCGTTGTCCTGTTGGAAGCTGAACCTTCGCCCCAGTCTGAGGTCCAGAGCTCTCTGGAGCAGGTTTTCATCAAGAATGTCTCTGTATATTGCTGCACTCATCTTTCCTTTGATCCTGACTAGTCTTCAAGTTCCTGCCGCTGAAAAACATCTCCACAGCATAATGCTGCCACTACCAAGCTTCACTGTAGAGATGATACTGGCCAGGTGATGAGCGGTGCCTGGTTTTCTCCAGACATGATGCTTGCCATTCAGGCCAAAGAGTTCAATCTTTGTTTCATCAGACCAGAGAATTTTGTTTCTCATGGTCTGGGAGTTCTTCAGGTGCCTTTTGGCAAACTCCAGGCGGGCTGTCATGTGCATTTTACTGAGGAGTGGCTTCTGTCTGACCACTCTACCATACAAGCCTGGTTGGTGGAGTGCTGCAGAAATGGTTGTTCTTCAGAAAGGCTCTCCTCTCTCCACAGAGAAACACTAGAGCTATGTCAGAGTGACCATCAGATCTTGGTTTCCTCCCTGACTAAGGCCCTTCTCCCCCAATCACTCAGTTTGGCTGGGTGGCCCGCTCTAGGAAGGGCCCTGGTGGTTCAAAACTTCCAAACCTCTTCTATTTATGGATGATGGAGGCCACTGTGCTCATTGGGACCTTCAATGCTGCAGACATTTTTGTGTACCCCTCCCCAGATCTGTGCCTCGATACAATCCTGTCTTGGAGGTCTGCAGATAATTCCTTTGACTTCATGGCTTGGTTTGTGCTCTGACATGCACTGTTAACTGTGTGGACCTTATACAGATTTCAAACAAACTTCTTTCACGTTGTCATGAGGAAAATAATTAATTGAATCCATTTTGGAATAAAGCTGTAACATAACAAAATGTGGAAAAAGTGAAGCGATTTGAATACCTCCCGGATGCAATGTACATTAAGGGCTTGTTTAGACGTGCATTGATTATGAACAATAGCATTTTATGACATGTTTTTGTTGTGTTTTTGAAGTGTTGAAAAAGCTTGTTAAATGCCCATTAAAGGGTTATGTTTCTAGTGTGAAGTGCTTAACTACTTAAATACAGGCACTTCCTCCCCAAGCCATTTTTCAGCTTTCAGCACTGTCACACTTTGAACGACAATTGCGTGGTAATGCTACACTGTACCCATGTGAAATTGTTGTCATTTTCTTCACACAAATAGAGCTTTCTTTTGGTGGTATTTAATCACTCCTGTTTTTTTTTTCCTAAGGACCAAAAATTTGGAAAAAAAATTTTTTTCTTAGTTTCTGTCCGTAAATTTTGTAAATAACTAATTTTCTCCTTCACTGATGGGCACTGATGAGGCAGCACTGATGGAAACTGATAGGCTGCACTGATGGGCACTGATGAGGTGGCACTTATGGGCACTGATGAGTCAGCACTTATGGGCACTGATGAGTCAGCACTTATGGGCACTGATTAGGTGGCACTGATGAGGAGGCATGCATATGCTCCACTTTTGGGCACTGATAGGTGGCACTGATATGTGGCACTGATGGGTGATAGGCGGCACTGATGGGTGGCACTGGTGGGCACTGATAGGCGGCATGGATAGAAGACACTGATGGGCATTGATGGGTGGCATTGATGGGCAGCAGTGATGAGCATTGGTGGGCAGAAGTGATGGGCATTGATGGGCAGCACTGATAGCCAGCACTGGCTGGCATCACTGATGGCCACTGATTGCTGGCACTTGTGGGCACAGATTGGTGCTAATTGTGAGCTCTGTGGCATTGATTGCTGGCAGTGGCATTGCTGGCACCGGTGGGCACCTAATTGTAATCAGGTCACTGTCCTAGCAACACGGCGCGGCCACGATCGCTGCACTGCGCGCCCCCGGGGGCGTGCGAGAGCGGTCGTTATGGGAGGCCGTCATATAACGTCCACCCAGAACAAGAGCCTCACCGCTCAGCTGTCATTTGGCAGTGGGCGGGTGGCAAGTGATTAAAGGGGATGTTACGTAAAGGAAATTATCTACTTTGAGGCGTGTCTAGGCTGTGGTGTGATATTAGATACTTTTTGTGATATCCCTTCAAGATGGATTTGATCTTTTTTACACTTAGCTTGGTCCAGTGACACTTTTCTGACAGAAAAAGCTTTGCCACTAGCAAAAATGCTCAATGCCTCAGCAATTGACTGACCACTGCCTCCCGCTGCTTTCAATCACAGCTAGTGGGGGGTCAATAAACACACATAGCAGGGCTATGGGTGCTGGCGGGGAACCCAGGAAGAAGAGGATTGGGGCTGTTCTCTGCAAAACCATTGCACAGAGCAGGTAAGTATAACTTTTTTTTTCACATTTAGTATAACTTTAAAGTGCAGTTATGGCGCCTTACCATGGAAATTAATGGAGGCGGCTCATAAACATCAATGTCTATTGAAAGCCACATGCTGCTTAATTTTCTACCATTCCTATTTGTACTGTACTGTTTAATGCCAAGTGTAATATTCATAGCAGCCTTTGAAGGGCGGTTATAAAGCTTTAAAAATGCTGCATAAATGCCACTTAAACACTTTGACGCACGTGTAAAAGAGCTCAAAGGGAAAAACTATAAATAGAATGTGCCCCTAATTTTACTGGAAACTTGAAAGAAATACTGGTTTAAATTGTTACCTTCTTTTTTAGTCCTCATTCACATGCAGTCCCATTCATATCAATTAGGATGAAGAGGCTGCACAGACACAGCCACTGCTCCAATTGCATGTCCCTGAACACAAACAGGTGTTCTCTTAAGTGCGCACATGTGAACAAGGTCTTTAGCTGTCAGCATGCTGGCCATAAAAATCCAGCAGACATTGCATGCTTTGCTAAATAATTACTTAATGTAGAACTATAGGCAAAACTTTTTTTTTTTTTTCATTTTGGATAGGGTAAGGAAGAGTTATAACCCCTGTCAGTTTATTTTTTGCTATCTGTGTTCTATTGGCGGGATTTACCTTCAATTTCCGTCCCACAGCCAAAATAGAAAGTGAGGGGAACTCCCTGCAAATAATGTGAATTCCTTGGGGACCCCCTGGTCTCCGGAGCTAGTGTCCCCAATGGAAAATTTCCCTTCTATTACTTTTCTGGGGACAACCCACATTTTTGGGTTTTCTTTTACTTTCACTTTCGATGATAATGGTAAACAGGACAACTAGAGAGGGTAAATCTCCATAACAGGGCCGCAGACAGTAATAAAAACTAGAAAACAAAAAAAAAAAGACAAGTATTCTAATCCTTCTGCACTCTGTCCAAAACAAAAAAATAATAATTGCCTTGAATTATACTTTAACGTCTTCTACTCTCTGTCCTAAATGCACATTGTCCATTTTATTATTTATTAGATGTACTTATATAGTGCCATCAATTTACGCTGCAATTCACATATATATTATACATTCACATCAGCTCCTGCTCTCAAGAAGCATACAATCTAAGGTCCTTAACCACTTGCCGCCCGCCCTATAGGCAATTGACGGCTGCAAAGTGGTTTCATAATCCCCCGGGGGCGCGCATTGCGGCGATCGTTGTTGCAGGGTGTCAGTCTGACACCCGGCAACTACGATCTCGGTAAAGAGTCTCCGACGGAGACTCTTTACCACGTGATCAGCCGTGTCCAATCACGGCTGATCACAGTGTAAATGGGAAGAGCCGGTGATCGGCTTTCCCTCACTCGCGTCTGTCAGACGCGAGTAGAGGAGAGCCGATCGGCTGCTCCTCTGACAGGGGGGGTCTGTGCTGATCGATTATCAGCACAGCCCCCCCGAGGATGCCCACACTGGACCACCAGGGACGCCACCAGACCACCAGGGAAAAGGTAATCTTTCCTAGACCACCAGGGATGCCAGTCAGCACAATGGATGCCAATCAGTGCCCATAATGGATGCCAATCAGTGCCCACAATGGGCATCACTGATTGGCATGCATTATTGTTTGGCACTGATTGGCATCCATTACTATAGTATAACACCAATGCCGCCTATGAGTGCCCACCTGTGCCGCCTATGAGTGCCCACCTGTGCCGCCTATCAGTGCCCACCTGTGCCGCCTATCAGTGCCCACCCATGCCCATCTGTGCCGCCTATCCATGCCCATCTGTGCCGCCTATCCATGCCCATCTGTGCCGCCCATCTGTGCCGCCCATCCATGCCAATCCGTGCCAGCTATCAGTGCCAATTTGTGCCACCTATCAGTGTCCGTCCGTGTCGCCCATCCGTGTCGCCCATCAGTGCCGCCCATCAGTGCCGCCTATCAGTGCCGCCTATCAGTGCCACATATCAGTGTCCATCAATGCCACCTCATCAGTGCCACTTCATTGGTGCCACATTGGTGCCCATCAGTGCCGCCTTATCCATGCCCATCAGTGTAGCCCCATCAGTGCCCATCAGTGAAGGAGAAAACGTACTTATTTACAAAGTTTTGAAACTGAAACAAAAAAAAACAAAATTTTTGGTATTTTTTTATTTGTAGCGCAAAAAATAAAAACTGTAGAGGTGATCAAATACCACCAAAAGAAAGCTCTATTTGTGGGAAAAAAATTATAAAAATTTCATTTGGGTACAGTGTAGCATGACCGCGCAATTGTCATTCAAAGTGCGACAGCGCTGAAAGCTCAAAATTGGTCTGGGCAGGAAGGTGTTTAAGTGCCCTGTATTGAAGTGGTTAACCACTTTCAGACCGGACCATTTTGCAGGCCAATGACCAGACCACTTTTTGCATTTCGGCACTGCTTCACTTTAACTGACAATTGCGCGGACGTGCAACGTGGCTCCCAAACAAAAGTGACGTCCTTTTTTTCCCACAAGTAGAGCTTTCTTTTGGTGGTATTTGATCACCCCTGCGGTTTTTATTTTTTGCGCTATAAACAAAAATAGAGCGACAATTTTGAAAAAAAACGCATTATTTTTTACTTTTTGTTATAATAAATATCCCCCAAAAATATATAAAAAACATTTTTTTCCCTCAGTTTAGGCCGATACGTATTCTTCTACATATTTTTGGTAAAAAAAATCGCAATAAGCGATTATTGATTGGTTTGCGCAAAAGTTATAGCGTTTACAAAATAGGGATAGATTTATAGCATTTTTATTAATAATTTTTTATTATTTTTTTTTTTACTAGTAATGGCGGTGATCAGCGATTTTTATTGTGACTGCGACATTGTGGGGGACATCGTCGTGCGCTGGTCGGGAACCGGTTAACTTACATTCATACATACACACGCTAGGGACAAGTTTGACAAGAGACAATTAACCTACCAGCATGTTTTTGGAGTGTGGGAGGAAACCGCAGGACCCGGAGGAAACCCACACAGGCACAAGGAGAACATACAAATTCCAGGCAGGTAGTGCTGTGGTTTGGCTTCAAACCGATGACCCTAGTGCTGCCAGGCAGATTTAAAATTAACTTGCATTATAAGCACATGAAAATGCATAATTATTAATAATGTATGTGAAGTACACAGAAAACTAAAAATCCAGCCTATATGTTTAATAGAAAAAAAAATAAAAAATAAAAAACATGTACTTTCTTGTATCTGGAAAAATTGAGAAAGGTGCCTATAGGGTTAATAGCAGTATAGATACAAAATGACTCACCAAAAATAAAATGGAAATAACCATCTTCAGTTATGTGCACAATATTAAAATGTATACATTTTTATATTTTCCTTGATTATTATTCATATTTATATGTTGCTTTACTTGCCTTTTAAAGTGAATAGTTTGGCTATTCATTATAATTAGTTAAAGGTATGTTACCCTTGCTTACTACAAAATATACATTGGAACCGTGCCTAACTTTTGCCATATACCTGAACTACCGAGGTACACAGAATGTCACTAGGGTCATCAAATGGAACTGTAAATTGCTAGGCAAACTGGGCTCTTGGCAGTTTAGACAATCTAATAACTCTTTTTTTTCCCCTCTATTTATTAATGTCCAACACAGTCCCAGTAAAGTAAATTGCCTTTTGTATAATGGCTTTAGTTCATATCAACATGCTGAATTGGTAGCACATGGCAGCACCAGTTAAAATTTCACACCAGTGCACACACATGCAAACCTCCCAACCATACTGGATTCTGCAGCACTGATCTGAGATTTTAACAAAATCCCAGCAACCTACACTCCCACTGAAAGTCACTTTCAGATCCAGGTGAAGGCAGAAGAGGCACCAAACAGCTTCAGGTGACAAGATGCAGAGGAAAGCATTTGGGGAGACAGCATCTTTTGCCTTCCCATTTTCTGACTGCCAAGGCACAGGGCAGAGTCCCAACTTCTCAGCTCTCTGATGGCAAAGGGGAGACAGAAGTTATGTTCTGCAGGGATGGTAGAGAGGTGACAGGAATAATGTTCTGCAGATATGGGGGTGAAAGGTCACAATGCCCCTTTCTATTAACCCTTAAAGTGGTTGTAAACCCTTACAAACTACTTTGACCTACAGGTAAGCCTAGATTAAGGCTAACCTGTAGGTCCAAGAAATATCTCCTAAACCTATACGGTTTAGCAGATATTTACCTGAAGACAGGCACCGCTGTCTACGGCGCATGCACCGTAGACAGCGGCGTGCAGGTGCAATGGGTAAGCTGCAGATCGTCATCGCTGCTCCGGCGCTGTGAGACCCACCAAGAAGATGGATGCTCGGAACTACAGGGGACAGTGGTGACTTCGCTGGCTCCTGTGTCAGGTAAGTGACACATAATGGACTACTATGCGATGCATAGTAGTCCATTATGCTTTACCTTTGCCGGGAATCAAAGAGGAAGTAAACCCATCAGGGTTTACTTCCTCTTTAAATTTGGGGGAAAAAATGAACTATACCTATTCTTAAAACTGTTCACTTCCTCCTCCTCCTACTTATTTGACCTAAAGGATGTGAGCAGCTGATTCCAGGGGTAGGAGGACCACCAACAATAGCTGGGCCATGGGAGCCTTTGTGTGATATAATTTTTCCTGAAATTAACAACCTTACACAGAAACACGTGACTGGACCATAATGGATAAAAATAGGTAAGTACACACATTTTTTTTATACAGAGTATGCAGGATAAGTAGGAGGATTGGAGGGAACATTTTATGAAGAGTTAAAGTTAGGCTTTTCTTCCACTTTAACCCCCAATATGTGCAAGTGGGCAAGGTGCATGGGGGCAATGTATGCAGGGGAAAAAGCTACCAGGGGAAATTGGGACAGTGCATTCAGGGAAAAAGAAGAAAGTGTATAATCAGTGAATTTAAGCTCCTGGAGCAGGTGCCTTCCGGCCCTTTAAGGGGTTTAAGATACCGGGAGGAGGGGCAGGGTTTATGATCACATGATCAGAAAGCCCCCAATCGGAAGTAGCGATTGGGGGCTTTCCGTTAGTTGCCGGTTAACTGTTATCAACACAGCTGTTTTTCCAATATTTCATGCAAATATGTGGCCGCTCAGTGAGAAGGCCCACCCGCCGAGAGGCTGCATATTTGCGTGCAGCTAGCGCCAAGAGGTTAATTTTCAAGCTTCTTTATTGTTTCTAATCCAATTTTTTTACGCCATGGCCAATATTTAATTAAGTTTAACCCCCTCTATTTTTGGTATTTTTGTTGCGGTGCACAATGTGCATCTCAGGTCAGGGCCTCTCTAATGTGTCTCTCAATCTCAAGTTCGAAAGTTGGGAAGTATGCATTATGTGCTATATGTTTTGTGCTGTGTAGTGTGCATGAGCCCCAAATCAACTTCCTCCTCCACACACTGTTAAAAGTAAATTTTGGGTATATACGTTGGTAACATTACGCTACCACAAGTACAGCCAATACCAACTTAAAGTGGTTGTAAACCTAGTTATACCACTTGTACCTACAGGTAAGCCTATAATAAGGCTTACCTGTAGGTACTGTAAATATCTCCTAAATCGGCACAGTATTTACCATATATGCTTGCGCCAACATCATCAGCACATGCATTGTGAAGGAACGGCCCTCCGTGCCGTTTATTCACTAGCAAGTTCTGTGACTGACAGCTCCCGCGCGAATGCGTGGCCCCGAAAAGGAAGAGGCGCAAATATGGATGCGGCCACCAGCGGGGGCAACGCTGATTTCATTTGCAGGTAAGTGCCACATAATGGGCTAGTGTGCGATGCATACTAGCCCATTATGCTTTTTACTTTGCAGGGGAAAAAAAGAGGAAGTAAAACCCATCAGGGATAAATGGATTGGCTTGGCGGTTTACCTGAATATCGACCAGGGATTAGCTGAGGGGATATTAACAGGCAGGGTGGGATCTGGATTCTCCCACCCACTATGTCCCAGGATCCCCTGGGATTCAGGGTGAGAGAATTCAGCCCAAGCCAAAAGAGCCCAGAGTAGACCTGTTAACTGACTGGTGCTTACCCAAAACCTGAATAATTTCAGCCAGTTGCTATTTTTTGTCAGCTGAAGGTTTCTAATGCTACCTCCATGCTTGGTCAATTATTCCCCAATCCAGCTGAAAATGACATAATTAAATGACAACCCCCCATGTTCCTCTTATGTTTATATGTGCCTTTATACAAAACTTTAATGTTTGCAAACAAGTGTTGGGGGGGGGATAGAATCACAGCCAGGTTTTTATTTCTCTCTGAGTGCCCATTTGAAAGATATTCTCTACTCCAGGAAGACAGACCAGAATGTGAAGGGAAATAGACCTAATAAAGACACAGACAACAATAAAAACGCATTTTGAACAAGTTGATAAATAGAGGCAATCACTGTTGAAGCATCACATTGTTGGTAAAGCTGAGGCTTCCCCGGGTGCAGGAGCTTTTTGGAACCATAGACATAATTTTGAAAAACAATCAAAAGTGTTGTATACATATATTGATGACTACTTATGTTATTTGTTAATGTTTGTTAGTTTGAGATCCGTAACAAGTCAGCCTTAAAGTAGAATCAAGCTTTTATTATTTATATATATATATATATATATATATATATATATATATATATATATATATATATATATATATATATATTTTTTTTTTTTCCCCTACTTCTGTATGGAAGAAAAAGGTGCCCACGCTTTCCTTATCCCTTAGGCCTCTTCAGGAATAAAACGCAACCACTGGGGGAGAGGGTACATCTTGCGCAGTGTGCTTACAGTACAGGACAGAATGGGGTGCACACACTCCATTAAGTGAGCATGTAGCAATCTGGAAAGAATATCACTAGAAGAAGTAGAAACTTTCATGGCATAAGCAGACCAGACCAGCAAGAAGACTACAGAAATCGGTATGTTTAGGGGATTTTTTGTTCTTTTAAAATATCAGGAGGAAGGGGTGAGGGGCATCGGAGACATGTTTTATTTACAGCTAGAGTTCTACTTTAATGTTTTATGTTATCAGCAGTGTTATGTTACAGGGGGCCTAATAGAGGCTGCCTGCTATGGGGACTATTGAACAGAAAGTTTGGTGTGTGGATGTTAGTTTACCTCCCACCTTGTGATTAACAAAATAAAGAAGCAGCAATAGACTTATGAATTCATTTCTCTGCTCTCCACCTGTTATTATATGTGAATACAGGACATCTACTTGGCCTCAAGTATTGCCCCTTCCTCTCACAGTCTGAGTGCAGTTATAGGGGGAATTATGCTGAAAGTTGCTGAAATATTTATACTCAGTTTCTTCCTGAGGTGCGCAAGCACCCTCTACCACATCCACATGTTAATATGTACATATAATATATAAATTAAATTCAAAAATACATAATCAATAAAAAAGAAAAATGAAAAGAAACAGTCCAAGTGTCAGAAATTCCTCTTATCAAGAATTGATAATAAAGTTATATCATCAGATCTGGTTCACCGCCAATGAATTGGGAAAATCCTTGCATCAAAAGCCACCACCACAATGATATAAATCTATGCTTACCAGCTATATATGACCAAAAGGTCACAAAGGGCCCATTCAAGTTGCATTGGAGTCACCACACTTCCCTTGGCTTAATTCTCGAGATGATCAGGATCCTTACAAGAATGGTCTGCAGCTCACCATTCCAGCAGCATTCCTGTTCACCAGATGGGGCTTTTTTATTGTTGATAAGAGGACTTTTTGACACGTGGACTATTTCTTTTCAATTTTCTTTTTTATTGATTATGTATCTTTTAACAGTGACTACGATTCACTGTGAAGAATATCTCATAGTAGAGCTGCTGCTTCTATAAGATTAAGTTTAAGTTTAAGATTGTTAAAATATTTAAAGGTTTAAATTTCACATGAGTGTGGTTTCTTTCTTATTATTCAAATATTTATACTTTTAAAGGAGATCTATGGTCACAGCACTTTCATTTAATTAACATCAGCATTGTAATAACAATACAAACAATAATTATATTTGGCAAACCAATATCCACTTACTTGAAGAATCTCTTTTCATGTTGTGTGTCTTGCCTGTCTGCGGACCATCTCTTTCCACAACTTCCTGAATTCCCTGCATGCTTTGCAGCTTTTCCTCTGCTGTTTCATTTCTAAAGACTACATATCCCATGGTACCTTGCTGGCTGCAAAAAGTGATTCCTGTACTGACTCTAACTTCTGAAACTCTTCCTCCTCTGTAGTTCGAAGGCAGACTCAGTGAATTGTGTGACAGAGACGTGCCTACAGATGGGGCATTGTGAAATTGTGTCACAGAAGTCTAGAACATAAATGTGTGGGGATCTTCCCAAAGTAAGTTTATAAACTTCAAGATCATGCAGATTAATAGGAGCAGGCTACAAATAATTAAAATACAATGTGGAAATAAATATATGGTTGTAAATGTCAACCATAGATGGCATAAAACTGCATCCATAGTGTTTCTTAATATCTGCAGAGAGTTCAACTTTAAGAAAGATTGTAATATAGGCTCAAAAGCTCTTTAAAGTGTAAGTAAACCCCCCTATTGTTTTCAGCCAAGGAAGCTGTCATCTTTTCCTCTGTTTAATCTACAACTGCCATGATGCTGCACATGTGATCAATTTAGACACCAGCCATTGGATGGCTTGACAGATTGTTTGCGAGCACAACCAATGGTAGTGTTACATTTCCGGCACGTGCCGGAAATTAAACTGTTTTATGGATGGGTTTACTTCCGCTTTAAGCACAAAGAAGCAAAAATAAATTAAACCTGGACTTAATGCACAAATAATCACAAATCTGTATTTATTAATGCATCATTAAATGCATTTCTTTAATTGCAGACAGTGTAGGTACCTAAATGTAACTTGGAATCAGTACAAATAGCATACTTACAGTAGAGAGTATTTACTGTCCCATCACAGGGAGGGGAGGAGGTCTATAAGTGAAGGGGAAACTGCAGCAAAGGTCCTTTCCCCTAACGACCAGGAATGTGTTGTGTGGAAAAACTGTGTATATCTCAAGACTAGATGGAAAGAAATATAAATTCCTTAGCTGGTGCGTGTTTAGCTGTTTGACTGGATTTCAGCTTTAACTTATTACAGTAAGCGAGTTCTAAATCTTCTATTGGCATTTAGAAGAAAAGCAGACCTTCAAAGAGATTCCTCCACTGAGTTTCAACAAAGTGTGAAACAACCATAAAAAGAAGGGGTTTTCCAGATTTTCTATACCAGTGACATTTCTCATATTCTTAATAACTACTTACATCTTCGCCTCTTGGTAATCCGGCTCCTGAGTTCTTAATGTCAAAGAGCAATATTTAAAAGCTTTGGAGATTTTGTCCAGCTGTCAGAGACATTTGGTCTGGGTGTTTCCCTGGAGAGAAGTGCCATCCATATATTCAGCCAGCACAAAAACTTTTGTCAGGGAACTGTTGGAGCGTATGAAAGGAAAATTGCAATGATAGATCATTTTTTTTATGACAAAGGATGAATTGGCATCATTAGGTGGTAAATGAACTATTGAAAGAAAAGACCGTTCTGACATTATTAAACCAAAAAGAAAAATTTTACAGACTCGTGGCCTTACCACGGCTTGCTATATTTCTTTGTCTACAGTTCACTCTGTCTAAACAGTTATTTAGCAATAAAAGCAAAGTGCCCTCATTTTAGCTGTCCATAGCATCAGAAAAATGCACATTTATGAAAGAAATGATAGATTGAGCAAGATGAGATTTGAAAAATAGATTTTACATAATAGTTATCTATAAATCTCAGAGCCTATCAGAACTCAAAAATGGTTTATGTGCTTGCTACCAACTTAAATATACTCAATTTTTTTTCTTTGTTCATGTGAAACTGCTTTTTAATTAGGAATAGTTTAAGTGAAAAATGTGTGGATGACCGTAAAACTTATAATTCACTTTATAACACTTTTGAACAAATGAAGCATGGAAAGTAAAAAAAAGTAATAGTAGCTTTGTATCATAATCAAAGATGTTAAATTGACACATATTTTGTCTTCGGATAAAGCATTAGCATAATTTTTTTGTTTACAAGTTCCTACATTTTTTCAAACCATTGTACACTCAGGATTGGAAATCTTTATAGCACCTTTTCACAACAGTTGGTTAACCAACACAGAACAAATGTTTTATGCAGTCCCGCTGGACTAACAGCTATGCAATTTTTTTATAAATAGACCCTCTTGTGATCCACAACATTGGGTCCAAAAAAAAAACGCCACACAGCTCCAGGTCCTTCAGTTACCATAGAGGAGACTGAAAAATGTGATCATTGGAAGTCTAATGCCCTATACACACGGTCGGACTTTCCGACCTCAAAATCCGTCTGATTTTTTCTCACTAATTTTGGTCAAAACTTGTCTTGCATACACGCGGTCGCACAAAGAAAATCAGAAAATCCGATCGGTCGGAACGAGGTGACATAAAACAAAAACGACGTCTCCAAATTTTTTCTGAGCATGCGTGGCACTTTGTGCATCAGAATTCTCTACACATGATCGGAAAAAGTCCGATCCGATTTTGTTGTCGGAAAATTTTAGATTCAGCTCTCAAACTTTTTCCAACGATAGAGCCCACACACGATCGGATTTTCCGACAACATAATCCGATCTGACTTTTTCCATCGGAATTTCCAACCGTGTGTATGGGGCATACGGCCTTATTCACATTGACTGTACTTGCTTTTTTATGTTTTTATAGGACATTTCTAAACACATATAAATACTGAAATAAATTAATTTTAAGGATATCATTCACATTTTACATTTAGCTGAATTTAGCTTAGCTATGTTTAAAAAAAGAAATAGAATTCTGTGCTTCCAGGGGGCAGATGTAATTGCACAAACATTGTGTGAACCTGATCCTGGGAAGCATATACAGAGTAATTTATGTAAACGTCCTCAATAATTTCTCTTGTATTTAAATAAACCAAATACAGTAAGCTAATGTGAATTTAGCCTAGGAGGAATTTACACCACAGAGAGTAACTTTCCCGTAAAGATTTTTTTTAAATTTCATTTTAAAAGTGATTTTTAGATTTATGCAGTAGACCTTCACTGGATCTGTTTTTTCAAAGGCCATTTAATGGGTAACACTTTAGCATTGATTGTTCTAGGGATAAATACAAGGTTTTACATAATTAAAAAAGCTCTTGCACCTTTAAATTAGTCACACATGTTTTGGAATGTTTAGCTCATATGACAAAGTGCAAAAAAATTTAGTTAATGATATCAAATATAACTTTAACAGGAGCGAAAAAGCTTGAACTTTTCACATTCCTATTACCAGCATTCAAATAGAAAGCAATTGTTGGTTAAAGCCTCACCATGTGTCGTTACATGAACTATGCATTCACTGTTTAGTAATCTTGTATCTATTTATTAAACTCTGGAGACCATTTTCTAATAAAATGCCTTGGACAGATTTAGACCTAAACCATGGCTTTATTGACTAAGTGCCCTATTACCATCTTTTCTGCAGTAAACCTGATTTACACCCTAACCTGTCTGACCTTTTCTCTAGCTGTCCATAAATTTCAAAGATTGCCTGCTACTTCTCTTACTGCCTCTCCTAAAAGATTTAAGCTAACACACTTTGGTAATGCGTTAGAAAAATGTACTTGTCATCAATTGATGCCAGTTAATCTAGATGTGGACAGCTGCAGTGGTAATACGTGGACAGGATCCACTCTGCTCACTGTCACATTAGTCAACAACAACTCAGAGCAACATTACGGTGCATTAGGAATGACCAAGAAGTTCCAATTTGTCAAGTTTGTTTAAATGTTTCTAAGAATTAGTTTCTTTTGCAGAAATAATTTACAAAAGAAAATGGTTCAGACATTGGATTCCATATTCATTCCAAGCTACTGGTAAAACACAGAATATGGAGTGGCATAAACCTGTTCTATCAGCCACCTCTTAACACCAATTCATTTATTTTCTGTGTGTAGTAGAAGTATAACTAAAAACATCAAGACTCCAATTTAAGACAAGGGAAATCCATCCCAACCCAGTATTAGACAAGAATTTGCAGGCAACTGATACATTTAACTACAGTATATGACCACTTAGCATTTTCTAAATTATAAACACATTCATCTACAGCAGGGAGTGATATATACCGCATATATATATATATATATATATATATATATTACAAAAAAAGCTTCACAATGTTATAAGAGTTCACAATGTTATAATAAAAAAAAAATCTATCTATCTATCTATATATATATATACACACAGTATCTCACAAAAGTGAGTACACCCCTCATATTTTTATAAATATTTTGTCATACCTTTTCATGTGACAACACAGAAGAAATGACATTTTGCTACAATGTGAAGTAGTGGGTTTACATCTTGTATAACAGTGTAAATTTGCTGTCCCCTCAAAATAACTCAAAACACAGCCATTAATGTCTAAACCGAGGGCAACAAAAGTGAGTAAATTGGACCCTATTAGCCCTTTTCCCTCCTGGTGTCATGTGACTATATATATATATATATATATATATATATATATATAGATATATATCTTTATATATAAAGGGCCAGCGCCGCAATGTTCACCTTCCCTAACAGTCTTCTCAGGCCTGTAAATAACTGTAATGTTCAGGTAACATCCTGCTGAAACAGAATAAAATCAAGCTTCATCCAGGTAATTAAGTTATATCTCAATTCACTTAATACAATGAGGGATGTATTGGCTATTTGTAGCTAGGAGATATATTTGACTTTTTTACTACTAGTGATGGGCTCGGGCGTGTTCGCACAGCCATGTGCAGAGCCCGCCAGGAACTCAGCATGGCGCTGCGCTAATCACAGGCAGTGAGACATTTTCTCGATGCGCTGCTGCAGAGATGGGGCAATGTCTCATTGCCTGTGATTAGCGCAGCGCTGCGCCGACTTCCTGGCGGGCTCTGCACATGGCTGTGCGAACACGCCTGAGCCCATCACTGTTCACTACAGCCTGCCTGTATGAGAAGGGGAAGTGAAACAAATTATGTCTGCTGTATAATTAATTAGAATTATTTTCGGGCAACTAAAAATGCTCCACAATTCAGTGCCTCGATAGCTTCTATGGTCCAATAATTCACTTTTATCCGGATGTGTTCCAGCTTTTTTAGGCAGTACATGTATTGGTATCTGGGCTATACCTTTGCAGTCTACAGACTACAGTCAGTCAGTACCCTAATATAGATGCAAGGAGACATGTTTATATATTTTAGTATCCTCATACATTCAAAAATATTGAGGCTGGTTTACTAAATGATTTGAGAATGTTCACACCAAAATGTGGGAAGAGTGACTTCAAATATCCAGTCATGTGATTTGATTCCATCTGCCCATGATTGGATAGTTAAAGTTATACTTCCCACATTTTATTGCATTCTCAATTTTTTTTAGTAAAGCCTCATACACACAATGCGATTGTTGGCAGACTGTTGTCCTAAAATCTTACCGTTAGTACACTCCCTTTGACAATTGTTGTCCAACTTTCAACCAACAAATGTTGGATGCCGGGCTAGTAAATTTTCGACAGACAATGGTCTGTTGTCAGATTTTCGTATGGTCAGTACACAAATCCGTCACACAAAAGTCGAAATTACATACACACATGCTCAGAATCAATGCTCACCAAACACAAAATTAGCAGAAGGGGCCCAAAGGGTGGCACTCAAGAGCTGAAATTCCTTGTAATAGTATGTCACTACTTTCGTGTTTTTTGCACGACAATTGTGTACCGTTAGTATGCAAGACAAGACCCTGGCACAAGTCCTTTTGACAAAAATCAGACCCTCGGTTGGCCAACAATCGCATTGTGTGTAAAAGGCTTAAATTAGCCTCACCAAGTGGACTTAAGAGTGAACTGAAAATGGATTCCTGACTATTTAAAAACATAAAGTACTCTTACCAATGGATAGTATGGAGTAGGGAAGTGTTTGAATTATTGTTAGTCTTTTTATTCTACTATTTGTCCTTGTGATGACTGTCACTAGGACTGAAAGTGAGGAAAATACAAAATTTCAATTTGTCCTCAGAACAAAAATAGATGGTAAATCTTGTAACAGAAATACTTGTTTCAGTGAAACTGCCTAAGAGGGGATTCACCTCTTGCTACTGTTTGTGTCAACAGTATGAAAAGTGAAAGGAAAATTTCTTAAATGAGACACAGATGGCAGAAAAAAAACTCAAAGAGGTTTAACCGTAGGTGTGCACAAACTATTGCATTTGTTTGTGCCCCCCCCCCCCCCAAGCTCAAACAAACATGCATGTGAGTGTGTATGTATATATATATATATATATATATATATATATATATATATATATATATATATATACACTGTATATGCTGTACACAGACATATACATTCTTATAAATAAATGTAAAACAAACATTTTAAATTGTGTTAAGACATGGACAGTGTCAGTAGGGCAGTGGGCTTTGTCAGTAAGGCAGAGGATGGTGTCAGCGAAGCAACAGTATTAAGCAATTTTTTATTTTCTTTTTTTTTATTACTTTTTACAATTTTATTTTTTAAATTATTTTTTACATTATTCTTTTTTATTTACTATAAGGGGGTAGTACACACCTGGCACACCCTGTGTGCATGCCTATGGATTTAACCATAATTTCTTATCCACAATTTTAGAAAAGTTATAATTTTAGAAAAATTTTACAATGCATCCCTGAGTAAAAAAACACAACCTTTCCCAATTCTACAAATACTATCCAGAAAACATTATTAGTATCCTGAAGTGGGAAAGTCCACTAAATGTACCTTTATTATTTGTCTTGTATAATTCAGCATGGCCACATTCCACCAGCTTCTGGTTAGGACTGTTTCATTTTGAGCAAATTCCTTTCTTAGATTTTTACCAAACAACTAAATTCTAAAGATACGTGTATTATTAATCTTTGA
This sequence comes from Lithobates pipiens, assembly GCF_037356315.1. Taxonomy (NCBI): domain Eukaryota; kingdom Metazoa; phylum Chordata; class Amphibia; order Anura; family Ranidae; genus Lithobates; species Lithobates pipiens. The sequence continues at coordinate 5,026,057 of NW_027507718.1, forward strand.
GCAACTTAAATGGGATAGTTATAGAGATTCTGGGGGCCGTGGGGGGTCTGTATTTCTAAGGGTATTTTTTCACTTATGTATATCGAGCCCACAAAAGTACAATTTTGTGGGCTCGATATACATAGGTGAAAAAATAACCCTAGAAATACAGACCCCCACCATCCCCAGAATCTCCATAACTATCCTATTTAACATCTAACAACATAAAGCAAAATCTCAATGTCTTCATCCACTATTTATTCCACTATTTTTTCTAACTTGTACAGACAGTATAAAATGGATGACCTGGTTAGTTTTTGTAAATATCACAAATTATATTTAATTTTCAAATATACACTTATGAGGCCCAACGTGTATGTACTCAATGCCCCTGGAATTAAAAGTGCTTAATAAGCAAACTCTAAATTTCATGAAAGACAACTTCAAGAAAGTTGAATAAAAATCAATCCACCAGGCTGGTTCTGGCTTGCATTACATTATGATTTTTAGTATGCGTTTGTATCTGAATGCATTGACTGTGTTTTACACTTTTGGTATCCAAGACAATGGGGTTGATTTACTAAAGGCAAATCCACTTTGCACTACAAGTGCACTTGGAAGTGCAGTTGTTGTAGATCTAAGGGGAAGATCTGAAATGAATGGAAACTCTGATGATTTTATCATCCAATCACGTGCAAGCAAAAATGCTGTTTTTTATTTTCCTTGCATGTCCCCCTCGAATCTACAGTGACTGCACTTCCAAGTGCACTTGTAGTGCAAACTGGATTTACCTTTAGTAAATAACCCCCATGGTGTTATTATGTTACTCTTTTCTATTTACCGAGCTAGTTTGATTAGATTTTTTTGTTGAACATGCTAATGATAATCCATTTTGAACCCTACAAGGAAGACAGTTATTATTATCCAATGTTAAAGTGGTTGTAAACCCTGGTAAAGAAAAAAAAACTCTGTAAGACAAAGCCATAATGAGCTAGTGCATAGCATACTAACTCATTATGAATTACTTACCCGAGAACGAAGCCCCCACAGCCATCCTTGTCAACCCCCTTCGGCTGGCAACATCTCTCCTAGGGGTTATTTCCGGGTATCGTGGTTGCGGTGTTGTGATTGGCCAGAGCCACGATGATGTCACTCCCGTGCATGCACATATGTGCCATTGCTTTCGTTTGCCCCGGTGTGTATGTGCCAATGTCATCGGCACATGCAGGAGACAGCGGATATCTCCTAAACCGTGCAGGTTTAGGAGATATCCTGGGTAACTAGAGGTAAGCCTTATTATAGGCTTACCTGTAGCATAAAGTTGTTGTAATGAGGTTACAACCACTTTAGGAAAACATTAGCTAGATCATAGCTGAAATGGAAATAGAGTTTATATTTACGATCTAGAGCTTGATTTTCTAATTACAAAAGTAAACCATAGGTATGGTCCATACCAAAGGTATGGTACAGAGAGTAGTCTGTATACATTCTTCACAAAATAACAACTGCCCCCATGTGAAGAATAAACATGAATTTCATTTTTTAAAACACTACTAATAACATAATAAGAATCAGGGCTTCATACTTTTGAAAGCACTTTGCATAACATTCAGCATTTACAGCCAATATGTGTTAATGCAATGTGCAATCTGAAATATATTCCTATAGTAAAGAGGAAATTAATCAACATGTTCTTGGTCCCAATATGGGTGACAATTGGCAAGGGGCTGTGACTTTCAGAAATCCCAGAAAGAATACAAAATACTGTTTAGTCCATTTCCCACATATCCCTATTGGCCATTAAGGTCATCCACTATAGTGTAAGCCCTGAGGCTTTCCAGTTACAGCAGACCAGTGGGATGGCCATCCAGGCTGCAGAAGAATGCATGTAAAGGTCCTAGCTGGTGTCATTTGAAGTCTGCCTTGTAGTTTTACACACTATCTGGATACTGATAGACATATTTAAGTATTGTCATCCGTTTCCTCTTTTTACCATAACACAACCCTGTTTAGTTTTATCACAATGTTGCTCTTTTACTCACAATTTCCAATCAATTGACTAACATCCAACGTACATTGTCAGTTAGTTGTTTTATACCTAACTCACAATTCCAGATAACTTCCTACTGTCACATATGCATACACACATGCATTCTTTGATTTATTTTTTTATTGCGTTTGTAGTTTCTCTACTTTGCTGCGATAGCTAGTATGCCATCTCTGATTTATCAACCTCAGATATGGTAATAATGCAACATCCCCCTCCACAGTGCATATTACACAAAGCAGAACAATGGAAGAGTCTACTGTGCTACTATGCTCAGCTTTTATACATGGAGGAAGAGTAGCTACACATAGGCCATAGGCGCTAATATACAAATCATTAATAAGGCTTTTTCAGAGGAAGGCAGGATTTCAAATATAAATTGTTTGCACTGGTTAATTTAGAAATTCACAAAGGAATGTAAAAGATATACAAAACTGCAAAACCTGCCACTAAGTTCTTGATAAGGTCTACCTATTAATTTACTGTTACAAAAAAATAAACATTTTCATAACAATTTAGTCAAATTATTCTGCCCTAAAAATATCTAAACAGGTATACCAATAAATGAGCTGACCCTTAGTATATGTTTAGCCAATTATTGAAAAGAAAAAAACATTTATTGAAGATATTATGCTGAAATGTCTTTGATTTGAAATACCTTGCTAATGGACTTGCTATAACAACCTATCATTCTAGCCTCATTAGGTCAGAAATTCTCATTAACGTTTTCTGTAACAAGGAAAAGAGTCTGAAATTCAAAATAAGTCATTCTACCTTTTCTACATTTTTTTTTTTCTGCTGTAGAGTATGCAGCGGTAATTTTAACAACTATAAATAAAGTCATATCATTTGCTATCACATAGCTGAGCACCAATGAGGTTCAAATAGCATCACAATATTTTGACACAAAATTAAAGTAGAACAATGGTGACAAACTTATTGCAGTATGCAGTAAACCTGTAACAGATCTAAAATATGTATTATTCTTTTTCAATAGATGGCAAGCATTTTAAGAAATATACACTGTATTACCAAAAGTATTGTGATGCCTGCCTTTACACACACATGAACATTAATGGCATCCCAGTCTTAGTCCGTAGGTTTCAATGTTGAGTTGGCCCACCCTTTGCAGCTATAACAGCTTCAACTCTTCTGGAAGAATGGTCAAACATTCCCATAGACACACTCCTACACCTTGTGGACAGCCTTCTGAGAAGAGATGAAGCTGTTATAGCTGCAAAAGGTGGGCCAACTCAATATTGCACCCTACGGAATAAGACTGGGATGCTATTAAAGTTCATGTGCGTGTAAAGGCAGGCTTTCCAATACTTTTCGTAATATAGTGTACCTGTCACCCCTACAGCTGAAAGTACTAATCCACTACCTCTAATGTGACAAAGCAGTTTCCTGTGTATCAAAAAGACTTCATTTTCACACTTTGCATCCATCCATTCATTTCTGGCTTACAGCAACTCAGAGAGTGTGGCTGGAAGGCAGATTTATTTTCTGTAACCACTTGCCGACCGCCGCACGCCGATGTACGTCGGCAGAATGGCACGGGCAGGCATAAGGGCTTACATGTACGTCCTTGCCTGCCCGCCGGTCGGGGGCCTGATCGGGCCCCCGCCCGGTGCCTGCGGCGGTCGATATTCGTTCGGGAGCAATCCCGGATGAGGGGACGGCCATTCATTCATGGCCACCCCCTCGCGATCGCTCCCGGCGAATGAAAATGTCCGGTGACATCACTTCCTCTCCTGTAATGTAAACACAGGAGAGGAAGTGATGTATTCTCTCCTCCGTGTCGGTAGTTTTCATTCCGGCACCGAGGAGAGAGGTTCGGTGAGTTGCACCAACACACCCCACATACAGTAGAACATGCCAGGCACACTCACACCCCCCCTTTACCCCCCGATCACCCCCCAATTACCCCTGCCCCCCCAGTCACAGTGACACCAATTGCTTTTTTTTTTTTTTTTTTTTGCATTGGTGTCATTTGTGACTGTAGTAACTGTTAGGGCAGTTAGGGTTAGCCCCCTTTAGTTCTAATGTGCCCCCCTAACCCCCCCAATAAAGGTTTAACCCCGTGATCACCCCCCGTCGCCAGTGTCACTAAGGCTGGGTTCACATTGCAGCGGTTTATGAGAACGAATGTGATTCGCACCGCACTGCAGTGCAAATCACATCCGATCTCTGTGCGATTCGAGTTCAGCCATACAGATAGTATGGCTGAATTCGTGTCGCACCCGCCGCACCCGCCGCACCCGCCGCAAATTCGCACGGGACCCTTTTTTTGGCCCGCAGCAGAATCGGATCGCATGGGTGTTCACACCATGCGATCCGAGTTTGCAGATCGCACTGCGATATGCGAACTGATCTGGGGGTGTCATTAACATTTCACTGACACTCCCAGCAGTTCGCATAGGGCAGTGTGAACTGCCGCCGGGAGGCATGCGATACGGGAACCCGCCGCGGATTCATGGCGTTCCCGCATCGCTCCAGTGTGAACCCAGCCTAATAGTTTTTCTGATCGCTGTATTAGTGTCACAGGTGACGCTAGTTAGGCAGGTAGGTATTTAGGTTCGCCGCAGCTTTTTATAGCGCCAGGGACCCCCATATACTACCGCATAAAGCCCCCTGATTGCCCCCTAGTTAACCCTTTCACCAGTGATCACCATATAACTGTTACAGGTGACGCTGGTTGGTTAGTTATTTTTTTTATAGTTTCAGGGCACCCGCCATTTATTACCTAGTCTCACTAGTGTACCCCTAAATTTAGGGGTGTCTACTTTCCAAAATGGGGTCATTTGGGGGGGGTTTGTGCCATCTTGGCATTTTATGGCCTTCAAAACTGTAACGCCCTTAGAAAGCCTGAAGGCAGTGCTTGGTTTTCGGGGCCCCGTACACGGCTAGGCTCCCAAAAAGTCCCACATATGTGGTATCCCCGTACTCAGGAGAAGCAGCAGAATTTATTTTGGGGTGTCATTTCACATATGCCCATGGCATGCGTGAGCAATATATCATTTAGTGACAACTTTGTGAAAAAAAAAAAAAAAAAAAAAGTTTGTAATTTTCCCGCAACTTGTGGCAAAATATAAAATATTCCATGGACTCAACATGCCTCTCAGCAAATAGCTTGGGGTGTCTACTTTCTAAAATGGGGTCATTTGTGGGGGTTTTGTGCCATCTTGGCATTTTATGGCCTTCAAAACTGTAATAGGTAGTGAGGAGTGAAGTCAAATATTTACGCCCTTAGAAAACCTGAAGGCGGTTCTTGGCTTTCGGGGCCCCGTACGCGGCTAGGCTCCCAAAAAGTCCCACATATGTGGTATCCCCGTACTCAGGAGAAGCAGCAGAATTTATTTTGGGGTGTCATTTCACATATGCCCATAGCATGTGTGAGCAATATATCATTTAGTGACAACTTTGTGAAAAAAAAATAAAAAAAAATTAAAGTTTGTAATTTTCCCGCAACTTGTGGCAAAATATAAAATATTCCATGGACTCAAAATGCCTCTCAGCAAATAGCTTGGGGTGTCTACTTTCTAAAATGGGGTCATTTGTGGGGGTTTTGTGCCATCTTGGCATTTTATGGCCTTCAAAACTGTAATAGGTAGTGAGAAGTGAAATCAAAAATTTACGCCCTTAGAAAGCCTGAAGGCGGTGCTTGGTTTTCGGGGCCCCGTACGCGGCTAGGCTCCCAAAAAGTCCCACATATGTGGTATCCCCGTACTCAGGAGAAGCAGCAGAATTTATTTTGGGGTGTCATTTCACATATGCCCATAGCATGTGTGAGCAATATATCATTTAGTGACAACTTTGTGTAAAAAAAAAAAAAAAAAATTTTTTGTCATTATTCAATCGCTTGAGGCAAAAAAATAAAATATTCAATGGGCTCAACATGCCACTTATCAATTTCCTTAGGGTGTCTACTTTCCAAAATGGGGTCATTTGGGGGGGTTTTGTACCGCCCTGCCATTTTAGCACCTCAAGAAATGAGATAGGCAGTCGTAAACTAAAAGCTGCGTAAATTCCAGAAAACGTACCTTAGTTTGTAGATGTGACAACTTTTGCGCAAACCAATAAATATACAATTATTGACTTTTTTTTTACCAAAGACATGTGGCTGAATACATTTTGGCCTAAATGTATGACTAAAATTGAGTTTATTGGATTTTTCTAATAACAAAAAGTAGAAAATATCATTTTTTTTCAAAATTTGCGGTCTTTTTACGCTTATATCGCAAAAAATAAAAATCGCAGAGGCAATCAAATACCATCAAAAGAAAGCTCTATTTGTGGGAAGAAAAGGACGCAAATTTTGTTTGGGTACAACATTGCATGACCGCTCAATTACCAGTTAAAGCAGCGCAGTGCCAAATTGTAAAAAGACCTCTGGTCATTTACCAGCAAAATGGTCCGGTCTGAAGGTGGTTAAAGTGATTGTAAATGATCACCTAACATGTAGCAATCCTTTCAGTTTAAAATAGAAATGAAAGACAAAACATTTTTGTATAGATATAAAAAAAATTATAAATACCTTTTTTTTGTTAATATGTGATTACATTCCCTCTGTTCTCAGTTACATAAGAGTTGGGGGGGAGGAGAAGTGCAGTGGAGTCGTGTCAAGACAAGTCTGATCATTGGAGGAGAGCAGGTTGAGTTCCCAGCACATCTAGAGAACTGACCATAGTGTGCTCTCCTGCTTAGTGTGAAGCAATATAAAGAGAACTTTCTCATACAAGTACATGGTACAGCAGGCACATATCAGGGATATGAAATGTTGGGGAAACAAGAGTACTGACTATGGCCACCCCTTCCACTTCTCCTCCATTCATTGAAGCTGTAATATAGCTTCCATCAATGGAAGTGTTACAAGAATGGAGAGTGGCCAGATCATGAAAGGGGAGCCATTCACATATGCCCCAGTATTTCCATCGAAATTTTCAGAAGTGCAGAATGCACAGATCAAAGGGATCAATAGTGTGGAATGAACAGACCACACAATACAACCAAAAATTATCTTCTGCCAACACAAATATGCCCCAGTCCCAAAGCTCCTGCAGTGCACATCTCAACCAACTGCCCCAATCTCTCCCCCACTACTGATCTTCCCTCATAGTCTTGAATCCCCCCGCCCCAGGCCACTATCTATGTACAGACACCCCAGTACAGACTCCCTCAGTACACACTTTCCCTAGTACAGACCCAGTGGCGGCTGGTGAAATTTTAGGATGGGGGCTCCAGACCCTGGCCTTTCTTTTTGACCTCTCCCACTTGGTTAAAATGGGCGTGGTTTCAGCTAAATAGTGGGCGTGGCTCTAAGGTGGTGTGGTTAGTGGCTGAGATGAAGGAGGGACGGAGGAAGAGGGAGAGAGGGATGGAGGGACAGCAGGCCCAGATCCTACACAAAATAGAAATATGTGTATTCTCGAAAGTTTAACAATCAACAGATAAAGATATTCCAAACACCTGGTGTTAGCACTTCAATCATCCCAGCACTATGGTTGTTATGGTGTCAGGATGATTGAAGCGCATTATTTCTATTATAACATTGTAATATGGAATGAAATCATTCAACTCATCATAATGCAGAATCAGTGGCAGCCCTGAGCGTGTCACTAGCCACGTCACCTGCTACCAGATGCAATCAGGTGTCCCCAGCGGAGCCTGTCCTTACATCAGGTGCCCTCAGCTGAGTCCCTCCTTACATGCAGCCTGTGTCCCACCAAATGGACCCTGTGTCCCACCAAATTACAGCAGCATGTGTCACCACCAAATTGCAGCAGCATGTGTCACCATCAAATTACAGCAGCATGTGTCACCATCAATTGCAGCAGCATGTGTCACCATCAATTGCAGCAGCATGTGTCCCACCAAATTGCAGCAGCATATGTTACCATCAAATTGCAGCAGCATGTGCAACCATCAAATTGCAGCAGCATGTGTCACCATCAATTGCAGCAGCATGTGTCCCACCAAATTGCAGCAGCATGTGTCCCACCAAATTGCAGCAGCATGTGTCACCTTCAAATTGCAGCAGTATGTGTCACCATCAAGTGCAGCAGCATGTGTCCCACCAAATTGCAGCAGCATGTGTCACCATCAAATTGCAGCAGCATGTGTGTCACGTACCTGGTGGCTGAGCCCATGGATGCTGGGAGTGGCTGCTCATATTCCTCTGGCTCAGGAACTCCTGGTAGAGTGGACAGATGTTCAGGAGCACAGAAGGGGCACAAGCGCCTAGCAGGTCACTGGTGCAAGGGCTGGTCCAGACTCCAAGAAGCAGAGGGGTACAGGATGCAGGCTGGAACTGAGGTCAGTGAGGAGCAGCAGGAACACTCACCCCAAATTGGAGAGGAAGGTGTCTTGTAGTTCAGGACACTCAGCGGACCTTAAAGCAGATCAGGTAGGATGCTGGCCGGCAGGAACACAGCAAGGCAGCAGGCAGGCGTAGTCGGAGACAAGCAGGGTCATACACGGGCGGGCAGATATTGTACCAAAACAGCAGGCGGAAGAATAGTCAGACAGGCCGAGGTCGGAGGCTGGCAGCAAGCGAGGAGTAGTCAGAGGCAGGCCGGGTAACAGGAATCAGGCAATGATTAAGGTAGTAACAGGGGGTCTCTCAGGAACGCTGTAGACCGGACAGAAAGGAGGCAATGTGACAGGTCCCTTTAAATAACCCCTTTGGTGCCAAGAACTGTCATGCTGCATGCCCGCACGCGCTCACGCGCATCCGCACACGCCTGCGTGCGCACACACCAACTCCACCCGCGTGCATCCACCAGCGTTAGCGCGCACCCGCGTGCGCCCGACAGAGCTAACGCGCAACTGCGTGCGCCCATTAGCGCTAGCGTGCACCCCCGTGCGCCCGACAGAAATAAATAACCCCTTTGGCGCACCCGCGTGCGCCTGACAGAGTTAATGCGCACCCGCATGCACCCATCAGCATTAGCGCACACCGGCGTGCGCCCACCAGCCTTAGCATGCACCCGTGTGCGCCCATCAGCGTTAGCGCGCACCCACGTGCGCCGGTTGGCTCCTTTGCAAGAAGCTTCACAGGTAAGACCTCCGGGGACAGCTGGACGACCAGAACGTCCTTCTTGACATTGCCCCCTCCCAAGGGGCAGCCTCCGGATGCCCAATTGAGCCAACTTAGTTGCGTGTGCTTTCTTGAAAGCCAAGATCAGTCTTTCTGCATGAATGTTAGATTCCCATGAATTATTTTCCAGCCTTGGATCTGCTGCCTTTGTTCTTAGTGCAAACAGAGCAAGACGTAATTCTTGCAGTCCTTAGCTAACCGTGGCCACCAAAACATGCGCTGAAGAAGTTCAAATGTCTTGTGCACTCTGAAATGACCGGCTAACTTGTGATCATGGCAGGCACTGAGAACAGCAACTCGTACCTCCTGGGGTACAAAGACTTTATCCAGATGCCACAACAGATCGTCCCTTGCTTGCAGTGTGACACCAGATGGAGAAGAGGCACGAACAGAAGCCTGTTTGATCTGGTCCAACAAGTTTTCCTGGAGTAAAAGGAAATTTCCTGGAGACAGGATGGTGTCTGGGGGTAAAGAGGCCTTGGACTCGCTAAACATCCTTGAAAGAGCATCTGGCTTGGTGTTGTTTGACCCCGGTCTGTACGTTATATGAAAAGAAAATCGAGCAAAGAAGAGTGGCCACCTGGCCTGACGTGGTTTCAACCTCTTAGCGACTTTCAAATACTCGAGATTCTTGTGGTCAGTGTAGATGAGGATGGGGTGTGCAGCTCCCTCCAGAAGGTACCTCCATTCCTCAAGTGCCGACTTGATGGCCAGCAGTTCCCGGTCTCCCACATCATAGTTATTTTCAGCTTCAGATAGTTTACGGGAAAAGAATGCCACCGGATGCAGGAGAGCCTTGGATCCCTGTCTCTGAGAGAGTACTGCCCCTACTGCAATTTCGGAAGCGTCTACCTCTAGAATTTAAGGTAGCGCTGGATCAGGATGCTTCAGGACCGATGCAGAGGTAAACAGGTTTTTGAGGGTCACAAAGGCTTTCTGGGCCTCAGATGACCAACGGAAACAATTGCCCTGTTTCGTGAGTTCCGTAATGGGGGAGATGATAGTGGAGAACCCCTTAATAAACTTCCGGTAGAAGTTTGCGAAACCCATGAAACGCTAAACCCCCTTCTTATCCGTAGTGGCAGGCCAGTCCAAAATGGCAGAAACTTTCTGTGAGTCCATTTGGATGCCCTCCACAGAGATGATCAATCCCAGGAACTGAATGCTCTGCTGCTCGAACACACATTTTTCGGGTTTAGCGTAAAGGCCATGGTATTGCAGTCTTGTTAACACCTTTTTAACGTGTTCACGGTGCTCGGGCAGAGAAGGGGAGAAAATCAGGATATCATCGAGGTAGATGATAAAGAACAGATCAAGATAGTCTCTGAAGATGTCGTTCACAAAGTGCTGGAACGTAGCAGGGGCATTGCACAGACCAAAGGGCATAACCAGGTACTCGAAGTGCCCGAACCGGGTGCGAAAGGCAGTCTTCCACTCGTCACCACTCCGGATGCAGACTAGGTTGTAGGCTCCGCGAAGATCCAGTTTAGTGAACACTGCTGCCATCCCCAGCCTTTGGAATAGCTCGGGTACCAAGGGTAGAGGATACCGGTTCTTGATAGTAATTTTATTGAGCTCCCGATAATCTACACAGGGACGCAGAGAGTGGTCCTTCTTTTCTACGAAGAAGATTCCGGCTCCTGCAGGGGAGGTAGAAGGCCGAAGTAATCCCCTCTCTAAGTTTTCATCTATATAAGTCTTTAAAGTTCCCAACTCCAGCTCTGTTAGGGGGAAGATTTTCCCTAAGGAGATTTTGGCTCCAGGGTGGAGCTCGATCGGGCAATCGTATGGCCTGTGAGGAGGGAGAGTATCCACACCCTTCTTGTTGAAGACATCCAGGAAACCATGATTAACTTTGGGAACAGATTGGCGGAGCACCTTGTCAGCTTCCAAGCACAATAAAGACGGGGAATCATCTGCAGTTTTTAACAGGCAGTGCTGGTTACAGTAGGGGGAAGAGAAGCTGATCTTCCCTGTACACAAGTCAATCTGTGGGTTATGGGCCTTCAGCCAGGGCATGCCAAGGATGATGGGAAATAAAGGAGATTCAATAATGTCCAGGCATAACAGCTCCTGATGGTTCTTGGAGATGGTGGTTAGCAGGGGTTTTGTCTCCTGCGTGACTGGCCCGGATTTAAGAACAGAACCGTCGGCCAGGTATATTTAAAGTCCTCTCGCTCTGAGCGGCAAAGGAATATGGTGTCTGGTGGCAAATGTCAAGTCCATAAAACCGATGCAGGCTCTGGAGTCAATAATTGCGGTGACCTGGATATTCCCTCCTGGGAGCTGTAAGAGAGCGGAAACAGCCAGATGAGAAGCATTGTCAGACAAAGTGGAGACAGGAACAGAGGTAGTGGCAAAGCACTTACGGAGCTTGGTGGGGCAGGTCCTCACGTAGTGCCCAGTTTCCCCACAATAAAGGCACAGGTTGGTGTTCCTCTGGAGTGAGAGAAGGATGCAGGAGGCCTAGTTGCATGGGCTCAGAAGAGTCTGAGGTTGAAGTCACTGGAGCAGAGGAAGCTGAGGATAGCTGGTAACTCGAGGAAGCATCTAGACTGGTCGGGAAGGACCGGCAGAGCGTTCAGATCTTCACTCCCTTAGCCGCCTATCTATCTGGATGGATAGGTTAATGAGGGCATCTAAAGTCTCAGGAATACCCACTCGTTCCAGTTCATCCTTCAGGGATTCAGAAAGACCCATAGGAAATTGATAGTGCAGGGCAGCGTTATTCCAGTTGGTATCGGAACTCCAACGTCTAAATTCTGATACATAGTCCTCCACCGGTCTGCAGCCCTGCTGTAAGGAGTGCAGAGCCGCCTCCGCGGTGGCTGTCAGTTGGGGGTCTTCGTAAAGCTGGGACATGGCTTGAAAAAAGGAGTCCAGATTGTTAAGGGAGGCGTGTTTCTGTTCCAGAAGACGATGGGCCCAGGCCTGTGGTTCTTCCAGAAGCAATGATATGACGAACCCCATTTTGGTAGACTCGAGAGAAAAAGTCTGGGGTTGCAGGGCGAAGAACAGTTCACAGGAATTTTGAAAAGTCCTAAATTTGCTTTGGTCCCCTGAAAACCTCTCGGGTGTGGGGACCCTTGGCTTGGGTGGCAGCATCACCACTGAGGGAGCGGAGGCTGTTCCAGACGAAGAAGGTGAAGGTGCCGACAGGGCCTGAACTTGCCCCTCCAGGCGATTATAACCTTCTTGCAGGCTTTTCACGGCTTGGGTAAGACCGGCAAGATGGCGCAAAGTTCATCCATCGGAGAGGCTCCCTGCATGGGCTCGGACATGGCTGTCCGGTACTGTCACGTACTTGGTGGCTGATCCTACGGACGCTGGGAGCGGCTGCTTGTATTCCTCTGGCTCAAGAACTCCTGGTAGAGTGGACAGATGTTCAGGAGCACAGAAGGGGCACAAGTGCCTAGCAGGTCACTGGTACAAGGGCTGGTCCGGACTCCAAGAAGCAGAGGGGTACCAGATGCAGGCTGGAACTGAGGTCAGCGAGGAGCAGGAGCAGCAGGAACACTCACACCGGATCGGAGAGGAAGGTGTCTTGTAGTTCAGGACACTCAGTGGACCATCAAGCAGATGGGGTAGAATGCTGGCCGGCAGGAACACAGCAAGGCAGCAGGCAGGCGTAGTCGGGGACAAGCAGGGTCATACACGGGCGGGTAGATATGGTACCAAAACAGCAGGCGGAAGAATAGTCAGACAGGCCGAAGTCGGAGGCTGGCAGCAAGCGAGGAGTAGTCAGAGGCAGGCTGGGTAACAGGAATCAGGCAATGATTAAGGCAGTAACAGGGGGTCTCTCAGGAACGCTGTAGACTGGACAGCAAGGAGGCAATGTGACAGGTCCCTTTAAATAACCCCTTTGGCGCCAAGAACTGTCATGTTGCGTGCCCGCGAGCGCTCCTGCGCATCCACGCACGCCCGCACGCACACACCAACTCCACCACGCACCTGCGTGCGCCCACCAGTATTAGCGCGCACCCGCGTGCGTCCACCAGCGTTGGCACGCACCCGCGTGCGCTCCGACAGAGCTAACGTGCACCCGCGTGCGCCCATCAGCGTTAGCGCGCACCCACGTGTACCAGACAGAGTTAACGCGCACCCGCGTGCGCCCATCAGCGTTAGCGTGCACCCGCGTGCGCCCATCAGCGCTACCATCAAATTGCAGCTGCATGTGTCACCATCAAATTGCAGCAGCATGTGTGAGCATCAATTGCAGCTGCATGTGTCACCATCAATTGCAGCAGCATGTGTCCCACCAAATTGCAGCAGCATGTGACACCATCAAATTGCAGCAGAATGTGTCACCATCAAATTGCAGCAGCATTTGTCACCATCAATTGCAGAAGCATGTGTCACCACCAAATTGCAGCAGCATGTGTCATCACCAAATTGCAGCAGCATGTGTCCCACCAAATTGCAGCAGCATGTGTCACCATCAATTGCAGCAGCATGTGTCCCACCAAGTTGCAGCAGCATGTTTCACCATCAATTGCAGCAACATGTGTCACCACCAAATTGCAACAGCATGTGTCCCACCAAATTGCAACAGCATGCGTGCCACCAAATTGCAGCAGCATGCGTCCCACCAAGTTGCAGCAGAATGTGTCCCACCAAGTTACAGCAGCATGTGTCACCACCAATTGCAGCAGAATGTGTCCCACCAAATTGCAGCAGCATGTGTCACCAACAAATTGCAGCAGCATGCGTCCCACCAAGTTGCAGCAGCATGCGTCCCACCAAATTGCAGCAGCATGTGTCACCACCAAATTGCAGCAGCATATGTCACCATCAAATTGCAGCAGCATGTGTCACCATCAATTGCAGCAGCATGTGTCACCATCAATTGCAGCAGCATGTGCCCCACCAAATTGCAGCAGCATGTGTCACCATCAAATTGCAGCAGCATTTGTCACCATCAATTGCAGAAGCATGTGTCACCACCAAATTGCAACAGCATGCGTCCCACCAAATTGCAGCAGCATGTGGCCCACCAAGTTGCAGCAGCATGTGTCCCACCAAGTTGCAGCAGCATGTATCCCACCAAATTGCAGCAGCATGTGTCACCATCAATTGCAACAGCATGTGTCCGACCAAATTGCAGCAGCATGTGTCCCACCAAGTTGCAGCAGCACGTGCCCCACCAAGTTGCAACAGCATCTGTCCCACCAAATTGCAGCAGCATGTGTTACCAAGTTGCAGCAGCATGTGTCACCACCAAATTGCAGCAGCATGTGTCCCACCAAGTTGCATCAGCATGTGTTCCACCAAGTTGCAGCAGCATGTGTCCCACCAAGTTGCAGCAGCCTCACATCAACCCCCCCTCCCCCTTACTTACCTGGCAGTGTGTTATCCTCTCCAGCGGTGTCTCCTGTGGAGAGGTCCGTCCTCTCATACTTCCTGTTCCCCCTCTCCTGGGTGCAATTGGAGAGAGAAAACAGAAAGTGACATCAAACTCCGATGTCAATCAAACTGCCCAGCCATAGTAATATATACTACGAATGGGCGGAAGCTACTCAGCGCTTAAGAAAGCGCCGCAAGGCGGTCTAAACTCCTGCAAATGTGATTGCATAGACGTGGCACTTCCCATTCTGTGCCCGAACACAGTGCACTTAAGGACCTTTTTTTTTTTTTAAAGGGCCAGCTTTAAAACATCTTTTTTTACATTTTTTTCTTCTGCCTGGAGGGGGACTCCTTACCCCTGCCAAACCCTTTTGTATCCCCCAGTCCAGTCCAGACCCCCCCCCCCCAATTACCAGTCTAACCCTTCAGTATAGGCTACCACCAAATACAGACCCTCCTAGTAAAGACCCAGACTAACTTTCCAGTATAGACTATCCCCAAGTACAGATCCTACCCAGTAAAGTCCCTCCCTGCCAGCCTAACCCCTAAGTACAAACCCCTTGGCACATAAAACCCGCACTACTGAACCCCTCCTATCCTAGCCCATCATTACATTCCCAGTACAAACTCCCTAAGTACAGCCCCCTCACCAGCCTAACACTTCAATACAAATATCCCAGTATAAACCCCTCCAATTGAGACTCCCCTAGTACAAACCCCCAATACAGACTCCCCATATAGATCCACCAGTACACACACCCCCAATCCAGACATCCACCACTACATACCTCCTCACTACAAACACCGACTAGTAGAGCCCCCTAGTACAGACCCCACAGTACAGACTTCTTTAGTAAGACACCCCACTATAGACACTGGCAGTACAGACACCCCCAGTACAGACATCTCCCAGTAACAACCCTCTAATACAGACCACCTTATTACAGACATCCCCAAGTAGACACTAGACATGTGCAGTTAGTTTTGTTCTGAATTGAAATTCAGACAAAATGTTCCTTATTCAGAAATTCAGATTCTAATCTGAATTAAACATTATCAATGAAACAAAATTAGTTTGTTTCTTTGGGATGTTTGAAGCACCAAATAAAATGAATGAGAGACAAGGTGCATTGGGGAAGAGCTCCCCTGCTCCAAAGTACCCCCACATGTTGAGGGCATGTGACCTGGTATGGTTCAGCAGGGGGGGGCATGCGCTCATCTCCCCCCTTTCTTGGCCTACCAGGCTGGATGCTCAGATAAGGGTCTGGTATGGATTTTGGGGAGACCCCCACACCATTTTTTTCTTCATTTAGCGGGGGCTCCCCTTAAAATCTATGCCAGACCTGAAGGGCCTGAAAGGGATCGGGGGGGACCCCTGACCTGTTTTTTTTTGTTTTATTGCCATTCCAAACATACAAAATGAATTCTGAAATTATTTTTGCATCTTCAGCATTCGTTTTGTATATTTGTGGATTCACCACTGATAGCAGAAACTAAACAAAACAGTTGTTGACATTATTTTTTTTTTAATAAAACAGCGCAGGAGTCCCCCCACAAAATATATGCCAGGCCCTTAGGTCTGGTATGGATTTTAAAGTGAACTCCATGCCAAAATCAAAAAATAAAAGGGCATGGGTTCCCACCAAAAACCATACCAGACCCTTATTCAAGCATGCAGCCCAGCAGGCTAGAAAAGTGGGGGGCAAGTGAGTGCCCCCCCTCCTGAACCATATCAGGCCACATGCTCTCAGTAAGGGCGTCATTCCCACAACCCTAGCCCGGTGGTTGTAGGGGTCTGCTGGCAAGGGGCTTATCGGGATCTGGAAGCCCCCTTTATGGATTTGGTATGGGCATATTCTTCAAACAGAATTCGAATCAGTCAATACATTTTTGACCAATTGGAATTGTAATCGTTAAAAAAAATTGTAATTAGTTTAAAAATGAATACATTAAACTAAACTAAACTAAATGAAACTAAACGGATTCCAAAAATGAATAATGAAACAAAACTAGTAACATAACAAATCCATGTGAAACAAAACTAAACACATTTTTCCGTTCTGCGCATGTTTAACAGATGTCCCCAGTACAGGCCCCTTAATAGACACCCCACTCATAGACAGCTTCTGTACAGACATCTCTCAATACAGACAACCCCAGTACAGACATCTCCTAGTAAGGACAGCCCCCAGTTGTTGTTTTGACAAAGCACATAAATTGTGTGAAACGCATCAACGTCTTTCCTTCTCACCCCCCTAGTAAGGACAGCCCCCAGTTGTTGTTTTGACAAAGCACATCAATTGTG
The DNA here is from genome assembly GCF_037356315.1 of Lithobates pipiens. NCBI lineage: Eukaryota > Metazoa > Chordata > Amphibia > Anura > Ranidae > Lithobates > Lithobates pipiens. The sequence goes on from NW_027507718.1 coordinate 5,042,830, forward strand.
TGAAACGCATCAACGTCTTTCCTTCTCACCCCCCTAGTAAGGACAGCCCCCAGTTGTTGTTTTGACAAAGCACATAAATTGTATGAAACGCATCAACGTTGTTCCTTTTCCTCCCCTGCCTATACCCATCCTATATTTTTATGGTTCTGCAATAAAGAGATGGAATCTACATCATTGTGGGGGGGTGCAGCCTATCCGGTATTCCCTGTTTCACTGACAGCCCCAAGTACAGACACCCCATAAAGACACCACACTATAGACTAGAGATGGGCTAACCGTTCGGCCCCAGCATAAGTTTGGGCCGAACCTTCTTTGTTCGGTCGTTTGGCCAGCCAAACTGACCATAATGCATTGCGGCGCTGAACAGTGCATTGCAAGCCCTGATTGGCTGAAGCAGTGAAAGCTTCAGCCAATCAGGGCACAGAGCACTGTCAGAGTCATGATTGGACACTGTCATCATGACTTTATCCAACCATGGCTCATTCCCAACCATATAAAAGTATTCTTTCAATGGCAGCCATTTTCAGTGTGGTTTTGGCTTGGAGAGAGATAGAACAGGGCTCTGTTCAGTGCTATCAGTTAGTATGCTATACTCTGCTATTTTGCTTCAATTGTCAGTGTAAAATATTAGTTTAGTGTCAGTCTAGAGATAGTGTGAGTGTAGTGAGGAGTACCATCATTCAGCTTTGCATAGCGTGCAGCTAGAGTAGGGAAAGCTCAGATAGTTTCCCTGTAGTGTAGTGAGACCATGTAATTCATACATACATTAGTGTAGAGTAGAGACAGTTAAGATAGTTGTAGTGTAGTGAGATCATGTCAATAATCTTGACTTTAGTGTATAGCTAGAGTGGGGACAGTTCAGAGAGCATCAGTGTAGTGATGGTTGAACACCATCTATTTGATTGCGTTACTGACAGTTTAACACAATTTACTTCTGTGTCCGTTACTGCCAGTTTAATGCCATTTACTTCTGTGTGCATTACTGCCATTTTAACGCCATATTGTTTTGTGTGTTTTACTGGCAGTTTAACGCCATATAGTTCTCTGTGCGTTACTGCCAGTTTAACACCATATAGTTCTGTGTGTGCTACTGCCAGTTTAATGCCATATCGTTACTGTCCGTTTAACGCCATATTGTTTTGCGTGTGTTACGGACAGTTTAACGCCATATCGTTTTGGGTGCGTTACTGCCAGTTTAACGCCATATTGTTTTGCACGTTACTGCCAGTTTAACACCATATTGTTTTGCGTGTGTTACTGCCAATTTAACATCATATCGTTTTGTGTGCATTACTGCCAGTTTAACACCATATCGTTTTGCGCACGTTACTGTCAGTTTAACGCCATATCGTTTTGCATTCGTTACTTCCAGTTTAATGCCATATAGTTCTGTGCATTTTACTGCCAGAACGCCATATAATTAACGCCATATAATTTTGCTTGCATTACTGCCAGTTTAATGCCATACAGTTTTGCTTGCGTTATTGCCAGTTTAATAGCATATAGTTATGTGTGCATTGCTGCCAGTTTAATGCCATATAGTTTTGTGTGGGTTACTGCCAGTTTAATGTCATATTGTTTTGTGTGCATTACTGCCAGTTTAATGCCATATAGTTTTGCATGCGTTACTGCCAGTTTAACGCCATATCATTTTGTGTGCGTTACTGCCAGTTACCGCCATATCGTTTTGTGTGCATTACTGCCAGTTTAACACCATATTGTTTTGCGTGTGTTACTGCCAGTTTAACAACATATAGTTTGTGTGCATTACTGCCAGTTTAACGACATATAGTTCTGTGTGCATTACTGCCAGTTTAATGCCATATAGTTTTGTGTGCATTACTGCCAGTTTAACTCCATATAGTTCTGTGTGTCACTGTACATTTGCCGCGTTATATTGCACGAAAACATAAAGTGCACCAAACAACACTTTACATTGATTAAAGTGCATCTACATAAAGATTTCAACTTCTTCTTTACATTTGCTTATAAGCTCCACCCCTCCCTCCCAACAATGGGGGAAAACAAGAAGAGGCAGACATTCCCTTGTCACTGTAAGAGGGGCAGCAACAAATGTGTCCACAGGCAAAGGTGGACATGATGGTCAGTCCTCAGGCAGGGCATAATTTCCATTTTTTTTGTGAGTTTGCCCATACTATCTGGCCACAGCATGCAGAGGAGGTGGTGACCTGGCTTACAAAACCTCCTCATCCTCTGTCAGACAAGTAGACACAAGTGTGAAATCCCCTGCAGTTGCCAGAGTGGATAAACTTGCCTCCTTGTCCACATCTATTCCTGCCATAGCCCCAACATCAGCCATTGAGGAGTCAGCTGAGTTATTTAACCACAACGTCATCCACTTGCGCTTTGATGATGCCCAGCCATTACTGAATTCAGATAGTGGCTCTGAGGTTGAGGATGACAGGAATATGAGCCCAGAGAGAGGGAGGAACACTGGTAGACAAATTGGCATTCATGTTCCCCAAGTCGCAGCGTATTGTCAAGTTGTCTCCAGTGGTAATGATGAAGATGGAGGAGATGGAGATGATGAGATCACTGATGCGACTTGGGTGCCAGGTAGAGCAGAGGAGGAAACTGAAGGTGAGGGGACACAACCCCAAGGAGGCCGACATCAAGAAAGAGTAGAGAGCAGACACCCTAGTCCATCATATTCTGTAGCTGTTATCTCCTGCCCCACTCCCCAAAGCTCAGCTGTCTGGGCCTTTTTCAGCACATCTGCAGCAGATCACACTGTTTCTATGTGTAAACTGTGTCTCAGACACATCAAACGTGGCAAAAACACCAACCATTTGGGTACCACATGCCTAACAAGGTATTTAACATCCAACCATTCAACCCATTGGCAAGAGCCTCTAAAAGCCACACAAAGGGGGCACAAGTCTATCCCTCCTCCTCCTCCTCCTCCTCCTCCTCCTCCTCCTTACCCATTTTAGTCTTCCTTATGATACAGAGTCATTACCTTTCTGCAGCACTGACAGGGATGATGGTATAGCACAAGATGTCCCAGGTCCTAGCAGCACATCTGCCAGCAGCACACCACCAGCTGTAGACTATAGCCAGCAAATTTCTCTGCCCCATCTGCTGCAGCCAGAAAAAAAATACAGTCCCTGATACCCACATGCCCAACGTCTAAATACAAGCTTGTCAAAGCTGTTGGATCTCCAACTTCTGCCTTTCAGCCTGGTGGATTCTGCCCCCTTCTGTGCTGTACCACAATGGCAGGTTCCCAGTCTCTACCATCACATGGAAGCAAATGTTCTGGCTTCACCGGGCAAGGCAGTCAGCCGTAAAATCCACCTTACTGCTGACACATGGTCCAGCAAGCATGGGCAAGGACGATATATTTAATTCACAGCACACTGGATAACTAACGCTGCTTGAAACTCGAAAGGATGCAGGACAGGGTTCAGTACTGCAGCTTGTTTGGGTGTTTAGCGAACAGGCACCACTGGAGCAGAGATTCTTTCAGCTCTGCAAGGACCAGCCCAGGGGTGGTTCACACCATACCAGCTGGAGCCAAGAATAGTGGTGTCCGATAATGGCTCAAACCTCCTGTCTGACTTTAGACAGGGAAAGTTGACACATGTGCCATGCCTAGCACAAACTCAATTTGTTGGTGGTGCAGTTTTTCCTAAGTGCGTACCCAGGGTTGCAAGATGTACTAAAACAGAAGAGTCTGTAGCCATTTCAGGCGGTCATACATAGCCAGTGCTCGGTTGGCTGAAATTCAGCGGGAATTCCACCTGCCCATAATCCGCCAATTTTGTGACATGCCCACCAAGTGGAACTAAACTTTGGGAATGCTGCAGTGGCTATACCTGCAGCAGAGGGCCATCAAGGAGTATCTGTGCCAGTGCGGCACTGCAGGCTCAGACCGCCTTTGCTTTTTTTTCCCCACGCCAATGGCTGATCATTAAGGATGCATGCACTGTATTGTCACCATTTGAGGAGGCCACAAGGATGGTAACCAGTGACAGTGCATGCATCAGTGACACAATCCCTGTTGTGTTCCTGCCGAAGCATACTCTGCGTGGCATTATGGACAGGGCACTGGAGGTAGAGAAGCAGGAGGAAAAGGAGGACTTCCTTTCCTCTCACGGCCCACTTTATCCAGACACCATCATTCCTATGTTACAGAATACACAGGAGGAGAGAGGGGAGAAGGATGAGGAGGAGGGTTCTGGCACTTTCATAGGCTTCAAAGAAGAGGAAGACATGCGTCAATCTGTAAGCGATGGCATTCCAACCCCAGGACCCTAGGGAATAGTTTGTAGCTGGGAAGAGAAAGTTCCAGATGCTGTTATCCTGAGTGACCCAGAGGAGTCTGCTTCTCAATCCTCTGCAAATTTGAGGCACACGGGCAACCTCATTCTTCAAAGCCTGCGAAAGGACCCAAGAATATGTGGCATAAAGAAGAAGGATGATTACTAGTTGCCAACCCTCCTTGATGTCTCAGAACTCATCCCATCCCCACAGAGAGTGCAGAAGATCAAATCTCTTGAGGACACATTAGAGGATTTTATTGAATGTTTTTCCTGACACCAGTAGGTTGCAGTGTGGTGGAAAACGTCAGTTTGAGTCTTCTGTTGGTCAAGAGAGGAGCGTTGGAGAAGGCGTCCACCTAAGTGACGCATTTTCTGAATTTTTTTAGTCCTAGATGCCCAGGGCTGTCAGCTTCCACATCCCATTGGCAGTGTCTGCATAACATGGTGGACAATTACCTCTGAGCCAAAACAGAAACGGAGAGCTTTCCAGCTGACGATCCACTGACTTACTGGGTAATGAGAACAGACCACTGGCCAGAACTTGCCCAGTATGCTATTGAGTTGTTGGGCTGCCCTGCATCCAGCGTGCTTTCAAAACGGGCATTCAGTGCTGCAGGAGGTTTTGTTACTGATCATAGAACGTGTCTGTCCACAGATTCCATGAACTGTTTGACTTTTATAAAAATGAATCAGTCCTGGATTAACAGCTATGAAGCCCCTGATTACATCTTTTTGTGATGTGGACTTTGAGGCTGCCTAGCTTTGAGGGTGTTCAATCATTTCATCTGGAAGAATGTTTTTGTTATAGGTTCCATGGGCACAATTAACACCCAAAGACCAATTTTTCAGCACCTGTTTGACAGGTGTATATCATTGCAATTTTTTACAGCAAGGCCAATTCTTGCTTTCATCAAGAGTCCCTCTATAGGGAAGGTGCCCCCGACACCCAACGAGTACATTTTCTGCACCTGTTTGACAGGTGGCAATTACTTGCATATAAGCCTTCAAATTGGGCACTTTTGATTTTTGAAATTCGGTCCCATTGACTTTAATGGGGGTCGTTATTCGGATCCGAGCTTTAGCAGTGTTAGAAAGTTCTGGTGCGAACTGAACAGGGCTTGGCTCAGCGCATCCCTACTATAGACCCCATAGTAAAGTCACCCCGCAGTAGAGCCCCCCAATTCAGACCCCCAAAACAGACCTGTCAATACAGACCCCCCAGTACAGACCTCTCTCAGTAAGACACCCCAGTACAGATACCAGCACAGACACCCCTAGTACAGACCCCCTTAGTACAGACACTCCCTAGTACAGACACCCTTACAGATGCCCCCAGTACAATCACTCCTTAGTACAGACAGCCCCAGTACAGACATCCTATACAGACTCTCACAGTACAGTCCCCCTCAGTACAAACACCCCTAGTACAGACCCTTTTAGTACAGACTCACTCCCCTCAGTAAAAAAAAACCTAATACAGACATGACAATACATACACCCCAGTACAGACCCCCCTCACTACAGACACCATAAGTACAGATATCCCTAATACAAACACCTCAATACAGACCCCCCTTACAGACTCCTTAGTGAAGACACCCCCAGTAGAGCCCCCCGATTAAGAAATACCCAGTACAAATCCCCCAAAAAAGATTCACCAATCAGTACAGACACCCCCAGTACAGACCCCCTCAGAACAGATTGTCTTAGTACAGGGCCCCTCAATACAGCCCTCAAGAACAGCCCCCCCCAGTAGAGATAAACCAATACAGATCCCCCAATACAGGCCTTTCAATATAGGCTCCCCCGCTACAGACACCCTAGTACAGACCCCCTTAGCACAGACCCCACAGTACAGACACCCCCACTGCAGACAACCCTCCAGTACAACCACCCCAATACAGACCCCCAGTACAGATCCCTCAGTACAGGCCCCACCCAGAACAGACCACCCAGTAAAAACCCCTTTCAGTACACACCCCCAGGACAGACACTCCCAGTACAGACTCTAATGCAGACCCCTTCCAAGCAGACACACTCAGTTAAGACATCCGTCCATTACAGGCCCCCTCAATGTGGCCACCCCCCAGTACTAACACTCCAATACAGACCCCATAGTTCAGGACCCCTCAGTACAGACCCCTCAGTACTGACAACCCCAGTACAGACTCCCTGACTCCCCTTAGAACAGACACCCTCCAGCACAGGCCCCCTCAGTACTGACCCCCTAGTACAGACTCTGTCAGTACAGACATCCCCCAGTATAGAAACCCCCCCCCCCCCGTACACACACACCACTGCACCCCAGACAGTTCAGAGTGAGTGAAATCCTACCCTTGACTGTGACTGCATCTTGTGACTTAGTTGATCTAAACACTGTTCCTTAACCACTTGCTGACCGCTGCATATATGTTAGCACAACAGTAGAGCCCCCAAGAACAGCCCCCCCAGTAGTGATGAACCAATACAGATCCCCCAATACAGGACTTTCAATATAGGCTCCCCCACTACAGATACCCTAGTACAGACCCCCTTAGTACAGACCACACTGTACAGACACCCCCACTGCAGACAACCCTCCAGTACAAACACCCCCAATATAGACCCCTCGGTACAGGCCCCCACCCAGAACAGACCCCCCAGTAAAAACCTTTTTCAGTACACACCCCCAGGACAGACACCCCCAGTACAGACTCTCTAATACAGACCCCCCCCCAAGCAGACACACTCAGTTCAGACATCCCTCCATTACAAGCCCCCTCAATATGGCCACCCCCCAGTACTAACACCCCCAATACAGACCTCATAGTTCAGGACCCCTCAGTACTGACATCCCCAGTACAGACTCCTCTTAGTACAGACACCCCCCAGCACAGGCACACTCAGTACTGACCCCCTAGTACAGACTTTGTCAGTATAGACATCCCCCAGTACAGAACCCCCCCCCCCCCCTGTACACACACCACTGTACCCCAGACAGTTCAGAGTGAGAGAAATCCTACCCTTGACTGTGCCTGCATCTTGTGACTTAGTTGATCTAAACACTGTTCCTTAACCACTTGCCGACCGCTGCATGCCGATATACATTGGCACAATGCCAGCGGTGGGCAAATGGGCGTATATATGCGTCCCCTTTAATTGGTGGGGCTATGTAAACAAGGCATTTCCCCGTACTGCCTTGTGACATGACAGAGATCACTGCCCCCTGTCATCAGGAGCAGTGATCGCTGTTATGTGAGTGGAATCCCACCCCCCCAGTTAGAATCACTCCCTAGGACACACTTAACCCCTTGATCCCCCCCTAGTGTTTAACCCCTTCCCTGCCAGTGTCATTTACACAGTAATCAGTGCATTTTTATAGCACTGATCTCTGTATAAATGACAATGGTCCCAAAAATAGTGTCAAAATTGTCCGATGTGTACGCTATATTGTCGCAGTCGTGATAAAAATTGCAGATCGCTGCCATTACTAATAAAAAAAAATTATAATAAAAATGCCATAGAACTATCCCCAATTTTGTAGATGCTATAACATTTGCACAAACAAATCAATATACGCTTATTGCAATTTTTTTTACCAAGAATATGTAGAAGAATACATATCGGCTTAAACTCTCCTCCCTCTGATTTAATTTTCCCTGCAGTCTGGCACATGTATATCTTGTCAGTATCCATCCCATCTCATGTCAGCCATTTTGAAGTAGTCCAAATGCCATTAAAGCAGGCCTTGAGGTAATAAGCAAGGCCTACTTAAAGCTGAAATCACCTCAGCAATAAAAAGGTTGGTATGTGGTCCATCCCCCTTTTCAGCAGTCCTTCCCTAGACATGAGGATGTCACCTCAAATGAGAATGTTAGCTGCTGGATAAGCAAGGAATATTATGAGTATTTGTTTATGTTAAACCTCCCCCAAACTAAGCATTTAGGTGATATCACCCACCTATTAGTTAAAGCCCGGGAAATGCTGAATACTATTAATAACCTGCAGCGCAGGAGCATCTTCTCATAAGATTTGGAATACTCCGTATAGCTACATAGTTAGTCAGGTTGAAAAAAGACACAATTCCATCCAGTTCAACCTTAAAAACAAATAAATAAAATAAAAAATAATCGTACAATCCAAATACCCAATTTTATGCCCAATCCAGAGGAAGGCGAAAAAAAAAACAGCAGAGCATGCTCCAATTTGCTACAGCAGGGGAAAAAAATTCCTTCCTGATCCCCCAAGAGGCAATCGGATTTTCCCTGGATCAACTTTACCTATGTTAGTACCCAGTTATATTATGTACATTCAGGAGTGTACATCCAGTTATATTATGTACATCCAGGCCTTTCTTAAAGCAATCTACTGAGCTGGCCAGAACCACCTCTGGCGGGAGTCTATTCCACATTTTCACAGCTCTAACTGTGAAGAAACCTTTCCGTACTTGAAGATGAAATCTCTTTTCCTCTAGATGTAAAGAGTGCCCCTGTGTCCTCTGGGTTGACCGTACTCAACACCAAGTTCACTATATGGACCCCTAATATATTTGAACATGTTGATCATATCCCCCCTTATTCTCCTCTTCTCAAGAGTGAATAAATTTAGTTCCTCTAATCTCTCCCCATAGCTGAGCTCCTCCATGCCTCTTATCAGTTTGGTTGCCCTTCTCTGCACTTTCTCCAGTTCCCCAATATCCTTTTTGAGAACTGGTGCACAAAACTGAACTGCATATTCCAGGTGAGGTCTTACTAATGATTTGAACAGGGGCAAAATGATATCCCTCTCTCTCTGGAGTCCATACCTCGCTTAATACAGGAAAGGACTTTGCTCGCTTTGGAAACCGCAGCTTGGCATTGCATGTTGTTATTGAGCTTATGATCTACCAAAACCCCCAGATCCTTCTCCACTATGGATTCTCCCAGTTGTACTCCCCCTAGCATGTATGATGCATGCATATTCTTAGCCCCCAAGTGCATAACTTTACATTTATCAACATTAAACCTCATTTGCCACATAGTCGCCCAATTAGACAGTGTATTGAGGTCGGCTTGTAAATTGGAGACATCCTGTAAGGACGTTATTCCACTGCATATCTTGGTGTCATCTGCAAAGACAGAAATGTTACTTTTGATCCCAGACCCAATATCATTTATAAAGATGTTAAAAAGTAAGGGTCCCAGCACTGAACCTTGGGGTACACCACTGATAACCTTAGACCATTCAGAGTAAGAATCATTAATCACTACTCTCTGAATTCTGTCTTTTAGCCAATTTTCTATCCATTTTCAAACTGATGTTTCCAAACCTGTAGACTTTACCTTACACATGAGCCGTGTGGGGAACTGTATCAAACGCTTTTGCAAAATCCAAGTATACCACGTCCACCGCCACCCCTCTGTCCAAGGTTTTACTTAACACCTCATAAAAAGAAATCAGATTTGTCTGACAACTTCTGTCTTTAATGAATCCATGCTGTCTGTCGCTTAAAGTGTTTTTGTTCAGCAAGAACTCGTCAATGTGGTCTTTTATTAAACGCTCCAGTATCTTCCCAGCTATAGAAGTTAAGCTAACAGGTCTATAGTTACTTGGTAAAGACTTTGATCCCTTTTTAAATATAGGCACCACGTTCGCCCTGCGCCAATCCAGTGGGACTATTCCCGTCATTAATGAGTCCCTAAAAATTAGATACAATGTCTCTGAAATTACAGAGCTCAATTCTTTTAGGATCCGTGGGTGGATGCCATCACGGCCAGGTGCTTTATCCACCTTTATTCTGTCTAAATATTTCTGGACCATATCACTTTTGAGTCATTGTGGATCATTTGGGGCTGTGTCACTATCACCCCCATTATGGACATGCGCTCCCCCATGCTCTTTTGTGTACACAGAGCTGAAGAAAGTATTTAATAAATTAGCCTTCTCTTTGTCCCCAGTCACCCACTCTAGATTATTTTGTAATATTCCCCAGAATATCATGCTGGGAAAATTAAGACGTCATTCTCCCCTAGGCACAATGGGCTGAAGCCAGAGGTAAATGTATTTTATACTTTTTTCCCTAAAGTTTTTTTTCACCTTTGATTGCTATTTAGTTTGGAGGTCTGAATATAAAAACCTTTTTGTAATTCATGTGTAGTGACCCTTTACTCTGTGTTTCAAAAAATTAACTAAACTGATGAATGAAGGATAATTTTCACAAATGTTGCTTTATATGGTGACCGAAGTGGTGACATTTACAAGGCTAGGGCAACAGAACTGTAAGCAATCCAGACTGTAATTGATGTTACTAAAACTTTTGACCAAACCTAATTACCAATCAGCACAGCCACTATGTGATTACCCCTTACACCACACAAATCATCAAACATATAAACATAAGTATAAATTTGCATAAGAATCAATAATTTGACATGAGGTTGCTGCGTGCCCAATAAAGTGGTTTCGCTCCACCCCTCAGTAAATAATGCAGCAAAAGATGTCGCACAACCCACAAACCTTCACTATAAAATAACAATAAATTCCAAAACAGAAAGTCCAAAGAAGTAAGCTCTTCCACCAAACTATCTATGTGTACCACCAAATTATCAAATTACCTATCCTAATATCTCTGTGCATCAATAACTTCTAGAATTGATCACCAGTGCTACTCATGCATACACCTCCCATGAACAATATACGCTCACCTTCAGACTAGACCCTGGTGGCTAGTCAAGGGTCACATGCACATTTGCCCTCTTCATGGGCTGCAAACAGGATAGCTCTAAATTCATTCCACCACAAATGACTCCCACTGTTCCATGGATCCTCCACTTACATAAGAACCATTATTTCATTAATGAAAGAAGAATAGGGACTGATAGTGCACTCCATACAGTGACACATTTAATCAGGCTTCATTGGTAGCCTACTGAAGAAGCCTGTTGATTGGGCATAACGCATATAAGCGTGGAGTGGGGTCAGCCAACAGCCATATTGATGTTGGCAGTGGAGCGGGTGAGACAGTGAGCTGTGCTGTACATAGCACTGTGTATGCAATGACTTGTGTGAGTGTAATGTGTAATGTTCTGTCGCTAATATAAATCCCAAATTGGGCAAAGGTGATGAGAGTCTTCATAAACAGCAACTCTATGTGTTTCAATAAAGTACATTCCACATCTTGAAGAGTACTTGGTAGGAAATCAATCCACAACAGCCCTTTTCTGCCAGGGTGCCCAGACATTCTAGGGTGCCTTCAGATATTTTCAGGGATGCCTTCACAAAATGCCGAAAAATTGCCCAAAAACTGTATACAAATCAAAAGCTGGATCAAGCCTGCCTTTTAGCTACACAAACCCACAGATTTTCATTGTGCACCATTACAATCTTCTAGCCACCAGAATTGGTTGTGTCAGCTGGGAGACAAGATTATTGTAGCTACACCAAGAAACTACGACCAGACCATGCATGTATATCTTTAAAGTGAAATTTATTTACAGTGAACACTAACCACACCCCAACAGCAATAAACTAAACTAAATCAAAACTAAATGACAAAATCCCTAATAAGAAACCTAACAAACTAACTATATAAATACAAATGTACAAATGAGAAACACACAAGGCAGGGGAGAGCAGGAAGATGGGAAGGGGAAAAACAAAACTGGGATGGGAACAAGGCAGCAGAATACTGGATGCATGGCAAGGGAAAGAGCAAGATTAAGAGAAAATGGCCACAGAGTCAGGAAGCAGCATGACAAATAAGGTACAAGCAGGAGCAGCCAAAATACTGAGGCAAGGAGCAGTAGCAAAGGTGGAACTTAACTCTTTCATGCTGACTGCCTCCCAGCCCTTTAAGAGTTCTAAAAGCTGGGATGCAGAGGCAGTCATTTGGTTCATGTGACTGTTGTGATTAGCTATCACAGCGGTCACATGATAAGAAAGCTCCCGATCGCAAGTATGCATGTGGAACTTATCGACCCCCACTGGCTACCATGCTGGGAGCATTTAGGGAGCCAGCTCTCAGCACGGTAAGTGGTTTACACAGGGCTGCATATATTAGGCCCACACGCTGTGAGGCCGCATATATGCCTATAGCCAGTGTGAAGAAGTTAAGTATCCTCCCAGCAGGTGTGGCCAGGTGGAGTTTGTTGCTGGAACCTACTGGCTGCTGGAAGACACCTGCTGGTGGACAGTAAAACTGCAGCTTTCAGGCCAGAGCACCACAGTGCCACCAGTAGGTGAACTCGGTCCTAACAGGTTGTTTGTTTGCTCCTCCCTTGCCCCATTCCACCAGCACTGGGGTCACATTAGGGGGCAGAGGAACCGAGGGAGAAGAGAAAAACTGGAACACTAGTCGGTAGCTGTGTTTGCGTTGTAAGAATAAATCACCTCTAATGTTGGATGTTCTACACGTGTGGTTGTTGCTACTTCCTGTAAAACTATTAGTTTCGTTTTTTACATTTTAGAATGAGACGCCTTGAGATTGTACAGAATTTTTAAGTCCGCCTTGCCTGAAAAAAAGTTGAAAAACACTGGTCTAACATATGTCAATAAGTAATAGGTAAGCTACAGTACATACAAGTAGATATAAAAAGTCTACACACCCAAAAAGTCAGGTTTCTGTGATGTAAAATAATGAGACAAAGATAAATCATTACAGAAATTTTTCCATTTTTAATGTGACTTATAAACTGTACAACTCAATTGAAAAACAAACTGAAATTGTTTAGGGGGGACAAGTAAGGATAAAAAAATAAAATAATATGGTTGCATAAGTGTGCACACCCTCTTATAACAGGGGGTGTAGCTGTGTTCAGAATTAAGCAATCACACTCAAACTCATGTTAAATAGGAGTCAGTACACACCCGCCATCATTTAAAGTGCCTCTGATTAACCCAAAATAAAGTTCAGCTCTTCTAGTAGGTCTTTGCTGACATTTTCTTAGTCACATCCTACAGCAAGTCATGGTCCACAGAGTGATCTCATTATTAAAAGGTATCAGTCAGGAGAAGGATACAAAACAATTTCCAGGGCATTAGCTATACCATGGAACACAGAGAAGACAGTCATCATCAAGAGGAGAAAATATGGCAAAACAGTGACATTATTAAGAACTGGACATCCTTCCAAAATTGATAAAAAGGCGAGAAGAAAACTGGTCAGGGAGGCTCCCAAGAGGCCTACAGCAACATTAAAGGAGATAAAGGAATATCTGGCAAGTACTGGCTGTGTGGTACATGTGACAACAATCTCCTGTATTCTTCATATGTCTGGGCTATGGGGTAGAGTGGCAAGATGTATGCCTTTTCTTACAGAGAAAAACAGCCAAGCCGGCTAAATTTTGCAAAAACACATCTGAAGTCTCCCAAAAGCATGTGGGAAAATGTGTTATGGTTTGATGAAACTAAGGTTGAACTTTTTGGCCATAATTCCAAAAGATATGTTTGGTGAAAAAACAGCACTGCACATCACAAAAAGAACGCCATACCCACAGTGAACCTTGGTGGTGGCAGCATCATGCTTTGGGGCTGTTTTTCATCAGCTGAAACAGGGGCCTTAGTGAAGGTAGAGTGAATTATGAACAGTTCCAAATACCAGTAAATGTTGGCACAAAACCTTCAGGCTTCTGCTATAAAGCTGAACATGAAGAGGAAATTCATCTTTCCATTGCATGACAATGAGCAAAAGCATAAATCCAAATCAACAAAGGAATAGCTTCACTAGAAAAAGATTAAAGTTTTGGAATGGCCCAGCCAGAGCCCAGTCCTGAATCCCATTGAAAATCTGTGGGGTGATCTGAAGAGAGTTGTGCACAGGAGATACCCTTGCCATCTGACAGATTTTGAGTATTTTTGCAAAGTAGAGTGGGCAAATATTGCCAAGTCAAGATGTGACATGCTGATAGACTGATATCCAAAAGGATTGAGTGCTGTAATAAAATCAAAGGTGCTTCAACAAAAGTATTAGTTTAACCATTTAAATACAGGGCATTTTCGCCCCCTTCCTGCCCAGACCATTTTTCAGCGCTGTTCTACTTTGAATGACAATTGTGCGGTCATGCAACACTGTACCCATATGAAATTTTGATAATTTTTTCCCCACAAATATTTATTTTGGTGGTATTTGATCACCTCTACAAAAAAGAGCGACAATTTTGAAAAAAACAATATTTTTAACTTTTTTGTTATAATAAATATTCCATTAAAAAAAAACAATTTTTTTCCTCAGTTTAGGCCGATATGTATTCTTCTACATATTTTTGGTAAAAAAAATTGCAATAAGCATATATTGATTGTTTGCACAAAAGTAATAGTGTCTACAAAATAGGGGATACATTTATGGCATTTTTATTGTTATTTTTTTTTACTAGTAATGGCGGTGATCTGCGATTTTTATCATGACTGTGTTATTGCGGTGGACACTTAGGACACTTTTGACACTATTTTGGGACCTTTCACATTTTTACAGAGCTATAAAAATGCACTGAATACTGTGCAAAATGTGACTAGCAGGGAAGGGGTTAACACTAGGGGGCGAGGAAGGGGTTAAATGTGTATCCTAGGGAGTGATTCTAACTGTAGGGGGAGGGGATTCACAAGAGGAGGTGACCGATCAGTGTTCCTCTGTACTGGGAACACAGCATCGGTCTCCTCCTCTGTGTTCACAGGCAATCGCGGGTGCCCAGCAGACATCACGGCCACCGGGCACGCGCATTGGGAGCCTAGTGATGGTGGCCCGTAGGGACAAAGGGTTTCTGCCGCCGTCATATCACTATGCGCAGTAGGAAAGTGGTTAAAGGTGTGCACACTTATACAACCATATTATTTTCGTTTTCTATATATACTTCCCTCCACTAAAAGATTTCAGTTTGTTGTACAGTTTCTAGGTCCCATTAAAGGTTGAAAAAGTTCTGAAATGATTTATCTTTGTCTCATTTTTTAACATCACAGGAACCTGACATCTTAACAGGGGTGTGTAGACTTTTTATATGCAATTAGTATACAATGAATGCATTCACAAAGCATATAGCACTATCATACTTACAAAAGCAGTGTCTAAAAAGCCTATTTAAATGATTTTAAACAAGCTAGTCAAGAACAAAAAAACAGCAACTTCTGGATGGTGAGTGGGAGGACATTGAGGAACATCTGTTCTCGATACCTTCTCCAGAGAATGTGAACCCTGAAGCACCCATCTATGAGCATTTCAGGATTTAGAGCTGTCAAAATCCCATCTGAAAAGCCAGGGGAAACACTGGATTATTATTAGTATTATTATTATATAGGATTTATATAGGGTCGACAGTTTACGCAGCACTTTACATTAGGGCAGACATTACAATACAATACAAGACAGGGGGAATCAGAGGGCCCTGCTCGTTAGAGCTTACAATCTAGGAGGGAGGGTCAAGTTATACAAAAGGGTAATAGCTGTGGGGGATGAGCTCATGGAGAAAATAGTGCAGTTGTTAGATGGAGGCAGGATAGGCTTCTCTGAAGAGGAAAGTTTTCAGGGGCCGCCTAAAAGTGGATACATTTGGAGACATTCTGATAGATTGGGGTAGTGAGTTCCAGAGGATGGGCGAGGCTCGGGAGAAGTCCTGGAGGTGGATATAGGAGGAGGTGATGAGGGAGCTAGAGAGCAGGAGGTCTTGGGATGAACAAAGTGGGCGATTAGTTTGGTATTTTGAGACTAGGCTAGTGATGTAGCTGGGGGCAGAATTGGGGATGGCTTTGTAAGTAAGTTAGTATTTTGAATTTAATTTGTTGGGCAAGTGGCAGCCAATGGAGGGATTGGCAGAGAGGGGTAGCAGACACTGTGCGGTTTGTAAGGTGGATGAGTCTGGCAGCAGCATTCATGATGGACTGAAGGGGGGGATAGTCTATTTAAAGGTGAGCCAATGAGGAGGGGGTTGCAGTAGTCAAGGCGAGAGATAACCAGGGAGTGAATCAGGAGCTTTGTGGTTTCATTGGTTAGAAAAGGACGTAGTTTAGAGATGTTTCGGAGGTTGAGGCGGCAAGCTTTGGAAAGTGATTGAATGTGGGGCTGAAAGGAGAGTTTAAAGTCCAGGATAACAACTAGCACGCTGACATGTGGGGATGGGTGGATGGTTGTGCCATTGCTCTTGACATTAAGCATAGATTAAGCATAGTCTGTGCTAGTTTGGTTGGAGCAGATGACAGTGGAGACTCTAGGGGTCTAATAGATCTATGATCCATAAAGTGCACCTGCCTCCTGGCCAAAATTAGCCGTCTTTAGATAACAATAATGTTAATGTGAAAAAAAGTGTTACAAAATGTAAACTATAATAAAAATAAATAAAAAATGATTAATAGCACCCTTGATGAGTGGTGTGTACACCCAGATAAAAATGTGCTCATAGGCAAGTGTTAATTTTGTCTACTAAAATGACTAAAACATTTTAGTCGACTAAATGAATACTATTTTAGTCGACTAAAATACGACTAAAACTAAAACAATTGAGATGACTAAAATACGACTAAAACTAAAATGGCATTTTAGTCAAAAGACTAAAATGGGACTAAAATTAAAATGGCACTTTAGTCAAAAGACTAAGACTAAAACTAAATTGAAATTTGACTTCAAAATTAACACTGGCCTTTAGTGCATGTTCATACCTCACTATCTTAAATAATTGCATATGAGATTTTTCACTTCAGCAGTATATAATGAGTTTGGAAGTTGTAGAGAAATGTTAACTAATGCATTACAATTTAATTACACCCATTTGATTTCAGACGACTAAAATGAATTTTAGTCAACTAAAATGTACTGGAGATTTTAGTCAACTAAAAGGTAGGACATTTTAGTCGACTAAAATGTACTGGAAATTTAGTCGACTAAATAAAACTAAAACAATTGCAGAAGACTAAAATGGGACTAAAATGAAAATGCCAATTTAGTCCTAAGACTAAAACTAAATTGAAATTTGCTGCCAAAATTATCACTGCTCATAGGGTGCATGCATGTAGGTAAATAAAATATAAAGGTCCCTCATTTATGGGTAACTCTAAACTTACAGGCTATAAAGGCTTTTAAAGTGTCACCT
Source organism: Lithobates pipiens (assembly GCF_037356315.1). Classification (NCBI taxonomy): domain Eukaryota; kingdom Metazoa; phylum Chordata; class Amphibia; order Anura; family Ranidae; genus Lithobates; species Lithobates pipiens. Next base: position 5,060,144 of record NW_027507718.1, read on the forward strand.
ATTGAAAACTTCTTTCCATAAATGTATGTTGCGTTGTGGGCAAACACAGTTTTCAGGCCTGACATATTGTGTATCTGTCTACTCAACAAAGCCTCATTTTATTCTGTGCAAAAATGGGTATTACATTGTGTTTGCTGTAATAAAATGTGTTTATTTTTTCCTGAAAACATAGATTTGATTAACAATTGCGCAAGTAGTGTGTGACAAAAAATTGCAACTATCATTTTTTATTATAATAAAAATGTATAATAATTGTTTGGGTGTTTAAGTACTTTTTTTAATCAAAATGCAGATTTTAACATGTATGTGGAAAATTAAAAATATTTCTTTGGAGAAAAGTGATTAAAGAAACAAACTATAAATCCACAGACAAGTCCAAGTATCCTATAATAAAAGTGATGTCATACATTTAACCAATATCTATAAAAAAGTAATGTTAATGAAGATGATATTAGTATAAATTGGATTTATCACAAACAACACAGCACCCTGTAAATCTGATAAGTATGTACAATTGACATAAGGAGAAAAGGTTTGTTACACTGTTGTCTCTTTAAATAAAGTCACCACGACCTTACTCAAATCAGAATAACCTTTTCTGGGTTAATATGGCCTTTTTGACCTTATCCAACTGGAAGAAATTCCTCTGTAGAATTCATGCTGATAGCAGAGAATGAATATAGATTGGACTCCATTGTTGTTGTTGACCAATACCCTTTGATTGGCGAACTTATAAACAGATTGGTTATGTTCAGAATAAATCAGGGGAATACAAGCATGCCAGTTACATCTTTAAATTAGGCACTTGACATTTTAAAAGAACAACAATTGTATGCTTGTTGCTAACAGCCATGGAGAAAGAACACTGAAAAATAAAAATCTCTCCTAATCACATTTATTGAATATTTTAAGAGAACATACATTTTCTGAGCTATTGTAATATTTTACAACATTTCTAGTGTATGTAAAGCCACATTTTTTTTTTAGCTTTGAATAGAATATGAAATGTTTAAGACCCCTGTCATATTTTTTATTTTTTTGCTATCTGTGTCCCATCAGTGGCATTTCTCTTTATTTCCCTTTTACTTCCTGTCCTAGAAATACAGCAAGACGTAAGTTTGTCAAAGCTAGGAGATATTTTTGCTTGTTTTGGTGCAAAGTGTTTTACTTCTATCTTCCCCAATAAATCAGCAGTAGGATATCCATTATCAGTTTTTTCAGTATAGTATTTTACTTTTAAGTCCCATTGTTATGGCACCGCTTCATGCAGGACATGATGATGTCACTTCTGGCCACAGATCCCTCATTTAATTGGAGTTTTTGCCACACCCACACTTATGAAAGATCTTATAAAGATACAGAGCAGATCCCACTGCTGCCACCAGAATGTGACAGTTAAGCTAAAACGTTTCTAATCCTTCCTTAGTCTATCCAAAACTGAAGAAGTCGTTTTGGCTATACAAAAACTTTAACTCTTAAGAGTAAATGCAGGCTCTCCTCACCTAACGACCAGATTCCGTTCCAACAACCAGGTTGTTAAACGACTTGGTTGTTAGGTTGGAGCCACAAGTAATCAATATTTTAAGCATTCTTAACTACTGTACTGTACTGTAGTCTGAAAAAAAAGGTCTAAATACAAAACTCCAGCTCAATAACATTTTAATTTACATAAGCACAGAACACAAACGAAAATTCTGTACTGTACTGTACAATACAATGATGTATAGCACGTCGTTCGGGTGGGGGGAGCTGGTCGTAAGTCCGAGCGGTTGTGAAACAGGTAAGTTGTTAAATGAAAAGTATCTGCATTAAGGGTTAGGCTAGGACCAGGTTAAACGTAATCTTCATTTTTAGGCTTTTTTATTTAAAGATGTTATAGGAAGCTTGTCACAAAAAAGTCACATATACCGTGGTTTGTGGTGCACTGTGGTGAAAAAATAGAGTCATCCGCTCCAATGGCACTGCAACAGACAGCATAAGTCTTAATGGGCATTTTGGATTAGTTTACTTACAAAGCTCACCAAATGAAAAAACAGTCTGCATGTGTAGCTCAGGGGACGAAGTAAAACTGGCTATACAGCAGTGGAGTTTCTTTCAAAATGTTTTCTTTTAAGCATGTTCATCTGATTTTCTAATGGTTAGTGGGATCAAATCAATGTTCATATTCAACCACAGTGAAGAGAAAATATTTCTTGAACAAACCACTTTCTACACACGATCGGAATTTCGGCCAGTAAAAGACCGATGAGAGCTTTTCATTCGAAAATGCGACCGTGTGTATGCTCCATCCAAATTTAGCTGGCCGAATTCCCACTAGCAAAAAAATTTGATAGCATGTTCTCAATTTTTCCTATTGACATTCCGATCGTGTGTATGCAATTCCGACGCGCAAAAACTCACGCATGCTCAGATTCAACTATGAGATGGAAGCTATTGGCTACTAGGTATTGAACTTCCTTTTTCTAGTCCTGTCATATGTGTTGTACATCACCGAGTTCTTGGCAGTCAGAATTTGGTGTGACCATGTGTAGGCAAGACAGTTTGAGCAGAATTTTGTCGAAATTCCGATGGGAAAACAATCAGAGCTTTTTCCGACGAGAATTCCGATCGCTTGTACGTGGCATAACAGTGTACATGGTTTTCATTCGGGAAATTACATTCATTCAAAATCTAATAACAAAAGCAATTTAAATTCTGAAGTGTTTTAAATTACATTTATAAAGTTGTCGATTGTAGTGAAAATTTTTGTGCGAATGTTCATACAATTACTTATAGGAACATTCATTTGAAAATCTACTAGTGTATCGCCTGCCTAACTCCTGTGCACAGCATAAGTGTTCTATCACTCTAGCCCAGTCAAACAAGATGGCCAAAGGCACTACTGAATCTATAAGAAGATCAGGTGAGAACAGAAGTGACAGAGCAGCAAGGGGATCACAGTAGTTGCATTGCTGGAGAGGGGCATTTTAGAAGGTAAGCATGTCTAATGAAGCATACTTCCACATTATGACCAAAGCTCCTGGGGCCCAATATTTTTAAAACAGTTTAGCTCCACTTTAAAATGCAAGTATACCTTTTTTATGAAAAACCCTGTATGCCCCCTCCCTTAGTTTTTATATTAAAAATTTCAGAGTACAGGTGTAGCCCAATCCGATGTTACACTGCCCAAATCTCTGCTGTGCCAGCCTGTACTTACATTTGATTTTCTCCTGGTGCCTGTGCTCCAGTATGCAGACAGGATTAAGCGCTCTACAAAAGCTCTGAATGGGAGAAACCAATAAAATATAATAAAAATCTGAGATAATCAGATTGACCTAAAACCATGATACTTTCATTGAAGGCATGAGCGCTTTTGATGGCCAAAATACTTAGTGCTATACACACTTATCAACACTATAATGATAAAGACATAATAAAAGTTGCAGTGGTAAAAGTAGGCATACTAAGAGCAGAGATAGACTTTCTTTAGACTCATATCTGTTAAGATTCATAATGCATGGCTATGGAAACAGGATAGGAATTAACACAGGAGTTCTAATATATTTCATCATGATAGGTAGGCAACCTTATTAATTAAAAATCACAAATTCCCACATGCAATTTCCCATTAGAAGGTCAATGCACTCTTGTGGCTTTCTTGCTATAAGGATCTACAGAAAAAAAAGCTGCAGTTTGGTGGTTCTCAACCCTTTAAAAATAATACGCAAACTGCTGGCAGACTGGATTTTCAATTACAAGTAATTGAAAATGCAGTCTGCCAGCAGTTTTTTTTTTTTTTTTTTTTTAAATCAAATAAGTTTTTATTGTAAAGCACTTATGGTACAAACCAAACATAGGAGTAAAGTACAGTCTTACAGTAGCATTGGTTTTTACATCCAAAAGTATACAGAGAATATAGAGATACAAATAGGTTCGGTTTGAAAACTGTTGAGACATGGAAAATATCAATAAAACCAAAAAATTAAAGAAGAAAGGAGATAAGGAAAAAGAAAAAAGGAACCAAAAGTAATAACAAAAGTATCGTTCTCTCATAGACCACTCCGCATCAAGAAACAGCCGCATAGGTACCTTACATATATACTAGGGCCCACAGCCCAGCACACAGTCCCATTGGTGTCTCCCTACACCCCGTACAATTACCGGATGGGGGAGAGACATAGAGTTAGACCCATCCTGGAAACATGACCATTTATGTACCTCCATATACCGGTCCTAGGACCTTCAGTTAACCCTGTAAAAGTCTGTCCTGTATAAGTTGGTGGGGAGCTAGTCCCGGGACCTCAAGCCACCCCCCCCACATGGCATTAAATTTGTGCGGTGCGTTTCTGTGTTGGTATGTTATCTTTTCTCTGATCAGCATCTGGTTCACCTGTTCTATCCATTGCTGCCTGGTGGGAACCCTGTGGGTCATCCATAGTCTCGCTATCAATTTTCTAGCTACATATAGTAACCTGATAATGGCTGTATGGGCCGAGGGCGTCAATGATTCCTCATCCAGGGCCCCCAGCAGGCAGACCAACGGACACCGCGGGATACCAACAGAGAACACTGAGGATATAGTGTCAAAAATTCCCGCCCAATATCGTTTTAGTTTCGGGCACCTCCAGAACATGTGCATAAGATCCCCATGGTCCCGCATACATTTAGGGCAAAGGGGAGACCCTCTAACACCCCAACTGTGCAGTTTAACTGGAGTTCTATAGGTCCTATGTAGTAAATATAGGTGGGAGAGCCTATGGGAGGCCGATACCGACACCAACGGAGCGGAGGACAAGCAGAGGTTCCAGGTCTCCGCGTCCATGGGCCCCAGGTCCGCCTCCCACCTCTGCCGACATGGAAGACGTGCCGGGTCCTGCACCGCGTCAAGAAGCATAGCATACCCCCTAGAGATCATGCCTTTACGGTCAATCTGCATAAATATCTCCTTCACCACAGGATGGTCTGTTAGGGAGAGCTGCACACTCCGTGCCTGTGTCTGCAACGCATGACGTAACTGTAAATATTTAAAGAAATCCCTACGAGGGATGTCAAACTCCGCTTGTATTTCCATAAAGGACTTCAGTACCCGTCCACTATACAGTTGCGAGAGATACTGAAGACCACTCCCACTCCAGTTACCAAATCCCTTGAGCTTAAAAAGTTCACCATAATTAGCGTTCCGCCAAATAGGGGTGAGGGCAAGGAAGCCACGTATTTGTAGCAGTTTTTTAACATGAGACCACAGTGTATTCAGCAGTATAACAGTCGGGGAACCCCTGTCCATATGAGGGAAGCCTGCCTCCAATCTAGACAATGCTGTGTCCGAGGCGACCGTGTCAGCCAGTATCCTTCGGATCGGGTCCAATGGGTCATCCAACCCCCACCCACCCATGTGCTGGAGCTGCGAAGCAAAAAAATACATCCTAGCGTGTGGAAGTGCCAACCCCCCTTCGTCCTTATTATATTGCAAGGTAAGTAAACTAAGTCTGGCCGTCTTTCTACACCATATTAATTCCCTAAACTGAGAGTCAATTTTATCGAACCAACGTTTCGGGATCCAAGTCGGGGAGTTATGACAAATATAGAGCAGCTGCGGGGCCCACACCATTTTAATGAGGTTTACCCTGCCCACCACCGATAACGGTAGTTTACACCAGATCTTACATTTATCTCTGAACTTAAGTAACAATGGCATAAGATTCAGTTTGGCATATTCCGTCACCTCGGGGGATATCTGCACCCCCAGATACTTAAAGGATGTAACCGTCTGGATCATGTTTGCACAAGGGGGTAAGGGAGCCGTTAGAGGGGACAAGGGCATCAGTACAGATTTGTCCCAGTTAATCTTAAAACCTGACAATGTACCAAATAGGGTAATCAGGTTCATGGTGGCCGTAAGGGAGCCCTGGGTGTCCCCCAGGTATATAAGCGTGTCATCAGCGTAGAGCGATACCACATCCATTCCAGTGGGCCTGCAGAAACCCACAATATCCTGAGCCGATCTCATTCTGGCTGCAAGTGGTTCAAGCGCCATGGCAAAGAGCAGGGGCGACAGAGGGCACCCCTGTCTCGTGCCTCTGTGCAGCACGAATGGGTCGGAGAGCTCCGCATTAGCTCTGATTCTAGCCGTAGGCTTGGCATATAACAGTCGGACCCAACTAATAAATGTGCTGCCCAGCCCCATCCGCTCCATCACTTTCCACAGATAAGGCCACTCAACACTATCAAAGGCCTTAGCCGCGTCCAGCGAGAGGATGGCCTGATTACCGGGGTTATCCACAGGAACCTGTAGGTTCAAGAATACACGGCGAATATTTAGGGCAGTGGAACGTGATGGAATGAATCCTGATTGATCCCTATGGATCAGTTTGTGTATTACCAGAGATAATCTCGTTGCCAAGACCCGAGCTAATAGTTTAACGTCTGTCGTGAGCAAGGAGATTGGCCTATATGCGTCCGGTGATGTTGCTACCTTACCCGGTTTCAGAAGTACAATTATGATTGCTTCATTCATAGAGGCAGGTAGGACCCCCGTCTCTAAGGCGTTGTTAAACACTTTTAAAAGGGTTGGCAAAAGAACCCCAGCATAACACTTGTATACCTCGGATGGAAGACCATCCGCCCCCGGAGCTTTGTTATTATGAGAGTGTTCCAGTGCAGAAGCCAATTCCTCCTCCGTTAAGGGGGCGTTCAACAGCTCTCCGTCCAACGCAGACAGGCATGGAATATCACACCCATTTAAAAAGTCCCCAATCTCCCCATCACCGGGCTGCACCTTAGAGGAGTACAGGTCTGCATAGAAGGATCGAAATACCCGCAAGATCCCAGGGGTGTCCGAATGGGTCACTCCCTGCGAATCGCACAGTGAGTGAGTCATAGGCACGGAACCCTGGGTCCTCGCCAGCAGAGCCAGCATATGGCCCGTCGATTCCCCCTCCTCAAAGTGTGTTTGTTGGAGGAAAAACCTTTTTCATTTTCTGCCAGTTGTAAAGTTACTTGTCTAGACATAGATTGCGCTCCCAACCAAGCCCTCTTAGTGTCCTCCGAGGGGTTGTCAACATAGGCCTGCTCCGACTCTCTAAGTGCTCTACAGACCTCCATTTCCCAAGCTTTAGTGTTCCGTTTTATATCAGTTATAGTAGTGATAAATTGTCCCCTAAGGAAGGCCTTAGTTGCATCCCAGACTACATCTATAGCTGCCAAGCCTAAATTGTCCTGCAGGAAAAGTTTAAGAGCACTTGTAATGGGGTCAGGCTGCGGGAATAATGCAAGCCAAAAGGGGTTAAGCTTCCAACTCCTAGGTGCGTGGTCAGTAGATAGGGACATCTCAATCCACAAAGAAGAGTGGTCGGATATATGTCTAACCCCATAACCAGAATCTCTAATTAGGGGGAGGAGGGCGGAGTTTCCCAGTCCCAGGTCTATTCTGGACAAGCTCCCAAACGCTGGAGAGCAACAGGAATATAAACGGGAGTGGGGGTGGGCTTTCCGCCAGACATCCACCAGCCCGAGTTCAGCTAACAGAGCTGCAAAAGGAGTATCGCCATTAGGGCGTGAGGGGACTACCGGAGGAGTTGGAATCTTATCCCACAGACCGTTGACATAGTTGTTAAAATCACCCATCGCCAACAGGGGTATGCCAGGGAACTGTGCCATAAACCCAGCTAGGCGCCTAAGAATCTCTGCCGAATACGGCGGCGGGATATAAACATTGGCAATAATGCATTGTATAGTAGCAAGCTTACACAGCAAAAAAATGTACCTCCCCCCCGGATCAATAACCTGTTGGGAGCAGGAGAAACGTGCATGCTGTTTAATTAGGATACTCACTCCTCTTGCATAGGCAGAGTATGTGGAATGGTATTGGTGGATATACTGTCTAGAACCCAGGCTAGGAGTACCAGCAGGAGCAAAATGTGTCTCCTGCAGACACACAATGTCAGCCTTCATATCTTTAAGGTGCCTAAGCACCGCCAGCCTCTTCACCGGACTGCCCAGTCCCCTAACATTCCAAGAAAGAAATCTAATCTTAGCCATCAGAAATACAAAACATAAGTGCAAGTAGGAGTAACCATAATAACAGTCGTAAACCACCAGGGAGGAAAAAGGCAATTAACACACATTTATCAGCGACTAGCGACTGGGAAGTCGCATCACCTGAGATGTCCCAAGACTGGAGAGAAAAAAGTCCGACAGGAGCTGTCGCAGCTAGGAAGAGGCGCCCAGATGGGTGCAGACAGGTCGGAAAATAGTCCTTGTCCGTTGCGATCCTGAGAGAGAAAAAATGAATCAAAAAGAAAAAGAAAAGAAAAACAGTTAAACAGCAAAAAACCGTAGCATCTTCTGTATTAAAGCCCATGGGGCTCACACACGGGGAAGATAGCAGAATAATAGGCCCCATCCGAAACTTGGGGGCTGGGGGAAGGCCATGGAAACACCCAGAGAGGACTCTCCCAGATGACAAGCGGGGTTTCACATATGCAGACATGTTGTAGTTCTAGTAGGGTTACAGTGGAACCACAAACCTCAGCCTTCTGCCGGTCTTGTAAAAGTGGAAGTCCAGTCAGCCTGTTGAAATGTGCCGTTAGCGTGGAGGAGATCTTTGAAGTTTGGCGGCTTTGAGTGCGTTGTACTCCTGGTCAAGCCACTGTGCTGCCGCCGCGGGGCGATCAAAAAAGTGCGTTGAACCCAGTGCCGTAACTCTGAGTCTGGCTGGATATAGCATTCCATATTGAACGTTAAGGTCCCGAAGGCGTCTCTTAACTTCAAGAAATGTTGCACGCTTTTTCTGGAGCTCTGCTGAAAAATCCGGAAATAGTGAAATCCTGGAATTTTCAATCTCCATCTTGTCCGACAACCCCCGCGCTTTAGAAAGAATGGTGTCTCTGTCTTTATAGTTGAGGAGTTTAAACAAGAAGGGCCTGGGACGATTGCCCGGAGGTAGGGGGCGAGACGGCACCCGGTGGGCACGTTCCACTGCAAAAAGCGGTGACAAGGCTTCTTTACCAAAGGTGGCAAGCAACCAATTTTCAATAAAGTCTACCGGGTTTTTACCCTCAACACGTTCCGGAATCCCCACAGCGCGAATATTATTGCGTCTCATGCGATTTTCCATCTCATCAAGTCGCATAGCGTGCTGTTCAGTAAGATGGCAATTATATTTTAGATCCCTTTGCATGGGGGCCAGGTCATCCTCTACTGTGCTCAGTCTGCCTTCCAATGCAGCTGTTCTCTCCCTGAGCTTTTGCATGTCATGGCGGACAAACGTTATTTCAGCTTTAACCCCTTTAATGTCCTCAGAGAGGGCTGCAATAGAGTGATTACAGGAGGTGACAGCAGTGAATATGTCCCTTAGTGTAGGCTCATTTTCCAGCGCTGGGGAGGGGATGGTCTGTGTGTCAGGCCTAACACTGTCCCTGGGTGTACTCACTGTTTGCCATGCTGCAGACAATCCATCCTCATCCTCCAAGGGAACTGTGTCATCCGCCTCAGGAGAGCCTCCAGGGGTAGCTTGAGGAGAGGGCTGGCCCGCCAGGGCATCCTTGTATGATTTACCGCCATAGAGGAGCTTCTATGCTGCTTCCTTGTATTGGTCTTTGGCTGCGTGCCGCGCACCGGCGCCATCTTGGCCTGGGGGGTCCGTCAGCCCCTTCCCTCCGGTATGGCGTCTGGACATCACAGCGAGGGTCCCGGGATGTACCGCGGTGGTCCGGGATGCTTCACCTAGCGTGGCAGGAGGTAGGGGCCCCGAAAACGGCGTTTCAGGGCAGACTGGAAGGATGGAATCACGGATGGCCGGCGGAGCTCAAGGTAAGCACGTCTTCCTACATTCGCCGCTAAGCCACGCCCCCCTGCCAGCAGTTTTTTAAACTTTTTATTATCATTATTATTATTATTATTATTATTAGTCTTTTAATAGATAAAATATTGTCAGAGGCTTACAGACTATACCAATTGACTATATAATAAAAGTTTCCATAAGAAACTTGGAACCAATGAATTGTATACATTCAAAGAAAATAAAAGTTTGTACTGATTCTATTGATGATAAGGCTTCAGTGTAAGAACATATTGTATGCATTATACTGCATAAATGTTATAGCTTTCAGCTGGATTAAACACCCGCTGGGAATTTGCTACTTTAGGTTTTCACATTCACTTATAAGTTTCACAAAATACTCATGAGAGTCCATTTCCCTTTCGATTGCCTGTAAAAATGTTATTGAATGTTTTCTCTTTAAATCTCCAATAAGACATGGAATAATACACAAGATGAAGTTTCTTTTAAATGTAGCATCTCTAGCTTAAATAAAAATATATTCATTATTGTGGAAGGAGTATATTTTAGTGCTACCCAAATGTATATCACACATGTCTCTAAAATATTTTCTGTGTGGGCTATGTGGAATGGTTTGCATGACCAAAAACTGTGCTACACGATAGAACATCAGCCAAAAATCTTTTTTGTTGTTTTTGGAGAGAGTGGGAAAGAGTAGACAGCGCTTCCAGGGTTTAATCTCTCTTCTCTATCCTCATTAGATACATTCCCTCTTGCAGCCCTGGTAGAGGAGAAAACAATTGTTTATGTGACTGTCAAAGATAGAACTTAGGGGATGGGAGTTGATGGAGGGGAGGCTTTACAGCTCCCCCGTCTCCCAAAACTTCATCTCCTTTCCCCCCTGGCCCCACCCCCCCCTACTTTTTCATTTATATGATACCCCCCTGCCATGTTGCTACAGTTTTTCCAATCCTAAATGGAGTTGGGATCTGTATTTCCTGAGCTTTCCCCCTCTTCCCCCAATCCAGTTATTACAATGTTTCGTCCAAATTGATTCTTATTTCTGTATGCACCACTTTGCCCTGAAATGGTTTTGTACTATTGTAAAGCTGAGATGTAACCTTTTCTCCTATCCAGGATTTTGTATTGTATATGCATAAGGTGATACATATTTGTAAAAAAGGGTAGAACTTACCCTCCCCCCGTTATCTCTCTCAAAAAAAAAGAAGGAAAAATTCAACAGTGCTATACAAATGGGGTATACAGCAATATAACCTTGACAGTTCTTTTAAGTTAGCAAATATTTAATAAATGCAATCTAATCTAGGCTGGGTAGACCAAAATAAAGGCACTAGCAGTATAAGACACAACAGAGATGGAGGGTGAAGAAGAATTCCACTGCTTTGCCTTTAAAGCCCAATTCCAGGATTACCTTAAAGTAATTGTAAAGTCTATTTATTTTTTTCTCCAATAACAAACATGTTCAACTTACCTCCTCTGTGCAGGGGTTTTGCACAGAGCAGTCTGGATCCTCCTTTTCTCAGGTCCCTCTTTGCAGCTCCTGGCCCCTCCATCCTATCAAGTGCTCCCACATCAAGCAGCTTGCTATGGGGGGCACTCAAGCCGAGTTATGGCTCTGAGTGTCCATTCAGACCCGGAGCCCCGACCCAGCCCTGTTCCCTCTCTCCCCTGATTGGCTGCCATGAGAGCCAATGGCACTGCTGCTGTGTCTCAGCCAATCAGGAGGAGAGTGTCAGACAGTTAAGATACTTGCGGACATCGCTGGACAGAGATGGGGCTCAGGTAAGTAATTAGGGGGTTAGGCTTCTACACACAGAAGGTTTTTTATCTTAATGCATAGAATACATTAACATAAAAAAAATCTTCTGCCTTTACAACTCCTTTAATTCCCCTTCCTTACCGCCCTCCCACCCTCACTTAATAAAAAAGCCCATATCACTTACCTAATGCCACGGTCACATGATCCTGCTGGACTGAGTCTTTTTTATTTTCTTCTGTCTACTAGACATGGACAATTCCTATTGGTAATGGCTAGGACCTCTCAGACATACACAAGGGAGGTAAGGGGACCAGAGGTAATAAGCAGTTTACATTGACTGATCCCCAATGCAGGAAATCACTATTCCCATAGAAGAAACTGGGATTTTCAGTGAGGACACCACAAGATAGGCTTTGAAGATGTATTTGGCAGGAAGTATATAGAGTGAGGTAAGCAGAGCATAATGCACCATTAAAGTTTTTTTTTTTTCCTGGAGATGTGAAGTATATGTAAAGCCAATAAATAAATTCTTATATAACCTTTAACAGGTCAATGTAATTTCAAGTCAAGTTTCATTATAGTAATACATAATGATCCTGCACGAAGAGCCTTGTTTAGCTATTTCCTGTTTAGGTTGACATCACTCTGTCCCCAGGGGAGAGTTTGGATGGGGAACACCACCATCAGAACAAGATCTACTGTCAGCAACAGCTGCTTGTCAATGTAGCTGCTGGCTCCATGTCCAGACCTGTGATTACAGTGCCTAACCAAGAGAAATCTTTCAGCCCCGATTTGGTGTGCAACTTTCAGATGTTTCGTGAGTCAAGAGCCACAATGCAAGTTGATGGTGGAAAATTTCCATTTGTTAGTGCTGTGATTGAAAGGTCTAGTTAGGGAACAATTAGATGTATAATGCTTAGCATCTGCGACTGACTTGTCAATTCTAATTGATGTCCCGGTTGGGAAGCATGGTTAATCAACAGTGCTGAGATGAAACAAAGAATGAAAAATTGTGCAAATAAGTATTTTATTAAACAAATGGTAATTGCTTATATTACACAGTGCTTTAGTAAACATAATCCAGTTACAGTTTACATCAACTTTATTTTCCCAATAAGCATAATATAGCAGTACTAGCAGTATAGCAGTAGCAAAATCTGCTGCATCTCCCACACTTTTACTGATATATACATTTTAATTTTTTTTTCCAAAAACCTTAGCATCTATTATTCTTTCTAGCCACGGATGTATGCCTTCTACAGAAGGACAGAGATGTATTGAGATGTCTTTGATATGCAGACTGGGATTGGCACCCTGGCCTCACTTTCTCTATGCTCTGGGAGAGGCAAGATAGTGGCATTACTAGGTCTCAGAGACCAGTTTTTGCTGACTGATAATGCACCAGTGAGTTGCTTATAAAATAATAGTTTGGTGGAAGTTTCTGGTAACATTGACCATGAGAAGGGTTCATGATTTCTCATGTAAAGGCAGAGTGCATTTCCTACAAATTCCAAACTCCTAAAATGCTCCTCTTCTGTGAACTCCTGTAATGCTACTGTTCCTGGGTAAATAAACTGTAGTAGGACAATGTGAGTGTATGGGATGTCATGTCTATACAAGCAGATAGGCTTCCCTTCATGTCCCGGAAGGGGAAAAACAGGCATTGAAACATAAGGTTGGTATTAGAGTGAGTGTTATATTAACACTACTGTCTTTTTGGATACACAGACCATACTGTGGACAAATGGCACTGTGGGTTCACCGTTTTAATATTTATGAGTATTTTATGGCTGCAGTTCTGTTTTAAATCCAGGTACTAAACACCATTGCTGTTATCAAACACATTGGGGCCACCAACACCACTAGTGGTTGCCATGATACCTATTTTATACCAAAAAGTATAAAAATATATGTGTTTATGGTTTGGACACGAAGTCCAGTTTATAGTCCAGTCAGAGTATATACAAGTGAGTGAAGATTCACCTTTAGAAACCCCCTGTTCCTGTAAGACCAGCAGGTCCACCAGTACTACAGTAGAATGCCCCCAGGCCTTAATACATAAGACTACAGTATATACTTTGGCTGTAGAATGTCACAAGTGGACCCAGGGTTGAAGAGAGTAAGCGTACCATACAGCAATGGTAGAAACAAGATGGAAGACACTCTGGTGGCTCAAAAGTCCAGGTAGGCAGCAGACAGCGAAGGTATTCCTGGTAATGTAACATAGGTCAGAGCTGACATCAAAAAGTAGCAGTATCTGAGAATTTAGCAAAGGTCAGGACAGGCAGTAATGGTATATGTGTACGAAGTACATAGTCAGCAACAGGAAGAAATAAACAAAGCAGTCAGGTGCACTTGAGCAGCAGGAAACATATTTACAATCACAGAGGCACAGGCTGATGAGCTTTAAATAGGGTGCTCCTGCATCATGACCAATTCCAGAGCTGGGGGACATGTGGCAACCCTCACTACCTCGTAGCTGACAAGGAAGACAGGAATAGTACAGGACTGCTCAGAGGGGTTAGAAAGCTGCGTCATGTTGCCCAGCAATAGGTAAGTATGCAGGCTGCCTGAAATTATGCAGTTCTATATATACTCTACATATCGTATACTGTAATATCAGACTTTTTAACAAATAAGTGTACCATGCCCCCAAGGGAATACCACTCAGTCACAAAAAAAGTTAAATAGTGAGAAAATATGGATGCTTTAAAAAAAAGTCCAGCATTTGGAAAGAAAATGCAGAATGTAGTGGTGGAAAAAAGATCATTGTGGAGCTGGGTCGATAATGAGACACAGATGTCAACTCGTTTCCACATGCCAAGGTGCTAGTTGTTATCCTGGACTCTGGACTCTCTTTTCAGCCCTACATCCAATCACTGTCCAAATGTTGCCACCTCAACCTCTGCAACATCACCAAAATATGCCCCTTCCTAACTAGGGTTGCACCGATACCATTTTTTAATCGGTGAGCACGATTACCGATACTTTCGGTCAAGTACTCACCGATACCGAATACCGATACTTTGTGATTTGTGTCTATATAAAATATATAGGCGCAAATCGGACTGCAAAGAATCACATGTGATTTGAACAGGAATTCTGTGAAATTTCCCCCACCTTTCCTGTATGTGTGTGTATAGCGCCATCTAGTGGGCAGTTTGATAAAAAATGTATCACTCACATTAAGTACATATCTGATCAAATGCAAAATCGGCATTTGTATAGTGTCCCGGTCCTGCCAATGATAGACAATCACAGTCGCTGAAGGTGCTCACAGGGCCGGAGGAGAAGTTCCAGGACCCTAGTGGGTATAGGGCAGAAGTGATGTCAGCTTGGGAGCAGACTGCCTCTACATCTCCTCTAGGGATGGACTGAACACCCCCCTGGTTCAGTTTACACCAGAACATATGAATAGGCAAAAAATTGGTGCTAACATGCGAACCTTATTAAAGTCTCTGGGACACGAACATAAAATCAAAAAGTTCTCATTTTAAAGACTTATATGCAAGTTATTGCCCTAAAAGGTGTATGAGGACCTAGGTACTGCCCCAGGGGACATGTATCAATGCAAAAAAAGTTTTTAAAACTGAAGTTTCTTCAGGAGCAGTGATTTTAAGAATGCTTAAAGGGTAACTCCACTTTCATGGGGAAAAGAAATAGCAAATAAGGAAAAAATAGTATAGCACATATAATTGTGATACTAATCATATTGTAATTGAATGTTATTAAAAATTACCTTTCCTTTTCAATCTGCAGCCACTGTAATTGTCTGAGAATGCACTGCAATATGGCTACCTGGAGTTGTTCTGTACACAGAGTGCGTATTGACCACTCCACAGAAACATAATTTCCTGCTTGTGTGATTGGCTCACCAATTTTTCCAGAAGTTTGCAAGATACAAGTCAGATTTCAGGCATCCCCTGCAACAAAAATTTAATTTTTGGAGAGATACTTTCAATAGGAGCACGTCTAAAGGGATGCAAGCCCAGCAGATTTCCTCATTAGTGCCCTGCAGCTGCACACCTGACAGCTAATTATGAAACCACTCCCATTAGATCCACTCAGAACAGAGGCACAGACAAATGCACATGGATTTCTTTAGAATAACAAAAGGGAGGGATATGCAACAAAGGTTGTTATAATCCTTGCAATGTTCATAGATCACCCAGAGGAGATGTTTTTCACAACAAAAGTGGAGTTATGCTTTAAAGTGAAACAATAAAAATGAAATATTCCTTTAAATATCGTGCCCGGGGGTCCCCTTAGTCTGCCTGTAAAGTTGTGCTTTCTAAAGGAAAAAATGTTGTTTAAAATGGCTCACGGCTGTATTGGCGGATCCCGGCAATATAGATAAAAATCAATGAAAGAAACAGTATGAGTCCCCCCCCCCCCCCCCCCCAAGTCCATACCAGGCCTTTTGGTCTGGTATGGATATTAAGGGGAACTCCACGCCAAAGTTTACAACAAAATTGGCATGGGGGTCCCCCCAAAATCAATACCAGTCCCTTGTTCGAGCAAGCAGCCTGGAAGACAAGATGGGGGGGTGAGCCCCCCGACCCTACCAGGCCACATGCACTCAACATGGGGAGGGTGCTTTGGGATCTCCCCCAAAGCACTTTTGGCAGATGTTAGGCCCAGTCTGTACTATGGACAATCACATCATCCAGGTAAGCTTCAGGTAAGCTGCAGCATACTTCTGATGGGTCCTCAGAATCTTGTCTATTTTCCACTGGAAAGTTGTCGGCGAATTCTATATTGGAATCAGATATGTAAAAAACACAAATAATATCTGCACTTTAGGGAAACGGCCGCTGCATGCATACATATCCCCTTACCTGGCGAAAGTGCTTCCTGCACTGGAATTGCAGTTTCCATAACTTGCAAGAGCTGGAGTGATTCTGCTACAGATGTTTAGATGATTAATCATCTCCTTACTACATGCGTTCCTTGACTCTTTATGATCTAAGGGTCAATTTTTGCAGGATTACCTCTATACACTGGTGGTGACGAGTGCATTCAACATCTTTTCACACTGCTGATGCTGGGATCATATCTCTTTTACCAACATATCACCCATTGTTGGTGGCTATTCATTGCAGGACTGTTCTTTGCCGGTTTTTGTATTGCAGGATTGTTTTAATTGGCGCTGCACCTTCTATATTGAATTGTCCCATCTGGAGTTACAAATGCAGTTTTCTCCTTGGCCGACTCTCAACCAGGGGAATTTGCCAATACCCTTTGGTGAGATTGAACATTGTCATGTATCTAGTTGTTCCCACCCGGTCGATCAATTCATCTCTAAGTGGCATGAAGTAGGTGTAAAATTTTGTAACTTTATTCAGTTGTCAAAAATCGTTACAAAACCGCCAGTTCCTATCAGGTTTGGGCACTAACATAGGACTGGACGAGTGACTCTGGGACTCCTCTATCACACCCAATTCAAGGGCTTAAGTTTTACCCTTTCACCTGGCGGGGTGATAATGTCATGCTCTACCCTAAATTTTTGTCCCGGCAGCTCAGAGAAAACATCTTTGTTGTGGAGCACAATCTCTTTAACCTCCGGTTGTGGTTTCGATAAGGTGACTGATATTCCAACCTTAGGAACCAAGCAATCAGACTGAGCTGGAGACAACAAAGTCTCTGTGACTAGGGATTTCCTATCCCTACAGGCTTTCAACAGATGTGATACATCTATTCCGGCTTTCGCCCTCCTGGTTGTCTGACCCTGTAATTCATCTCACTCACTTTTTCAATTATCTTGTATGGGCCCTGCCATTTGGCAAGGAATTTGCTTTCAACTGTAGGGACTAGTACCAATACCCCATCCCCTGGGGAAAAGGCCCCACGATTCTACACGCTCTGCTGTGCTAACTGCTCTTCCACCAAATGTTATTTTATGATTGGCATTACCTGTGCAATTCTATCTTGCATCAGGGCGACATGCTCAACCACACTCCTGCGGGGAGAACTGTCATTTTCCCAAGTTTCCTTGGTGATATCCAACAGCCTTCTTGGTTGTCTCCCATAGAGTAACTCAAATGGTGAAAAACCTGTAAAGTATTGTGGTATCTCCCTAATGGCAAACATCAAATAGGGTATTAGACAGTCCCAATCCTTTCCATCCCGATCCACCACCTTCTTTAACATTTGCTTTAGGGTTTTGTTGAACCTTTAAACCAACCCATCTGTTTGGGGGTGATACATGGATGTACGCAATTGTGTCACTTTGAACAACATAACTCTTTAATAACCCGGGACATAAAGGGTGAAAAAACAAAGGTGCGTTTTATTTACACTATTTACAATGGTCCAAAAACAGCAAAACAAAAAGAAACATGAAAAATTTAAATAAATCCTTGCCAACTCGGCCACGTACTACACGCAGGTTCCCTGGCTATCAGCTAGGTACAGCCTTGTGCTGTCCCCAGCACCTATCTCCCTGTTAAAGAGGTTTGCCACACAGGCATTGTCTCACCGCACAGACATGTATCAATTGTGATTCTTTCTGGAAATGATCCTTTAGTTGCCTTTTTCATGGCTATTGAAAAAGATATGATGTATTTGAATCTTGGAAGAATGCTACTATCTTGAAATGAGATTAATGGCTTGAGGAAGGGTCAAGTGAGAGCACTTGAGAACTGCTGACATTTACAATGTTGTAACAATGTTGCTATTTTGAAATAAAGAAGATTGAGTGGTGCAACAATCTCCCTGGTTAATTTCATGTGTGTATATATATATATATATATATATATATATATATATATATATATATTGTGACAGCAGGCAGGTAAACCCGATTGGTTGCATAGAGGGTGGGAGGTATGTGTGTCTATGTGGATTTATTAAACTAGGGTGAAGTGCTGAGAGTCCTTCAGTGGGGAGGTAATGAGCCCAGCTGAAGCAAGTTGACTCATTAGGGCCTCTACAAAAGTTCACAGTCTGATTAGACTTTCACATTGAGGCACTTTTCAGGTATTTTAGCGCTAAAAATAGCGCCTGTAAAGCACTTAAAAAGCGTATTTCATGTCTCTCCAGTGTGAAAGCCCAAGTGCTTTCACACTGGGGCGGTGCACTTGCAAGACGTTCTGAAAAGTCCTGCAAGCAGCATCTTTGGGCTATTTTCACACTGGGGAGGGTGGGCGTCGGCGGTAAAGCAGCTCTATTTTTAGCACTGCTTTACCGTTGTTTTAGCGCTGCTATTTAGCCACTAGCGGGGAGGCTTTAACCCCCACTAGCGGGTAAAAAAGGGTTAAAACCGCCCACAAAGTGCCACTGCAGCGGCGGTTTTCCGGCACTTTGGCAGCACTGCCCCATTGTTTTCAATGGGCAGGGACACTTTAGGAGCAGTGTATACTGCAAAGATGCAGCTTGCAGGACTTTTTTTTTACCGTCTTGCAAGCGCACAGCTCCAGTGTAAAAGTCCTCAGGCTTTCACATTGGAGAGACAGGAGAGGCTCTTTACAGGCGCTATGCAGGCGCTATTTTGTAGCGCTGTAGAGCCTGTAAAGCGCCCCAGTATGAAAGTAGCCTTGGGGTGCAGAAGCTCTGTATACACCACTCCCAAAACACCCTGCCCATTGAAATGAACAGACAGTGCTGCCAAAGCACCTGCAAAGCACAACACAGGCACTTTTAACCCTCTCTTCGGCCACTAGCATCGGTTAAAAGCGCCCTGATAGTAGCTGAAAAGCGCAGCTAAAACTATGGTAAAGTGCCACTAAAACTAGCAGCTCTTCACCGTCGTCGCCTGGCGCTTTCAGTGTGAAAGTAGCCTTAGGGGGGGGCGCATGCGCGCGATCGCGGAAGATGGCCGCTTAGTCTCCGCGCTCCGCGCCACCGGCCGCTAAATACTCGGTCCTCAGAGCACACAGGCTACTCAGACACGCCGGACCGGCAGCCCCAGATTGCGGACGCCGGCGGGGACCCGCGGGAATGCATCGGTCGCACGGGGGAAAGCGGAGGTCTCCCAAACAGCGCAAGATGCAGCAAGCAGCAGGGACAGGCAAGATGGCGCCTGAGCCTCCGGAGCCAGACGACACCACGAGGCTCTCCGGGATGGGGGCAGCCTCTCCCCCTGACAGTCTGCAGCAGTTTCCCTCGGATCTGGTAAGCCCTGCACAACCTGCTTCTGAGGATATGCTAGCCAGATTCCATTCTATAGTCAGGGATGAGATCTCAGCAGCCTCACGCAAGCTTTCCTCTGATCTCATGCGAGGCCTTAAGGAGCTAGGCCACCGCACAAACCAACTAGAGCAAAGGATGGACTTATCCACCACAGTGCTAGAGGGCCATGAGGATGAACTTGAAAAGCTGCACGTGGAGCTGGAGGGATTGAAGGACAAGTTAGAGGATTCTGAGAACAGGGCCCGCAGGGACAATCTGAGAATCCGCGGTATCCCTGAGGCTGTTACAGATATCCAGGGTACAGCTACGGCCTTTTTTCAAGAACTTGCCCCTGAAATCCCCCTGGAGCAATTAGAGTTTGATCGTATACACAGATCCCTGGCTCCAAAGCCCTCGGAAGGCCCCCCCAGAGATGTTATTATAAAGCTGCATTATTATCGCACTAAGGAAAGACTCCTACAGGCAGCGAGGGATCGCCAAGACCTCACTTTCCAAAATTATCCCCTACAGCTGTTCACGGATCTATCTCCTGTAACGATTGCTAAAAGACGACTCTTAAAACCCTACCTATTGATCTTGCAGAACCTGGGCATAAAATACAGGTGGGGGTTCCCCTTTAGATTGTCCTTCACCTATAGGGGACATCAAGTCCACGCCTCCTCTGCCTCTGACCTGAGACGTCACTTTCAAGAGTTACAGCTAGACCTTCCACCATCTCAAGGGGACCCAGCTGCTCCATCCGCCCATGTCCGGCAAACACAGCCTTCCCGAAAGTCATCTCAAGCCTCCCTGCATGGCTCTCAGGCCCTGCGATCGCTGCAAGCCCAGCGCTACCAAGATGTCCCCACAGGCTGACATTCCCCCCGTCCGAGTGCGGGTTATTATCCTTGTGAACGGTCTGCACGGGGTTTTTTCTAGTTTTTTTTTTTTTTTTGCCCCACTTTACCTGGAGTGGGTGAGGTACCGGTCCTGTCCCGAGCTCTAGTAGCTGTTCTGAGGGGACCTGATATCGGTATCGACATGTGCATATATATATGCGTACGTGTGTGATTTTTTCCTTTTTTATTTTTGATTTTTGGACTTTTCTAGATGTCTGTGGCGGGCCTCCCCCGGCTCCCCTCCGTGATTTCTGGAGGGGGGGCCGGGGGGGGTCCGTCAGTCAATTGTACTGTTTTGTTAATTTTAAGCTCATGTGCCCCTGCAGTTTAGGGGGTTTTACTTTGTGTGACCTACTAGTTATCGAGCTTGTCTCGACCCGCTGGTGTTGTTTTAGTACCAGCACTCCGTGTCTGACATTACCATAAGTATTCTGTTCTACTTACAGTCAATAGTTATGCAAGTTAGTGCTCAAGTTCAATGTTTGTCTTATTATAATTTTTTTTAAAGATAGACCGAGTGGGCCAGGTGGACTACTGCGCCCCCCTAGAGTCGGTATTTGCGTGGGATTATGGTTCCTCTCAACTTCCGACTTTTTGGTAGACCACTAGGCCTACGCTTACATGCACAGTTGTGGTTCTTATTATTTCTCTTCCGAGCTTTTTTTGATTATTCTGTGCTTACTTTTTCTGGCTCTCTTAATATCTCTTCTTATGCTAATACTTCCTATTCTACTCTAACCCTTCTTCTTCTTATTCCTGAGTCCATAGAGGATGCACGCGGAGCCTCTGATAAGCAGTTCTCTGCTTACTCGTTATGACCCTGCGTTGGCTGTCACTGAACGTCCAAGGTATGAATTCACCACCCAAGAGAGTAAAAGCGTTTAAATATCTCAGAAGGCAACGCGTTGATATCGCGTGTCTCCAAGAAACCCATTTTTCCTCTGCTTCACACCCTAACTATTTCGACTCCCAATATCCACAGGTGTTTCAGGCCAATGGTCCGACCAAACAGAGGGGAGTTTTAATTGCCTTTCGCAAGACGGTCCCCTTTCGGTGCGACAAACAGATAGCGGATCCTGCAGGCAGATATCTTTTGCTTTTGGGCAGCATTCAAGATACGGAAGTTACTATCTTGACCTACTATGCTCCCAATTCTAATCCAGGTCCCTTCTTGTCACATATCTGCTCCCTCTTAGCGTCGCATCAGAAGGGGACCCTATTGCTGGCGGGGGACTCTAATGTGGCCCTTAATCCCATATTAGACAAGTATCCATCCGATAAGAAGGCCATTTCCCCCGCAGCTAAAATGTTTTCCTGTTCGTTACGCACCCATGATTTGGTCGACCTCTGGCGTGAGTTACACCCGACAACCAAAGATTACACACATTATTCCCACCCGCATCATTTGCATTCCCGAATAGACCATGTTATCATGCATAGAAAACACCTCCCCCTAGTGGAATCTGTTTCTATTTTGGCAGCTCCCTGGACAGACCATGATCCCATTCTAGTGGTTTGTCGGTCCTTAATGCGTAATTCTCAACCCTCCCCTTGGGTTATGACTGACTCATTGTTATCTATACGAGACATCCACGATACCTTATTAGAGGCGTCATCTGAATATTTCCGTTTTAATTTAACTTCAGTTTCCTCCCCAGTGACGCTATGGGAGGCATATAAAGCGGTACTCAGGGGTCGTATCATTCAAATAGCGTCTAAACGCAAGAGGGAGAGGCAGGAGGTGCAGCGAAAGTTGGAGTCCCGTTTGGACTCCATTTCTGCGCTTTTTAAGCAAACTCCTTCTCTTGCTAATCGTAAGCTCCTAGACCAGGCCCGCATGGAACTAGACTTAAGTCTTACCGAACAAGCGGAACGCACTTTGCGCTGGTCTCGCCAACGCTGGTATATTAGGTCGAATAAACCCACTGCGGCCCTGGCTAGGAGGTTGCGCACGTTTAACCCTAAACTGTCCCCTATAACTCTGCGTACCAGACATAATAAGCTCACCAGTAACCCGGCACACATACTGGACAAATTTCGGTATAGACTCTCCTCCCTATACTCGGCCCAAGATTCTAAGACAGAACAGGATAGGACGGAATTTCTCCAGCGAATAGCCCTGCCCACTTTAACAGAGGCCCAGATGACTCTTATGGACCGTGATATCCAGGAGACTGAGGTCAGAGAAAGTATTAAGGACCTTAAGGTCGGGAAGCGGCCAGGCCCGGATGGCTTCATGGCACTATATTATCGAAAAATGGTGGATGTAGTTGCAGCTCCCTTGGCGGCCATGTATAATTCCGTCAAGCAAGGGCAGAGCCTTTCATCTGACCTCCTGACAGCTAATATAGTGATGCTGCCGAAGCCTGACCGCGACCATACTTCCTGGGCGAATTTCCATCCTATATCTTTAATTAATATTGATATGAAAATCCTTACGAAAATTTTGGCCAACCGTTTAAATTCGTTTCTCCCTCGGCTCATTAAAAAGGACCAAGTAGGATTTGTTCCGATGAGGCAGGCTGGAGATGCCATTCGTAGAATTATCCAATTACAGCATATTGCCCATAGTCGATCCCTCGAAACCATGCTTTTGTCGCTGGATGTGAACAAGGCTTTCGATACGTTGTCTTGGCCATATCTTATGACCATTCTCCGCCGTTACGGTTTCGGAGCCTCATTCCTGCGTTGGTTGGCGGCCCTGTACGATGTCCCCCAAGCTAAAGTTAGATACTATGGGTTTGAATCCCATGTGTTTCCTATACGACGGGGCACCCGTCAGGGCTGCCCGCTATCGCCTCTTTTATTTGTATTGGCCATGGAACCGCTGGCGGAGTCGATCCGTTCACATCCAGATATCAAAGGCGTGGAAGTGGCAGGTTTTCCGCATAAAATTTCGCTTTTTGCGGATGATATATTATTGACCATGACGTCACCTAGAATTTCGCTTCCCAATTTGTTTTCTCTCCTGGAGACATTTGCGTCCCTGTCCGGTTTACGTGTTAACCCCTCAAAGTCTAAAGCTATGTCAGTAAACCTTTCCCCATTGGAATTGTCAACCATAAAAGAAAGTTTCCCCTTTCAATGGCCTCCCTCACTACCCTACCTGGGAATTCGTATCACCCCCAAATATGATGGTTTGTACCAGGCTAATTTCCCCCCCCCTCTTTCGTAAGCTAGACACCCTGTTATCTTCTTGGTCTCATTACCCGATCTCCTGGTTCGGTAGAATCACTGCAATCCGTATGACTTATCTCCCAAAGTTGTTATATTTTTTTAGAGTTTTGCCCGTTCCAGTTCCCCCCCATATATTGCGAATCCATCAGCGTAAACTTTTGAAATTTATTTGGGCTGCTTCTCGCCCCCGAATTAATAAGCAGATAATGTACGCGAGGCGGTCTGAAGGGGGTCTCTCGGTCCCCAATCTCCGAGCGTACTATATGGCGGCCAATCTTGCCCAAATCACTCGTTTTCATGACAACTATCAAATGCTGCTCTGGGCCACTATTGATTTGGTGGATGCGCACCCTATTCCCATTTCCTCAGTGCCATGGCTCCCTCCCTCGCAGCGGCCGAAAGGCGCAGGGCCGTGTATGGCCCACTTGCTTCGCATCTGGGACTCGATAAAATATTCGGCTGGTCTCATATCCCCTCACCTGCCTTTGCTACGCCTCTCCTATTGCCCATTATTCCCCCCTAGTAGAGACAATCCTGGTCAGTTTTCTTGGTGGGCTACTAATGGATTCACGGATGTTCATTCTTTGCTCACTCCCATGAGAGTAGTTACGTTTGCTATGCTTCGCTCTTCTCACGACATTCCCCTACGGGAACATTACAGTTACCTACAATTCAAACATTTCATACAACAGCTCCTTCGGGCTCAGCCAACCCCGTATTCTCTAAATCCCTTCGAAAAGGTCTGTAGGGCTACTCCTCATTCCCCGGGGACAATATCATTGATATATTCCTCTATTATTTCTACCAACAAACCCCCAACAACCAAATATCATCTCCAATGGGAAAAAGAATTAGGGACGCGGTTGGACCCGGCAGATTGGCAGATTATGACCACAAATCTCATGAAAAGTTCCAGGAATGTTCTCATATTAGAAAATGCATATAAGGTCTTTTATAGGTGGTACTACACGCCTGAGAGGGTGGCAAGATTCATTCCTTCACATTCTCCTAATTGTTTTAGGGGCTGCCCGGTACCAGGGTCCATGGCCCACATTTGGTGGACCTGCCCTAGAGCCTGCAGATTGTGGGTTCGGGTATACGCCCTGTTACGAAATATGTTCCATACCAACCTGAGAAGAGACCCTTATGCAGCTCTGTTATGTAAACCTATCCCGGAACTTCTCCGCCCAGAGCGTCAACTAGCCCAACACCTTTTTAATGCAACAAAATTGATCATTGCTAAGTCTTGGAAAACGCCTACACTCAGCTTCGAGGCAGTTAAAAACCGTATGAACGACATCATGATAAATGAAAAACTTACCTCCTTGGCTTTCGATACCCATGACCAGTTTCTCAGAACCTGGGGGCCCTGGATATCCTCTGTCCAACCTTCCAGATTCAACAACCAACTTTTGTCTATCTAGGGTCTCCGTGTGCACCCCCCGCTCCCTTTAGTGGAATGGACTCCTCCTCCCCTCCTCTGTTCTTTTCTTTTTACTCTTTCTGCTCTCTTTCTGTTTCCTACTTTCATTTACCTCTTCTTTTCTGCCTTAGTCTTTTTTTTTTCTCTAGAAGACTTTGGCCGAGACGGAGCCAAGTCAATTCTGATGGTTATGGTGGACTGAAATATCCGAACCCGACGGGCTATATTGCACTTCTTAATTATCTTATTTTACGATGTGTACTTCTTTTTTCTTTTTTTTTGTTTCTTTTTGTTTTCATACGCTTTGTCCACAGTGACTATTTCTTGTCGATGATTAAGTCCTTCAGAATCGTTTAGGATTTTCATTTCCTCTTCATGAGCATTATGTACACAGCTTACTATAGCCAACGTTTTGATGTCGGGTCTTTTTTGTTGTTTTGTTATTTTTTATATCAATGATGCTGTCTGATGTCTACTGTAACCAGTAATTTTTATTTTTGTACACTTTTGTTATACTTCATTTGCAATAAAAACCTTTGTAAAAGAAAGTAGCCTTAGGGAGTGGCTCCATCCTGGAACCAGTTCTGTGTATACTGGGGAGCTTGATACCTGTCCGGTGTGGTGAGACAATGCCTGTGTGGCAAACCTCTAAAGTGAGATAGGTGTCGGGGCAGCACAAGGCTGCACCTAGTTGACAGATAGGGAACTTGCGTGTGTGGTAAGTGGCCAAGTTGGCAAGGATTTATTTTCATGTTTCTTTTTGTTTTGCTGTGATTTTTCTGTTGAATATAGTGTAAATAAATTGCACCTTTGTTTTTCCACCTGCAATGCTGTTTGCTGTGCCTACTTTTGTGTAGTGAACTCATCCAGGGGGTCTCACACACACCCGCTCCTGAGCTAACCCCCTCACAATATATATATATATATATATATATATATATATATATATATCAAAAAATTGCAGATGCAATTTCAGTTTCTGTAGAATTTCTTTACTTCAAATCTTTATGCATATTAAGCTTACAAGCAACTAGACAGTTTCGGACAAGCACATGTCCTTCATCAAGCTGCATGTATAACATTTCTACATTTCTTGGAAGCCCCCTTTAACAAGGGGACCCCCAGATCCCGCCCTCCCCCCGTTTGAAATGGTAAAGGGGTACAAAACTACCCCTACCATTTCACAAAGAAAGCGTAAAAAATTGTTAAATAAGACATTTAAAGGTGGCTTCCATATTTTGATAAGCCCGCAGACCCCCACAACCACCAGCCAGGGTTGTGGGGATGAGACCCTTGTCCTCATCTACATGGGGACATGGTGCTTTGGGGGGGACCCCAAAGCATCCTCCCAATGTTGAGGGCATGTGGCCTTGTACGGTTCAGGGGGGGCACTCTCTCGTCCCCCCTCTTTTCCTGCGGCCTGTCAGGTTGTGTGCTCGGATAAAGGGTCTGGTATGGATTTTTTTTTTTTAATTTGACGTGGGGTTCCCCTTAATATCCATACCAGACCTGAAGCCTGGCTTCCCCACTAGCGTCAGAGGTGGGCGGGGTCAGGTGAGGGGTGGCCCCGCCCTCCTCACATAAGAAACGTCAGTGTGTTTGTCTTATTTAACAATTTTTTACGCTTTCTTTGTGAAATGGTAGGGGTACCTGAGGGGTCTGGTATGGATATTTAAGGGGAATTTGACACAGGTTTCCCCTTAATATCCATACCAGACCTGAAGGGCCTGGTAATTGAATTTGGGGGAACCCCACTCTTTTTTTATTTTTTTTTTATCAATGACTTTCAATGAGTGTTCTCTGTATTATGGGAGCCGACAATTCATTATAGCCGCAAGTGATTTTAAATGACTTTTTTTCCTGCAGAAATTACACTTTATGCAGGGACAGTTCTAAGCACGGGAAACATCCGCCCCTTTACAGGCATACTATACACACCCCACAGGTACGAAATTTAAAGGAATATTACACTTTTATTGTTTCACTTTAATCATTATTAAAATCACTGCTCCAGGTCCCCAGGTCCCCAAACACTTTTTAGGACACTAACTTGCATATTAGCCTTTAAAATTAGCACTTTAGATTTCTCCCATAGACTTGTACAGGGTGTTCTACGGCTTCAGGTCCCCAGGTCCCCAAACACTTTTTAGGACAGTAACTTGCATATTAGCCTTTAAAATTAGCACTTTTGATTTCTCCCATAGACTTTTATAGGGTGTTCCATGGCTTTTCGAATTTGCCGCGAACACCCCAATTTGCTCACTGTTTGCCGAACGGGCAATGTTCGAGTCGAACATGAGTTCGACTCGAACTCGAAGCTCATCCCTACTTGTAATAATATGTATTGTACAATAAACTGTATTCAGTATTGTAGGGGTCGGGAAGTCTGACCTGGAAGGAGACCTCTGAATCACCCAGGTAGCTAATTAATGTAATGTTTATAGTATATGTTGGTTGTTGTAATTATATTCCTGTGTACAGGTTGAATTGTTAGGATAATATTAACGGAGGGGGATGTCCTCATGTGTGGTATATATTCTGTGTAAGTTTGTTCAATAAAAGAGAGTTCCAGTTTTGCAGCCAAACGAGTCCTGCCTAGTTCTTGGTTGCAATATGCAGATATAATATCAGATATCTATATTCAGACTGGAGGAAATGGTAAACTGATGGAAGCACTTAAGTGTAGTGTGCGACGGTTCCATTATACAGGGAATCCAGGAAATTGTGGAAAGAGATAGCCAGCAGAAAGACACAACTGACAACATGAAAGGGGATTTTTCATATTAACAAATCGGATTGTCCAAAATAACTATTGTTTGTATCGCTATTACAATGCTGATGTTTTAGAATGAAAGTGTATACTGTGACTATAGAACTGATTTATGAAAAAAAGTAGATCTGTGTAATTCTCATTTGTAAATGCAATCCACATTTAAAAAGTAGTAATCAAAACAGTAAAATGCACACAAGGGTCTGATAAGGGTTTGGTGAATAAGAGGAATGCAGAAAGATTTGTATATCATTAAAAGTCAAAGGGTGAGAGGGGTAAAAAAAACAGGGTGACTCATTCGATTTTAGGGTGAATTAATGTGGTTGCACGCTCATTGCCCACACGCATTGTTCATGTATTTTGAGGATGTGGCCATTCATTCCAAATAAGCAAATCCACTCACTAAAAACTCTCAATGCACTGTATCACACCAGTAAACTACAAGTACTTGGATGCATTGGAGGACACAAACATAATGAATGAGCACATGGAATAATACAAACAAGGCATGTGGAGGCATCAAGCAATATTAGGTGTGCTTAGGTTCCAATATGTCTTTATTTATAAATAGGGCTCCATTAAAATACATCCCCATCTCTAACTTGTCCTTGTGTACATTCACCATAGTACCTGAAAGCCTAGATCTGTAGCTAAATAGATCATCTGGGCAGCATTTATATAGTTTCCTTACAAACCAAAACTAAGAATAACTAGAAAATCATTGCAACTGCAATCCCAAGTGTAAATTAAATACTTATGCAAGGTATAAGCATTCAGGTTGTTAAAATGTACTTGTTCACTTCCTAATGCAGTCGTTTGATATATTATTGAATACATTTACCGTCTGTCCTAATAACACTGACCACTGCATAACATATGCGCTACAAATTGTGTTTTTCCTCATGGGGCTGTTTTTTTTCTGTTGGTTGCTTAAAAGCTGTTTTTGGACCCTTTCCAACAAACCTGCACAAACTGTGTTTAAAAAACCTCTTGAAGTTTACCCTATGCAATGCAATAGCCATCTGTTTCAAGTTTGCTGTTTAAAAAAAAAAAAGTTTTATTTCCTGTTTTCCAGTCTCAGCCACATTTTTTTCAAAGATAATCAAGAGACAATCAAATCAGTCATAGCACCCATTTCAAGGTTCGGCGTTCGAGAGATGAGCAGATTGAAAGAAAGTGAAAATTGTAAGACTTCTCTTAATTAAAAAAAAAAAAAAGAAGAAGAAAGAAACAGAGCCAAAGCTTTTATGTTCTGAAGCTTGAAGAAAATGTAGGGCAAACTCTGTTTGAGTCTGGCGACCCCTGCTGGGCCAGACATACTTTTAACAGTCCTTTGCTTTTTCTCTTCTGTTTTTTTTTCCTTTTGTAACTTCTCTCTACTTATGCCTGCTTTGGATATCTCTGAACATATTTTCACATCTGGTTGTTTTATTTCAAACTCTCTGTAGAAAGAAAAATACATAATCTGCCTTTCTCAAAATTCCAAAGTACCCTTCTTGCCTAATTGTGTTGCATCAGGAAGAGAAGAATATGCTGCCATACAAAGTACATAATATACAGTAACAAAAAGTTATGAATCTTTAACCACTTCCCTACTAGCCTATAGTCATATGACATTCACAGGAGCACTCTGCCATCCTGGGCAGGCATCACATGATGTCCTCAGCTTCTCGCTGTCTCTTGCCGGCCCCCGGGACACAGCCCATCCCAAATCTGTGTAAAGAGCCAAAAAAAATTGTCTCTTTTACACGTGACCGGCTGTATCCAATCACAGCCAGTCACATGCACTGTCCTCATGCATACTCCTAGGGGCGCTCAGAGTGGTGATCAGGTACAAGTCTTGCTACCCTGACACAGCCCACCCCCAATTGTTTTAAAGAGCCAATGAAATCACACCCAGTCAGAGAATGTCAACAAACCGCGGTAACAAGCTGTTCCCGGGTTCTCCCCCTCACACACTGATTGTTTGTGAGGAGGAGATTGCGTTAACAGCTCGTTACTGCTTACAGTGCACACCAATCACACTGATTGCTCCCCCACCCTAATAAAGAGGACCTGTCATCAGGGCTGGTGCAAGGATTTTTGACACCCTAGGCGAAACCTAATTTTGCCACCCCCTTGACTCCACTCCTGGTTCCACCCTCTTTGCCCTGCCCATGTATACCCCACCTTTTTAATGAAGCACCCATCAAATGCAACCCACCAGCACCCATCAAATGCAGCCTCACCAGCACATATGAAATGCAGCCTCACCAGCTCCCATCAATGCAGCCTCACCAGCACCCATCAATGTGCCTGTCACCAGCCCATCAGAGTACCCAATTTCCCATGTCCCAACCCATCAGAGTATCTGTCACCATCCCATCAGAGTAGCCGAGTACGTGTCATCAGCCCATCAGAGTACCCGTGTACCTGTCACCAGCCCATCAGAGTACCCAAATACCTGTCACCAGCTCATCAGAGTACCTGAGTACTTGTCACCAGCCCATCAGATTACCAGAGTACCTGTTACCAGCCCATCAGAGTACCCAAGTACTGAGTACCCAAATACCTATCTGCAGCCCATCAGATTACCTGAGTACCTGTCACCAGCTCATCAGAGTACTGAGTAACTGTCACCATCCCATCAGATTACCTGACTACCTGTCACCATCCCATCAGAATACCCGAGTACCTGTCATCAGCCCATCAGAGTACCCAAGTACCTATCTGCAGGTGGGTCATTTTGAGGGTAATTCCATTGTCCTGGTCAGTGGCGATGCGTCCATTAAGGGCGCACAGGTGCCGCCCCCTCTCTCCAGCCACCCCCCTCTATGAATAATGGATAGATTCATGCATTGCATGAATCTGTCCATGGCTGCCACCAGCCACTATTTAGGCGTCCTGCCCCTTTTCGGATGCCAGGCATCTGAATTACAGCGGAGGGGGTTGTTTTTGAAGCACCTGATTAGAGCCATAGGCTCTAATAGGCTTCAAAAAATGTGTACTTGTGGCTCAAGGCACAGGTGTGGTAGAAATGCAAATGAATATTCACTTTCCTAACAGTGCACAGCCTCTCTGCCAATCAGGTCTGTTACCTGTCACCTGATTGGCTGAAAGGAAGGACGCTGTGATTGGATGCTTATCAGGAAGAGGGGAGGAGACGCATGGAGGACACAGGAGCTGCTGTCTGACTCGCTGCAAGGTCACATCGCTCACCGTCACCTGCAATGCCTGACCCGCCACCAAGACAGGGTAAGGGCCAGGCAGATAGCAAGTGGTGGGGATATCATAGTGGCAGCATTTGATGGGGCACAGTGGCACTATTTGATGGGCACAGTGGCTGCGTTTGATGGCATATTGGCTGCAATTAATGGACACAGTGGCTGTGTTTGATTTCACAGTGGCTGCGTTTGATAAGCACAGTGGTTGCGTTTGATGGCACAGTGGCTGCTTTTGATGGGCACAGTGGCTGAGTTTGATGGGCACAGAGGCTGCATTTGATGGCACAATGGCTACGTTTGATGGCAAAGTGGCTGTGTTTGATGGCACAGTGGCTGCAATTGATGGGCACAGTGGCTGCGGTTGATGGCACAGTGGCTGGAATTTATGGGCACAGTGGCTGGAATTGATGGGCACAGTATCTGCGTTTGATGGGCACAGTGGCTGCATTTGATGGCACAGTGGCTGTGTTTGATGACACAGTGAGGCTGCAGTTGATTTTTTTTTTTTCTCACAATTTTTCAGTGGCTGCACTTGATGGGCACAGTGGCTGCATTTGATGGGCACAATGGCTGCGTTTGATGGCACAGTGGCTGCGTTTGATGGCACAGTGGCTGCAATTGATGTGCACAGTGGCTGCGTTTCATGGCACAGTATCTGTGTTTGATGGGTGCAGTGGTTGCATTTAATGACACAGTGGCTGCGTTTGATGAACCAGTGGCTGAAATAGATGGGCACAGTGCCTGCGTTTGATGAGTACAGTGACTGCATTTGATGGCACAGTGGCTGCGTTTGATGGCACAGTGAGGCTGTAATTGATGGGGTTTTTTTCAAAATGTTTTAGTTTGTTTGCGCCCCCCAAATAATTTGAGCACCAGCCGCCACTGGTCTTGGTGCTCCAGGGCCTTCAAAAGTGTAATAGGTTGTTAGGAAATTTTATGTGTAATTTATGCTCCTAGAATGCCCGAAGGTGCTCCCTGCATGTTAGACCTCTCTATGCAGCCAGACTGTGTAAAAATCTCATACATGTGGTATCGCCATACTCGGGACAAGTAGCAGAATGTATTTAGGGGTGTCTTGGGGTGTCCACGTTTTCTGAAGACTTGTGGGAAAAAACGAACCACTTAAAAGACTCATTATGCCTCAGAATATACGCTGGGGTGTTGGGGTAATTTTTTGGGTAATTCCATTGTCCTGGTGCTTCAGGGCCTTGGAAAGTAAGGTTGTGGTATCGCCATACTCAGGACAAGTAGCAGAATGAATTTTGGGGTGTAATTTATGCTATGTACATGCTGTGTGTTAGAAAAATCTTATAAATTGACCACTTTGTGTAAAAGAAAAAAAAAAGTTTTAATTTTCTTTCCACATTTTTCAAAGACTTTTTGGAAAAAATGGGTGTTTGAGTATACAATAAGTAGTGCTGCGGTGTTATATATGTTAGATAAACGATAGGTAATAAATGAATAGATGAGTATGCAATAGGCAGTGCTACTCTGTTATGTATAAAAAATAACCGATAATTGATAAATTAATAGATACAAAAGTGACTACATAACTCATACATAGTGAAAGTAAACCATTCATAAAGAGCTGAGTGCTAAAAGTGCTAAAAGTGATAATGTGCACATGATGCAATTCACATGACTCCATCAGGGGATCCCACCACTATACATCTCTAAGACTATTATTCATATTGTGTGAATTGCATCACGTGCACATTGTCACTTTTAGCACTCAGCACTTTATGAATGGTTTACTTTCACTATGTATGAATTATGTAGCACATAGTCAATTTTGTATCTATTAATTTATCAATTATGTGCTACAAAATTCAAAATATGTAAGCAGCTTGGTTAGACTGCATATACCAAAGTGAGAGGCAAGGCAGCTTTTATCTTGCTATAAAATTTAAAATGCATTACCTCATAATTTATAGCCACAAATATTGTTTAGTGGAAGAACAATATGTAAGCTGTGCGAGAAAAGCCTGTTGCATCCTCGTGAGAATGTGCATGCTCATAATCACTGCAAGATGCATATTAGCATGCACATGTAAACTTATTAGTAATCTGCAGCTCATGTGCATGCACATGTGTACGCCTGGCACTGCTATTGGCGCCAAACAGCCTATTTAAGCTGTATTGTGACATGAACAGATTGCTGAATGGTCTTCAGCTAGTTTCTGCTTTATCTGTGCCCTGCCCTGCTACATTTGCCTTCCCATGCATGACCCAGCTTGTCACTGACCTGTCTTTGGATTACTGCTTACCTGTTGTGACCGCGGCTTGTAACCTAACTCCGTTTCTGTCTTACATTTGTGTAGCATGCTGTCTGGCCATGAGCTGACCCCATCTTGCATCCTAACTCTGCCTCTGCCTGATGTTCCTATACCTAGCTGTCCGGCTGTTGTTGACCTTTTTGGCTTGTGTCCCGGCTTTTCTCCTGTCTGTTGATTTAGGGCCAATTCACAGTACATGTGGTGTCATACGTTATATCGCATGGTAAAACATCCATCACTGCATGAACACACAGAAAACAGTTGTTTTCTATGCAATAAAGCAATAATGGGCAAATTAATGCAAAATCCGTGCTCACACACTCAGTAAAAATGTAATGTAACAAACTGCGGCACTTAGCTAAACTAAAATCTGCTAGAACTGTCTTAATGTGCCCTAAAAATAAATGTTCAAAATATTGCTGTGCAAAAAAGCAATAAAGGGGCAAAATAGTGCAGAGTCCCTGCAAAATACTGAACTCCAGCAATTATCATGCAAACAACAATAATGCAATATTAAATAGGCATAGTGATTCGATAAACTGCAAAACGTGATAAATATCTTAACTAAAAAGTGATTGTGCAGGAATACTGTGCAAAAACGCACTAAAAATGCAAATCCGTGCAATAATACTGATATCCAACAAATAACATGCAAACATTAATAATGCAATGATAAAGTTGGCATAAAAGTGCAATTGTATATATATATATAAAATATATGGACTGATAATTCTTTAATGTGCTTATATTAAGTGCTACTATCAAATTAGCAATTTATTTAATTTATATCAATTTATTTAATTCACCGTAATTTTATTAATTAATACATTTATTCACTAATTAATTTATTTATTAATTTTTGAGCACATATATGAAATTTACCCTATCATGGTATCTAGAATTTTGTTTCTGATTTTGTGTTCTCTCATTTCATTTTGGGTGTAGGTGTTTCTTGTTATTTACGTTATTTATTCAGAATTGTTTGCACTTCATATTTTGATCAGATCACTATTATCCCTTTTGATCGAATTAGTTAGATTATCACCATCATTTGGTTTGCCCATTAGTAACCCCCATATTTTCAATTGTTTCGTGTGTCCCATTCACACTGTAACACAGCCTAGCAGCATACCGAGCCAAATTGCACATTGCAATGTTATGCAACGCAGTGAACAATAAAAGGGGGGGGGTGCAGTGTACTGAATTGTGCACCACACTGCCCCATAGCTAGCAGGCAAAGCAGAGCAGTCAAAGCACTGAATTGCTCAAGCTGCACTGCAATTTGACTGAGAGCCAGTGTGAATTGACCCTAGGGTGTCACCAAGTATTGGTCTCTGGTCTGGTTCTGGTGACCCTTGGTCATTCGAGTTCTGCAACCAACAGCTGCCTGTTACATCAACCCTAGTGCCACTCTGTGTCCTCACACTGTCATCACTACCAGGGGTGTTACACGAAAAGGAAGTCCCCACTTCAGCTCGATCTCCACCAAGTACATGACAAGAAGTTTGTTTAGACCAGAGTATAAGAGGAAGAGACGAGGCAGGTTTTATTTTGCAATAAATATAAGATTTTATTATCTGGGAGTCAATAGGATACATGTGACCATGCTGTCACCATTGGACAGGACACGTGGTGGTGCCACCAGCTCCAGTAGTATGTCCCTTACTGCATCCTTCCCTGCCACCAGAACATTGGACCAGTATGCTGTGAAAGATATGTAGCATCCCTGTCCATGCCAGATAGATTAAGATGGTTGCTCTCTCCAGTCCTTTGCAAACTACACTGCCCTTGAACGAATTCTCCTGTGCTGTTCTGCCTCTCTTTCCCTGAACGTTCCTCCTCTACAGTCTATGGCATCCTAATGCCCTGTACACACGATAGTATTTTCCGACAACAAATGCTGGATGGGAGCTTGTTGTTGGAAAGTCCGACCGTGTGTATGCTCCATAGAATATTTGTTGTCTGAATTTCCGCCAACAAATGTTTGACAGCAGGTTCTCAAATTTTCCGACAACAAAACTTGTTGTCGGAAATTCAGACCGTGTGTACACAATTCCAATGCACAAAAGTCCACGCATGCTCGGAATCAAGCAGAAGAGCTGCACTGGCTATTGAACTTAATTTTCAGCTCGTTGTACGTGTTGTGAGTCACCGCGTTCTTGGCTTTCGGAATTTCCAACAACATTTGTGTGACCGTGTATATGCAAGACAAGTTTGAGCCAACATCCTTCGGAAAAAAATCCACGATTTTGTTGTCGGAAAATCGTATTGTGTGTACAGGGCATTAGACTTTCTGTCATCTCATCATCCACCTTATCCACATCACTGGATCCCCCATGGCAGTGCGGTCCAGCTTCTGGAACATCACTGCTTGCTGCTTGATGTCCCCTCCTTCTATGGTCCTGGATCTGATGCTATCTTCCACCCCCTAAATGTCTGAAATGAATAATGCTTGTGTATGGCCATGACCATCCTCCTGCAGCAGATCAGTGATTGTGTGATCAAATAATTATGCTTACCCTCATTACTGGTTTGTAGGGCTGTGGTGGGATAAGCAGAAGAGAAAAAAAAAAGGAAAAAAGGGTCCATTAGAAGCAATTGCAAAAAACTGGCTGCTCTTCTCCAGGAAGAAGGAAGAAGAAAAAAGCTTTGTTGCTTTGCTACCTTCTCTGCATGCTGTGGCTGAAAGTGAGTTGCCAGCATTAGCAGTATTAGATGATGGAGTGTAGACATAGAAGTTGGGAGTCACAGATGTCAGGAGGTAGAGAAGATATAATTCATTGAATTACTGCGCAGGTTAAGGAGAATAAGGGGCTAAAGTGAAGTTTTCATATATTATATAAATTAAAGTGATTCCGGGAGTTAATCGATAAGCATGTCATGTCAGTATCAGGCTGTTTGTACCAGGCACTCATAACTTTGTACCTAAAAAACAGCTTACAGTATATGTTAAATGGTTGACCATGGCAATCAGAGGAGCAGCAGGTTAGGATCATAACTAGGCCATGTTTCACTGTACCTGCTTGTAGATCAACCTTCCAAAAGGAAAAACAGCCTTTAGAATTTTCTGAATTGGTCCAGAGCTAATATACACCTACTAAACCCTTTACATTGATATAGTGCTTTTACATTGGCATAGAGATGTTGTTACATGAATAAAGGATGTTTTACAATTGGTGTGTGGTTTTATTCACTGGGAAAGGTGACACACTGCAGCATAATATGGGGTATGGTTGAGTAAAGAATTGTGGTAAAACATCCTATATATTTTATCCACAGGGAGTGACAAATTTACTACTATTTTAGGGGCAATAGTGCCCATCTGAACACTTTTTAAAACCAGACACTCCAAACAATGGCTGCCCTATAACAACCATCCCATCTCTGGGGGACATTTTGTAAATGTCCACCAGGTGGCATAAAACAGCAGCTCTAGCTGAAATACTTACCTCCTATCTGGTTCTGTCCCTTCCACAGTATCTCTTCCCCATGAGATTTCCAGTCTTCCAATTTGAATGATGCCTAGAAGATTGAAGAGATACTGTGAGTGCAAAACATAAATTCCTGTATTGGTGATAACCATGTATTCCTCTGTAGATACAATGGAGGGGTGAGTGTAGCCACCTTAAAAATAAAGATGAATAAAGCCAGAAAAAAAGGTTTAGATAAAATTTGATGGAAAAACAGATATTCTATATACTGTATAATTGGTTTGCAAGATATTTTGTAATTGAATATTATTTAAAATTATCATTCCATTTCAAAATGCAGCTCTCCCATGTTTTTTTATGGGCTAGTTTATACAGACATTTGGTATTAGAGCTTACCAAATACCCCATGGGTTTATTAGGCATTGACACACTTTTATGATTCAATTAGAATTTACTTGAGAGGATTTTTGATGCACCTTATTAGTTATGTTTTTTAGTACTTCTAGAAGTACAGAGAATCAACATCAAAAACTTTTCAAACACTTCTTGAACATTACACGGGCATTCAAAAGCATTTCGATCTTGTCTGCAAAGTACTCCCCAGTGACTTCTATAACAAGCATCAGAATGTGTCCACTGGTTTCAACACCTGCTGAACGTTTCTTGCATTGTCTAGCAATCGTTTCAAACACAACATGTGAACTAACATATTTCTATTACTTTTCCAGAAATTAGCAAAGCATTTAGGAAGCAGTTAAAAGGCTTTCAAATGCTTACTAAAATTGCAATTGCCTGATATTAACCCAATGCCCTATAACCGCCAAAAAAAATGTACATTTCTCCTGCACTAATGCCGATATTCAGTTTGTAGACACAGTTTCCTAAAATCTTCATCTGCTTGTCTGTGTACAGTAGGTAGTTTATTGCCTCTCTATGAAATCTGCTTGAGTGACTTTTAAAAAGTCAACTGGCCATCATATAACTTATAAGGACAGTCCTATTTAACACTCAACACACCCAGCATTTTATAATACCATATCAGATATTTTCTCAATATTGCATACTTAAGAATATGCAGCTAGTGTACAATCTCAAACTGAATTTACAATAAACCAAGTAAACATGACTGAGAGCTAAATGTTTTTTAATCCTTTTTATTTGAACTTTTTCCTAAAGTTTTTACGTTTATAAAGGATGTTTTATATCTTTTTTTATTTTAAAAATAAATATTTCATACATATTGCTTCCATGATACTCGGTTTCTAAAACATTTTCTAAAAAGAAAGTCCAGCACCAGCTTACCATTTGCTTTTTGCAATCCATTTGGTTGCATTTAACTGCTAGCAGGAGGAATGGAGCCTCTCCCTTCTTCGAGTCATTCTGCTGACTGTATGATCTGATGGTGTATTCAATATTATTTTTATTATACAGGATTTATATAGCGCCAACCGTTTACGCAGCACTTTACAATATAAAAGGAGACAATACAGTTACAATACAATAAAATATAAGAGGGCCCTGCTCAGAAGAGCTTACCTTCGAATAGGGGGTGGCAGGTGGTGCAAAAGGTTGTAACTGTGGGGAGTGAGCTGATGGAAGTGGAACTAGATTAGTTGGAGACGTGATAGGCTTTCCTGAAGAGATGAGTTTTCAGGGATAGCCTGAATGTAGCAAGAGTAGGGGATAGCTAGACCAGTAGAGGTAGCGAATTTCAGAGGATGGGAGAGGCTCTGGAGAAGTCCTGGAGATGAGCATGGGAGGAGGAGATGAGAGAGCTTGAGGGTAGGAGGTCTTGGGTGACATTTGGAGACAAGATTGGTGATGTAGCTCAGGGCAAAGTTGTGAATGGCTTTGTATGTTGTGGTTAGTATTTTAAATTTAATTTGCTGAATGATTGGGAGCCAGTGTACGGATAGGGGGAGAGGTTTGGCAGACACTGAGCAGTTGGTAAGGTGGATAAGTCTGGCAGCAGCTTTCATGATAGACTGAAGAGGAGAGGTAGGCCAATGAGAAGGGAGTTGCAATAGTCAAGGCGAGAGATAACAAGGGAGTGAATGAGGAGCTTGGTGGTTTAATTTGTTAAAAAGGGGTGAATTTTAGAGATACGGAGGTGAATGCTACAAACTTTTGTCAACGATTGCACTTGGGGCTGAAATGAGAAGTCAGAATCTAGGATTACACCTAGTATCCTGGCGTGAGGGACTGATAGTTGCATTGTTAATTTTGATGGAAAAATCATGGAGGAGG
Source organism: Lithobates pipiens (assembly GCF_037356315.1). Classification (NCBI taxonomy): domain Eukaryota; kingdom Metazoa; phylum Chordata; class Amphibia; order Anura; family Ranidae; genus Lithobates; species Lithobates pipiens. The sequence continues at coordinate 5,099,216 of NW_027507718.1, forward strand.
GCATGCGCAGGGGGGAATATTAATAGCTCAGTTTTAAACTCACTATCTACTAGCTGCAGGTGGTGAATATTTATTATTCATCAATCGCATCCCAAAAAAATGGTTTTAACTCTAGATGCCTGGATAAGTCCAAATAGGTAATTACCTTAAGTACAAAACATTAACAAAGAGACAAGAGAATTTTATAAATTTAAAAACGTGAAAAACATTTTGTTTGGAAAATTGATTTTAAAGATTGCAGGTTCAGTGATTTTTCTAAAAATTGACAGAAACCCTTTTATAAAGCTAAGCTATTATAAAACTGCTATGAAAAATATCTTTTTTTCCTATTTGCTACTGCAAGTTGCATCCAGCTGCCAATACTTTAAAATTATCTGCTCAAAAGTGTCTGCTCACATATATGCTGACAAAGGGTGACATTATGGCAGAAGCAGCCAATCAGTGAACTCAGATCTCTGATTCTATTTTTCAACATATGCCATGCCCTATGGCAGTTGTCAGACACCTGAGCGATAGGTGTGTATGGCACAACTTAGCAGTTTAGATTGTAGACAAGTGATAGAGTTGAGGTGGTGTAAAAAAAAGTTTAGGTTTATAACATGTTTTTATTACAGAGCTTGAATCTCAAGCAAAAAGGTCTCCAGTCATATTAAAAAAAAATCACCCACTTATAATATATATTCTGTTGCTTTTCCAGAAGGTGAGCTTGAACAGTACCAGCACTGGATTTTACTACAGCTAAAATCAAACAGCAGGTGTGAGCTTGGTCTGTTGTGGGATAAAAATACAATATGTCTAATTTCTATTATATTTTGTAGAAGACACAGAAACTTGTTATTGTCTGGGACAAATGTAATTTTTTGCATTATACAAGTACCCCAGATGTAATTCTATACTTTTGCCCCACACTTCCCCTCTTACCCCAACTAAAGCTATCAAACACCATGACACAAATGTTGGAGTAAAATTGTCAGTTTCGCCCCCCTTTATTAAACAATAACAAATATAAAAAACATTCTTTAACCACTTCGCGACCGCCCTATAGCCAAAAGATCGGACGCTAACTGCCGGGAGGCCGTCCCTGGACGTCCTCCTGTTTACTTCCCTAATGTGTGCCGCCGCGGGCGTGCATTGGGGAAGTTCTGTGTTGGCTGTGTCCCTCGGACACAGCCAATCACAGATCGTGCTAAATGGCCAATCACAGCGGGCATTTAGCACTCGATCGGGCTATCCAATGAAAGGTGATCTCATATGTAAACAGTTGCAGCGTCTGTGACTGTGAGTACACACACAGTAAAACACACACACATACACAGTAAAACACACACACACACAGTAAAACACACACACATGCCCACCTGTCCCCAGTGCCACCTATCAATGCCATCTGTTCCCTGTGCCACCTATCAGTGGCATCTGTCCCCAGTGCCATCTGTCCCCAGTGCCACCTGTCTATGCCATCTGTCCCCAGTGCCATGTAACAGTGTCATCTGTCCCCAGTACCACCTGTCCCCAGTGCCACCTATCCGTGCCACCTGTCCCCAGTGCCACGTGCCACCTGTCCCCAGTGCCACCCATCCCTAGTGCCATGTGTCCCCAGTGCCACCTGTCAGTGTCATGTGTCATCAGTGCCACCTGTCAGTGTCACATGTCATCAGTGCCACGTATTGGTGCCATCTGTCAGTGTCACATGTCATCAGTGCCACGTATTGGTGCCATCTGTCATCAGTGTCAGGTGTCATCAGTGCCACGTATTAGTGCCATCTGTCAGTGCCACATATTAGTGCCATCTGTCATCAGTGCCACGTATTAGTGCCATCTGTCATCAGTGCAACATCAGTATCACGTGTCATCAGTGCCAAATATTAGTTCCATCTGTCATCGGTGTCAAGTGTCATCAGTGCCATCTGTCATCAGTGTCACATCAGTGTCACGTGCCATCTGTGCCACGTGCCATCTGTGCCACGTATCAATGCCCTCTGCCATCAGTGCCACGTCAGTGTCACGTGTCATTGTCCTGGTGCTCCAGGGCCTTCATAGGTGTAATAGGTAGTCAACAAGTTAGATGTGTAATTTATGCTCCTAGAGCACGTGATGGCGCTCCCTGCATGTTGGGCCTCTCTAAGTGTCCAGGCTGTGAAAAAGTCCCACACATGTGGTATCATAATACTCAGGAGGAATAGCAGAATGTATTTTGGGGCATTATTTGTGGTATACTCATGCCACGTGAGAGAAATAACCTATTACAATGACAATTTTGTGGGAAAAAAACAAAAAACAAAAGAATATTGCAAAGAATTGTGGCAAAAAATGACAACACCAAAAACCTCACTATGCCTCTTACTAAATACCTTGGAATGTCTACTTTCCAAAAAGGGGTCATTTGGGGGGTATTTGTACTTTCCTAGCTAGTTCGGGTCGCAAGAAATGAGAGCCACCAGTACATCAGGTGTGATCAATTTTTTATGATTCGCACCACAGCTTGTGGACTCTCTAACTTTCACAAAGATCAAATAATATTCACTAATTTGGGTTATTTTTACCAAAGATATGTAGCAGTATAAATTGTGGCTAAAATGTATGAAGAAAAATTAATCATTTGCATAATTGTATCACAGAAACAAAGAAAAATGCGTTTTTTAAAAAAAAAAATTCGGTCTTTTTTCATTTATACCGCAAAAAATAAAAAACCCAGAGGTGACCAAATACCACCAAAAGAAAGCTCTATTTGTGGGAAAAAAAGGACAAAAAATTCATTTGGGTACAGTGTTCAATGACTGAGTAATTGTCATTCAAAGTGTGAGAGCACCGAAAGCTGAAAATTGGTCTGGGCAGGAGGGGTGTTTAAGTGCCCAGTAGACAAGTGGTTAATAAAGGAAAATATAATAACACAATAACCATTAAATTAAGGTTGTCCCTGGAGGCACCAAATATCAACTTATCACTTTGTATCTACGCACTACTACCACGGTCCACATCTGCATTACATCAGCTAGGGGACGAACCACATTCTGCAGATACCACCATTGTAATTACCAGTTAATCCAATATAACTGACATTCCACCAGGGACTCCATACATTAAATGGGTCCCTAATAACATCATCACAGTAGGTTATTTTAAAATGCCTCCAAAGACCCCAACCGTCACAGTGCAATGTGTGAAGCCTCAAACCTTTGTGCCCCACCAAAAAAGCAATGCCTTCTGAATCCTGTCTTGTAATTCCAGAGACCACAGATCCGTGCACACCGCATTAGGATGCACCCCATCGCTGCGTAGATACCACCACGTATCCACCTCCAGCTCCCTATGCCTAACCACCAAACCTCCGTTGTGTGCTACGAACCTGCCAACTTCCTTATTCTTCTTGACACTGGCCTTGTTCAATTTTTCCACAGACCTGGAAAAACGCCAAGATGTGCGGTCTACAATGTCTGAGCAAACTACCACTGTGTTAGGAAACTGCAGCCGCAGGATGTCAAACTTGATACCCCGAATGTCGGTGGAATGGACCCCGGCGTGCAAGACCAGAACATTTGGGGACCTGTCCCATTGTGAAACCCTATGGACCCCCGGGACCACCCTGCTCCACAACATTACCGGAACACCTATCCACTTGATGCAGGCCTCATACCCAGGGAAACCCAGCTGATGGCCTTTAGGTGTGCTGTCAGCCTTCTTGGCCCCCCAATGAATGAAAGAGGGACACTAAATCCAAACGAGGCAAGCATGATCTGAAAGGAAATACATAAACATAACACATAACACATAACACGACAACTGTAACCAAAAACACAGATTAACACACATAATATGAATAACAATTAGACGGCCTAAAAAAAAACACAGTTAGCTTAAACCAAATGAGGATGGGCATAAAGTCTAAATTGGTCCGACTCCCAAATAAATATATATATATATATATATATATATATATATATATATATATATATATATATATATATATTTTTTTTTTTTTTTTTTTTTTTTCTTATCACATTTTTTTTTCTTGTCAATCCGAGACTGTTAACCCCTGCTTCACCTTTCCCCTTGCTGTAATTTATTGTTTACTGATCGGTCTGCTGGAAGTTCCAGTCCTCCTCTAGAGGGCAGCAGGCCAATAGAAAGTCAGTCTGCTCCAAGCATGTAGACTTTCATCACTGCAGCCCAGATTGACAAGATTCCAGCCCTGCCTGTCCAATCAGATGCCGGTGACATCACTTCCTGTTCCACGGTCCATGCTGGTCTGTGTGGAGCTGCTTGGATCCTTTGCTCCTGGAGAAACACTGTGATCCATTCCAGCCAGCTGCTCAATCCTTTCCAGCTATCCGGAAAAGCGGTGGGACCCACAGAGCCTTGTTTTTAATCTTATCCTATTTGAGTCATCATTTTAATACTACACTCAGGTCAGCGCCTCCCCCTTCCTGTTTTTTTCTTACATGTCTTGCAGAGTTCTGGACACACTCTGAAGGATGGCTGCCTTCCTTTTTAACCCTTAATACCCCTTTTTATGGATACATCACCATCCAGCTATTACAGCCACAGACTATAACCCTAAGGATTACTCCATCTTGAGCGTCAGACTATACTGACTATACTGACTGACTGACTGACTATACTGCTCCAAGAAAGCTCCATAGCCAGTAGACCCCGGAGGCATCAGTAAAAAGCTCAAGATCATAACTGCTGATAGGCCCCTCCATCCATAGAGACCACCCATTGAAAGTTTTGAAAAAAAACTCGCCCTATGCTTCCTGTCTAATAGAACGAAGTGCCTAGGCGAACGTACTCCAGCTGTAGCTGCCGATAGCCGCCGACAAAAACTCTGCCCATCGGCATAATGTGGCAAGCAAAATTCAGCTTGCAAAGGAGAGACTGTAACTCCCAGAGCTGTATTTTATGTTTTCCACACTCCAAACAGACCTCTTCCTTGAGAGAAAGCAACCTGTCATCAGGCAGATGACACTCCATCACCTGAGAATCAATTCTTATCCCGAGGAATTTGATAGATGACATGGGGTCCGCTGTTTTGTCAGCTGCAAGGGGAATCCCAAAAAGAATCCCACATAAATTCAAAGAGGGAGGGACAATGCACAAAAAGTCATCTAAGTAACGAATAACTGAATTGACACCTGCCACGTCACAAACCATCCATTCCAGGAAAGAGCTAAATGTCTCGAAAAAGGCACAAGATATTGAGAAGCCCAAAGGAAGGCACCGATCCCCATAAAAAGAGCCCAACCATCTACAACCTAATAGATGAATACTGCGCGGGTGAACCGGCAACAAGTGAAAGGCCGTCTTGATGTTGGTCTTAGCCATGAGAGCAACCTTACCATAGCACCGTACCCAAAAAACTGCAGCATCAAACAAAGTGTAAGACACCGCACTTGCCTCTGGGTCAATAGAATCATTAACCGACCCACCTTTTCAAGAACGAAAGCTGGTGAATCAAGCAAAACTTATTGGACTCCGTCTTAGGAATGACACCCAAAGGAGAGACTACCAAGTTGTCCAAAGGGGGTGAGGGAAAGGGCCGCACATTTGGCCCAATAACACTTCCTTAGTGAGTTTCTCTGAAACCATCGCGGAGTGTAAAAGAGCCGACTGCAAATTGTCTGCGATGGGAGGGATCTGAGAAAGGGAGCAAGGGATTAAGAAACCTTCAGTGAAACCCACCTGAAATAACTAGGCTGCAGGCCAGTCTGTATATTTACTTAGAAAGGGGCCATCCTTTCCACCCTCACCGAAGTCTTGCCTTTTTCCCGCAACATCACCCCCCCCCCCCCCCCGCTGATCAATCAATGAACAAACTAAATCCATGTGTATGTTAACCCCTGGCTTCCCGGATTACCCTGTGCACAATATCATGCTAACCCTATGCTTATTTATTTTTTTCTGCGGGCTGTACTACAGCTGAAATCTGTATGGAACATTATTATCTTCAAAATGGTGAATCCAAAAACAAAAAACAGAGGCAAGTACAGTATGGGGTTACTAAAGGCAAATAGGCTGTACACTTAGCAAGGAAATTTGCCCCAGAGCTTAGTGAATGTAGTGAAGTTTCACTTTGCAAAGAATACCCAATGAGATGCAAGGAAAATAAAATAGCATTTTTACTTGCACATGATTTCATGATGGACATCAGCAAAACTTCACCTCATTCATTGATCTCTGGGGAAATTCCATTTAAAAGTGCAACTTCCCTTGTGTAACAGAAGGTTATGTTACTGGCTACAGAACCCTTTTCTTCCACAAGATGGCAGTAGCAAGTAAGCTTTAGTTAGCTTATGACTGACCTTGGGCTGTGGCACTAACCTTATGCTGTGGCCACGCCACGACCACCACTGGGAAACCAACTACAATACCCAGTGAAACCTGAGAGCAGAAGGGGCCTGATAAAGAGTGGTAGAAGAAGTGCTGTGAGTTTCCCTGGACGGAGCTGTATCCAGAACCAGACGGCTGAACCAAGCTTCTCCGGTGCCTATGCCAGTCTGTGACCCAGGCCACCACCGCCTGAGCCCATGGGGGAACTGCAGAACTGAAATGTCAAGGTATTTGCCATCTTGCCTGCCATCCATGACAGTCATCTGCAAAAAGGGGGCCCCCATCTGTTCATCCAACTAACTGTCACAAGAGAATTACAGAGGGAGAGAGAGTAATGAGAAGGTCACAGACCCACAATTAGGTTTTACCCTTTTTTGTGCTAACTGCTCATATTGTTGCTATGCTAGGCCCAAGGCAGACAAGTTACCTGTTCTGCACCCCAGAGTGCTGCAACTGTGCACATCCTAGCCTTTAGTAAATCAGCTCCTATATCTCTACTTCATTCACTGCTTACTTGGTTTGTTTATTATGGGGTATTACTGGGTTTGTTTTTGCTGGGCGTCTCCCTAAGTATAACTATTATGTCCTGTTCTGGAAATACACCCACATAGTTTGCTTTCTGCCTAACAAGAAGATCCTCATAAAGACATCTTCATTTTGGGAATAGTTAGAATACCTTACAATCATAATTACAATTTACAGATATGGAATCCACTTCCCATCTTAGTCTTTTTTTTAGTCTTTTCCAACCAACGTCTTTTTTGCTACTTGTTTCAAGCTCAAGATGGATTGTTCAGAAAAGTCCACAGCAATTTCTGCCAATATACATTCTTGTTAGTACGGTGCATCTCGCTTTAGCTGACAATAGCATGTACAATGAAAATTTTTAAAACAATTAAATCTAAATAGCTTTAATATATTCACAGGGCACACAAGTTTTCAGGATAAGAATATGGGACCGAGCCAAGTCTAAGGTAATTATTTTAAAAGGTTTAGAATATTGTAAACTTTTCCTACATGTGCCAGTTTTTACTGATCATTATTTATTCAAAGGTTTAGTGGCTGAAAACATGCAATCACTGTTGTTAATTAAAGTGAAAATGCCTTGCATCAAGACTGTCATTAACAGTTGCAAACAGTGCTAATAATAATAATGTTAGTAAAAGGCTACGATGTCACAATTTAAAAGTACCTGATAAAGAATTATCATCTTTCTTTATTAGGTCACCAATGTAATTGGGGCAGCAATCATCATCACAGAATCATCAGAGACCTTAAAACAAGTTCCCAATTTGAGCCTACTGGGTCACTAGGGCTCACCCAGTGTGTCAGGCTCCCAACTTGGGCATGCAGGTGCCATTGTTTTCCATAGTGAACTAGTAAACAGGCTGTAGATCAGTAATGGTGAACCTTGGCACCCCAGATATTTTACAAACTACATTTCCCATGATGCTCATGCACACTGAAGTGTAGTTGAGCATCATGGGAACAGCAGTTCCAAAAGATCTGGGGTGCCAAGGTTCACAATCACTGCCATAGATGATGTGATTCTTTCCTGCAATCAAGGGTTGCAGGAAAGAAAATAGCTTGGTTCCCCCCATCAACACAATAAGTGTTGATGGGAAAATCTGTGCCGCAGAGCTGTTGTGTTCTCCCAGTGGGTGAGGGAAGGGCGCGGAGAGCCGTCCCTACCGGCAGAACACAGTGGTTATTGCTAGTAGCTATAGCTGCAGGAAATAATTGCATGTCAAAATCCGACATGCTGATTGTACCCAAATTGATCGATGAATCGACTTGGGTACAATCAGCCTTCCCATTGATGGTTCAAATTTTGAGATTCAAACCATCTATGGCCGGCTTAAGTGGTTCTACAGACCACTTTTTACCATGACACAGCATATTAATAAGCTTGTCTAATGTTATGTTTTAGCCCTTGTACACACGGTCGGACATTCCGACCACAAAATCCGTCTGATTTTTTCCGATGGATTTTGTCTGAAACTGGTGTTGCATACACACGGTCGGACAAAGTTGTCAGGAATTCCGATTGTTCGGAACATGATGACATTCATTCGCTACGATGGGACTACGTTCAGGCCAGTAGCCAATAGCTTTGGTCTCGTAATTTGATCTGAGCGTGCGTGGCACTTTGTCCGATCAGAATTCTCTACAAACGATTGGACAAAGTCCGATCAGATCATGTTGTCGGAAAATTTTATATCCAGCTCTCAAACTTTGTTGGTCGGACATTCCGACGGAAAAAGTCAGATGGAGCCCACACACGGTCGGATTATCTGACAACATGGTCCGATCTGACATTTTCTGTCGGAATGTCCGACTGTGTGTACAAGGGCTTAGAGACACCATGTTGTCTCAGTCATATATGTAGAGTCCCCTTTTAAAATAGTCTTCATTCAAGTGCTTTTTATGGGAATACACTGAATGGTTCTTAATTTTATGGGCACTTGGCCAACATTGACTGTGTGTGTGTCCAGTAAGGCATAGAATTGTATTGATGATCTGACCTTATTTCTTACCTGTGTGAAAAGTCTTTGTCATTTTTAGAATACATGGAGAATCCTTCTGACACTATTGAGCATGTGTGTGACTCCCTCATTTGTGTACACAGTTTTCAGACTTATTTTGGATATATTTTCAATCTGGTATACAAAAGATAATGTGAACGTTAATAACAGTTATGTCAGGCAAAGTTGATATTTATCTGCTGCTGCGAATGTTGGGATTCACCATTATTACTTCTAATGAATTCAAGATATTTGACTAATCAAGTGTGTCTTTAGTCCTATGATTTCTAAATATGGCCAGCGATGATGGAGTCTTGCAGAAAAGAGTACATCATGTTGAGGCTTTATGTAAGCAAGTTAAAATAAAGAGCTTTAGTAGATTCAGGAAATTCAGTGATTGAAAGCATATTCATGTAAAATTTTACCTTCTATTGTATTGGCAACCTGAGAAAAGTCTGAAGAATTGGAATTGTTTGTCAATGCATTTTTTAGTAAACTAACAGCAGCATTTTGACTAACTGTAATGGCTGCCAATGCCCTGCATATCTGCATAAAATGCATTACAATAATCCAATCAGGAAGATACAAGATACAAGAGCATGAATTAGTTATGACAGATTTGCTGTGGGAATAAGCTGCTTGAATATAGCTATGTTCCCCAGGTAGAAGAATGATGATTTGTTGGCACTTACATAGTTACAAAGTCATATTGAAAGACACTTGTTCATCTAGTACAGTCGCAGAAAAAATGTGACACATCCTCATGAATCCCCTTCCCTGCCAGGTTGCATACAACATCCGAGTAGTGCAATGTACCTCCAAAAACTATTAAGCAAAGAGGTGCAGGGTTTCTAAACCCTTTTTCAGACTGGGAAAGTTTAATCTCAATCTGTTCAAATTCCTCAAGTCCTGAAATTTTTTATGGGCAGGCATTATTGGTTGATAATGAATCTTGAAGGCTTATGCTTTTGGGATACCATTAGAAAGCGGTACTGGGCTCCCTGGGCATACTTGTGACCTGCCAGAGGAACAAAATAAAAGCTACGTTCTTATACCCTCTGAATGAATATTCTGTAGTATAAAATGTACATGTAGCACCGGTACTTCTAACAAGTATGCGCTATATGTTTACATTTATTTTTTTCTCAAAACTGTAATGAGTTTTGGGACTAATTGTGCTAAATTGCACTTTGGCATCAGTTTGGCTGGGCTGTATAGAAGTTCTGCCTGGTCATAGGTGGGGTTGTACACCTGTGGGAGGCTATAGAACGCAGTCTGGTTGGACACATTAGGTACCAATCTCTATCTCAAAACCAGTGGGCACGTTTATCTCACTGCGTAATCCGAGAAGGAGTACTTAAGGTGCCGAAGTCACGTAGTTCTGGGTTCCGGTCCAGAAGTTGTTGCTGACTCCGTGGTCCTGGTCCTCCTGACCAGAGCCTCAGAACTGGCTAGTAACTGGAAGGAGGATTTTAAGGTGTTCCGGTGCCATCTTGGGTTTGGAGAGGCCCAGCAACTCTACACACGACCAGGGGAGGACTCTTCAGTGAGAGAGCCACGCACAAGGCTGGCTGCTCGGTAAGAGCCTGGAAGCTGAGCTGCCATGGACATTGATTGAATCCACAATTCTTACAGTATCGCCGGTCCGGCTGAAATATTCTGGTACAGTTGTAACCAAGTTTCCAAACAAGTCTGTGTGAGAGACTTTGAATGCTAAATTTACCTGTTGGCTGCTAAACCCAAACTTAAGGATTTATCCAACAGTTAAAGAATCCAGTTGACAGTGGCTGTTCCCTGGATTGTGTACATAGAGAGAGACTTTTGTTGAAGTCAGCAGTTCCAAGCACCTGAGCTAAACTCTACCCTGATACCCTCTATTCCCAACTTAGAGACTGCGTTTCATAGTTTCATAGTTAGTTACGTTGAATAAAGACACCAGTCCATCCAGTTCAACCTGAGTGAGTGTCTACAATTGTCCCTATCCCTGTACATTGTACACTCACGTCGGTCCCTACCCTCAAGGAGCCCACAATCCAAGGTCCCTATTCATATACTATGGCCAATTTTGGACAGAAGCCAATTAACCTACCTGCATGTCTTTGGATTGTGGGAGGAAACCGGAGTACCCGGAGGAAACCCACGCAGGCACAGGTGGGTTTGCAACATGCAAACTCGAGGCAGGTAGTGTCGTGGTTGGGATTTGAACCAGCTACCCTTCTTACTGCTAGGTGAGAGTGCTAACCACTTCAACCGTTTTATGCAAAATAAAAATCCTTCAAGTGTCGGTCTCTACAGTTACTGGGTTATCAACCCTGGAAACCCCTAGACAAGAACAACGAGTACGAGCTGGAGGAGGAAATCGGTAAGCCCAGAAAAATTCAGCAGCTCCTTCGGGGGTTAGTGCTACATACATTTTTCAGTTCTGTTTTTTTTTTCCTAATCCCCTCCAACAATTCCCAGACACCGAGGATGCAGTCAGAAGGGTGCCTTCCTTCATTTGTGGTGGGAATACCCTGCTACACAGCCCTTCTGGGAGTTTCAGGATTTAAAGTGTTTGTTACCCCAGTATTTCATCTTTCTGGTATGTTTACGTGTTAACATGTAAAAAAGTATCCTGTTGTCTTTGCATTGCTTCTGTCAGGGAACTCACCGTACGTATGCCTGTCCCCGTATAGCAGCAGTTCCCCTTCGTTCCAGGCGCCATGCGCGGTGTCCCCGTCAGAGACGTACGAGTTCCGGGACGAACGGACGTATGCTAATCCGAACACGTGGACGCACGCCAATCCGAACACACGAAGGCACCCGCGCAAACTGAACGTATGTACGTAGTCACGCACGGACGGCCACCTCCACCAATCCTGGCTCACTTCCCTCTATATAAACAGGATCTTGGCCTGACACCAATGCTGGATCGTCTTCAGCTACTCCTGAAAGACCTGATCGTTGTTCCTGTGACCTTGCTCCTGTGATCCTTGTTCCTGTGACCTTGTTCCTGTGATCCTTGTTCCTGTGACCTTGTTCCTGCTACCCATTCCTTGGATACCTCGTGTTTAGATCTCCTGGACTACCTCTGACCTCGGCTTGGACTTTCGACTTTGGCTTGCTTCCTGATTCTGTACCTCATTTGCTAGCACATTACCAGACCCTTGCTCGTCCTTGACTACGCACCTGCCTCCTGTACTTGTACCGCATTGCCCGCCAGTTGCCGACCTTGCCTGTTACAGACACGTAGTGCTTCCTGCACACCTGCTGGACTTCCGCTGCCTACCTCCGTGACCAGTCTACACCTCTTCTCCCGTGAGGACCCAGCGTCTCCAAGGTCTTCAACTTCCACCTGCAGGCACCTGCACCCTTTCGTTGTCCTCACGCTCCCTGTTCCCATCTCCAGGGGCATGGAGACCGGAACCGTGCGAGAGGCCACCCTCAGCAGTCTGACTCTGCTGTAAGGTACGTGACAGTACGATCCAGCCACAACATGGAGTCAGACAGGGGGGCCTCACCTTTGGAAGCCTTGTGCCAACAGATCTCTGCCCTTACCCAAGCAGTTCAGGGCCTGCAAGATGGTTACCATCAACTTGAGCAGAGAGTGGAGTCATTAACACCAAACACTACTGCCTCCCAAGGGGCTACAGCATCCCGGTCCGCCAGTCCGGCAACTTCAGCATCTATGCCTGCAATAGTGGTACCATCCCCTGAGCCTCGAGTTCCTACTCCAGAGCGGTTTTTCGGAGATCGCAGCAAATTTCGTGCCTTTCGTAATGCATGCCAATTATACTTTCTGCTACAGCCTCGCACCTTCTCCTTGGAAAGCACAAAAGTGGGGTTCATCGTCTCCTTGCTTCAGGGGGAACCTCAGACTTGGGCCCATCGCCTATTGGAACAAGCCAGCCCTCTACTTGACACAATGGACTCTTTTCTGAACGAGATGGCTAAATTATATGACGATCCTCAGCGTGCCACAACTGCTGAGGCCAGTCTCCATGCTCTGCAACAGGGTCGCAGACCTGTAGAGGATTATGTGACGGACTTTAGGCGATGGAGTTCTGATACTCAATGGAACGACGCCGCCCTACGTTACCAATTTTGCATTGGACTGTCCGAACCATTAAAAGACGAGTTGGCCCGTATCGGAGTTCCCAGTTCTTTAGAGGACCTCATACAGGTATCAATCCAAATCGACCGCCGTCTCAGGGAACGGAGATCTGAAAGAATTGGCCAGATTCGCCCCACTTGGATGTTACCCAAGGTTCCGAATCCTCCTCCCATTTCCACACCTGCTCCCATCTCCGAAGCTCCAGAGCCAATGCAATTAGGATTACTTCGCTCACCATTGTCTTCAGAGGAGAAGCTACGCCGACGCCAGAACAATCTTTGCCTTTATTGTGGGGAAGCTGGTCATTATGCGAATATATGTCCAAATAAGATTCGTAAGTTCAAAAACTCATCTCTTGTATCCAATGCATTACCTCTGACAAGATCAATTCATATTGCTGTTCCCCTTTCCTTACAGCTTCCAGAAGGAACACTCCAGGTTCAAGCTATAATTGACTCTGGCGCCTGTAGCTGCTTCATTGACCATGCTCTCGTTCTGCAACACAACATTCCATTGACACTCAAGCAACGCCAACTTTCCATACGGTTAGCGGATGGATCCAACATCAGATCAGGTCCCATTACCCATGAGACTCAACCATTGTATCGCCAACATCCTATCCGATCACCAAGAACTAATCCGCCTGGATGTCATTTCTTCACCACTATTCCCAATCATTTTGGGAATGCCTTGGTTACAAGCTCATAATCCCCAAATAAACTGGATAACCGGTGAGGTAGTGTTTCGGTCCACTTACTGCCTCCAAAATTGTATCAAAATCTCAAACCACCTGGTCCCGGTCATTGCCTGTTCAGGCCCTACATCTGAGCTCCAGAGATTGGTCCCAACCACATACCATAATTTCCTAGACGTGTTTGACAAGCGAAAGGCGGACACGTTCCCTCCTCATTGGGTCTACGATTGCCCAATCGAGTTATTGCCTGGAGCCGAAATTCCGTTCGGGAGGATATTTCCCCTATTGGAACCTGAACTTCTGGTCCTCAAAGAATACATCGATGAGAACCTCAAGAAAGGATTTATTCGACATTCCTCTTCTCCAGCCGGTGCTGGAATATTCTTCGTTGAAAAGAAAGACCATTCGCTCCTCCCATGTGTCGATTACAGGGATTTGAATAAAGTCACGATTAAGAATCGCTATCCCCTTCCATTGATCCCAGAATTATTCCAGAGACTTCGATCAGCCAAAATATTTACAAAGCTGGATTTACGAGGGGCCTATAACCTAATCAGAATCCGTAAGGGAGATGAATGGAAAACGGCTTTTCGGACACGTTTTGGCCACTTTGAGTATCTGGTCATGCCCTTCGGACTCTGCAACGCACCAGCTACTTTTCAACATTTTGTTAATGATATTTTCAGGGACTTTTTGGATTTGTTTGTAATTGTTTATTTGGATGACATTTTGGTATTTTCAAACTCTCTAGAAACCCATCGTGACCATGTAAAACAAGTTCTCCTGAGATTGAGGCAAAATGGGCTCTACGCCAAGGCCGAGAAGTGCGAGTTCGAACATCAGACCATTCACTTCCTTGGTCTGGTGATATCAACGGAGGGAATAGAGATGGATCCTCAAAAGGTTTCAGCTATTTTATCCTGGCCACCTCCAACTGACAAAAAAGGGGTACAGCGCTTCATTGGATTCTCTAATTTTTACAGGAAGTTTATCAAAAACGTTTCCAGTGTTATAGCCCCCATCACGCAACTCACCAGCAAACAAAACCGTTTTCAATGGTCCATCGAGGCGCAAGCTGCGTTCGATAAACTAAAAGGACTATTCACATCGGCCCCAATACTCAAACACCCTGACCCTGCTCTACCTTACACTCTGGAAGTGGACGCTTCAGAGAACGCTGTAGGCGCCATTCTGTCTCAACACCAAGGGCTTAAATTATTAATGCATCCTGTAGCGTTCTTTTCCAAAAAACTAAATACGTCAGAAAGGAACTACGATGTGGGAGATCGGGAACTTCTGGCAATCAAATTGGCTTTAGAAGAATGGCGATATCTTCTGGAGGGGGCAACACATCCAATATTGATCTTTACAGATCATACAAATTTGGAATACCTCAGAACAGCCAAGCGTCTCAGGCCCCGGCAAGCAAGATGGGCTCTTTTCTTCTCCCGTTTTAATTTCCATATAACCTACAGACCAGGATCCAAGAACAGTAAACCTGACGCATTATCCCGTATGTTCTCTGAAACTGAAGCCTCATCCCCTCCAGACACTATTTTGCAAGCTGGGAACTTTTTATTAACACAAACCAGTTTTCTGTCACAGGTTCGGCAGTCATCTTGTGGTGCATCAATCCCTTCAGATATTAACCTCCAAGAAAAAGATGGTCTCCTCTGGCGAGGGAGTAAACTATTCATCCCTCAAAACCTTCGCACCTCCGTTCTACAGGCTTGTCACGACTATCCCCTGGCAGGCCACTTTGGGGGTCACAAGACTATAAATTTAGTTCAAAGGCATTTCTGGTGGCCAAACCTCACAAAAGACTGCAGAAACTATGTTAGCTCTTGTTCAACATGTCTCCGGAATAAAAATAGCAAAAATAAAGCCTGGGGATTGTTGAGGCCATTACCTATCCCTGAAAGACCATGGGATAAGATCGCAATGGACTTTATTGTTGAGCTTCCTCCCTCTGAAGGATTCTCCTCTATCTTCGTGGTGGTGGATTGCTTTTCCAAAATGGCACACTTCATCCCCATGAAGGGAACTCCATCTGCAACCGAGACAGCCAGAGTATTCATTAGAGAAATTGTTAGACTCCATGGAATTCCCGGTGATATTGTCTCTGATCGTGGAGTCCAGTTTACGTCAAAATTTTGGAAATCTTTGTGTGAAGCTCTGGGTATCAAGTTAAATTTCTCTTCAGCTTACCATCCCCAAACAAATGGGTAGACCGAACGCACTAATCAAACGTTGGAACAATATTTACGTTGTTTTACTTCTTATTCTCAGGAAGATTGGGCTTCATTACTACCCTTGGCAGAATTTGCATTCAATAACTCTACTCACTCTGCCACAAACCAGTCACCATTCTATTCTAACTATGGTTTTCATCCCTCCTTTCTGCCAACATCCCTACTGGATTCTCCTGTACCAGCCGTCCAGGATAGGCTGAATTTCTTTGTTACCAACAATCAGGTACTTAAAGAAACCCTCTTCAAGGCACAGGAGGACGATAAAAAATTTTTTGACAAGAAGAGAAGGGGAGAATTGGATTTAAAAATCGGAGATCGTGTGTGGCTTTCAACCGCAAACCTGAAACTGGCGTGTCCCTCTAAAAAATTGGGACCCAGATATTTGGGACCTTTTCCAATTAAGAAGAAAATTAATTCAGTGGCCTATGAACTTGAACTTCCCGGCTCATTCAAAATCCATCCTGTATTTCATACTTCTCTACTTAAACCTGATGTACCTAATTCTTTTCCAGATCGGGAGTTAGGCTCTCCAGAAGCTATATTGATAGATGGGGAGGAGGAATTCGAGATCGAAGCCATTCTGGACTACAGGAAGCGTCAAGGACAAAACCAATATTTGATTAAGTGGAAAGGCTTTGGTCCTGAAGAGAATTCCTGGGAACCCGAAGCAAATCTTCATGCCCAGAGGCTTATACGGGCTTTTCATCACTCTCAAAGGTCAGTTCAAAGGGGCACCCGGAGGCTGCCCTTAAGGGGGGGGCACTGTCAGGGAACTCACCGTATGTATGCCTGTCCCCGTATAGCAGCAGTTCCCCTTTGTTCCAGGCGCCATGCGCGGTGTCCCCGTCAGAGACGTACGAGTTCCGGGACGAACGGACGTAAGCTAATCCGAACACGTGGACGTACGCCAATCCGAACACACGAAGGCACCCGCGCAAACTGAACGTGTGTACGTAGTCACGCACGGACGGCCACCTCCACCAATCCTGGCTCACTTCCCTCTATATAAACAGGATCTTGGCCTGACACCAATGCTGGATCATCTTCAGCTACTCCTGAAAGACCTGATCGTTGTTCCTGTGACCTTGCTCCTGTGATCCTTGTTCCTGTGACCTTGTTCCTGTGATCCTTGTTACTGTGACCTTGTTCCTGCTACCCATTCCTTGGATACCTCGTGTTTAGATCTCCTGGACTACCTCTGACCTCGGCTTGGACTTTCGACTTTGGCTTGCTTCCTGATTCTGTACCTCATTTGCTAGCACGTTACCAGACCCTTGCTCGTCCTTGACTACGCACCTGCCTCCTGTACTTGTACCGCATTGCCCGCCAGTTGCCGACCTTGCCTGTTACAGACACGTAGTGCTTCCTGCACACCTGCTGGACTTCCGCTGCCTACCTCCGTGACCAGTCTACACCTCTTCTCCCGTGAGGACCCAGCGTCTCCAAGGTCTTCAACTTCCACCTGCAGGCACCTGCACCCTTTCGTTGTCCTCACGCTCCCTGTTCCCATCTCCATGGCCGTGGAGACCGGAACCGTGCGAGAGGCCACCCTCAGCAGTCTGACTCCGCTGTAAGGTACGTGACAGCTTCCTTTGTGTGAAATATCTGGTGGATCTGCCAGTTCCCCTGCTTTCCTATTTTGAACTGACCACACTAGGCCCTTCAGCACATTAATCCCACCGTGGTCACATTTCTTCTTTGCATTCTATTTGGGAGCACAGCTTGCCCTTACTCCTTTGGGCAGACTTGTTCTGACATGCCCCACCACATAGCTTTTCACTATTAGGATGAGTGTACTGCTGTTTGTCTGCCTCCTGCTGACATGCACCACTGCAGTTTCCTCCCCCACCTCTCTAAACCTTTTATGCAGCAGAGGTTTTTTTTTTTTTTTTTACATGGACGCTTTGCCTTGCATTTCTATTTTAAACTGAATGGGTTGTTTAACAAGGTAAATGTTCACATATACTTTAATTGAACAGATCATGAAGTTTCCCTGGTGCTCCTGTTTCACACCACTCCCACTTTGGTGGCTAATTATAAGCAATCCCATCTACTGAATGCAAAGAATATTTTGATCCCACTGAAGTGGAAGACTTCTAGAGGGTTGGGTACTTAGAGTCTAAACATTTCATGGGGTAGAGAAATGGAGGGGCATCTGTGCTGGCCAACATGATCGTTATTTTCAAATTTGGGCTGTGTGAATTAATGTTCTACCACTGACACATACAAACATCTATTAGTACAAAATTGAGTGGAGGAGTGGTTTGTATAACGTTTTGAGAGTTGTCTAATAGTTTGTTTTTTCTCTTGGACCTCTGGATTTTTTTTCTTTGTTCTTTTTTTGGTATTCTTTTTTTTCTTTATGTCCAAGGTAGGTTGACCTAAGAGAATTTTAGTTGCAGATTCTGAACCTAAGCCCAGTGGATTTTCATTGCTATATATGGCTGGATACCTGGAAAAAAATCATGATTGGAAAGTGTTATAAGTTCAGCTTTTACAGATCCAAGCCTCCAGCTGGTGAAGACAGAATTGTATTTTTAATTACTTTTGATAAGATGATAGAATAGCTTTAGATCTGCAGATAGTCATTGATTCGGGGTCCATTGTAGATTTTTCAAGAACAGATATAATGGATGTCTGCTTTAACAGTTCTGAGAATAACCCTGACAGCAGTAAGCGTGGTGTTATTTTGTTGCAAATGCCTTTTTTTATACCTAAATTAAAATATCACAGAGAAATTCAGATTCTTTAGATAATATTCATAAAACTTTCTGAAGTTAAAGAAAAACTTTAATAAAAACTGTTTGTTATTCTTAAAACAGAATCAATAAAAAAAACTGTTTTAAGACTGTAAAAGTTCATATGACAAAAAGTATTATTTACACTGAATTGTGGAGTAAAACGCACACACTTAAAGCGGTAGTAAACCCGCACATTTTTTTTTTTTTTTTAAACCTGCAAAGCAAAAGGCATAATGAGCTAGTATGCACCGCATACTAGCTCATTATGAAATACTTACCTTAGAACGAGGCCCCGACATCTGGCCCGATCCACGCCGAGGGAGCTGACATGCTCCCTCTGCGTTTCTTCCGGGTATCGCGGCTCCGGCGCTGTGAGTGGCCGGAGCCGCGATATCGTCACTCCCGCGCATGCGCGCGGGAGATTTCAGTCCGGCCGAGCTTTTGCTTCTGCCGGATTTTGACGGCGAGAAACCCCTTGTGCGCATGCGCCGCTGCAGTCAGCGGCGCATACCGAGGGGAATATCTCCTAAACCGTACAGGTTTAGGAGATATTTTTTTTACCTACAGGTAAGCCTTATTATAGGCTTTCCTGTAGGTAAAAGTTAAAAATGTGGGTATACAACCACTTTAACAAGCACTTTCTAATGCAGATTTTTAGTTTGCTTTTCTATAGTTAATGGCTTTGGGGTACTTCTGCAGAAGAAAGAGCTATGCAGAATAGGAATCACTAACCTTAGAAAAATTATTCCTCAAGGTTAGATGTACACTTTATTACCAAAAGTATTGGAACACCTGCCTTTACACGCACATGAACTTTAATGGCGTCTCAGTCTTATGCCTCGTACACACGATAGGACTTTCCGCCAACAAAACCGTGGAATTTTGTCTGAAGGGTTTTGGCTCAAACTTGTCTTGCATACACACGGCCACACAAATGTTGGCCAACAATTATGAACGTAGTGACACACTAGATGTACTATGTGGTTTTTCAGCTCTTTAGTGCCACCCTTTGGGCTCCTTCTGATAATTTTGTGTTAGTAGAAGTTTGGTGAGTGTTGATTCGCGCTTTAATTTTCATGTTTTTCATTTAGCGCTTTTCAGTTCATGATTTTCATTTCGTGCTTCTCAGTTAGTTTCTGAACGCCCGCTCATCAACCAGCCATGTTGCAGAATCGGAAGAGATAACATATTATTTATTATTGGCCTTGGAGTTATTGCTTTAGAGTGGAGACTGCTAGCCAGGCCAACTCCAGTAGTTCTATCACATAAATATATGTTGGTTTTTTTTAACTTACTGGTTTGCAGGTTCATAAAGTGGTGATGTCCATCAAAGGTTAAAAAAATCCTGGAGTGTGTTGGTGATAGGGTGCAGGCTCCGCTGGCAGCCCTTTTGCTGTAAGGATGTTAGTTCTGGTTGTTTTAGCAGCTAGTTTGTGTTGTACATGGTGTGGGAAGCTCCACGCTAACCACCCTGGAATGCGAAAGCGGAAGTGGTGTCAGCAGTGCTCAGCAAGCATCCAGACACAAAGTGTAGAATGTACAGGCTACACGCTCGGGGCTCACAGCTCCTTCTACTTAGCGTGGAGCTTCCCACACCATGAACAACATGGACTAGCTACTAAAACAACCAGGACTAACATCCTTACAGCAAAAGGACTGCCAATGGAGACAACACTCTCCAGGATTTTTTAACCTTTGATGGACATCACCACTTTATAAACCTGCAAACCAGTAAATTAAAAAACCAACATATATTTATGTGAAAGAACTACTGGAGTTGGCGCCTCCAAAACCCCCCATTCCTGTTTTTTTTGCTTGTATACTGAGGTTATGGGCACCCTCTGAGGATGGCTGCCTTCTCATCTGCAAATAAATAGTGACTGACTTTAAAGTGGTTGTAAACCCTTACAAACCACTTTGACCTACAGGTAAGCCTAGATTAAGGCTTACCTGCAGGTCCAAGAAATATCTCCTAAACCTATATGGTTTAGGAGATATTTGCCCGAAAACAGGCACCGCTGTCTACGGTGCATGCGCCGTAGACAGCGGCGCGCAGGCGCACTGAGCGCGGCATTCTCAGCGACGGAGCTGCCGCGCGTGTCGGCTCCCGTGCGCATGCGCGGGAGTGACGTCATTGCGGCTTCGCCGAATGACAGCGGCGGAGCTGCGAGACCCCACCAACAAGATGGATGCGGCGGACTACAGGGGACAGCGGCGACTTCGCTGGCTCCTGTGTCAGGTAAGTGACACATAATGGGCTACTATGCGATGCATAGTAGTCCATTATGCTTTACCTTTGCAAGGAATGAAAGAGGAAGTAAACTCATCAGGGTTTACTTCCTCTTTAATGAGCCATTTAAGCTTATTGCACCATCCTAATAAGACATTACAAAAATTGGAGCGCCGGAATCCCTTCCTTTCTTTTATATGAAATATGAATACTTACTTTGCGTGGAGCTGGACCAATGAAAATACAAATAATTCCTGGAGTTCAGCTTTAAGTATACTTTTCTTGTGTCACATTAACATTCAAACCTGTTAACTTTCTATAGATATTGTATTTTAGTACTTTTTCTTTACCGCTGCATGGACACAGATTTTCAGTGATTCATCCAAAACTAAAGCTCCACTTTTGTACAGACATTTAATTGTTAGACCATATGTTTACTCTTTTATGTCTGCTAGTTTTGCTGAACTTTGATTCACACATTAACAAGCACACACCAAAAGCAGTCTTTGTTTTGCTCGATTTCAGTTTGATTTCATTTTCACTACTGTGCCATTAAGCTTAATGTGGAACATGAGGTTAGGCTATCATCATGCATGCCCCCTGGCAAATTGCGGATGTGCCTGCAGCCAGCAATGTTTAGCCAATATTACAACTACAATCTCTGCAGCTCTTCTCGAAAATACTATGAATGCAGGAAAAAAAAAATCACACATTGATTTTCTAGCAAGCAGCATATCCATCAGCATACACAGTTTTATTACAAATACTGAAGCATATAATAAAACCTATTTAGAAGTACGGGTGTTTAAAAAAAAAAAAAAAAACCTTCATTGGCCCTAGATAAAAATTATCAATTGAAAAAGAAAGAACATAAATGCTTAGGATACTGTCACCAGAGCTAAATGAGATCGATAAGTGAGACTAAAATCAAGATGTGAAACAGAAAGGGTAATCAGTATTCAGTAAAATGTTTCTGAATGTGAGCTCAATGAAGCGTAACGCTAATTGCATAAAAGGTTAACCATCAAAATAACTTAAAGTGGGAATAATAGGATGCTTCTTGAACACAAGTAACTCTTTTGGGGCAAGACAAACATTAGGTGTTAGAGAAATAAAATAACCTTTTCATAAATTCCAGGGAGGGGAGCGAACACATCAACTTGGTTATGCAAAAAACAGAGCTGCTAATGCAGATGCGATACTTTCCTCTCTGCACTTGACATCAAATGCCATTCACTTAGTGCATTCCGCTATAATGCATTCATATTGAATATCATAGGTCATGCATTCAAATCGTTCTCTCCCATATGAAGTCGGAATCTAGAACTATTTTGCATTACTAAGATAGAAAAATTACATGAGCTACCAATAGGCCTGTGAAGACATTTGAGAAAATGAAGGGAAAGAGCTGACAGATGAGATTGCTCAAGGCTTATCAGGCTTCTTCCTATGAATTTTGAACCATAATTGTGGTTTGTTTTCATGATTTTCATTTTCAGAAACCATGCAAATCTGTGCATTTTGAACAAAAATAAATAACAAATAATAGCACAAAACAATGTCAATTGATATTTAATGGGTCGTTATGTGACCATATACTGTAAAAAAAAATAGATGATGATAGAAAAAAATATCAAAAGTGATAGCTGGCATAGATGCATGAAAATTTTAAAATAAAATGTACTTTTTATGAAAAAGTACATAGAGAGTTGGACAGCGAAGGAGAGGATGTACAACTGTAATGATCAGCCTACTTACTGCTGTGTACTCTTGGCAGTCTTCCTAAATCCTGAAGTGTTCGATTGTGCTATACAGATGCTCGCTCTTAACATCTGCTGGACAGTGTTTAGCACTGCAATGCGATCATGCTGCCCACCTGACCTCATTCACACACCTTTAACCACTTTCCAACCCCGTAACGTACTGTTTCAAAGTGGCTCTATTGCACAAAATCACGCACCTGTGCGTCATTTCGTGCAATAGCCTCTAGGGGGCGTGTGCGCTCTGCCAGGGACCTGATCACGCACTGATTGGACAGAGGGGGAACCAATCAGTGGGTCTGGCAGACCTGATGTCCACCCGCCACCCACGATTATTCCCGAGAGAGGCAGAACGGTGGTCTGCCTATGTAAACAAGGTAGATTGCCGTTCTGACAGGGGAAAAGATGGAGATTTTGTGCTTGTGCTAAGTCTTCACCCAGTCAGAGCATCACTCACACAGTTAGCAAGCAATCCCAGGGAATACATTTAACCCTTTGATCACCCCTGATGTTAACCCCTTCCATGCCAGTGTCATTAATACAGGGACAGTTCCCTTTTTTTTTTAGCACTGATCGCTGTATTAGTGTCACTGGTCCCCAAAAAGTGTCACTTAGTGTCAGACTTGTTTGCCGCAATGTCGCAGTCCTGATAAAATTTGCTGATCGCCGCCATTACTAGTAAAAAATAAATAAAAAAATTCCATAAATCTATCCCATAGTTTGTAGACGCAATAATGTTTGTGCAAACCAATCAATATACAGGATTTCTTTTACCAAAAATATGCAGCGGAATACATATTGGCCTAAATTGATGAAGAAATTATATTTTTTCAATTTTTTATTGGATGTGTTTTTTTTTTTCAAAATTGTCACTTTTTCTGTCAGTTAAAGTAATGAAATGAAGTAGTGCAAAAAAATGGCCTGATCATTAAGGGGGAAACACCTTATGGGTCTGAAGTTGTTAAATTGGGAGCAGAGCACCCGGTTAGTGACTGATGAGCGGTGTGTGTTTATTACCTGCATGACTATTTTGGATCTGGTTTCCTATTATGACTCTCATAATTACCCTTCTAGAATGTCATCCTTTTATACATGAGAGTGGATACATAACCTGTTGTTGTAAATCTGACATTATGAGGTTTAAACAGTCTAGTTGATCAAAACCCTATGTACACTAACTTGGGGATGATCTAATTGCAAACATGCATGACACCACATGCTGATTTTGGTCGTCTGAATGACAGCTACAGATTTGAGTAAGACTCGTTAGGCCCGAGGGCCCCATTCCCATGTCAGCAGCATCTACTTTTCTACATGCCAGAATGACCTGCAGGTGGCACCTGACAGGGAAGAAGCTGAAAGTGCTGTCCAAAAAAGGAGCCGCGAGTGGTAAGATTTATTGTGTGAAGTTTCATCGGAGTTGAAGAAAAGGCATCAAGGCAGCAGCAGAAGTGGCAGCATTCAGCTATAATGCATGGAAGGTAGTTTCCTACCCTAAATATTTGTCTGTTTATGTTGTTGGGTGATTTAATCATGAATAGGGATGAGCCGAACACCCCCCGGTTCGGTTCGCACCAGAATTTTCGAACGGACCCCAAATTCGTACGAACGTTAGAACCCCATTGAAGTCTATGGGACTCAAACGTTCGAAATTAAAAGTGCTAATTTTAATGGCTAATATGCAAGATACTGTCCTAAAAAGGGTTTGGGGACCTGGCTCCTGCCCCAGGGGACATGGGTCAATGCAAAAAAAACTTTTAAAAACTGCAGTTTTTTCGGGAGCACTGATTTTAATGACGATTAAAGTGAAAAAAAAAAAAGTGAAATATTCCTTTAAATATCATGCCTGGGGGGGTGTCTGTAGTATGCCTGTGAAGTGCCACGTGTTTCCCGTGTTTAGAACAGTCCCTGCACAAAATGACATTTAACGGAAATAACGTCATTTAAAACTGCTTGCGGTTTTAATGTTATATCTGGTTCCTGCAATATGGTTGAAAATCATTGAGAAAAATGGCATGGGTAGCCCTCCCTGCCCATAACCAACCCCTTTGGGTCTTGTACGCATATTAAGGGGAACCCCGTACCCATATTAAAAAAAGGAAATGCGTGTGGCCCCCAGGCCCTATATACTCAGAACAGCAGTATACAGGCGGTGCAAACAAGACAGGGACTGTGTAGGTTTGTTGTGTTAAGTTGAATCTGTTTGTAATTTTCAACTGGTACATTTTTAAAGTGTAGCTCCAGTCAAAAAAAACTATTTTTAAGCTTTTTGGAAAACATAGGGAAGGGTTATCACCCCTGTATAATTTGTTTTGCTGTCCATCTTTTTCAGAGCACGCAGACAGCACGCACAATCTCCTACCGCTCGCTGACTGCAAGCTCTATTTAAAACGAGCAAGATATTTAGCTATATAGGTGGATATAGCAGTATATACTGCGTTCAGAGCACGCAGACAGCACGCACAATCTCCTAACACTGACTGAAAGCTCTATTTAAAACGAGCAAGATATTTAGCTATATAGGTGGATATAGCAGTGTATACTGCGTTCAGAGCACGCAGACAGCATGCACAATCTCCTAACACTGACTGAAAGCTCTATTTAAAACGAGCAAGATAGTTAGCAATATAGGTGGATATAGCGGTGTATACTGGGTTCAGAGCATGCAGACAGCACGCACAATCTCCTAACACTGACTGACAGCTCTATTATAAAAGATAGATATATCGCTAGATATAGAGGTGAATATAGCGGTGTATACTGCGGTCAGGGAACGCAGACAACAACCACTACAGAAGAACAAGAATGAAAAATCGTCCGATAACGATCGGTGTATACTGTGTTGAAGGTACACAGAACACCCACTAACTGCTACAGATGCCAACACACTACACAAGGCCGCCACGCTGGCGGCCTTATATAGTGTGGGGCGTGTACTACATCTCCCTGTGGCCAACCATGGCTCTCCTCGCTGCCGGCGCTGTGATTGGCCAAGCATGCGGGGTCACAGTGCATACTAGGCCAATCATGAGCCAGCAATGCACTGCGCCATCGCAGTGCATTGTGGGCCGTGAGCGCCACACGAATTTGGCGCGAACGGTCCATAACGTTCGGAATTCACCGAACGGGCGAACAGCCGATGTTCGAGTCGAACGTATGTTCGAATCGAACACGAAGCTCATCCCTAATCACGAATAAGGACTTGTCCAGCAGATTGGTGCACCAGCGAATTCAGTACCCTTTCTGGGCTGCAAGTAAGAAAAACTCTGCTGTGTTGTGGAGTTCTAATACTGGAGCAGTGAAACGGGAGGCAGAGAAATCACATGACCAGCATGGTGGGTGTTCTGAAAAGAGGACGTGTCTCAACTTTCCACAGGCTGCTGAGGCCTCAGCTGCAGGATGGCACCAAAGGAGGCCAGAAATATTTCAGAGACTCTGGAGCTAAATGGATACCAGTCTTGGCGGAATAGGGAAGAGCTTTACTCTGGGCAGATTTGGTTTTCATTGGGCATTGGGTGAGTTGCCATGATCAGTAGTAGGGCTCCATAATGTTTTTAAATGTGAAATTGTAAATAAATCTGGGTACCATTTAAATTTTGTGGTATAAAGCCGTTATTCTGTCTTTTTTGGGGTGTAAAGGAAAAATGGGAGAAGTGGTTCATCAAGACTTTAAAGAAAAGGTCACATAAACTGAATGTAGTTTGGCAACATTATAAAGGGTGTGACTCTGGCCTAAGTTTTATTGTCTCCTTTTTTTGCCTTCATTTGTATTAAAGTGGAACTGTAATAAAAAAAATAAGTCCTGGTAGATCACATCCTTTTGCAGGTATTGCTATTACAGATGGGCCAAACGACCCTCTGTTCAGTTCGCAGCAGAACTTTTGAACATCGCAAACATTTGGAACCTGGATAACGAACTCCATTGAAGTCTATGGGATCCAAACTGGAAAAATCAAAAGTGCCCATTTTGAAGGCGTATATGCAAGTAATTGGGCATACAATGGTAAAGGGGGTCCGGAAACTACCCTGGGGGACATGTATCAATGAAAACAAAGTTTGTAAAAACATAATTTTTAAATGAGCAGTGATTTACTGATGCTTAACTACTTCCCGCCCGCCCCATTGTGGATTGACATCCGCAATGTGGCTCCGTTATCCTGACTGGATGTTATATGATGTCCAGCATAATAAGCTGCAAACGTGTGACCGCGGGGTCGGTGGTGCTGTGTGTCACTCTGACACACCGCATCTCCGATCGTGGCAAAGAGCCTATGACGTAGGCTCTTTACCACGTGATCAGCTGTGACCAATCACAGCTGATCCTCGGTTTACGCTGAGGGGGAGAGATAATTGGCGGGGGGGATCTGTGCTGATAATCAGTGCATTAATTATCGGCGCAGCCCTCATCAGAGGTGCCCACCACAGCTGCCAATCAGTGTCCACCAAAGTGCCAATCAGTGCCCACCAAAATACCAGTCAGTGCCCACCAAAGTGCCAATCAGTGCTCATTAGTAGCGCCTGTCAGTGCCCTTCATAGATGACAATCAGTGCCCATCAGTGCATTAATTATCGGCGCAGCCTTCATCAGAGGTGCCCACCACAGCTGCCAATCAGTGTCCACCAAAGTGCCAATCAGTGCCCACCAAAATGCCAGTCAGTGCCCACCAAAATGCCAATCAGTGCTCATTAGTAGCGCCTGTCAGTGCCCTTCATAGATGACAATCAGTGCCCATCAGTAATGACTGTCAGTACCTCTTCATCAGTGCTGCCTATAAATGCCATCTATTAGTGCCTATCAGTGGCATCTATTAGTGCCCCTCAGTGTCACCCATCAGTGCCAATCAGTGCCACCTGTCAGTGCCCATCATTACCGCCTATTAGTGCCCATAAGTGCCACCTATCAGTGCCATCAGTGTCGCATATCAGTGCCCATCAATGTTGCATATTAGTGCCGCCTATCAATGCCCATCAGTGCTGCATATCAGTGCCACCTATCAGTGCCCCTCAATTCTACATATTAGTGCCTCCTCATCAGTGCCCATCAGTGTCACCTTATCAATGCTGCCTCATCAGTGCCCATCAGTTCAGCCTCATCAGTATCTGTCAGTGAAGGAGAAAACACATTTTTATAACAGAAACTAAGAAAAACGTTATTTGTGTCAAAAATGTCAATCTTTTTTTAGCTTGTTTAGCAAAAAATAAAAAAACCCAGTGGTGATCAAATCTATAATATAATTTGTAGACATTATAATTTTCACGCAAACCAAATAATATTCACACTTATTGGGAAATGTAGCAGAATACATTTTGTCCTAAAATTTTGTGATGTATTAAAGCAAAAATTTTTTATTTTTTTGTTTATATCACAAAAAAATAAAGAACCCAGTGGTGATCACAGACCGTCAAAAGAAAGCTATATTTGTGTAAAAAAAAATATATCAATTTAATTTGTGTACAGTGTTGCATGATCGAGCAATTGCCAGTTACAGTACTGCAGTGCCGACTAGCAAAAAATGGCCTGGTCATGGCTGGGATAAAATCTTCTAGAGAGAAAGTGGTTAAAGTAGTTGTAAACGCTTGCATATACCTAGTGAAGGGACTATTCTCAGGGGATACACAGAGATTATACAAATCCTCCTACATACACTACATTACCAAAAGTAGAATGCCTTCCTTTACACGCACATGAACTTTAATGGCATCTCAATCTTAGTCCATAGTGCTCAATATTGAGTTGGCCCACACTTTGCAGCTATAACAGCTTCAACTCCTCTGGGAAGGCTTTCCACAAGGTTTAGGAGTGTGTCTATGGAAATGCTTGATCATTCTTCCAGAAGCGCATTCGTGAGGTCAGGCACTGATGTGGACAAAAATACCTGGCTCGCAGTCTATGCTCTTATTCATCCCAAAGGTGTCTATCGGGTTGAGAGCAAGCCAGTCAAGTTCCTTCACCCCAAACTCGCTCATCCATGTCTTTGTGGATCTTGTTTGTGCACTGATGTGCAGTCATGTTGGAACAGGAAGGGGCCATCCCCGAACTGTTCCCACAAAGTTGGGAAGCATGAAATTGTCCAAATTGTCTTGGTATGCCAATGCCTTAAGAGTTCCCTTCACTGGAACTAAGGGACCAGCCCAACCCCTGAAAAACAAAACCCCACACCATAATCCCCCTTCCACCAAATAATTTGAAGCAGTGCTCAAAGCAAGGTCCATAAAGACAGGGATGAGAGAATTTGGGGTGGAGGAACATGATTGATCTCAACCCTATAGAACACCTTTGAGATGAATTAGATAGGAAACTGCAAGCCTGGTCTTCTTGTTCACATCAGTGCCTGACCTCACTAATGTGCTTGTGGAAGAATGGTTAGACATTCCCAAAGACACTCCTAAACCTTGTGGGCAGCCTTCCCAGAAAAGTTGAAGCTGTTATAGCTGCAAAGGGTGGGCCAAACTTAATATTGAACCCTACGGACTATTACTGGGATGCCATTAATGTTCATCTGCGTGTAAAGGCAAACACTTTTGGTAATATAATGTATGTTGTATCTGTCTATCTGCAGTCTAATCGTCTCTACATCCAAGTGCTGAATTTATCTGAGAGTTCAGAAAAAAGGGGGGCGGAGAGCAACCATTACACTATGCAGAGCTCAGTGGGGAGAGGTCTGAGAGCTGATTGGAATGGAAGAGACACACCCCCTTCATACATCACACGGGAAAACAGAGCTGAGGCTGCCAATCAGCTGGTGGTCCCTCCCCGTCACCATTTTTCTTTTGGTGTCAGGGAAAATGATCAAAGCAGCAGACATAAATGCCACTTGGGGGTTGATTTACTAAAGGCAAATCCACTTTGCACTACAAGTGCATTTGGAAGTGCAGTCACTGTAGATCTGAGGGGTAGATCTGGAATGAGGGGAGGCTCTGCTGATTTTATCATCCAATCATGTGCAAGCTAAAATGCTGTTTTTTAGTTTCCTTGCATGTCCCCCTCGGATCCACAGCGACTGCACTTCTAGTTTGCACTTGTAGTGCAAAATGATTTTGCCTTTCGTAAATAACCCCATTAGTGTTCTTGCTGAGACAAGTACACACTATAGAAGGATATGCTTTGTTCATATTTCATGTCTGAGGTTTACAGTCACTTTAAAGTTCAACCCAAGTCAAATTTAGTTTGTATAGAGCAATGGTCAGGTCTATGTTGCTGTCTGTCAGGAGAGAAAGCAAATATAAATGTATCTAATGGGTGCATAAACACATTTTTAGTAAAGCGAGAAAGGGTTAAAACTTCATAAAACTTTTTTATTGCTGTCTGTGCAGTTTTGTCCTGTCTACAATCACTTTCCTTTTTCATGTCTTGGTGTCACAGAGACAGGAAGTGAAGTTAAATCTCCCCTGTGATCTATATGTGGTCACAGACCTTACATAAGTTAAGACTCTTCTCCACACTACCCATAAATTACAAAAAATGTTGGATGGAGTTAAAAAGTTTAACCACTTCAGATCCGCGCTATTGCCAAATGACGGCATTAGCGCGGACCTACATTTTCAGGACTACGTCTATTGACGTCGTCCTGGTTACGAGCGGCCTGCGCGCCCCCTGAGGGGCGCGCGCGGCGCGCTCTGTGATCGGCGAGTCCGTGAGACTCGCCTGATCACCGATCCGTGTAAGGGGTCGATCCCGACCCCTTATCACGTGATCAGCTGTCAGCCAATGACAGCTGATCATGTGATAGAACGGAGCCGGTAATCGGCTATTATTCCTCCTCGCGCTGACAGCGCGAGGAGAGAAAAAAAAAGCCGATCACCGGCGGCCGTGATCGGGACATCAGTCCCGATCACGGCCATCAATACATGTGCCCACCTGCCACCTGCCTGTGCCCACCTGCCTCCCGCAGTGCCATCCTGAAGTAAAATAAAAGAAAAAGTAAGTGCCCCCGTCAGTGCCCCCTGTCAGTGCCCATAGTGCCCACAGTGCCACCCACAGTGCCACCCACAGTGCCACCCACAGTGCCACCCACAGTGCCACCCCACAGTGCCACCCACAGTGCCACCCAATCTGCCTCAAAGGTGCTGCACCCCAGTGCCGCCCATCAGTGCCCAGCAGTGCCGCCCATCAGTGCCCAGCAGTGCCGCCCATCAGTGCCCAGCAGTGCCACCTATCAGAGCCACCTATCAGTGCCACCTATCAGTGCCCATCAGTCCCATCTATCTGTGGTACCTATCAGTGCCCATCCGTGCCACCCATCCGTGCCACTTATCCGTGCCACCCATCCGTGCCATCTTATCTGTGCCCATCTTTGCCCATCAGTGCCGCCTTATCTGTGCCCATCGGTGCCGCCTTATCTGTGCCTATTAGTGCCGCCTTAACTATGCCTATCAGTGCCCACCAGTGCAGCCCATCAGTGCCCACCAATGCAGCCCATCAGTGCCCACCAATGCAGCCCATCAGTGCCCACCAATGCAGCCTATCAGTGCCGCCTAATCAGCGCACTTCAATGAAGGAGAAAAATGACCCGTTTGCAAAATTTTATAACAAACTATTAAAACATGATTTTTTTTTTTTTTTTTTTGCATCTTTTTTTGTTTGTTTAGCAAAAAATAAAACTCCGAGCTGTAACTAAATACCACCAAAAGAAAGCTCTATTTGTGGGAAAAAAATGATAAAAATTTCATTTGGGTACAGTGTTGTATGCCCGCGCAATTGTCACTCAAAGTGCATCAGCGCTGAAAGCTGAAAATTGGTCTGGGACTGAGGGGGGTTTAAGTGCCCAGTAAGCAAGTGGTTAAAGATTAAATCACATGTTGCATTAGCAGGTTCCTTAATTAGGTCTACAATTACTACAGATGAGACGTGAAACCTGGCTTGCAAACTTGTACAGTATCTGCTTTACATCTCTCTGAAGTTATCCAAATCATGAAAAGAACTCTACCATTTGATACTCAGATGATTGTGTCCTCACGGAGAATTCGATACCCGTGTTTTTGCTAACAGGGTGCTATTTATGAAACATGGGGCACTAGAGGCTGGGAATTATAAAGAAGAATCCCCATAAAACTGTATCGTAAACCAGAAGATGTCTGACATTCACATGAAGCAAACAGACCATTCATGAACGTTTCGGTAATCTACAATGCTAAACATTGCAATTTTCTCAAAACTTGACTCTTTCAACTTTGCTGTCTTTCTTGTCTATGTAGTTTTATTTTGAAATTACATATGCATGTGCATATTTTACACATGAAATAAATATTCTGTATGCCTCCTTTCAAATGAGTTTCATCAGCATGGAAACAAAGCATGTCTGTTGCAAGGCCAAAGATGTGCTGTGTTTGCAGAATGCGTTAAGTCATGAGTTAGAATGCTCCAAGGATGTGCCAGAAACAAATGGCTTAACTCATTCACTGCTTCTTTACTGTTGCCAGCATTGTTTATGGTTTGGCCATCAAATAAAGGAATTTTAGTGCGAATGAAAGCACCTTCTTAATTAGGCAACAGTGAAACACTTTGGTTCTAGTCAATTGGAAGTTTCTTTTCTGCAAGACTCCTGCCAATTGAAAGTTCCAAACATCTTCACTTCACTTGAATGGTCCAAAGCGTAAATTAAAATGGCCTTTTTTTTGTCCTCATCTTATCTGCATTGTTAAAGCTGAATTAGCTTTGTGTCATACACTTTTAAAGACACTTTTTAAACAAAATGCTAAAAGTAAAGAATAGCTGGAGTATGAAAAAGAGGTATGACACATAACGACCAACAGAGAACATGAAGGTGCAGATTACATTGGCAGATAAAAATTTAGGATGTGATGAGTAATGCATACAATTACAGGCTGATTCTATTCTAGCAGTCTAATAGATTGGAAATATAAATAACCCTTCTGACTAAACCTGAAGAACCAGAGTTCCATTACTGGTCTGTACATATGTCATCTAATTATCTACACTATATTGTCAAAAGTATTGGGACACCTGCTTTTACATGACCGTTAATGGCATTCCAGTTGTAGGTTCAATATTGAGTTGGCCCACCCTTTGCAGCTATAACAGCTTCAACTCTTCTGGGAAGCCTAAGACTGTCCACAAGGTTTAGGAGTGTGTCTATGGGAAGGTTTGATCATTCTTCCAGAAGTGCATTTGTGAGGTCAGGCACTGATGTTGCACAAGCAGGCCTGGCTCGCAGTCATCCCTCTAATTCATCACCAAAGGTGTTCTACTGGGTTGAGGTTGGTCAAATTCCTCCACACCAAACTCGCTTATCAATGTCTTTATGGGCCTTGCTTTGTGCACTGGTCCAAATCATTTGGTGGAGGGGGGATTATGGTGTGGCATTGTTTTTCAGGGGCTGGGCCTGGCCCCTTAGTTCCAAAGGGAACTCTTATGGCGTCAGCATACATTTTGGACAATTTCATGCTCCCAACTTTGTGAGAACAGTTTTGGGATGGCCCCTTCCTGTTCCAACATGACTGTGCACTCTGTGCAATCTACCCAAAACAAATATCTAGCAGTAGTTAGTAACATGCAACTGGACTTGTTCTGTAATGTTGAAGTTGAAATACCCCAGCATGTATATCCTCACAGGTAGCACTGACACCCTGATCCAATCACCATGGAAAGGTAAAGTAATCTCCTTAAGGTGTAGGAACAGTCTTGGTCTGTAGAATTTGTTCTGTTATGTTGGGCCAATTGTTTATTGAGAGATTGTTTTCTCCTCAATGTACAGTTCTTTGCATTCCTCATGACACTGCACACAATATACAAAGTTACTTTGGTTGCATTTGGTTGTTGCATCTTTTGTAAGTACAAGCTTCTCTCTCTCTGTATTATTGAGTTCGAAAGACACAGAGATGTGATGTTTACTAAAGATCCTTCTGAATTTTCCACATATACATTATGGGATGACTATATTACTCAATTGGGTTAATTTAAGTAAGTAAAAACATGGAACAAAGGGGCAAAGCAGAACACACTGGAGTTGACTTACTAAAGGCAAGAAAACTATACACTTTGCAAGTGCAGTTGCACTCTGCAAGGGCATGTGCTCCAGAGCTTAGTAAAGGAGGGAAAGCTCTGCTGACTTCCATCATTCAATCATGTGCCATCAAAAATGCTGTTTTGTTTTTTTCACTTGTATGTGATTGGGCATTCTTTGCAAAATAAAGAAATAAAGCTTCATCTCATTTACTAAGCTCTGAAGCAAATACCCTTGCAGAGTGCAACTGCACTTGCAAAGTGTATAGTTTTCTTGCCTTTAGTAAGTCAACCCCAGTGTGTTTTGCTTTGCCCATTTGTTCCATGTTTTTGCTTGACCTTGTGGATGTTTTATCAAAAGCTCAGTCTAGGAAGCTACAAACTTTCAAAGCACTCCTGATATATCAGTGTTCTTTGTCTTTAGATTCTATGTTTGTAGTTACCATCTCAGCCCAGTGTTGGATATAACTGCTGGCGTATTTTCGTGGCACTCAGTAGAACTAAGAAGTAGGTTGTATAAGCTGCGAAAATATCCAGAATATTACAGAGCAAGACCAGTGGAATCCGACTTACTACTACTAGAAATACAATGACCGGGATAAATGTAAACCTTCATATACATACCGAATCAACTGGAATAGTGTTTCATTCAGATCTTGTTCTAGTAAGAACAATGAAATTTCCTTCCCTACATTACTCAGCTTGTATGAATTGTAGTTTCAACTCCACGTCTCTTGTGTGCTTCTTAGTTTTGCTTGACAATCCAAATTTTTAGAGGAAACCTGCGTGGAGAGAAAAATCCTGATCTACACAGTTTCAGATTAGTGACTTAAAAAGTGCATCAATGTACAATAACAGAGTTGCTTTCTCATTTCCCCAGAATGCTGTAAAATTTCACACTCGCGGAAGAAGCAAGGGAGTGACATCTTGATGGTCTAGCCAACTAGGAAGTGACTCCAAAGATAAGTGCTCTGTTAACCACACGATCGCTTTTCTGATCAACACAAGGAACTTCTAACATTTCAGGGTGTCATAAAAGGATGAATAGGTTTCTTACCCAATATAATACCATTTTAAAGAGAAACCATTAGACTTAATGTTTTTGAGATTTTGGAATTGTTTGTGTATATACTATATCTATCTATCTTTTTGTTTATCTTAAGAGAGCAAGATGTTAGCTAAAAGCCTATGTTGTAGGTTTAGCATGAACTTTTCAGTTCCTAATGTATGACTTTATTTTTATTTTTTTCTACTTTTTGTACTTTTACATTATTAAAGAAAGATCACTCAATCCAAATGTCTCACAGTCCGAGTTCACCATTAATCAAAATGTATATGTGAAATTTACCAGGCTTGTAACGTGCATAAAATGATCAACACAAAGCAAATGTCCTGACATTTTACATGTCAAACAACATTAATTATTAATATCCATGTATATTTAATGTTCTTTTTCAGCAGGCAGAAGTCTCTCAAGGATAAATGGTTTGGTATTTAGGGTATGTTGAATAAAAATCTACTTTATAAGTACTATATCACAGTTTTAGAAATACAGACGTATGTACTGTATGTAACCAGGGCCATCTTTAATATTGCTTGGACCCTGGGCAACATTTTTTTTTTGCCTCCCCCCCCCCACCCCCCATTCATGCAGTTTCACTCTCCACCTGCTTTGAGACAAACAATAAAAAGCAGCTAGACTCAAAATCAGTTCACTGAATCAGATCAGTTAGCAATTGCGATTGGTTGCCAGAGGTTACAGTGTATCATTACCACTCAGTGACTAGTTGCTAGAGGTTACAGCACATCATATCTGCTTGTTTATTGGTTGCTAGAGATTACTGTACATCGATACTGCTCACTGATTGGTTGCTATAGGTTACTGCACAACATTACTGCTTACTGATTGGTTTCTAGAGGTTACAGCACATCATCTCCTCACTGCCTGCACACCATGGACTGGGGAGGTGAGGGGGCCCATTAATAGACAGAAAACTCCAAGGGATCCTTGGACTCCTGGGTTCAGTGGCAGTGCTGGGGGGAGGGGAGAGTGTGATCAATGACAATGCTGATTTTTTTTTTATACTGACTACCAATATAAAGAGGAGTTTCAACACTGGCCACCAATGTAATAGGGGTTTACACTGACCACTAATGTAATAGAAGCATTTACAGTAACCACCAATGTAAGGAGGGTTTTACACTGACCACCAATGTAAGGGGGACATTCACACTGGCCACTAGTTTGAATGAAAGGATTCTACACAAGCCCCAATGTAATGAGAAGATTTACACTGACCATCAATGTAACTGAGACATTTAGGCTGCGTTCACATTTATGTGCATTGAAAAAGCATGCAAAATTGCTTTCCTGACACCACAGAAATGTTCTGCCCTTTAGCAGATACAAAGCAGTGACATTAATTGTTAATGACACCCACGTGCATCTGCTGACATGTGCCTTGGCACCGTGTGATTTTGGAAAAGGGTTTGGGAGTTTCTTCCGTATTTGTAGCGCATAGAGCAGCCCATTGAAATGAATGGGCTGCCCTACACATGACCTACATCTTTATCCACCCTGTCAGTACACCTTTGCATCCTAAAACCCATGCTAACCTCTGCACCCCAAACCTCCCCATCCTCTTCACTCCCCCTCCCATTTAACTTTACCTGCCTCCTCTGCTCACCTTTGCACCCACCTTACTTACCTCTATACATCCCCTCCTTGCTCATCTGTGCACCCCAAACTGTAATTCCTTCTCTGCCTACCTCTGCACACCCCATACTACCCCCCCCCCCACTAATTTGGTTACCTTTGCAGAACAGGCTGATGATAAGCTTAATGACCACAGTTGTAGGCAGGACTTTCAAGCATGTCCCTTTACCTCCCCAGTGGGCAGCATTCAGCATAGGTGATGGTGGATATGACCTCAGGGGGGCATGCTATACATATGAATACCGCCTCTATTTACATATGAATCCCGCCGGTCTGCCTCTATTTACATATGAATGTTGTCACTATTTACATATCAATGTTATTATTTACATATAAACACAGGGTCTTCAGGTGAATCATCTGTACACAACAATAGGACAGAGCTGGGCAGCATTAGTAACAGAACTTCACACTGAGATATCAGGACACAGCATGGGACTAAAACCTCAAGGGACAAGGGAATTTAAACTGGGATAGTGGCCAAGTATGAGGCGCAGCTGCTTTGGGCCCCACAACAACGACAGGGCCCAGGGCAGCTGACCCTTTTCCCCTTCCTTAAAAACGGCCCTGTATGTAACTATTACATGGTTGCCAACATTTGCAGAGAAATTATGACACTTTCCCACTAAAGAACAAAAACAATGGTTTTCTTTTGCAAGATTCTTTCCAATCTGTTTATGTATGGTATGCTCCACGTCTGCGAGAAAGAAGAGAGAGAATTAGAATTTATTCCAAAACATTAAGGCTACTTTCACACTGGGGCGGGGGACATTAGCGGTAAAGCATCGCTAGTTTTAGCGGCGCTTTACCGCTGTTATGACTGCGCTTTTCACCAGCTAGTGGGGCCCTTTTAACCCCTGCAAGCGGCTGAGGAAAGGGTTAAAAGCACCTGCTAGCACTGATGCAGCATTGCTGCCCATTGATTTGAATGGCAGGGGCGGTTTAGGAGTTGTGTATACACCGCTCCCGCACTGCCTCAAAGGTGCTGATTGCAGAACTTTTTTCCCCATCCTGCAAGCGCACCACCCCAGTGTTGAAGCACTCAGGCTTTCACACCGGGGAGGCATGAGAGGCGCTTTACATATGTTATTTTTAGGGCTAAAACTCCTGAAAATAGGGGTCTTATACTTTGGTAAATCACCTGCACTTGCTAATAAGCAGAAAAGCTATGCCTTTGAAAATGTAATTAAAAAAAATGTAAAAATTTTTTTTGTGATCACAGTGCAAAACACATCCCACACCACAAAAAATAATAATAAAACTTCAAACAACGAGTGGTAGTGATTTAAAGAGGAGCTGCACCTAAAAAAAAAATATTAAAAGCCAGCAGCTACTAATATTGCAGCTGCTGACTTTTAATAAAATCACACTTACCTGTCCCAGGTTCCAGCGATGTCGGCGGCAGATGACGAGCGATCGCTCGTCTCGCTGCTGCCACCGCCGCCATCCTCTGTCAGGGAATCGGGAAGTTAAGCATGACGGCTTCACTGCCCGGTTCCCTACTGCGCATGCGCGAGTCGCGCTGCGCGTCTCTTATGGTCCCCCGCTGTGTCTCTGGGAACTGTGTGTTTCCCAGAACACAACGGGGGGGGCGGAGCGTCTGCGGGGGTCTGCGGCGGTCTGGCCGGAAGTGGGTGCAGTTACCTGGATTATCCAGGTAACTGCACCCCCCTCCCCCCTGAAAGGTGCCGATTGTGGCACCGGAGGGGGGGAGGGATAAGATTAGCGGAACTTCCCCTTTAGGGTGAAGAACCGCTTTAATACAGTCCATCAAATATTATTACTCCTTCTTCCAATTATAGAACAGAACACAGCCAGAAATGTTTCTCCTCTCATTTTCAGATTATACCTTTGCTTGCCGGTCATTGCAGCCTCACTTTTGACTCAAGAAACAATGATGTCCACCAGAAAAAAAACACTGACTTTGTTTCTCTGTTGTCAGGAGAAGAGAAAAGTTCCTGGTTGTGTTTTGTTCTGTGACAGCATTGGAAAAGGAGAAGGAAAAAAGAGAGAGGTGTCTGGTTGTACTTTAACCTATTTTTTTGGTGATTTATGGCCTACTTAGATATAAGAGGTTAAATACAGTATATCTGGTAAACCGTAGACATGTGCACACTGAAATATTTTGTTTCGGAATTTTGTTTTCGTCCTAGAAAAATAAATTTATTTAGTTACTCCCAAAATTCATTTAATTAAGGTTGAATCTGTCATTGAAGGCTTATGGTGTCTGTCGAATGTTCAAAGAAGAGTCGACAGAGCAGCTGAACTGTATGACTCTGTATAGTTTAGCTGCTCAGTTGAATCTTCTTAGAACTTTCGAATGGCACCATAAGCCAAAGATTCAACATTTTTATGTTTTCCGCTGCTTTGTCGAATCTTTGTTGTTCATGTTGAATGTATATAGTTCAAACAGAAAATGGACTGGTGATAGTGATCACTGATCAGACAGGTAACAAGATAGGTTATATAGAATCTATATAGAATCTCAATCTATAATATAGAATCTATAATAATAAATCCCCCCTCACAACACGGGCAGCCTCTGAGGCTATCACAACACTAGCAACACTAGTATCACTATCAGGTTCATAACACTAACACAATAGTAGCAGATTATTATGAAAATGTTAAGTTGAATTGTAGCTTGCTTTACTATTGTTCTGCTGCTGTGCTTACACTTAATTGCTAAATAATTCAGGTTCTCCGCCAAACGGACCAGATAAGATTGACTGTCTTCTGAAATGATTCAGTGTGTGTGTGTGTCTCTGCTAGCAATCGTAAGTGAAAGTAAGTTGGCTGTATGTGTATACTTAGTTCTAGCTATTTTACTGCTCCTCTTCTTTGGTTACAATCAGCCAATAATATTCATCATCATCATTATTTTTATTTTACTTCCCCCACCCAATTTCAGCAGCGATCTTTTCTATCTATGTTGAATCTTTCCTCTCTATGTCAAATCTTTTCTCTCTATGTAGAATAATCCTGGACTAATAGAGTTAAGGTTAGGCAAATTCAACTACAGGTTCGATAGACATAGATTGTTATTGTCAGCATCATGTCGAATCTCCTATCTATATTGAACTGTTGTCACAAAGAAAACGAAAATAAAGCATTTGTTTATGTCGGATCTTTCGTTTTTCGGATTCGGCACTTTCATTATCGTTTGTTAAAATGATAACGAAAATACCTGAAATTCAGACGAAAATGCATTCTGACGAAAACGAATGAACATGTCTAGTAAGCCTTCCTGGGTTTACAAACACTGCACATGATGGTGGAGTGCATGGGGAAAACGTTGGTGGCCTGGATGGATTGTGGAGTGCAATGATAGTTCATGAATTTGTTGTCTGATTTTTTCTGTATTTGTGGTGTGGGCTGTGTTTTGCACTGTGTTCTCTATAGTTTGTATTGTTTGTACAATATGGGAAATATTTTTGTTAATTGAAGGTTATTTTAATCTATTATTTTGTGGAGGGTACTGGTATATTTTGTCTATTTTTAATCCACTGAGCACTTAGAGGAAACAATGGCAGAATGTCCAGCACAATATACTGTATATTGTCCTTGATGTCTTACTATAATACTCTCCTAAACCATAGAACATTGGAGGAGTGAGTCCTAAAGGAAACTCAATAGTTTAATTCCCCACAGCAGTTTGACCTTGCTCAAGTTCATACTTTTCTCAGACAACATTCTCCTAACTGACTGAGTTCCCATTATTGGCTGGTAATTGCAGTTCAGCCTACAGAGTCTTTTCATTCATTAGTTTGACTCATCCCACTTTTTCGCCCCTTTACAGATTCTTTTGTGGCAGAATAGAAAAAGATGACACTAACAAAGGGACCAGTATTAAATACTGTGGCCTTACTGAACTGAAAGAGTTTTTCTTCAGAGCAGAGAAAATGTGAATTTGAGCAAAGCTTACAGAATCCTATATACAGCTCAGTCTCTTAACATTATCACATGTTACATTTTGGTATCATACATATTACCAGGGAAGGCACCAAGCAGGTTTCACTGGTCCTTACAATGATGCCATCCGAGTACATCCAAGAGCCTGTGCCAATGGTGTTTTTGTTCACCTCAATCAAGTTTCAAATGCAGGTCAGAGAGATGTCAACTGCAGGTCAAATGCGCCTGTCAATTAACTCTGAATTATGAACTGATGTCAAACTGATGCAGTTATCAAGCCCCAAGCCCGTCGACACAGGCCCTTAAGCTGACCATAAACATGGGAGATCAGTCTAAATTTCAGTTACAATCAAACTTCTCTAATGCTTTTGTACCAGTTGCTGTACTCTGTAGTCTATTTGACCACCTCAAGTGACTGCTAGGGACACGGGACTAACCAAGTGTCCCCATGGGACTTGTCACTCTTACAGCCAACCCCTTCTTTCCTTCCTGTATGGTCTTCCATAGATCCCAACTTTAATTGAATTAGCACAATAAAAGGTACACAATCTTTCTGCTGGCTTTCTCTGTTTAGTTTTCATGTCCTGGGGCATTTCTCCTCTCCTCACCTCACATCCTGGTCACTGATAAGTAGGCACAGAAGACAGCTATTGCTAGAAGTTAATCACTGCTGTCTGAATCTTCAATCAAACTATCATCTCCCCTCCCTCCCTTTGTCACGACCCTAACTTTGTTGGGGTAATGTCACCCCACAGGTGTGGGTGGACACAGTTTATGGTGGTAACTGGTCGTTGGTACGTTACTTGGTGCTCGAGTCCTGAAAGACTGAGCAGGTGGTTTGTTTAAAGTTTTAATGGTGATATTGGTCTGTGTGTTTAATGTTAAAGGTATGGCACAACAAAGGTTAAAGGTTATCATATGTTATCATGTTTTAAAAGCCAAATAAAGGGGCCACGGCCATAATTTTCCACACTTCAGTTTTCTTTACTATCACGATTGATCAGATGGTGATGGTGGGGTGGAGTCAGAATGGTTGTTTGTGGGGTTGTACAGTCCCATGTCATGTTTAGCCTATGTAGAGAGGTGGGTGGAAGTATGCTGCATATACTTTCAATGCTGTCTTTTTAAGGAAAACAATAATATGTTGGCTATTTTTCATAAAAAGCTTTGGTTGGTAGGAAATCATATCTTAAGAGAGTCATCTAATGTTTGTAAAGGCTAAATTAAACTTATTAGTAAATATATTAATTGCATTGCATTGTTGAACTCTTCTTTAGAAAATTCTAGTGGGCCAGGTGTTATGTTGTTTCAAAGGCTTTCCAATAAATTAGTGAAATAGCGTACTTTGTACTTACAATTCAGCCACTTAGGGTCTGTGTACACATGGAACTGTACTGCTAAAAAAGTAAGACTAGGGATGAGCTCACTGGTTGTTTGGATGACAAATGTTTACAGTGTTCAGGGTGGATGAACGTGAAAGCTTCCATCTTTCAATAGTTGCTAAGGAAGCAGTGGATGCTGGCATGGAATACCCCCCTAGCAAGGCGCCCTCTTATGTTGAAGACATGTAGTGGTATGGTTCAGGAGGTGGGGGGGACACAGTTGTCCCCCATCCTTTTCAGGCTTGGGGAGTGCATGAAGGCTGCATGCTCAGATTAAGACTCTGATATGGATTTTTAGGTGGACTTTGCATTTTTTTTTTTACATAGAGATTCCCCTTAAAATCCAAACCAGACTTAAAGGGTCTAATGCCCCGTACACACGAGCGGACTTTTCGACATCCAAACTCCGATGGACTGAGTCCGTCAGACTATCTGATCGTGTGTGGGCTGCAACGGACTTTAGCTTCGCTAAAGTCTGACGGACTTTAGAAATGAAGCATGCTTCAAATTTTCCTGACGGAACTCCGCCGGACCCGGTCCCCTTCGAAAAATTCGCTCGTGTGTGTGCTACTCCGACGGACTAAAACCGACGCTAGGGCAGCTATTGGCTACTGTCTATGAACTTCCTACGTCGAATCCAGTCGTACGTCATCACGTTCGACTCCGTCGGAGTTTGGTGTGATGGTGTGTGGTCAAGTCCGTTCGGTCGAAAAGTCCGCCAGAACTCCGTCGGAACTCCGTCGGAACTCCGGCGGAACTCCTTTGGAGGTCTGTCAGACTTAATCCCTCTCGTGTGTACGGGGCATAATATTGATTATCTAGAGGACCTCATGACTTTTTTTTTTTATGTGCATGAGGCATCCCCTAAACTAGATTTGTCATTCTTGCCACAGGATGTGCTACAGAAAAGTAATTTACCAGCAATGTAAAACACGTTTTTCCTTTGTAAATGTCAGTGTTGCTGTAGAACCTTTTGTGGGTCAC
The DNA here is from genome assembly GCF_037356315.1 of Lithobates pipiens. Classification (NCBI taxonomy): domain Eukaryota; kingdom Metazoa; phylum Chordata; class Amphibia; order Anura; family Ranidae; genus Lithobates; species Lithobates pipiens. The sequence continues at coordinate 5,141,795 of NW_027507718.1, forward strand.
AGAGAGGTGCCGCATTCACAGACAGGGTTTGGTTTATGTGATCTGAATATTTTTTATTAAAGATGATTTTATTGTATTTTTATAATTTGTGAATGCATTTAATGCACATTTTTTTAGCAATCACTTTGAAAACATATACTCTGCTATAAAATGTATTGTTCTCACATACAGTATATGGGTTAATGCAATTTGCAAAATTGCATGTGTTTTTGTAAACTGTAGACTGAAATTTAGCTTCAGAGATAATTGTATTTGTAGTCTTTTTTGTCCCCTTTTATCTTATAACCCTAGCTTGAGTAAATGTCTTGGTCTTTGTCTATGTCTATGTCTATGTCTATGAAAAAAGCATCTCAAAATAATATTAAAATGAATGGCCTGTTTTATCTAGCTTTTTAATTTTGTAATTGGCACAAAGATGGAAAGAAAAACATACAGATGGTTTTAATGCAGTATAATGTCTGTATTCTGCCTTTCTATGTTTATGTATTTTTAGGCATTTGAACTCAATTTAAAAGGAAAAACATACATATAATCTAAATAATAAATCAGGGGAAAACAAGATGGAAACAGAATACCAATCTTTGTGAGACTAGGTTATGGGACATAAATGCAAAGCATTGAGAGCATGTCGATTCTAGAATATCTTTTAAATATGGTGTAAATTACGCATTCAAACATTCAAAGGCCATGGGGAAGATTCACCCAGAAATGTAAAAAAAAAAAAGAAAAAAAAGAATAAAGGACTTTTCATTAAATGTTATCTACCTGTGCAGGTTGTAGCTATCATTAGTTATCATTGATCAATAAAATCTTCAAATGTATCATGCTATACTGGCTCCAAGCAGGTGCTTTATATTCTTGCTGGTTCTATATATAGATCCAAGGATCAAATATACATGTAAAGATCAAAGTAGAAACAGTAGTCACTTTTCAATTTTTTTGTCTGGGTGTCTTTAAGCAAATCCAGCAAAACACACGTAGAATGGGGGAAGGGGGCTTCAAGGACATTCAGAGAAGTCAAGACTACAAAACAAAGCCAATAAATGTATTATTTTAAAAGTTTAAAGTGTTACTAAACCCAGGACTCTGCATTCACTATATCCGTTGTCCCACCATACATAGAACATGGAAATTCAATTGTTGTAGTATATATAAATTACTAAATACCTTTTCTCATCAACAGTATATAGCAGCCTTGTGACTTCTATCAGTGTCTAGTTAAAGATTGTAGGAGGAGTTTTCATTCTACTCTGACTGCCCTAAGAGGCTGGTGTAGGACCCCTGACCCTTTGTCTGGACAGTGCTGATTGGCCCTGTGCTGATAACATTCACACTTCCAAGAGAGAAAAAAAAAAACTTTCTAGCAATACACACCAAACTGAGCATGTGCAGAGTGACTCCAAAGGCACTGTCTTATCAGGAGATGTATTGAGGACAATGGAAGAAAAGGAGGATCAGGAAAGACATGATCAAGCAGCTTTTCTACACAATTTAGAGGATTAACTCCTTAGACTCCACAGTGAGTATAACAATCATGCTTTACTACATATACAGATTGATTTTACTGTTGTAGGTTTAGTAACACTTTAACCCTGGACTTTGGTTTTGGACAGACTGCAAACTGAGCAGCACAGCTGTCAGGTTTTCAATGCAGTTGGAGACCCTGTTCAAGAGACTTCTCCTGTTTTTCTGTTGGCGCACAAAGTTATGGGAAATCTCTTTTCATTGGGGGCACAGATCCCATTGATATTTATTTATAAATACATTCTGGATAGGTTATAACCTCTGTCAGGTGTTCTGGTGTTAACATCATAGAGTCATAGAATTGCATACGGTACCCCAAACAACAGGAATAACAAAAACAACCTGAAAAGAAAAGTAAATAATTAAACAAACAATAAGACAATAATATTGGAAAATTTAAGGCCAGGGTCCTTTTATCAGGGGTTAAAAACAGACAAATTAAACCGATAAAACTTACAAATGAATAACAATAAACCAATCCAAACTTTTAAATAAATACCAAACACCAAAAGCTCAGTCACCAAGAATCAAACTAAACACAAGCAGTCCGTTAAAGCGGGGGTCCCCAATCACCAGGCCTTGGGCTGGAACCGGGCCGTGGTCTCTCTGCAGCCGGGCTGTGAGTGCAGTGGGCGAGCAAGCATAAAGATGACATCATTTCCCACCGCCCCCCCCCCCCCCCGCATCAGTGCAGTTCTGCCCTTAATCTGCAGCTGCGGGCAGCAGATTACATCATCTTTCACTCTGGGACCCAGCAAATGTGCATGCGCTGAAAAGCTGGGGAGAGACTGCCAGAAGTTTCTTTCTCTGCTGTCACTGTTGACTGCCACCAAATTGCATTTACATTTAAAAAGTGACAAGCTGCATCTAGTATTTTCTGGTGGCATGCGAAGTGGCAAGTGAAAATCTGCATCTGGTCGCAAGAAACATGGCAAGTGACGTGGCAAGTGACAATCCGCATCTGATGGCAGGCAACGTGGCAAGTGACAATTTTCATATGGGGCAAGTGACAATCCGCATCTGGTGGCAGGCGACGTGGCAAGTAACAATCATCTGGTGACAAGTGACAAGCTGCATCTGGTGTCATGCGACATGATAAGTGACACGCTGCATCTTGTGGCAGGCAAAGTGGCAAGTGACAAGCTGCATCTGGTGGCAGGCAGCATGACGTGACAAGCCTCATCTGGTGGCAGGTGATGTGACAAGTGACAAGCTGCATCTGGTGTGGTAGGCGACATTGCAAGTGACAAGCGGCATCTGGTGGCAGGCGGTGGTGGCAAGTACATCTGGTAACAGGCGACATGGCAAGTGACAAGCTGCATCTGGTGGCAGGTGATGGTGGCAAGTGACATGCTCAGGGCTCCCACTGATTCTGCATTATGGTAAGTTGAACTATTTAATTTTTTATATTACAATGCAATAATAGAAAAAATGTGCTTTAATCATCCTGACACTATATCAACCATGGTGCTGGGATCATTAAAGTGACAACGCTAGCCATTCCCCCACCCCCGGGCTTTGGCATAATTTTCTTCCACGCAGCCCCGGTGCCAAAAGGTTGCGTTAAAGTATTTATTCATACTGTCCACCCACATATGTGGGTGACAATATCCCCAACAAAGGGTAGCCACGACTTGGGGAGGGAGGGCAAGACAGCTCAGCTTGATTATAAATCTATAGTGCCTTGAAAAAGTACCCCACCATACCCCTTGAAATTTTCCACATTTTGTCGTGTTACAACCAAAAACATAAATGTATTTTATTGGGATTTTATATGATAGACCAACACAAAGTGGTACATAATTGTGAAGTGGAAGGAAAATGATAAATGGTTTTCAATTAAAAAAAAATAAAAAATACCTGAAAAGTGTGGCGTGCATTTATATTCAACCCCCCTGAGTCAGTACTTTGTATAACCACCTTTTTCTGTATTTACAGCTGCAAGTCTTTTTTGGGGTTGTCTCTACCAGCTTTGCACATTTTCCATTTTCCATTCTATGCAAAATAGCTCAAGCTCTGTCAGATTGGATGGAGAGCATCTGTGCACAGCAATTTTCAAGTCTTGCCACATATTCTCAATTGGATTTAGGTCTGGACTTTGACTGGGCCATTATAACATATGAATATGCTTTGATCCAAACCATTCCATTGTAGCTGTGGCTGTATGTTTATGGTCAATGTCCTGCTGGAAGGTAAACCTCCGCCCCAGTCTAAAATCTTTTGTAGACTCTAACAGGTTTTCTTCCCTGCTGAAGAAAATCATCCCTAAAAACGTGATGTTGCCACCAGCATGTTTCACAGTGTGATGTGCAATGTTAGTTTTCCACCACACATAGTGTTTTGTTTTTCAGCCAAAAAGTACATTTTTGGTCTCATGTAACCAGAGAACCTTCTTCCACGTGTTTGTTGTGTCCCCCACATGGCTTCTCACAAACTGCAAATGGGACTTCTTATGGCTTTATTTCAACAATGGTTTTCTTCTTGCCACTCTTCCATAAAGGCCAGATTTGTGGAGTGCACGGCTAATAGTTGTCCTGTGGACAGATTCTCCTACCTGAGCTGTGGATCTCTGCAGCTCCTCCAGAGTTACCATGGGCTGCTTTTCTGATTAATGCTTTCTTTGCACGGCCTGTCAGTTTAGGTGGACGGCCATGTCTTGGTAGGTTTACAGTTGTGCCATACTCTTTCTATTTTTGGATGATGGATTGAACAGAGCTCCGTGAGATGTTCAAAGCTTGGAATTTTTTTTTATAACCTAATCCTGCTTTAAATGTCTCAACAACCTTATCCCTGACCTGTCCAGTGTGTTCCTTGGCCTTCATGATGCTGTTTGTTCACTAAGGTTCTCTAACAAACCTCTAAAAGGCTTCACAGAACAGCTGTATTTATACTGAAATTAAATTACACAAAGGCAGGCTCTATTTACAAATTAGGTGACTTCTAAAGGCACCACTACATTTTAGTTAGCGGTATCAGAGTAAAGGGGGCTGAATACAAATGCACACCACACTTTTTAGATATTTATTTGTGAAACTTTTTGAAAACCATTTATCATTTTCTTTCCCCTTCACAATCCTGTGCCACTTTGTGTTGGTCTATCATATAAAATGCCAATAATACAATACAATACAAGTCGGTTGCCATGCATATGATCAATACTGCAAGGATGTGTATTCCAATCCACTGGCGGTCCACATTCCCACCTTCCATCCTCGAATGGCTTAACAGAGTAAATCGTATTGCTGAGATGGAGGAGCTGATCTATACTACCTTGGATAATATTTCCAAATACACAGATATCTGGGTAGCATGGCTAACCTTCAAAAGAACTAAATAGTATCAAGATCTTAGAAACGCCTCAAACTAACTCCCAAATGGGGCGACTTCACCCCTGTGCGTGAAGCCAAATTCAAACTCTAGCCCAGTTATAATACTCACAGGGTACTGGACACTAGAGGATGGAGAGGGTAGTTGGTGCCGATTTCCCCCCTCTCCTCAGCAGCATTCCCCCCCTTGTTCTTCACCTTAGTACCTTCCCCCTGCTTGTTTCCTCCCCCTCTTCCCCTCCTCTCCCTCTTCTCCTCATGTACCCCTCTCTCTACACTGACAAAATGTAGAAAAATTCAAAGGGTATGAATACTTTTCCAAAGCACTGTATCTGCTGATAGATGCGTCAGAAGTGAAAATATTTAAGGATGAGTCAGATACACTAATAGTTGCCAGGTTTCCCCTTTAAAAGTGCAGGGCAAATCCAAGCTGATAGGGGACTGACAGATCTACCTGGTGACACCTGATAAGAAAAGCCTCCGGAGACAACTAACAAGGGGCAACCTAAAACAGACAAAGGGAGAGCCAGAAACAGCGAAAAACAGCCAGAGAGCAAAACAAACAAACAAAAATCCCTAACAACAGCCTTAGTTTAACCCCCCTGGCAGTATTCCCGAGTGTAGCTCGGGGGGAGATTTCAGTACCATTAGCGGTAACCCCCGAGCCCCACTCGGGATCGCGTCACTGGATCCTGGAAGAGGTTACTTACCTTGTCGCCAGGATCCCGCAATGTACTCCTACTGTGTATGGCGGCCCGATCTTCCGCATCTTCTGCCCGATGCACTGTGTGCCCTGGCTTCCGTTCCCAGTGAGCGTCGCAACGCAGGGAGGTGAAGCCTGCGGCAAATTCAAACAGTATAAAACACAAACACACTGATACATTGTAATCCTATTGGATTACATTACTAAATAAAATAAAATTGACCTTAGTTTGCCCCCAGTGCTTGCAATTTTAGTGTACTTCCTGTCTGGAAACTGCCATGGTCTGGAGCGACCATGGCATCAAAAAAGCGTGCCTCTACGTGCTCGATTGACTGCGGTACAGAGCACGCAGCTCCCCCAAGATTGCCATTTACTGGAGCACCTGGTATCAAAGTGGATGTAGAAGATGACAACCCATTGGCATACCTCCAACTCTTTTTGACCAATGAGGTTATAGAAAAAATTGTTACTGAGACAAATCGGTACCAGGAACAACAAGCTGCTACGCATCACAGATTTGCAAGCAGAAAGTGGGAAACAGTGACCAAAGAGGACATCTGGAAGTTTCTGGGCCTCATAATTCTTCAGGGAGTGGTGGGGAAACCCCTGCAGAAGTGGTATTGGACAACCAAAAAATTACTAGCCACTCCTTTTTTTGGCAAAATGATGAAGAATTTGATGAGACTTCTCATCCAGCACCAAAACTGAAAAAGATTTGGGAGGTATATCAAATTATTCAGAAATATTTCCAGCAGACCTATGTGCCAGATAGAGACATCAGTATCGACGAAAGTCTAAGCCCCGGTTCACACGTGTGCGAAGCTGCGGTTTCACTGCGCAGATAAAAATCTGTTGTTTCAAAGGTCCCTCTACGTTTTATCTGCAGATCAGCTGCAAAATCAGAAGTAACCCCTGAAGTGTCTAATTAGTGCTGCGAATTTTGAGCTGGCCAATTGCTTGTTATCCATTTGTGAGGCTGCTTAAAAAGATTTTTGTGGACACTTCCTGGTTGTCCAGGAGTCTGTAGTTTGTTTTTGTTTGTTAGCAAAATGTGTGCTGCTCTGCCCATGACAATGCCAACAGTTGTTGGTGCAACAGCAGCAATCTTGCTGGAAGCAGAGAAGAGGAGAAGGAGGAGGAGAAGAAGATACTGGGTTCATCCCATAATTGTAAATCGGGAGGAGAGAGGCCAGTTCATGATCCTGTATGAAGACCCCCGTGTGCATGATGAGAAATTTTTTAATTACACGCGCATGTCAATAACTAGGTGAGTCATTTACCTGCCAAACCATTCATTTTTTTGTCCTTTGTCATGTGAATTTTGGAGCATGTAATCTAATGTTTTTACAACTCTTCAAACATGTGTAATTCTAAATATATAACCCGACAAAAGTTGGCGTAATAAGGATTTATTCAATTATCCAAAATATATTAAAAATACAGTGTATATATATATAAAAAAATAAAAAAAATTTGCTCATGTAGCCATCATAAATTAACATAGAAAAATGTAAAAACAAAAAAAATATCTCTCAAGTAGGCCTCTTCAACTTAGTTGACCAAAAAGGTCTCCTCTCGGTCCTCAACCTTGGACAGACATCATTAATCATAGATTGTGATATGCTTTTTGGAAAGGGGGCTCATTGGAGTAGTGACTGGCAGAAGCTGGGTCATCACTGGCAGTGCTGGGAGCAGGCCTAGCCTCACCATGTTGACTTGGCACATACATACCAGGATTTTGGGGGGGGGTCTGATTGAAGGAATTGGGGATGGGATGGGATATGGAATGCTACTGTGTGGCACTTCATATCTGGAGATTTCCTTTTCAAAACTAGAAGGATAGGATGGGGGATTATAGGGGTAAGGTTGGTGTTGTTGTTCAGGGTACTGGACGTATCTGGGGTAGTTAACGGGAGGTCTTGGTGGTGGCACATATGGCACTTTAAATTAAGCTTCCTCACATGGCTATGAGAATGAGTGCAGCACTTGTCCAATAGTGTTTCACATTTCAAAGTAGCTTTCTGGGGGTACCTTTTTAATTAGAGGGACAAAACTGAGTGCCAGTATAGTATCCGGACATAAAAAAGCATCCACCTTTTCAGACATGGTTTTCAATATTTCAAGTAGGTGCTCACTTATGTCAGATTGGGATTGAGCTGCTCGCCTCCGTGGCACTTTGGCTGGCAGAACAATGTCTGCAGGAGCAGAGGAGGGCCCAGGGATAGCCTCTGCCACTGCAGATTGTTCATCTGGATTTGTTTCCCAAAGATTGGAAGAGCTTTGGATTTGTGATAAATCCTCTGTGCCTTCTTGAAATTCAATCTGGGCTTGGGCCTCCGGTTGAGACTCTGGTTGGTCCTCCATTACATCTTGTTCCTCCCAACTAGCTTCTGTCCTGTTTTTCAAAAACAAAGAGGGGAACTTAACTAGGCATAATCAAAGTTAAGAGGTTAGCAGATACATAGATGATATAGATGAAAACTTACTCCCTCATCTCCACAATGAGTTGCAGAAAATCGAAGTCCCTGGCAAACATATAGGGTACCCTTGGTGCTGCCCCCGAGCCACTCCTTGCTTCTTTGACGTGACGTATATATTTTCGATAAGCATCACGCATGCTACGCCACCTTGTCTGTAAGTAGTGCACTGAAAAACATAAAAATTAATAATTTTATTTATGTTTGCTTTTAGGTACCTAGCAACAGGAAATTCTTTTGGAAGTTTGCACTATGAATTTAAGGTTGGGAAGTCAACTATTAGTGGCATCGTTAATGAAACCTGCCTAGTCATATGGGAAGAACTGAAGGATTTGGTTATGAAGAAGCCAAAAAAAACAAATGGTTGAAGATAGTGGAGCTATTCTGGGAGCGTTGCAAATTCCCCAACTGTCTGGGAGCCATAGATGGGAAGCACATCTGCATCCTCAAGCCTCCAGCTAGTGGGAGCCAATATTTTAATTATAAGAAATTTTTTGTTGTTGGTATTAATGGCAGTGGCAGACACCAATTATAAATCTATTTATATTGATGTGGGTTCTTATGGCAGCAGCTCGGATTCTAGTGTATTTTCACATTCCTCATTTGGCCGCATGCTGCGCGAGAATACACTAGCCTTGCCCAATCATTCTCCCCTGCCCAGAACAACAGAGCTTTCCCTCCCACATGTATTTGTAGGAGATGAAGCGTTTGCACTTTCAGAGCACATGCTCAGGCCTTTTTCAATTCGCTCTCTAACAACAGAAAAAAGAGTGTTCAATTATAGGCTCAACAGGGCACGACGAGAAGTAGAATGTTCATTTGGTATACTATGCAATTAGTGGAGATTCTTGCATACTTCAATAAACCTTAGTATTCAGTATAGTAATTCTTTATGTCACCAGCTGGGGAGGTGACTTGGCAGATGAATTCGATATAATCCTAAAAAGTGTGTATTTGTTTGCATTCTATTATCAGGGCCTTTACAAAATGAAAAGTGTGTTGTAACAAATGTTTTTTTAGGTAATTTAGATTTTTTTTAAATAAAAATAATGTTGTTCACATTTGTGTTGTATATTATTTTGAAAACCTAAGCAAATCTAAGATTAGTAATTAATTTAGGGACTCCTCCATCGCTGGATGACGCCGTTATGTGCCTAATGTTGAGAGCATGTGGCCTGGTATGGATTTGTGGGTGAACGCACGCTGTTGTCTAGTAAAATAATATTCAAATTCCTAAAAATGGACAACATAAAGAAACAACAGGACAGCATCTGCAGGCAGTGAAAGGGAAAAAAAACGTACATTTGTCAGCCTGAACTTGGGATGAGCACATGCTCCACTCTGGCAAGATGGTTCTGGCAATTTCCAGCCAAGCACGCTTTTTAAGAACGTTGTCCTTATATTTAGGATGCCGGGTGTTATAAATCATTGGTTTCTCCCTCACAAGTCTGATCACCTCCTCACAATCCACAGATTCTTTAACCTTTATGCCCCTTTATCGCCCTCTTTTTGCCATGCTTGCTCTCCGGTCATCACCACAAATCAGACAGGGGAGGAACTGGAAGAGGGGGAGGTGTAGGAGGAGGAGAGATAATTTCTGTTCACACCGCAACACAGCTGCGAATCAGATGCGTGCCCATAGAAGATAATGGCCTTGCAATTCGCACCGCAATGACCAGAAAAAGCACACGTTTTTTGTGCAATGCGCAGTGCGAATGCAACGCACATATGTGAACTTGCCTCATTCAAATTAACTTAGTTTAAAATGTCTTGTGAATTGGATGCGTTGTAAGCTGCATCTAATTCGTATAGGTGTAAATGGGGGCTAATGGCCTACAAAGGAAGACTCAGCTGGATACAGTATATCGCGTCTAAGAGAGCACGATTTGGCATAAAATCATTCATGCTCTTAGAATCCAGCACTGATTACATATGGAATTCGGTCCTTTACACTGGGAAAGGAACCAAGTTCAATGAAAGATTCAGTAATTATGGAATGACAACCACTTCCGTTCTTACTTTGATTGAACCATTGCTGAATCAGGGCTACTGTGTAACCACAGATAATTTTTACACTTCTCCAGAACTCCATGAGTTCCTTCTACAGCATAAGATAGATGCATATGAGACCGTTAGAGCTAACCGGGCGTAACATGCCACCAACCTTTGGCAATAAAAAGCTCAAGGCAGTAGTTGCCTGGAAGAAAGGCAAAATTATGGCACTGAGATGGCGTGACAAAATAGATGTGTGCCTAAAGATTACTATTCACAACACCTCTACTGTCATGGTACACACAAAAGGTGGAAAAGACATAATGAAACCACAATTCATGATGGACTACAACCACACCATGGGAGGTGTTGACAAAGCCATGACTTTTTATCCAGCCATGAGAAAGTAACAAAAAAAATTACAAAAAAATCTTCAGGAATCTTCTTGAACAGTGCCTGTGGAATGCTTTCATTTTTCAAAAAAAAAAAAGAGTGACAAGCCTGTGGTTCATGCGGACTTTGTTTGGAAATTTGCCGAACTTATATTTCTCAAGCACCAAACACCGACTCTAAATAGATGTGGACGTTGTGCTGCTGGCATTGTGACCCAGGAAAGCCTGACTGATCGTCACTTTATGGACCACATTCCACCAACAGAAAAGAGGGCAGCACCCACAAGGCTGTGTGTGGTTTGCTACTCTAAGCGTGATGACACTGGAAGGAAAATCAGAAAAGAAACCAGGTTCTACTGTCCTGACTGTGATGTTGGACTTTGTGCTGTACCATGTTTTAAAATTTTCTATACCCGGGATTTTTACTGAAGCATTATGACTACTAATATTGCACCCTTGTTTGGTCAAAAAAAAGTCAGTGTTTTTGATTATATTATTTACTAAAATGTATTGAATAAAAAGTATTCTTATTATTATATATATTTTTTTATTATTTATAGTTATTTATTATATTATAATTTATGATTTTGTGTTTCAAACTTTATCATACCCGAGATGTCTACTAGACTCTGATTTGGACAGATTTAAGTGAGTTATTCCTCATGCCACGTACACATGATCAGACTATCCGGCGGACTTAGTCCGGCGGACAATCTGCTGGACTTTACTGCGGAGGTCCGCCAGACTTTCCGAATGAGTGGACTTGCCCACACATGCCCACACATGACCGGACTTTTCAAATGAATGGACTTGCCCACACACGGAGTAAAGTCTGTTCATTTTGAACATGACTCCAGGTAGACGGGACTAGCGAAGAAAGTCAATGTCGCCACCTTCATCGGCGAGATTGACACCTCGCTAGCCCTGTCCCCTGGTATGAATTTAAAGGGGAACCCCTACACCGGAAAGGGGGTGGGGATGTGCGAGCGCCCCCCCTCCTGAACCGTACCAGGCCGCAAGCCCTCAACATGGGGGGTGGGTGCTTTGGGGAAGGGGGGCCTGTGGCCCCCCACCCCAAAGCACCTTTTCCCCATGTTGATGAGGACAAGGGTCTCTTCCAGATAACCCCGGCCATTGGTTGTCGGGGTCTACAGTTTTTACAGCTCTTTTACTAGCGTTGGCCCGGTCCTGTCGCCGCCTTCTTCCCTTCTTCTTCCCTTCTTCCAATGTTGACATAACGCTCTCTCCGTCCACAATGCCAGGGATGCGTTGCGCGGTGACTTATAAAAGCATCCCCCGGGACTGTGACATCATAAGGGGGGTCACCATGTGACATCACCCCCTGACCCTGCCCATTTTGCCTATATAAGTCACTGCGCAACGCATCCCTGGCATTGAGAGAGAGCGAGTGTTGTGTCAACATCGGGTTCACATAGGGTGGGGGCTTCCGAATTCCGATAAGGCCCCCTCCCGCAGCCCCCAACAACCAATGGCCAGGGTTGTTGGGAAGAGGCCCTTGGCCTCATCAACATGGGGACAAAGTGCTTTGGGCCTGCGGCCCCCCCTTCCCCAAAGCACCCAGCCCCCCATGTTGAAGGCATGCGGCCTGGTACGGTTCAGGAGGGGGGAGCTCGCTCGTTCCCACCCCCTTTCCTGACCAGCCGGGCTGCGTGCTTGGACAAGGGTCTGGTATGGACTTTGGGGGGACCCCCACGGCATTTTTCGGCATAGTGGTTCCCCTTTAAATCCATACCAGGTGACGGGGCTCGAGAGATGTCAATCTCGCCGATGGAGGCGGCGACATTGACTTCCTTAGCTAGTCCCGTCTACCTGGAGTCCCGTTCAAAATGAACGCGTGTGGGCATGTCAGTTCATTTGAAAAGTCTAACACACAGATAGGCGGATTGTCCGCCAGACTGCCGAGTCTGGCTGACAATTTTGAGTCAAGACTTCTTTCTAAGTCTGCCGGACTTTTGGGAAGAAAAAGTCAGCCGGAGCCCACACACGGGCGTTGGAACTCAAGTCCGATCGTGTGTACGCGGCATAAGAATTACAGGCCTACAATATAAAATGCCAAATTTCCATGCAAAATAATAGTACCGCTTTCAGCACCTAAAATCTGAAATAATCATACCGCCAGGGATGTTAAAGGCTAAAGGAAAAGGTAAAAAAATGTGCATTTATAATTGTTTTCATTATGAGATCACGGGCGCAGGCTGTCAGTGTAGCTATCTGCCCATATCTCTTACAGACAGTTACTAAATTATGATAAGGATCAATGAACTACCAAGAGCACTCATCAGTGCACTGGTAGTTCATGGAGCATGACATGCACTCGGCCACTCGGCCACAATGGCTGATACTAGTTGTAGTTCTCCCATTCACAGAACTCTGTAAATGAACGATGGGTCCGGGTGGGCATGGCTGCATTTTTTTATTTAAAATTGTGACAGCGGATGTGGGGAGATGATCTCCGGCTGTCACAACAGGGATTACAGATTTTACAAATCTCCTGGAATATACATAGGAATACATATACATAGGAAACGGTGAAAGAAGTAGACACACAAGAAAACTTAAATAGAGTGGTAAGATACCGTGAACAGAGATTATGACTGGTAATATCCTTATTCAGATTAGTGATGTGGATAACACAGTAATATCATCAACAGCAGCAAATAGAAAAGAAACAATAAATTAACTATTGTTAATATTAGTGTGTATAGTTATAGTAACTTAAATATAGTCAACGGCTCACAGTATGATCCAATACATCTCTGTATGTTTTGAAAATTATTTGAAGAAAGTTTTTATGTTTTCATTTGTCTAGCTCTGTACCACCTGTGGTTTTCCTTCCCTTGTGTACTTCTAAAGCATAGCATGTGGTATATTTAAAAGTTGGTAATATTGTTTGCTCTTTGCTGAAGAAAATAATAATAAAACACAATTTTGGAAAAAAACAAATCAACTTGTGTAGCTTTACAATCCTTTATAATTGTGGTTAACAAAGAAACCAAAATTTGGCTAAGTGCACTCCAATCTTGTGACATTATTTTGAACCTCTAGTCTTTTTTCACGGTTATCACCTAAACATTTGTGGAGCAGAAATGTGTCTAGCGTTAATTTATTGATCGTGTCCCTTGTCAGAAATCACTTACATAATGGGCAAAAATTTTCCAAATGTAATTGTTATTTGAGTGCTGTCACTTGTTGCAACTACTGTACACATGGGTAGAATGTCTGGAGAAATGTGCCAGTACCAAAAATACTGGTCGAGATCCTGCCCATGTGTATGTCGGTCTGTCCAGCAGCCAACCGACTCCCAATCAGTGATCGGAGTGTTCTGGTGGGGGGGCCGTCCTCCTGTCAGAAAACAAAAGCTCAGTGGGGGAGATCGCTGAACTAAACTCGCATGGTTAGTACAACGGTTCTAACAGAAACTATTAGGATCTATACTTGGCCCATGTGTGTATCAACCAGTTTGGGTCCCTTGTTATTGGATGTCTTAAGCACTGCTCTTTTCTGAGCGGGATTTGACACCTATTGATGGTGTAGGTTTCCCCAACATTTCCCTGTTGTTTTTCCAGTTTTGGTTAATGTGGGTCCAGCATACTGGTCTAGTTCTTTCTTTGGAACTAGTAGACTACCATGGCCACTTCCTTTACTTAATGTGCTTTTTTGAGGCCCTATCCAGTTATTATTCCTGTTGTCTTGAGACTGAGAAGGAGATAAGTGTTAGTTCTATAGTAAATACAGCATACATAGAGTGGTCTCGCACATGAAATTATGTACATCCATCCCTAATAATATAGTTCAAGTAACAGATTCATTTGGTAGGACAAATTTTCAAGACAGATTCTATATCTTTCCCAACACCAAGGAAAATGCAACCGTGTGTATGCTCCATCAGAATTTTGCTGGCCGAATTTTCGCCAGCAATAGATTGAGAGCAGGTTCTCAATTTTTCGGATGGAAAAATTTTCTATCAGAATTTCCGATTGTGTGTATATAATTTCAACACGCAAAAACTCAGGCATGCTCAGAATCAACTACGAGACAGTAGCTATTGGCTACTGGCTATCGAACTCCCTTTTTCTAGTCCCGTCATACATGTTGTATGTCACCGCATTTTTGACAGTCGAAATTTGGTGTGACTGTGTGTATGCAAGACAGCTTGAGCGAAATCCCGTTGGGATTCCATTGGAGCTTTTTCCAACCAAAATTCTGATCGTGTGTATGCGGCATTGGAGATTAATAGAATGTGCTAGAGCCGTGGAAAATATTGACCTGCAAATAGCAGATTTATGTCCATTCAGAATTTTAGGACATCAATAACTGCAGGGAATTAGGTAGCAGACAACCTGGTACAGAAAATACTTGCCAGTATGGAAAGTTAAAGACAAAATTTAATTAAGGTATTTAATAAATAGGCAAAATCACGTACCTGTACATAATTGCCTCTTCTGGGTTTGTGGCACGACCATCGGACTCACTGATCATTCCCGGCAAGGCAGATCGCCATTCTGTGACAAGGGAAGACAGAGATCCTGTATTTCTGCTAAACAAGAATATGGATCTCTGTCTTCCCACAAGCACACCCCACACAGTAAGAAAGCATTCCCTAGGGACACATTTAAACCTTTGATCGCCCCTGATGTTAACCTCTTCCCTGCCAATGTCATTAGTACAGTGACAATGTATATATATATTTTTTTGTTTTTTTGTTTTTTTTTGTTTCAATGTTTTTATTGATTATTATTGATAAAACAAAGATTGCATGTTACATACACATAGTAAAACATAAATCTGAATATCATTGTAATTATGAAATACAGAATTTGAAAATAAAGCAACAATATGAATTGATATTTGGCATAAGATAGAAATGCATAGATCAATAAAATAAAAATTAAACAAAAAAAAAAACACACTTGTAAATATCTATCATATAGATGAAATTACTCCATGCTGGATAAAATTGATTTAAACAACACATGCGTATATATGGAGTCATATTAGTCGCATACCTACATCTCATAAGAAACCAAAAAAAAGTGTAACAAACTAGAGTAACAATGAATCTGTAAATTCCATATTATCTCACGCACCCCTAATGGGATCAAACTGTGCGCGAAAATAATTTGAGTCCTAACATCAGACTATATATAAGGTAGTGGTCTGTATGGCTTTAATCTGAGCTACAACCAACATGGTTGTCTACCTTATAAGGGATTAGTATCCAGAATTGAGTACAAGCTGCTATATAAAAGCAGTGAAATGTAATTTATTCTATTATATTAAGTTGGGGTCCCCAGGTCAAGCTAAACAGGGACAGATATTAGGGTGTTATATGTAGTCGAGCACTTAAAATGTGACCAAAATGACCACGTTTTATAAAATTTAGTATGAGTATCTTTCGCTTGAGAGATCAAGCCCTCCATTTCAGCTATTTTCTCTATTCTGCGGAGCCATTCAGAAATAGTGGGGGGAGAGGAAGAACGCCAATGAACGGGGACGCAAAGCTTTGCTGCATTTATAAGATGTAATGTGAGGGATCTTTTATAAGTGGATTGCGGAATAGATGTATGATGCAGGAGGTATTGAGCTGGCGTGTAGTCTGGGGAATAGGTTGTGATTTTAGTGATGAGCTTATGGACTTCCTTCCAATATGGTTGGATTAAAGGACAATCCCACCATATGTGGAGAAGAGAACCGTGCGCTAGATTACATCTCCAACATGTGGGAGGAATAGTAGAATGGAATTTGTGAATTCGGTCAGGCGTTCTATACCATCTAGAGTATAATTTGTATCCATTTTCTTGAGCGGTAACATTTAGGGAGCCTGAATGTATGTGTGTATATATGTTTTGCCAGTCCTCCTGTGTTAAATCCAAGGACAGTTCTCTAACCCATTTCTTACATGTGGTGTCATTTGAGAAAGAAGCATTTGGGAACATTAAAGAATAGGTAAATGAAATGAGGTGTCTTTGAGGGTCTGTTTTGGAGCATAAGTTTTCGAACAGCGTATGGTCTCTATACCACAGAGATTGGGAGTTAGAGCTTTGCAAAAAATTTCTTATTTGAAGGTATTTAAAGAAAGGAATCTTCATTCCAGGGAAACGAGCTAAAATTTCTTGAAAAGATAATATCTGACCATTGTGATAGAAGGATTTAGCTCTCATGGGTTCCACTGCAGATATGTCAGCATCGGATTTAGGCAAAATACCAGGAGGGAAGTCCGGATTCTGGTCAATTGGGGTTAGTGGGCCCGGAACTGATGCAATGTGTAGCTTCTTGCGAACTGAATGGAAGATTTGTAACGTGGGAGCTATTAAAGGATGTGATCTGAACTCATATGTTAATTTTTGTGGATTGATCCATGGTAAATAAGACATTGGTAAATGGAGGACAGCTTCTTCGATACCTATCCAGGCCTTTGTCTTGTGATGTAAATGCCAATCTAATATTCTAGTCAGATGACAAGCCCAGTAATACTTTTGAATATCTGGAAGACCTATTCCCCCCTTCAATTTTGGGGACACTAGCTTACCCCATTTGACCCGTGATGGTTTCTCTGCCCAGATAAATTTTAAACATAATCTTTTGTATGTGGAGAAGAAAGCTGGCGGTAGTTTTATAGGAATTGTTTGGAGTAAATATAAGAGTCTAGGGAGTACATTCATTTTTATAATCGCTACCCTACCAAACCAGGAAAAATTGCCTTTGTTCCAGTCTTGAAGGTTCTTCTGTATGGTTTTTAAAATGGGGGCAAAATTTTTATTGTAAAGATCAGGTAGTTTTGATGGTAACTGTATCCCTAGGTAGGTTATGGCTGATGCATCCCAGCCAAACGGGAAATTGGATTGACATTGCGATACAATGGAATCTGACAGAGAAATGTTGAGTGCTTTTGATTTGGATAAATTTATTTGGAGGTTGGAGATTTTTTTGAAAAGGTCAAAATCCTTCAATAAGTTCGGAATTGTTATGATGGGATCAGTAAGAAAAAGAAGAATATCATCTGCGTACAATGTATATTTTTTAGCACTGATCACTGTATTGGTGTCACTGGTCCCCAAGAAAGTGCCACTTAGTGTCTAATTTGTCCACCACAATGTCGCAGTTCCGCTATAAGTCACTGATTGCTAGGCTTGTGCAATTCGTTTCGTAACAAATCGAAATTCAGCCGAATTTTGCATCTTTCGGACATTTGGATGCATCCGAATGTCCAAATAAAAAAATAACGAATTTCAAGAAATACGGAAGAAATTAAAGTGGATATAACAAATGAATTTGAAATGATTCTGAAATTTGTTATAAAGGTCTAATGAAACAAAAGGTCAACTCAAAGTAAATCTATGCCCTTGTACACACGTTTGGACATTGCGACGGAAAATGTCCGATCGGACCATGTTGTCGGATAATCCGACTGTGTGTGGGCTCCATCAGACTGTTTCTGTTGGAATATCTGATGGACAAACTTTTAGAGCTGGGCTATAAAACTTTCCGACAACATGATCCGGTTGTGTGTAGAGAATTCCGATCGGACAAAGTGCCACGCATGCGCAGATTAAATTCCTAGACCAAAGCTATTGGCTAATAGCCTGAACGTAGTCCCGTCGTAACGAAATAATGCCATCACGTTACGTACGATCGGATTTTAAAACAACTTTGTCCGCCTGTGTGTATGCAACACAAGTTTCGGACAAAATACAACGGATTTTGTTGTCGGAATGTCCGACCGTGTGTACAAGGGCTTACAGTCCAATCAGCTGATTCATTTTGTGCTGGAGGTTGGATTACTGGCAAAGTGCATTCCTGAGAACTGAGTGAGAAGGGTGTTGTATCGTATTTGAGCAGAGGAGAAGAGATATTATCATTGTGTGTGTGTTAATAGATTCAATAAACAAACGACTTTCCAAACTACGAATCATTATCACGAATATATATACATACATAAATATTGAATTTCAATGAATACAAACCAAATTATAGCGCATATAACAACTGAATTCAACATGATTCAAGATTCAATATATCAAATATCAATACTCTACAGCGGGGATATGCAATTAGTGGACCTCCAGCTGTTGCAAAACTACAAGTCCCATCATGCCTCTGCCTCTGGATGTCATGCTTGTGGCTGTCAGAGTTTTGCTATGCCTCATGGGACTTGTAGTTCTGCAACAGCTGGAGGTCCTCTAATTGCATATCCCTGCACTACAGAAATAATAACAGAACGAAATTATGTATTTTACAAAAGACAATGAACCGAAATGAAAAACAAAATTCAGTTGTGCAAGTCTACTGATTGTCGCCATTACTAGTAAAAAAACAAAAATTTCATAAAAATATCCTATTGTTCTTTCCATTTTTTTATTGGGTGTGTTTTATAACAGAAAGTAAAAAATATAGTTTTTTTTTTCAAAATTGTCGGTATTTTTTTGTTTATAGTGCAAAAAATAAAAACCGCAGAGGTGATCAAATTTATTTGTGTACAGCGACGCATGGCCGTGCAATTGTCAGTTAAAATAATGCAGTGCCGACTTTCAATATAAGGACACTTACCTGTCCAGGTATCCCGCGATGTCGGTACCTCTAGCTGATTCGTCCATCGGCTTTGGGTGCAGGCACGGCATCCTTACTAAGGGAAACAGGAAGTGAAGTCTTGTGGCTTTACAGCCTGTTTCCTACTGCGCATGCGCAAGTTGCGATGAACTTTCTTCTGGGGCCTGTGTGTCTCCCAGAAGGCAACAGGGAGGAAGGAGGAGGGATGGTGAAGGGGTTGTCGTTCCTTTAAGACAAAGTTGTAAAAGTGGGTGGAACTCCACTTTAAGTGAGATAAAAACAAAAGGAGAAGCGCCTCTAAGTGTAGTAGGACTGGTCATTTTTAATGCACTCCCATTGAGTAGCCATTAATGAGGGTGCATTAAAAACTACCAGTCAACATGGTTGGATTTTCCAACCGAAAGTGTTTGATGGGAGCTTTTTGTCGAAAATTTCCGACCGTGTGTAGGCTCCATCGGACATTTTCCATCGCAATTTCCATCACACAAAATTCGAGATCTAGAGCTCAAATTTTCCGACAACAAAATCCATTGTCAGAAATTCCGATCGTGTGTACACAAATCTGACGCACAAAGTTCCACACATGCTTGGAATCAAGCAGAAGAGCCACACTGGCTATTGAACTTCATTTTTCTCGGCTCGTCGTATGCGTTGTACGTCACCGCATTCTTAATGTTCGGAATTTCCGACTGACTTTGTGTGACCGTGTGTATTCAAGGCAAGTTTGAGCCAACATCTATAGATTTTGTTGTCGGAATGTCCGATCAATGTCCGATCATGTGTACGGGGCATAAGAGGCGCTTCCCCTTTTGCTTTTATCTGGCCTATTCAAAATGAATAGACTGCCCTAACTTGGCAAGCTTCTCTGCATGAAAACAGAGGTGCGCATGCAAATGTAAATGTCCTTAACAACACCCATACCTGAACAAAACTACAGATGCGGCCAAATAAAATATACTGTGTTGCCAGTCATTATAAACTGAAAGGTGGTTGTGTCCTTCAATGGGATTACTAACATGAAGCTTGCTGTGTGTAAAATATTTTCCATTACAAAAGCTTTATATAAAATATAGTCAATTCTGATGAGTTGTTGGGAGCTTTATTTTTTTTTTAAATGCACAGTTGAATGTGATTTATAACTCCTTGCTATAGAGAGAGTTACAAGATGGATTTATTGACCATTTATTAGTCATTTTGAATCCAAATGTTATAAATATTCCATTTAGGTGCAACATTTTAGCCTAATTCAGTTTTAAATTGAATTTGGCTATTATAATGCTGAATGGTTGATTTGAGTGTCATTTTTATTAGATATAGAATGAGAAATTATTTATTTGTCTACCATCCTGTTATCATCAATTTACCCGTCTGTTTCACAAAAAAAGAACTATGTATCATACTTTCAATCAGTTTGCCTTTGATGTACCTGTGGAATTATTTGGGGATTTATCTTTTTTTTTCATTTATATAATCTGTAACGTTTTCGATTTTGCTAATCTGATTGTCCTTTTACTAGCAGTTACATAATTTCTTCCATATTCCAGCATTTTAATCATTTGTTTTTTTTATATAGGATTTCATTCTTTTGTCTTTTAGGTACCATTCTTAGGACAATATGCTGTATACTGTATGATCAAGTGATTTCATAATAAATGTAAAGATTACATTTTATGCACAGTTTTATCATTAAACTAATGTTTATAATGAATTCTTACAATTGGATTCTAGTAGTCCTGGCTCCTCTAGTGCAGGTTTGAAAATCAAAGTTTATCTGACACCGGTTGTTATCTACTTTTTGCCTGCGAAATATTTTTAAAGCTTAAAGTAGATGTAATCCCTAACTGGGAAACATTGGGGGTTATTTACGGATGGCAAATCCACTTTGCACTACAAGTACACTTGGAAGTGCAGTCGTTCTAAATCTAAGGGGTAGATCTGAAATGAGGGGAAGCTCTGCTGATTTTATCATCCAATCATGTGCAAGCTAAAATGCTGTTTCTTATTTTCCTTGTATGTCCCCCTTAGGCCGCGTACACACGGGCGGACTGTTCGCCCAACCTTGTCCGCTGAACAGTGTTTGGGCGGACAGTCCGCTCGTGTGTGGGCTTTCAGCGGACAGTTTCAGCGGACAGTTGGACGGACAAAGTCTTTCGGAAATTCCGAAAAACTGTCCGCTGAAACTGTGTTTGAGCGAACAGTCCGCCCGTGTGTGGGCCTGTCCGCTGTACTTTCGAAATGAGCGGACTGTTCCCGCTCGGAAAGTCCGCCCACTTCGAGCGCGTGTACAGGTAGGCGGGGCCCGCGAAGGATACGTCGCGGGCTCCGCCGCCTGGAATGGGCTTAAAGGGGAACCCCAACGCCGAAAAAAATCGGCGTGGGGGTTCCCCCCAAGTCCACACCAGACCCTTGTCCGAGCACGCTACCCGGCCGGCCAGGAAAGGGGGGCGAGCGAGCGCGCCCCCCCTCCTGAGCCGTACCAGGCCGCGTGCCCTCAACATGGGGGGGTGCCTTGGGGAAGGGGGGGCCGCGCGGCCCCCCCACCCCAAAGCACCTTGTCCCCATGTTGATGAGGACAAGGGCCTCTTCCCGACAACCCTGGCCGTTGGTTGTCGGGGTCTGCGGGCGGGGGGCTTATCGGAATCCGGGAGCCCCCTTTAAGAAGGGGGCCCCCGGATACCGGCCCCCCACCCTATGTGAATGAGTATGGGGTACAATGTACCCCTACCCATTCACCTGTGAAATAAAGTACAAATAAAAACACAACACAGGGGAAAAAAATATTTTATTGCACAGCCGGGGGTCTTCCGTCTTCGGGGGTCTTCTCGCCGGACTCCTCCGCTATGTGTGTGTAGCTCTTTTGCTAGCGGAGGAGTCCGGCTTTCTTCCTCCCCGCCGCCGGCCTCTTCTCCCGACTTCGGGGGTCTTGTCCCCCTCTTCGGTTCTTCTGCCGGGCCACCGCGCCTGGTCCGGTGGCCCGGTCTTCTGTCGCCGTCTTCCGTTCTTCTGTCGCCGCCTTCGGTTCTTCTGCCGGGCCACCGCGCCTTCTTGTAGCTCTTTTACAGGCGGTGGCCCGGTCTTCTGTCGCCGTCGCCGCCTTCCGTTCGTGTTCTTCTTCTTGTTCTTCTTCCAGGAGATGTTGACACGTCGCTCCCTCCGGCCGGAATGCCAGAGCCGCCCTGCGTTGCCACTTATATAGTGACAATGGGGCGGGGTCACATGGTATATGTCACATGGGTTGGTCACATGGGTTGATGTCACATTGTGACATCAACCCATGTGACCAACCCATGTGACATATACCATGTGACCCCGCCCCATTGTCACTATATAAGTGGCAACGCAGGGCGGCTCTGGCATTCCGGCCGGAGGGAGCGACGTGTCAACATCTCCTGGAAGAAGAACAAGAAGAAGAACACGAACGGAAGGCGGCGACGGCGACAGAAGACCGGGCCACCGCCTGTAAAAGAGCTACAAGAAGGCGCGGTGGCCCGGCAGAAGAACCGAAGGCGGCGACAGAAGAACGGAAGACGGCGACAGAAGACCGGGCCACCGGACCAGGCGCGGTGGCCCGGCAGAAGAACCGAAGAGGGGGACAAGACCCCCGAAGTCGGGAGAAGAGGCCGGCGGCGGGGAGGAAGAAAGCCGGACTCCTCCGCTAGCAAAAGAGCTACACACACATAGCGGAGGAGTCCGGCGAGAAGACCCCCGAAGACGGAAGACCCCCGGCTGTGCAATAAAATATTTTTTTCCCCTGTGTTGTGTTTTTATTTGTACTTTATTTCACAGGTGAATGGGTAGGGGTACATTGTACCCCATACTCATTCACATAGGGTGGGGGGCCGGTATCCGGGGGCCCCCTTCTTAAAGGGGGCTCCCGGATTCCGATAAGCCCCCCGCCCGCAGACCCCGACAACCAACGGCCAGGGTTGTCGGGAAGAGGCCCTTGTCCTCATCAACATGGGGACAAGGTGCTTTGGGGTGGGGGGGCCGCGCGGCCCCCCCTTCCCCAAGGCACCCCCCATGTTGAGGGCACGCGGCCTGGTACGGCTCAGGAGGGGGGGCGCGCTCGCTCGCCCCCCTTTCCTGGCCGGCCGGGTAGTGTGCTCGGACAAGGGTCTGGTGTGGACTTGGGGGGAACCCCCACGCCGATTTTTTTCGGCGTTGGGGTTCCCCTTTAAGCCCATTCCAGGCGGCGGAGCCCGCGACGTATCCTTCGCGGGCCCCGCCTACCTGTACACGCGCTCGAAGTGGGCGGATTTGCCTCCTTACGTGGGCGAGTCCGTTCATTTCAAAAGTTGAGCGAACTGTTTGCCCAACCTTGTTCGTCAAACAGTCCGCTCGTGTGTGGGCAAGTCCGCTCATGCAAATTTTGAGCGGACTGTTTGACAAACTGTTTGCCGAACAAGGTTGGGCGAACAGTCCGCGCGTGTGTACGCGGCCTTAGATCTACAACGACTGCACTTCCAAGTGAACTTTCAGTGCAAAGTGGATTTATCTTTAGTAAATAACCCCTGTTGCATTTTCTTAAATGTATCAGCATTTTTTGTTAATTTAGAAAATACTACTTTTCACATTTTTATCCTTTGCCACAGCTCAGAGCTGCTGATCTCCTGCAGCTTCTTTGCAGCCACTTGCCCTGCTGCATGGAATTCCTCAGGGTGGATTCCCTGATGAGACAACTGTGATGCTGAACTCATACAGTATGTGGTGACAGATGTTTTACTACATTGTAAAACATCTGCACCACAAGGACACACAGAAAACAATTGTTTCCTACGTGTCCCATTTGGGCTGCACAGCAGCTTACTGCGATAAAATGCAGATATGCTGCATTTTATCACAGCACACCATACAAAATTGCATGGCACTGTACAGCAGCGCAGAGCAACGCGGTGCTGTAGTGTACAGCACCATGAACGAGGTTTATGTTTTGTACACTTCAAATAAAGTTTGTACAAAAAAAAGAGAGCCGTGTCCACACTGTCCCCTACCGCAGCCAGGAATGGACAGTAGTTGAATAGGTAAAGTGTGAATTCACCCTATAACATACAATGTAAGGTCCTGCAAGCCACCACTTGCTATAAGCCCAAATAGAGTCTCTCAAATGACACTATAATTAAGAATCAGCAGCTAGCATTGCACATGTCTCATAAATCATGCAAAGATCATCCAATATTCTAAAGTATGCTCCGGTTTCAAACTTAAAATCCAAATAGTGAAACGAAAAAAATGTGCTATATTACAACAGCAATAAAGTGATAACGTGCTAAAATACATACAATATTCCAAATAGAGTGCTTTCATGCGGGATATGAGAAAACGTCCATATGGTGAGAAAAAAGCAATCAATAAAATCCTTAAACAAATATAATGGTGAACCAAACTATAAAAGCCTTATTAAAAGGGGACAGGGTACATCATGTCCCCTTCCCCTATGTGTGTCGATACAAGGGGTTAATTCATATCTTCCTCAGGGGGTAACTTTAGAATTAATATGAATTAACCCCTTGTATCGACACGCGTAGGGGAAGGGGACAGGATGGAATGCTAGTTAGTGCACCCACTAAGGACGATCAGCATACCACCCTGATATCAGCAGCTACAGCTTGGTTTTATGCGATTTTAGAGTGACGCCCTGACGT
This sequence comes from Lithobates pipiens, assembly GCF_037356315.1. Classification (NCBI taxonomy): domain Eukaryota; kingdom Metazoa; phylum Chordata; class Amphibia; order Anura; family Ranidae; genus Lithobates; species Lithobates pipiens. Next base: position 5,166,419 of record NW_027507718.1, read on the forward strand.
GCCATGCAAATGTGAGTACCCTGCAAGGGATTTTTTATTGTTTTGATAATAAAAGTTTTAACATACTACACTATGAAGTCCTCCTTTTTCTATTCATATTACTGAGGCACAAAAGGGATTCCATTGCCAACGCTTGTGTAGATGAACTCTATGCCGCGTACACACGATCGTAATTTTGGCCAGCAAAAGACCGATGAGAGCTTCTCATCGGAAAATGCTACCGTGTATATGCTACATTGTAATTTAGCTGGCCGATTTCCCGCCAGCAAAAATTTGAGAGCATGTTCTCAATTTTTCCGACTGAAAAAATTTCTTTTGGAAATTCCGATCGTGTGTATGCAATTCTGACGTGCAAAAACTCACACATGCTCAAATTCAACCACAAGATAGAAGCTATTGGCTACTAGGTATTGAACTTCCTTCATCTAGTCCTGTTGTACATGTTGTACATCACCGCGTTCTTGGCGGTCGGAATTTGGTGTGACCGTGTGTATGCAAGACAGCCTGAGCGAAATCCATTGGAATTCTGTCGGGAAAACTATCAGAGCTTTTTCCGACCAAAATTCTGATCGTGTGTACGCGGCATTACAGTTCTATTAGGAACTCACAGGATTAAACAAGAGTAGATTCTAAACAAAACTGGTTAAATAACTTTATATTGGTGGGGCACAGCCCAGTACCTACAGAAATAGGGGATATGCAATTGACATACAGAACTGAAAAAAGATGCAGGTGCTTTAAAAGATTTGCTGTGGTGAATTGGCAGCTCATTGCCTTGCTATAATTTGCGTTAATGTGCATGTGGTATGCAAAACAAAGGTTTGACTCCGGGCCAAAAAAAATTTAAGACCATTTGTATAGTTCTCCCAAACTGCAAGCCACAAGCTTCAACCAGCGCTTAAGCCTGGTAGACACAACCAGATTTTCTGAAGTTTTTTGTTGCACGCTAGTCTCATGTCAAAAGTGAAGAGGTTACTCACCATAGGGAAATTCTCTTTCGACAGAATTCAACTTTAGAAGTGACCTGATGTGTTGAATAGTTTTGTATGTATTCTTTTGTTTCTGAGCATGCCTAGTCTTGCTCTTACGATTTTTTTTTAACAAAAACCGTACTTATTAAAGGAAAATCAGATGTTGTGTTCACATACAGCAAAAATGTTATAGTCTGCACATCGTGCTTTTCTCGTACAAAAAATTGGAATCGGCTTTCAGAAGCACCTTACTAATGATCCGAAAATTGACAGATCGTTCGTCTGATGAAATTTTACTTCTGATTTTTGTATCGTGTGTATGGGCCTTTAGGCTGGGTTCACACTAGTGTGAATTGGATGCAGATTTCCCTGCATCCAATTCGCACGGCAGGAGACTGTGACCGGCTCTCAATGGAACCCCTTCACATATCTCTGTGGCTAGGGTTGCCACCTCATCCCTTTAAAACTGAACACATATGAATTACACAGGTTCTGTGGCTAATTAATGTGGTAATGAAACTCACTTAGGCCACTTTCACACTGAGGCGCTTCTAAACTGCCAGTAAAAACACTGAGCGCTTTTGAAGAGCTTTTCAGGCGCTTTTGAAGTGCTTTCCATTCATTTCAATGGAGAGGGGAGTTTTTCACAGCCCTGCCAACGAACTTCCCCAGTGTGAAAGCGTTCATTGATTTTAATGGAAATAAGTTTTCGTGAGCGTGAAAGCGCCTGAAAAGCGCCTCAGTGTGAAAGTGGTCTTAGTGTCGTATGTGCATTAAATTAGCCTCAGAACCTGTGTAATTCAGATGTGTTCGGGTTTAAGGGGATGAGGTGGCAATCCTATCCGTGGCGGCCGCAGAGCAGATTGCACAGGGGTCTTGTGCGTCTTTGGCTCAGTTGTAGGTCCGAATTCAGGCAAAAATTCTGACCTGATTCGTCCCTGAAACAGAGAGCCCTGCTATGAGCCACGTCCGTACTAAATTCATATGTGTTCGGTTTTAAAGGGATGAGGGGGCAACCCTAGGCTGTGAATAGGATTGTCTATTGACAGACTGTTGTCCTAAAATCTGACCATTAGTGCGCTCCTTCAGATAATTGTTGTCCAACTTTCGGCCAACAAATGTTGGATGGCAGGCTAGTAAACGGTCTGTTGTCTGATTTTCTTATCATTAGTACACAAGTCCGTCACACAAAAGTTGAAAGTACAAACACACATGCTCAGAATAAATGCTCACCAAACACGCAATTAGCAGAAGATGCCCAAAGGTTGACGCTCAAGAGCTGAAATTCCTTGTAGTACGTCACTACGTCCGTGTTTGTTGGCCAAAAAATGTGTACCATTAGTATGCAAGACAAGATCCTGGCGCATGCTCTTTGGACAAAAATGAAACGCTAGGTTGGCCAAAAATCTGATCGTGTATACGAAGCTTTACACTTGCATGTACAGTTGCTTTGATTACCGACAACTAGCCCTGCCCCACCTCACCCCATCTTTAGCTAAATTCACAACTTTTCAATCTTGCGTGATGAATTTTCCATTGAAATCAATAGAAATGCATCAAAATGGATCTCATCACATGCCTCGGGATGTGTTAACGTGCATTATTGTGCACATCAGTGTTTTGAGAAAGTGTTGTTTCTAGTGCAAAACATGTTAGAAGAGAACCTATCTCTGCCTGCTATGTTAATTAGGGTAGAACATCTCCGTGTGTGGCATTCCTGTTTCTGGTACAATTGTGCATTATAATAATGATGTTGAAAATCAAGATATTGTGATATGCATTGAAATCAAGGCTCAGCTCCATATCCTAAGAGAATAAGGGCAATATTACTGTACATGGCGTCACTCACTACAGCATTAAGGATCTGCTAAACCCCTAGAGAAAAAGACGATAAAGAGATCCTGTGATGTCACCAAACATGACCAAAGACACTGTGCAAAAAGGAAGTATAAATTTTTTTTAAGCTGCAGAGGTAGTGTAGGGGCAAATGGAAGTGGAAACCAAGGAGCCCATAGTTGGCCTTCAAAGTACTGCACCTTTACATATGTTTAAAGTGGAAATTCAGTCATTTTTTTAAATCTTTCTATCTATTAAATCTTCTGCCCTTGTTGTTTCAACTTTGGATAGTAAAACATTTTTTTTTTCTGGCAGTAAATACCTTACACAGCCCACTTCCTGTTTCTTGTCTGAAAAAATGCCTAGGCTTATGACACCATGCACAGCTCTCTCTCTGACTCTTGTGAGAGTTTACCAGGATGGGAGGTGGGATGAGTCATAAGAGGGCCAATGAGAGCTGCAGAGCAGGAGGTGCGCCTCTGTGTGTGTCTGCGTAAATCCAGGAAGTGAACAGGCAGCAGCTTCTGCTGCCCACAGTTAAAATGGCTGCAGCCAGACTTAGTGGAGAGAGCTTTCTGCAGCATATTTGGCAAGTACAGAATCCCAGTATATATAAAATAATATGCAAAGTGGTTGGAGGGAAGCTTCAGAATGGCAAAGATGTTTTTATTACAAATGATGTAAGCAGACTGCAGTTCCTCTTTAAACCCTGTTTCAAAAAACACTTACATTCCCGTGCTCTCAACCAAACTTTCAAACCATCCAATGGCTGGTTTCATAACTGATCACGTGTGCAGCATTATGGAAGTTGAAGAATCATTAGAGGCCAAGATGGCAGCTTCCTTGACTGAAAACGATAGAAGGGTTTACTTCCACTTTAAGCTAGCAGGATAAAATGCATGGACTTTCTGTTATACAAAAAGTCATCAGTTCCTGTGGTCACCCCCTCCTGTCTTTACCTTTACCTAAGGCCTGATTCACACCTGTGCATTTTTATTGTTTTTTGCATTTTGCAGATTTGCACTACAGAACTTGTTCCATAGGAAACCATGTTAAATGGACTGTAGTGCAAATCTGCAAAATGCAAAAAGCGCTAAAAATTCACAGGTGTGAATCAGGCCTTACTATTGGTTAGTGAAACCATCCACCAAGTGGTTAGCTAATAGTACATATCTCTACAGAAAAGCAGATATTTGAAGTTTTGTTTTAAGTTATTTATGCCACACAGCTGCCTTTAACACTTAAGAAAATACCTGTATAACATGAAATTTATTTAAATAAAACTATAAAAACCAGCAGTGTTTAGCAGCATCATGAGCAAGAGAAATGCTGTACTAAAATGTTGCATGTAGGTTAGTACAATCCTCTTGCACACCTTTATTGTATACAGATCATTTTACTGGTCACATTGCCCGATCTCTGCAGCTGCTCGAGTGCCACCTCATCCCTTTAAACCTGAACACATATGAGTTACACAGGTTCTGAGGCTAATTTCATGCAGATACGGCACCAAGTGAGTTTAATTATCACCTTAATCAGCCACAGAAACTGTGCAAATAATATGTGTTCAGTTTTAAAGGGATGAGGTGGCAACCCTAGTAGCCTCACAAAGGGACAATGTCTCACTGCCTGTGATTAGCGCAGCGCTGCGCAGACTACCTGGCGGGCTCTGCACGTGGAGTATGCGAACACGCCTGAGCTCATCCTTAACTTTGAATATGTGGACTGGATAAATCAAATGTTTGGATTCCTTTAATTTGCCTGGGAATTGCAAAATTCACAATCCTCATGAACTATAACATTCTGTGTAAGCTCAGCTCATTTGGCTCTCTCCTATTCAGAACTTCTTGTAGATTCAAATGTAACATAAATTACCACAAAAGTTACAAAACAAATAAAAATTATGTAGATGTAGTGCAAAACTGCCAGTCTAATATTAACTAAAAAATGTAGAAGATGAAACTCTATTTCACTAAATGCTACCTTCAACTATACACAATGTAACTCCTACAGCATGGTTTATGGAAATGTAGGCTTTGCAAATACAAACCAGGTAATTTAGCATATGCAAAGGCCAAGTTTCAAGCAAACACCAAACATAGGGTGGGGCAAGGAGATGGGATGGAAGGTAAAAGTCATGTTAATGGCATTGAAGGTCTCTTCTGTGCAGGTGGAGCTTCCTTCTAATCTTAACTAGAGTTCAGAAAGTGAGGTTTGCTTTCTCAGGTACTCCTTGGTACTTGTTTTATTTCTTTAAAAACCTATTGCGTGAGCAGCATCTAAGAAGAAGTTACAGTTAAGAGATGCAGTTTATAAGGTAAGTCTGTTTCCCTGGTGATTGCTTCTTCCAGTCTGTGCAGATTATAAAGCTATTTTGTCATGGTTTCCTAGGTTTCTTAGATGTGATTATATTATTATTTTTTTTATTATTTCATGTAAAGAGTCATACTTTTATTGGCAAAAGTCCAAGCAGAACTTGCTGTAACCCATTTCATATATAAATGTCTGATTGTTTTGACTGTTATAAATTGTGAAATGTAGCTGCTGTAGGTTGGTGCACTTTTGCATTTTGGTGCTTGTGCCATTTAGTAAAGGCTCTGTGGCCGGAGTCAAATAATGTATCCTGTTCTGGATTATGGGCATGCACAGTATAGAATCTGGTAGATTTTGTGTGCTATTGACTACAATGGGAAATGTATATCTCAACGCATTAAACATTTTCAAATGCTCCAGAAATTGCACTGACTTTACGACATTCAGAACTGCACTAACTTGTATACACCATGTGTTTTTTCACTGACCTAATGGAACACATTTTTATTACAGAGGTATCAGAAGTTACCATGTAATGTTCTAAACAGGCCATGTTTTGGGAATTCCTCTTAGGCTGGGTTCACACCATTGTGAATTGAATGCAGGTTCCCCCACATTCAATTTGCAATAGCAGGAAATTTTGACTGGCTCTCTGGAGCTGGTTCACATATCTCCGCAGCAGGTCTGGTGCGTTTAGCACAAATGCTGTGCGTCTTTTGGTCCATTTCAGGTCCAAATTCAGCCCAAAATTTGGGCTGAAATTGAATCTGAAATGGTGAACCAGGACACAAAGGACCCCTGCTGTGAGCATCATGCTGCTCATATGTGAACCCAGCCTTAGATAAAATAGCTGTCCAAAATACCAAGCCATTGACTCTGATTTAACCTCCCTGGTGGTATGAAAATATATATATATATATATATATATATATATATATATATATATAAATTTATTATTTCAGATTTTTGATGCTCAAAGCGGTACAGCAGGGATATGCAATTAGTGGACCTCCAGCTGTTGCAAAACTACAAGTCCCATCATGCTCTGCCTCTAGGTGTCATGCTTGTGGCTGTCAGTCTGGCTATGCCTCATGGGACTTGTAGTTCTGCAACAGCTGGCAGTCCATATAATTGCTTATCCTTGCGGTACAGTGTTTTGCATGGAAATTTGGCGTTTTTTATATTGTAGGCCTGTAATTCTTAGGAATAACACACTTAAATCTGTCTAAACAAGAGTCTAGTAGCCATTCCGGGTATGATAAAGTTTGAAACACAGAAGTATGATTATTATTAATAATTATAATATAATTATTCAATAATGTAATCAAATCAAAAACACAGAAATTTGCTCAGTTGCAGAATTGTTGCTTTCATTAATTTCAGTGTTTACTGATTTGTGGGGAAATCCGTCATCAAACACTGAAAGTAACAGCAACAATTCTGCAAGTGATTCTAATTATTATCACTGTTTTCTAGCTGATCTAAAACCGCTTTTGATGTAAAGGGACACTTTTTGGTTGCTATGGACAACCTAAAGTTTCCAGGCAGAAAGAACAGTATATATAATCTAAAACCGCATGCAGGGCACTGGACAAAGCACTAGGGACAAAGGGGATGTGAAATGATTTGATACAGTAAACTGTAATCTTACAGATTACATTACTCTGTGTGTTTGTGTTTTTTGAATTTGGCGCCTGGCTCTGTCCCCGTGCGTCGCAACGCTCGCAGGGAACGGAGCTCAGCTTTGTGATGGATCTCACGGAAGACACAGCCGCCGCACACAGTGGAGAGACATTGCAGGATCCTGGGGACAAGGTATGTAACTTTGCCTGGATTCTGTGATGAGATCCCAAGTGTGGCTTGGGGTTATCACTTTTGATACTGAAAATTCACCCCAAGCCACGCTCGGGAATACCACTAAGGAGGTTAATGTACCTGTGCAAGATAAAGGAAAACCTAGCCTGTTGGGGGTACTTGAGGACCAAGGTTGAGAACCACTGTTCTACACAATGGATATGTGCTGCACTTGACTGTATGCAGGTCGGTTAGAAAGGTAGCACATAAGCAATGATGGTGGCTAAAATGCAGTAACCCATATCAATGCAAACATTTTTATTGAATGCTATGCGTTATTGTCCTTCATGTACTGCTTTTAATTAGTTTGTGATATAGCAGGTGTATAATTCTACTTGTCACATAATTATTTTTTCTTCAATAAAATAGTTCCAACTTCCCAAAACTGTTTTGCACATACCGTCACGTGGACAAATGAATTCCTAAATATTTAGTTACCCCCATTAGCAGGAGTTGTAACTCGCTTGTGGAGTGGATTAAAAACCTAGCAGTTTTATGATTGTCACTCTCATTACAATTTTATAAACGTCCTTTTGGGTTTATCAAACTTTATGCAGTGTAAATTGAATGATTTATTTAGGTAGACCCTCACACTATTTTTAATAGGTTGTTTGGCCAGCTTTAACAATCCTGTAATTGCCAGATTGACAAAATGTTAAGCTTCACATGAACAAACTGGTCATCTAAGACTTCTTAGGCTATATATACAGGCGTACCCCACTTTTAAGTACACAATGGGGTTTATTTACTAAAGCTGGAAAGTGCAAAATCAGGCTCACTTCTGCATAGAAACCAATGAACTTCTAACCCCAGCTTGTTCAATTAAGCTTTGGTAATAAAACCTGGAAGCTCATTGGTTTCTATGCAGAAGTGAGCCTGATTTTGCACTTTCCAGCTTTAGTAAATAAATCCCATTGTGTACTTAAAAGTGGGGTATGCCTGTATATTTTAGAAGCCGGTGTAGGTAGAAATATGGAAACTGCCTTTTTTAATGACTTTTAGATACAGGGTCTGAGTCTGGCCTCCACTATATAGTGTGGGTCTGACAAGCATACAGGAGATGAGTGCAGGTTTTTGGTCGCATGTTTGTTTTAGGGGAAGGACTGACTAGGTTGTGATCTAAGGGTGATTATGCTAGTAACGCGTGTTACTACTTGTTACAGGAGCTCACAGGTTAATAGCATGTTCCTGCTACTCATAGGTGGTTAGGCCTTCGTCTCCATTCTAAAAGTAGAAAAAATTTCTCTACAACATTTCCAGGTTTACAAAAGGCCCTTTAAGATTCAATTTAGATAAGCTTTATCTACAACATTTTAAGTATAAAAACTTCAATGCACAGCAAAGTCATTTTTACTCACATTGATTTTTTGACAAGTGTTCCATTGTTTTTTGAGATATTTATTTTATTATTTGTTTTTGTTTTGTTTTTATTACAGGTTTCTGGTGAGCTTCATTATGTCAGCAGCATATTTTATCAGATTTAGCTATGGTAAGAAATGTTTCTATGCTTATCTTCATTATCTTTTTTTGTTACAATCAATTTTCCTATATCTTCAAAAAATAAATATACGATAGAGCAGACAATGGTGGTGAAATTCTCTGTGCAAAATTGGCCCATGGCTCTTTGGAAGCTACTTCTTAAATTTCACTCTCTGGGCTGAAGCCAGGGAGCAAACCTTAGAGTACCAATGGTAACTAATTGGAGACCATTCCTGCTTGCAATGTAGCTAGTGTAGTTTGTATATTTCAGAGAATTAAAACTAATGCCGCGTACACACAATCGGAATTCCGGCCAGAGAAAGACCGATGAGAGCTTTTAATCAGAAAATGCGACCATGTGTATGCTCCATCGGAATTTAGCTGTCCGGATTTCCGCCAGCCAAAAATTTATAGCATGTTCTCAATTTTCCCAACAGAAAAACGTTCTATCTGTAATTCCGATCGTGTGTATGCAATTCCGACACGCCAAAAATTACGCATGCTCAGATTCAACTACGAGACAGAAGCTATTAGCTACTGACTATTGAACTTCCTTTTTCTAGTCACGTCGTATGTGTTGTACGTCACGCGTTATAAAGGATCAGAATTTGATGTGAGCATGTGTAGGCAAGGCAGCTTGAGCCGAATTCCGTCGGGAAAACCATCAGAGCTTTTTCCGACGAGAATTCCGATCGTGTACGTGGCATTAGTGCATGTTTTTGATACTTTATTTTTGGCTAAAAAAAATTTTTTTTTTAAATGTGATCCTGGTTTACTGAAGGAGCAGAGTATGTTCACTTTGCAAAGTGAATTTTTATTTATCTTTGTTATGAGGTGAAATAAAAGTAAATTTTATTTTAACAGTACCCAAATAAGGTTGGATGATTGAAGCCGTTATATCCTTTCATTCACTTGGCTAAGTGAAAATGTAACTTTGCAAAGGCAAAATAGCTCGGTGAATTTGCACTGACTTTAATTATACAATTCTGTGCTTTTTTTTTTTTTTTTTTTTTCCTGAGACCGACAAGCTACTTTGCAGGTAAACTTGCTTAAAGCCCAGGAACACAGGCCGAATGCCGGCCAACATTGGTTGGTTCAATAAAAATCGTCCGACATTTGGCCTGTGTGCATGCCAGCCAGTTCGACATAGGCTACTGGTTTTGCTCAGCGGGCATAATGGCTCCTGATCAACCATTGGCTGAGAATGCTGACTGGGCTGTCCCCTTGTCAGAACACAACAGCTCAGTGGAGAAGATTTCTGTACTAACATTAGATCGTTCCAACCGGAGCTGACCTCTTCCCCTTTTATTATCTTTAAAAAAAAGTGTGTACCAGGCTTTACTCAATTAGTAAATTAACCCTACTGTGCTTCTTAAATGTGGGGGGGGGGGGGGGGTTGGTTTCATTCAACCCAGCATAGCTGAATGGGGAAATAAACATGCTGTGCTATTGTGTTCTGACATGGGGATTCCCCTCGCGCCCCCTGCCAAAACACTCCAGTCAGTGCTCTTAGCCATTAGCTAAGGGCGCTGATCGACAGTCCTTTTTCAGTCATGCCCCATTGACAGAAGCTGGCTGAACGGTGTGCATTCTGCAGCTGGTTACAGTACACACAGGCTGAATGTTGCTCAACATTTGGCCCATGTGTGCTAGGGTAAGGATATGCAAAAGTGGTTGTGTGGTGAGACTGCTGCTCCTCTTATAGCCAGATTTCATATAGCCAACTGCTCCCATACCACATAAAGGTTGTCAATTGCTATTCATTATCGAACTTCGTGTTTTGAATTACATTTTCAGATATGACAATTTTTGGTGTGTGTGGTGTGTTTTATTTATTTTTTTCTTGGCTATGTTTTAATGTGTGTAAATTTTTATTTTATTTTTTTTCTATTAGGGGAATCGTGTGTGGGATCATCTTGTCATCCGGACAGTTTGACCAATTTTGAGCTTCTTAACAACAACAAAAACAACAACAACACTTTAAAAAGTTCCGATAAAATTCCTTTTCAAGGCATAACTGACAGTAAGTGTACCAACCTACATTTCTGCTTTGGTTCTAAAATGCACAGCATTGGTTGAGCCCTGAAACTGTTTAATTAGTACAAAGAATATGTACCCTTATGCCACTCCTGCCAAATACATGCCATAATATACACTTACTACCTACTTGCAGGATTTCAACATTTTTTGCTTCGGAAGGAAGTATCTGATGCTGAAAAGAATAACTCATATTTGCATTAAGCTCTTTACTTGTGATTTAAGACTGTACGATGAGTTTATGAACAAAATATTGTTTCATCACTTGGTAAAACTTTAAAAGGGAACCACCCCACTTCCCCCCCCCCTTTTTTTTTTTTTTTTTTCTTTAAATCTATTTATTTTTTCCCCTCTCCATAGGCCGAAAATTAAATAAGAATTGTTGCTATAATGGAGGTACTTGTTTCCTGGGATCATTCTGTATTTGCCTCAAGCAATACACTGGACGTCAGTGTGAATATGAAAGGTGGCCACTGTAAGTAATCTACACTTTCCCTCCCTCCTTAGTAGTAATTTAATTTGTCTAGAATTAGAATACACAAGACATCTTTTCTACTAAGGTAGAAACTCATTGTATATAGTATACAAAAATATTTTAACTATTATGCCATGCCCTGTCTAATATTTTATTGGTTTGTCCTGTGAACAATAGTGACTGATAGGGGTTCAAAAGCCTACACATTTTTTACCTTGATGCATTCCTTGCATTAAGGTAAAAACTGTTTGTTTTTTATTTATTTTTCCCCTCACCTTTTTTATAATGGCTTGAAAGACGGCATTCCTAAATTGGTTTATGTGATGTAATTGTATAAGTGTGGCTGGCTACACTTGCAGGTGTAACTACTTGCATAATTATACAGTACTGGTAATGAACAAAAGACACGCTGCAAAAACAAGATTGTGTGTGTATGTATGAAATGTGTGTGTGTGTGTGTGTATATATATATATATATATATATATATATATATTAAATTTTGCTAATTGTAAAATTTTTTGCATTATTTTTCCCTTTTTTTTTTTTTTTTTTTTTTTTTTAGAGATTGTCCTGGCGGCATTCTAAATGGAGACTGGGTAGTTAGAGGTTGTTTGTTATGCAGATGTTTCTCAGGAGAACTACACTGCTTGCCTTCTGTTCCAGAATGTGGTAAGTAAATGGATAAAAATGAGGCTACTAATGTTACATTCATGATTCATAAGGTTGATTTACATGGTTTGACACCACCCACCTCAATATATTGAACAATTGCAAGATGAAAAATTGTCGACCAAGCAGTACCTAATCGGATGCAGACACTGATTTGGGTATTCTGTCAAACAACATTCATTCCGTTAGCCTACAGAGTCTTCCATCTATGTCGTTTATCTTTTCAGCTTGTGGGCTGCATGGGCAGATTAAGTGTAGTAACATTTTAATATTGGTAAACGTACCTCTGAGCATTGAGGGGTGTGTTTTTTTTTTTTGTTTTTTTTTTAAACGGTAACAAATAACACTAAGGTGCAGTAATGCATAGCGGCCAATTTGACTATAGTCAGATTACCAAAGTTTAACTCTGCTTGGTCATATTTATTGCTTCTTTGTTGCATAACTCATAGTATTTGGTTATGCATGGATAAATATTCCTACTTGCTTTTGCAGAAGTGCACTTCCTTTTAGTAATCCATCCTGGTTATTTCACCAGCAAACATAGTTGACTTTTGGAAATGCAGATAAGTGTTCTGGGAATTTCTCCAATAGGTAGGAAACAATAGTGCCTCAGGCAAAATTCATTCATCCCAGAGACATGGATGTTGTATTGTCTTAGCTTGTTTCCTGGTCTCTCCAGCATGGTGTTCTTTTGTATAGACTTTCCTGTTTGCATGCCTTTTTAGCTGCAGTCTTCATACTGAACAAAAGAGTAACTCTACAATACAAACAAGGCAGTGCTCAGTTAATTACAGTAGAGCTGGAATGGGTGTTGCTATGTTTTGGGTACATGGGTTTTTTTTCATTACCAACGCAACCATCTAATATGCTGAGAAGACTCATTTACATTCTCTATTTGTATGTACAAATGATTACATGCTGTCTCCTTTCTCTATTTTTCATTAGAGGAAGAATCTCAAGCTTACAGATCTGTGGGATCAAGTCCACAACAAAAATGGATTGTGCTGATTGTAACTCTCCTTCTATTCAATGTTTTATGATATGCAATATAGTTGTTCACAGACTGAAATGTATGTATAGAGCACTGCACTTTAGGAGCTTATCCGTTTTACATGTTAGTTATTCTTGCATTATTTTGACTTATGTTCAGCACCTATGGGTACATAGCTTTTATTTTTAATTAGGTCCACCCTACTCTGTCCTTAAGCTTGTGCCACTAAGAGTTTATAGGGGCTCTATATTTATTCTAAACTAAAGTTCCAGATTACCCTTGGAGGTGTGGGTTTTTTTTTTTTTTTTTTCTTCCATAAAAACCTTTTTTTACCTTGACATTTGTAAGATATAAAATTGTACCTGCTTGATGGCTTCATCATGGTGCACCTATGATTAATTTAACTTATCTTTACACTCAAATATGACATGGCAAAGGCAACTTTGAAATGGGTAGTGCAGTCTTAGACACCTTTTTTAAATAGCATATGGGTAGATTTATTGAGGGGTGTAGTGGGTCCTCCAATAACTTCTTTCGTAGATCAACTTGTAGGGTTTTTTTTTTTTTTTTTTGCCACGCTGATGTCATGTGGCATGTTAGGGCTATACCACTTGGGCAAGACTCATTTACTCTACTGAATGTAGGAAAATGTAACTTCTCCTCTCCTGTGACTGATTGTGAGCTTTGCAGAAAATAATAACTGTAACGTTCCATACTGGTGGACAGCTACCATGCTCAGTTAATAGTCATTTGCAATATTGATAGACCTTAGAAGGGTCATATTCATTTAAGTTTACATTGGGCAAACTGAGTGGAGAAGCCAGCTGAACATGAACCAGGTACACAATGCCCATCATTCCCAAGATGAATATAGTCAATCACTATGCAAAAAGATCAAACTTGTGTAGGATAAGTCTCAAATATTATTATAATTTTTTTTTTTTCTAAGCCATTTGGGACTGCAATCAACTTACATTCTTTAGCAGATATGAAAAGTATTTTTATAAGCTTCACTATGTGTAAATTATTTTGTATCTCATAGATGATGGGCATTCTACCTGTAAATGGATAGAGTATACACATCTATCGCAATTTAACATTTTGATGATAATAAAAAAAAAAATTAAAAAAAAGTTTTTTTTATTTGTTTGTGAAAGGTTCATGGTCTTGCAATTTATGTAAAGAAATCAGTGGTAAACTTTCACTTTTTAAAAATGACAGCTATCATGTTAAAGAGTCTCCATTCTCTTCTTTCCCCATCCAAAATGTATACCAATTTACTGCCTTCTTGGGACTGAACTGATTCAGCCTGACCAGGGCCCACCCTTTCCCTGGAACCAAGACACTTCTAATAAATAATATTGGGACGTGTGCAAAGAATGGCCAGACTGTGGATAATAACCATTGTTCTTGGTGCATGCAAACGCCACTAAATAAGAAAAACAGTTCTGAGGTCTGGGAGGCTGTGGTAGTCCATTCTCAAGTTTGCAGACCCTCCCTCATTTTGGATGAGGACTGTAAGGTGGAGTATTTTAAAAGATGTGAAGATATATTTTGACAAAGAACTTTAACATAAGCTTGGTGCCATACTTTTCTGACAAAAAATAAAACATGCATTTTCTCTTCCAAAAGCCATCTTTTTAGACGCCTACTAAAGCTTTTAATCACCCTATGGCAACTTTGTAAGCACTTATAATTGTGTCTTTTTATATCAAGGTAGTGAGAAATCTAATATTTGATCTTTTGCCTAATTTTCAAGTGATCATCAAGTGCCCCAAAGCAGTTAAAATGGATTGTTGCATCACCCCCCCCCCCTTCTCTTAGGGAGGAGAAGGTGGAATGTCTGCCCCATAGATTTCATATTTTGTGTTGGTTGGATATTGCTATTTTTGGTCCTATAATATCACAAAGATAAACTAGAGATTTTAAGGTATCTAAGCTAAATTTTTAGCTTGGATAATTGTATGTTTAGGAAATTCCAATTTTCCATATTTTTAGTCTTGCTTTTTTAAATTGCATTCTATTTTTTTACCTGTGTACATTTTAAGGTATCTATTACTGAAAGATTCCAATTTGCACAGTTACAAATACTCATAATTGGCTGCAAAGTAGCTTATCCTCCCAAGGCCAAACCAAGCTCAAATATGTTTAGTGGTTACTGTATGATTTTAAATCAAGCATTTCAAACTGGTGTTTGGTACCACATCTGTCCCAAGCGCCTTTGCAGCTGTTGACTGGTTTAAAAAAAATTGCTGGCCAAAATGTTCTATAGTTCATAAAGGATACACTTTCTAATGTAATTTACAGCCAATTAGTTAAAATTGTTGCACCATTACATAATGTATAAAAGATTTCACAATCGATGTTTCAATTCCAAAGTGCTGTCTGTTTTTTAATTTGTATGACAAGTGCGGGGCTCAGTAGAACTACTGGCGCTCCATAAGATGTTATACTACTCTGTCCAGAATTGTCATATTTGAGTTTGACCTTTTTTGTATAAACTGTTTTTAATCTTGTTGCTATTCGTTTTATCCAACATTGTTTTTCATTTGTATTAGATGTATTCTCCATACATGATATACATTTTTATTTTTTTCCCTCATACAATATGAAGACAGATAATAAACGTGTTTTTGTGTGTGACAGATTTTTGTTACACACAGATGCAAATGTGAAACTATAATATAATTTTTTTTGTGCAGGAACTTTCTCCCTGGCCTATTTCCCAACCACACCCTCCTTAGATTAGAGAAGTACAGCAGCACCAAATGATGGTGTTAAGGCTTAGAACTGTGTATCACACATGGTACAGGAATACGCACACAGTACAGGGCTCAGGAGTGTGTATTGTGCAGTTATGAAGTGCGTATCACACAGGTTCCAAAAAAAAAAAAAACACAGCAAGAGGGACAGCACTTGCATTCAATGCAAAGCGTCCCTTGTGCTCAGGAATATGTGACATATAGCTCAGCACAGTGTAGCAATAAAGAGTATGCAAAGTGCAGTCCAGCATAGAGAATGCAGGGCTCAGGAGTATGTACAGCAAAACCCATTGTACAGTATTCAGGAGTAGCCTTTAATATGTAATCACTTTTTTCCACAACTCAACTCTGCACCCCTATAAATTGTTAACCTTAGCACCCCACGCCCCCCCCCCCCCCCCATCCACAACTCACTTTTGTCCTCCATCAGTCTCACCTCTGCACCACAACCCCAGTCCACAACTCCCCTCTGCACCCCATTCTCATTATTTCTGCACCCCTATATAAAGCATGCCACAACTTTTACCTCGGTCATTCCCCATGTTTCACCTCTGCACCCCCAGTGTCCCCTACAGCTCTCACCTCTGCAAAATCTATTCTACCTTCCAGCTCCCTGTTTGCAAAACCTGCCTTCTGCAGTTCTCACCTCTGCACAAATATCCCTCTTTCCCAGCTCTCCTCGCTGCACAAATATCCACTCCAGTTCTCCTCTCTGATAAAATCCCCCCCCCCAAAGCTCTTCATTGCACAGATTCCCCTCCTCCCTTCCCCCAGTCCTCCTCTGTACAAATTCCCTAAAAGTCACTTTCACAGTTCTCCATGCACAAATTCACTCTCCAGAAAGCTCCCTTAGTTCTTCTGGAAACCCTAAACTGCTGTACGTGTGGGCTCTTTTCAACTCTGCACAGTACAGAATGACTATCTGACAGTTCTGATAGACTGAGCTCTCTAAGTAGCAGTGGCAGGTGAGGCAGAGATGCAAGCTGCCTCTTGGATCACCACAAGTAGCTGTAGTGCTGGGACCCGATTCACTAGGGCGGGAGGATAGAACTCACCAGAGCTTGCTAGTACAGAGAAGCCAGTAGAGTAAATGAGTTGTGCAGAAAACTTCCTCTACCAGCGAATGTGTTGCATGACAGGTTGGAAAAGAGAGGGCCTTTTTATTTATTTTTTCAGAGCTTTAGCGCCACCCTTTGGGTTCTTCTAATTTCGTGTTGGTAGAAGTTTGAGTGATTCGCACTTTTCAGTTTGCATTTTTCATTTTGTGCTTTTCAGTTTGTTTCTGAACACCCGTTCGTCAACCAGACATGTTGCAGAAATGGAGGAGATAACATGTTATTTATTATTGTCCTTGGAGTTATTGCTTTGACGTAATTTTTTTGGGTTGAATAATGATTTGATATATAATCTAGATTTTTGGTTAAGTTCTATTGACGGATAGCATGTCTAATTTTTTTTTTTTTTTTTTTTAATGCACAATAAAAAAAAAAAATTTGTATAGAATAATACTTGGCTATGTGTTTTACTTCAAATTACATTTTGGGAGTAGGCAGTTAAATTGTATTTTTTAAAATGTAAAATTAACAAGGGACACCAACATGGTTGTATCTTTGATCTTAAAAACTACAGGATATTGGTGCTGTGGTAACTTGCCCCAATAAAAAAATAAAAGCATAATAATCTTTATTACTGGAAAACAAAACCCTTTGAAAACTTGTTGGCAATAACTCCATCAGTATCACCAGCAAAACAGCTCCATTATAATGGGACAATAAAGAAGAGAATGTGCGCTACATTTCGAGATGTCATAATTTGCCACGTCACGAATGTTAATTCTCCATTACGATCAGCAGTTTACAAGACCGACCGCTTCTGGCTCGTCCTTCTTTCCTTCCTTGCTTTTGTCCGGACTTGTGTACACGCGCTTGTGGAAAATTCATAAACCCGCCATCCAACATTTGTCCAGGGAAAATTGGCCAACAATTCTTATAGAGCGTACACATGGTCGGCAAGCCAGGGTAAGGGTTGGCGAATGTCAGGAAGCAGAATCGGATCAAGGGCAGATGCAGGGGCAAGCTGAAAATAAGACAGCAAGGCCCTATTGCACCTGTCATCCTTATATGTGGCATTTAGTGCCAACGCTAAGGGGTTCGCACATGCACCTATGCGATCGCACGTACATGCCTGCCAGGAAGGTTGTCCCTGGAATTGTGCTCATGAATGCGCATTGGCCTCCTGCCTCTGCCCATCTGCTGCATATGGCCAGCATCTCCCTGACAGCCATATTACTGTCCTGTGATGCTGGATTGCCACCACTGGACTTCTGATTTTGCAGCATTACATTTCTTTCCTGTGAACCTGAATATTCTCCTTGGCTGTACACAACTGCTAACTGCCACCTCTATGGAACTAATCCTGGCATTACTGTATTGCTTCTGTGTAGTCTGTTGACACAAATCGTTTGCTTGTTGAACCCCCTTTAGTAGACTTTGCCTCTGTCCTGTCCACTATATCAGACTATCCCAGGAATTTCCCTCCACCCCTGAGTAGATGGTACCGATGACAGCAGACATCCCCTAGAGAGCCTTTCAAGCTCACATGCTTGCTTTTTACCTACCATTATAAAGCCAGTGTCTTATACAGGGTTTCTCCATCAAGGGGGGGAAAAAGCTACTTGGTTCTGTGGCCATCAGGGCCTTCCAATTGAGACAGGAACACATCCTAAGGGCCTCAGTTTGCATCAATTTTGGCTTCAGGGAAAGAGCTGATGTCTTGCTTGGCAACAACCTGTGGTGCAATTACATCAGGGGTATGAGGAAAAGCCAAGCCAACCAAGGCCAACATGACAAGGAAACCCAATTAGACCACTACCCTGCCCTAGAGCTGGTGAGTGCAACCAACCCTGGCCTGAACCCCACCATGACTTGGAACCAAGGGTAAGTTAAATAAGAACTGGAATCTGACACCATGCTAACCAAATTCCACGCCCAGGAGGTCTCAGTGGCAGTTGGCCTTGTTTGGACTTGCATTTGTAGAGTGCCAAAAATGTGCAGTTGTATGTTTTTGCTGGCCGCCTACTGCTCCCCACCCCATGCAATAAGCGGTGGACGAGGGTGTTTGAACTCTACACATTCAAGTCTGTGGGGAAGAGATGCAAATGCCCCAAAAACATTTGCAATGAACGTAATTTATTTGCATTTGTTGGCAAAAATGTGGTTAAAACAGTTGGTGAGGAGGTGTCGCATCACTTCCTCACCATCTGTCAGTAGCCTCCTGAGCATGATTCGAATGGTGATTGGGCTTCATATGTCAAACATATGTTCAAACATGTCTAAATCTGCCCTTGGGGGGGGGGGGGGGGGCTCATCTGAGGAGAGGCTTACTGTATGTGTTTGTGGAACCTTTGAGGGGAAAAAGGAGGATGAAGAAATGGCCAACCCCAGGCATTCTACTGTTCTGGCATCTTCCAACATGCTGCCTATATCTATTGAACATTTGATATTTTTCAGAGGAGACAGCCCTGGGATAAACCCCAGCCTTCCCCTATTCAATGCACGTAATTTAAGAACATTTTTAGAGGGCAACTGTGGAAAAAATTATTGGCCCAGCCCTGTAAGTTAGGAAAATGGTATATCCTGACTAAAACTGATTACAGTATGCCATCTGCTATTAAGTCTGTGACCCAGTCCAGAACTTTAGTACATAAAGTAGCAGAAGCACTTTCACTTTTCTCTTGGGTGGGGTTCCCCTGTGAGATCCAAACCCCTCAAGGTGCCCAGTTTATTCCAGATGTTATACAAACGCTACGGTAGACATGTGCAATTCGTTTTGTTCCAAATTAGTTTTTTGACAAAATCCTACAAATTTGTTAATTCGGAAATATTCAAAATAGGGATGAGCCGAACAACCCCCCCCCCCCCCCCGCCCCCCTCAGTTCGGTTCGCACCACAACCTGTGAACAGACTTTAAATTCGTGTGAACTTTAGAACCCTATTAAAGTCTATGGGACTGGAACGTGCTAATTTTAAAGGCTAATATGCAAGTTATTGTCATAAAAAGGGTTTGGGGACCTGGCTCCTGCCCCAGGGGACATGTATCAATGCAAAAAAAAAAAACGTTTAAAAACTGCCATTTTTTCAGGAGCAGTGATTTTAATAATGCTTAAAGTGAAACAATAAAAGTGCAATATTCCTTTAAATTTCTTACTGGGGGGTGTGTATAGTATGCATGTAAAGGTGCACATGTTTCCCATGCTTAGAACTGTCCCTGCACAAAGTGTAATTTCTGCAGGAAAAAAGTCATTTAAAAGCACTCGTGGCTATAATGAATTATCGGCTCCCCGGGATGCAAAGAACAGTCTTTTAAAGTCATTGATAAAAAAAATGCGTGGGGTTCCCCCCAAATTCAATTACCAGGCCCTTCAGGTCTTTTATGGATATTAGGGGGAACGTTGAATAAAAAAAAGACGCGTTCCCCCCAAATATGCTGGGACTGTGACATCATAATGGGCGGGGACATCATCCGGTGATGTCCCTATATAAGGCGCCGCGTGTCCTGTCATAGTGACCGGAGACAGCGACGAGGCAAAATCTCCAGAAGAGAAGAACAGAAGACGGCGGCAGCGGCGACAGAAGACCGGGCCACCGCTTGCAAAAGAGCTAGAAGAAGGCGCGGTGGCCCGGCAAGAAGAACCAAAGAGGGGGACAAGACCCCCGAAGTCGGAAGAAGAGGGTGGCGGTGAAGAAGAAGGCCGGGCTCCTCCGCTAGTGAAAGAGCTTGCAAAAGAGCAGAAGATAGCGGAGGAGTCCAGCGAGAAGACCCCAGAAGACGGTAGAAGACCCCCGGAGCTGTGCAATAAACTATTTTAACCCTTGTGTGTTGTGTTTGTTTTTTTTACTTTTTTTCACAGGTGAATGGGTAGGGGTACATTGTACCCCATACTCATTCACATAGGGTGGGGGGCCGGGATCCGGGGGCCCCCCTTATTAAAGGTGGCTCACGGATTCGGATAAGCCCCCTGCCCGCAGACCCCGACAACCAATGGCCAGGGTTGTCGGGAAGAGGCCCTTGTCCTCATCAACATGGGGACAAGGTGCTTTGGGGTGGGGGGGCCCACGCTCGTTCGTCCCTACCCCTTTTCCTGGCCGGCCGGGTAGCAGGCTCGGATAAGGGTCTGATATGGACCTAGGGGGGACCCCCACACCGATTTTTCGGCGTAGAGATTTCCCTTTAAGTTCATACCAGGTGAAGGGGCCAGCCACGCCTCCTTCGCTGGCCCCGGCTACCTGGAGCCATGCTCAAAATGAGCAGACTTTTCTCCGTGTGTGTGGGCGAGTCCGTTCATTTCAAAAGTAGGCGGACCTAGTACGCCGTACTTAGTCCACCGCAAAAGTACCGTGTGTGGGCAGGTAGCTCGTTCGGAAAGTCCGGCGGACAGTCCGGCGGAAAGTCCGCCAGATTAAGTTCGCCGGATAGTCTGCTACATGTGTACGCGATATAAGTGTCCCTCATGTGCGATATGAGGGGGTGCTGATAAGTATTGAGCCTTACTCAGAAAAAATTGAGATAGGAAGCTGTAAATTGCAGGGTGTACTGGGCAATCTGTCTATATTCAATGGTGCAAAAATCAATGAACGCGGCAGCACCTTCAGAAAAATTCAATGTGGAAGAGCATAGGACCATAATCAAGTTCCTGTTTCTCCAAGAGAAAGGTGTGAAGCAGATCTATGATGAAATGTCACAAACTTTGGATGACAGTGGCCCTTCATATTCAACAGCTAAACGTTGGGTTGTCAATTTTAAAACTGCCCATTTCGGTGTTGACAGTGAGAAACCAGTGAAAGACCTGTTTCTGTCTCTGTGCCTGCAAATGCGAAAGCCATCCACGGCAGGCATGAGCCGAACACCCCCCTGTTCGGTTCGCATCTAGAAAATGCGAACAGGCAAAAAAATGTGTGCGAACACCGTTAAAGTCTATGGGACACGAACATGAATAATCAAAAGTGCTAATTTTAAAGGCTTATATGCATGGTATTGTCATAAAAAGTGTTTGGGGACCTGGGTCCTGCCCCAGGGGACATGTATCAATGCAAAAAAAAGTTTTAAAAATGTCAGTTTTTCCGGGAGCAGTGATTTTAATAATGCTTAAAGTGAAAAAATAAAAGTGTAATATTCCTTTTAATTTCATACCTGGGGGGTGTCTATAGTATGCCTGTAAAGGGGCACATTTTTCCTGTGTTTAGAACAGTCCTGACAGCAAAATGACATTTCTAAAGGAAAAAAAGTAATTTAAAACTACTTGTGGCTATAATGAATTGTTGGTCTGACAATACACATAAGAGTTCATTGATAAAAAAAGGCATGGAATTTCCCGACAGGGGAACCCGGAACCAATTTTTTTTTTTTTAAATGCGTGGGGGTCCCCCTAAATTCCATACCAGACCTGAAGGTATGGATATTAAGGGGAACCCACGCCAATTAATTTTTTTTAAATGGCATGGGGACCCCCCTCAAAATCCATACCAGACCTGATGGTATGGATTTTAAGGGGAACCCCATGCCAAAATTTAAAAAAAGTTGCGTGGGGTCCCCCCAAAAATCCATACCAGACCCTTATCCAAGCACGTAACCTGGCAGGCTGCAGGAAAAGAGGGGGGACATTTGTTATATAATGGAGGGCGGGGCCACCCGGTGACCCCGCCCCCATCTGACGCACGAGAACTTCCCTATGGCTTTCCCTGTGAAGAAGAAGACCTACCAGGCCGCATGCCCTCAACATGGGGGGGTGCAAGCTTTGGTTAAGGGGGGTGCCCTGTGGCCCCCCCACCCCAAAGCACCTTGTCCCCATGTTGATGAGGACAAGGGCCTCTTCCTGACAACCCTGGCCGCTGGCTGTCGGGTCTGCAGGCGGGGGGTTTATTGGAATCTGGAAGCCCCCTTTAATAAGGGGGCCCCCAGATCTCAGCCCCCCACCCTATGTGAATAAGTATGGGGTACATCATACCCCTACCCATTCACCTGAGGGGAAAAAAGTGTCAATAAAAAAACACACTAGACAGGTTTTTAAAGTAATTTATTAGGCAGCTCCGGGGGTCTTCTTCTGACATTGGGGGTCTCTCCGGCCTCTTCTCCCAGTGTCCGGTTCTTCTCCTGCTCTCTCCGGCCTCTTCTCCAGTTCTTAGGTTCTTCTCCTGCTCTCCAGTTTCTTCTGCTGGCCTCCTCTGCTATCTTCTGCTCTTTTGCCACTCTTTTGCTAGCGGTGGCCCGGCCTTCTCCATCGCCTTGATCCCTCTTCTCTTCCGATGTTGACACAATGCTCTGTCCCACTCTAATGCCATGTGCGAGGTGTGCAACGACTTATATAGGCATGAGGCGTGGTCACCGGGTGATGTCACCCGGTGACCCTGCGCCTTATGATATCACAGTCCTGGGGCATGCCACCAATCTCATCTGTTCACCTCCTGTCTCCTGTAGGTCTTTCAATGGCTGCAGAATCGGTTCTCCTATATGCCACCCCACCTGCCCTCCTAGAGGCAAGCAATCATCCATACCCAAGACTGCCAGATCCACCTCCCAACTCCACCCCCCACCCCCGACCCTGGCTCCCGCTTCCTGTCTCAAGGCTGTTCTTGCCGCTGGAATGGTAGGGGAAAATCTCCCTGCTCGAGCCCACTCCTGGTAAGCCACAGACTCTCTGTCACAGTAGAGAGTAAAAGAATACACTGCCCAACGAGTATAGTGTTCCAGGTGTGCTTCTGACGATCACTCTGCTCCCTCCCATACTCCCCCCCCCATCATGCTGTCCTCCCACACTGCCCTCCACTGCCTCCCTCCCATCAAAAACTGTAAAAAAAAAAAAACGATAACAAATAAAATGATAAAATATAATGGTAAAAAATTATTTAAAAAAACTACTGACCCCATTCTCTGCCCTACTGAGCATGTCCACTGCCCTACCGACCATGTCCACTGCCCTACCATGTGCACTGCCCTACTGACCCCATCCACTGCCCTACTGACCATGTCCCCTGCCCTACTGACCACATCCACTGCCCTACTGACCACATCCATTGCCCTACTGACCATGTCTACTGCCCTACAGACCACGTACACTGCCCTACTGACCCCCCCACTACCCTATTGACCATGTCCACTGTCCTACTGACCACATCCATTGTCCTACTGACCACGTCCACTGCCCTACTGACCACGTCCACTGCCCTACTGACCATGTCCACTGCCCTACTGACCATGTCCACTACCCTACTGACCACGTCTACTGCCCTAAAGACCACGTCCACTGCCCTACTGAACTCCCACTGCCCTACTGACCATGTCCACTGCCCTACTGACCACGTTTATTGCCCTACTGTCCACATCCACTGTCCTACTGACCATGTCCACTGCCCTACTGACCACGTCCACTGCCCTACTGACCACGTCCACTGCCCTACTGACTATGTCCACTGCCCTACTAACCATGTCCACTACCCTACTGACCCCGTCCACTGCCCTACTGACTGACATCATTCCCAATTCACACTGACACCACTGGCAGAACCAGGGTTACAAAGGTCGCACTTGTGACTGGGCCCTGGCCTTCCGCCACCATGGTAAAGCCCAAGACTGAAGGACTGCACAACATGTGAAAGGATTCGCTGTGGGCCATAAAGGGTCATAGGATGAGTTGGAAGGGCTTTGGGCTCTTAGGGAATGGCTCAGGTCTAAGGTCAGGGGGCCCTTCATGATGCAGGGAGATGGGAAAACCAGCAATTGGGTAGTGCATACTGTGCAGGAGGCACACAGCACCCACTTTAACTCCTGCAGATGCCTGTATTACAGAACACCAAAAATAAAGGGTAGCTTCAGATGTATATTGTGCTTCAGGCACACAACACCCACTGTAAATGCTGCAGATGCCTGTATTAGAGAACATCAGCAATAAAGCGTAGCTACAGGTGTATACTGTGCTGGAGGCACACAACACCCACTTTAACTCCTGCAGATGCATGTATTAGAGAACATCAGCAAAAAAAGGATAGATACAGGTGTATTCTGTGCTGGAGACACACAACGCCCACTTTAACTCCTGCAGATGCCTGTATTAGAGAACACCAGCAAAAAAAGGATAGATACAGGTGTATACTGTGCTGGAGGCACACAACACCCACTTTAACTCCTGCAGATGCCTGTATTAGAGAACACCAGCAAAAAAGGGTAGATACAGGTGTATACTGTGCTGGAGGCACACAACACCCACTTTAACTCCTGCAGATGCCTGTATTAGAGAACACCAGCAATAAAGGGTAGATACAGGTGTATACTGTGCTGGAGGCACACAACACCCACTTTAACTACTGCAGATGCCTGAGAAAAGAACACACTGTCCCTGCCTATCCTTCTCTCCCTGCACGCCAGAACACACTACACAAGGCCACCGTTATATAGTGTGGGGCGTGTACTAAACCCCCTGAGCTAAACCCTGCCTGTGGCCAATTATGGCTCTCCTCGCTGCCGGGGCCAAGCATGCGGGGTCACAGTGCATGCTTGGCCGATCATGAACCAGCAATGCACTGCGATGGCGCAGTGCATTGGGGGCCGTGAGCGCCACACGAATTTGGTGCGAAAGGCCCATAGCATTCAGTATTCGCCGAACGGGCGAACAGCCGGTGTTCGAGTCAAACATGCGTTCGACTCGAGCACCAAGCTCATCCCTAGTAAACTGCCAAACCAGAAGATTCCAGTCCTTGAAAAAAACACAACTAAAGAAAGAAACAGAAGAAAATGCATTAGTTGACCTTGCATTTTGAGGTGCAAAAGGTGCCAAGGAATCTATGGACAAGAAAGGAGACTCCTCAGTTTTCAAAGTTTCTCTTACAGCTTAAAGTGAAGGTTAGTTTTTTTTTATTAAATAACAAACATGTCATACTTACCTGCTCTTCCTCTTCAGTGAATGCCCCCATGGAGAGCCGCTTTCCATGGGGGCACTCATGTGTGCGAGCTCTCAAGTCCTGCTGCTGTGTCCATTGGATTTGATTGACAGCAGCGAGAGCCAATGGCTCCCGCTGCTATTAATCTGTCCAATGAGGACCCGAGACAGTGGCTAGAGCTGCTGGACTTGTGCTCGTCACTGTTCGATCGGTTTGGGTAAAAAAAGGGGGGCTCTGGTGGGGGGGGGGGGGGGCAGCTGCAGCACAGAAGGTTTTTCACCTTAATGCATAGAATGCATTAAGGTGAAAAACCCTGAGACTTTACAATCACTTTAAGTAAGAGCAGAAATTAACTCTTTCTCTTGTGCAGCTGGCACTTTCTGTAGGTTCAGGATCCACTTCATCAGGGAAAGTAGGGTCTATAAGCCAGTGCTGGGACAAGGCCATGTGGTGCCCAGGGCGAAGATGGCAAACTGCCCCCCCCCCTTTTTTAATAAAGAATCAATGTTGTTTCAAAACAAGAATATATTTAAAACAATACAAGTTAAATTAGGTTTAATGCAATAGAAATAGAGTTAATATTAATATATAAAAGTGCAAAATCAAGGCATTACACTATTTCTCACTGAAACACTGATATGCAGCACTGTTGACACGTGACGCTGATAACAGATGGCACGAGACACTGACAGGTGGCACTGATGACAGATGGTACTGATACATGGCACTGATGACAGATGGCACTGATATGTGGCACTGATGACACGTGACACTGATGTGGCACTGATGACAGATGGCACTGATGTGGCACTAATGACAGATGGCACTATGTGGCACTGACGACACGTAGCACTGATGACAGATGGAACTTATACGTGGCACTGGGGATAGATGGCACTGATGTGGCACTGATGACAGATGGCACTATGTGGCACTGACAACATGTAGCACTGATGACAGATGGCACAGTGGTACTGGGGACTGGGGACAGGTGGTACTGGGGGCAGGTGGCACTGGGGACAGGTGGTAGTGAGGACAGGTGGGGACAGGTGGCAGTGGGGATAGGTGGCACTGAGGACAGGTAGCAGTGAGGACAGGTGGCAGTGGGGATAGGGGGCAGTGAGGACAGGTGGCAGTGGAGGCACTTTATTTATTTTTTTACTAAACGCTGCAGTGGTTCATCTCTCCCTCCTCACATGCTGCCTTTGTGTGAGGAGGGAGAGCCGGCGATAAGAGATGATCTCATATGGTTACATAATATCATACCGCTGTGATTGGCCATTTACAGTTATCTGTGACTGGCTGTGTCCAAGGGACACGACCAGCACAGAACTTCCCCGATGCGTCCAGGGACACCCTCCCGGCAATTGGCGTCTGCGTCTGCGATGCAGCAGTCTTTCGGCTATAGCGCGGACGCCTAGTGGTTAAGAACATACATACATATATATATATATATATATATATATATATATATATATATATTCTACCAATATATAGACCCAGTGATAATTTTGTCAACCAAAAAAAAAAAAAGAGCACCTATGGGCCGGGCTGTAGCAGTAACACACTGTCGGCTGAAGTCTTCTAGCTTCCTTCCAGCTAGCCAGGCAGGCGGCAGCAGCTCCTCGCTCCTCTAAGTCACAGCTTCCTGTGCTCCTCTGAGTCCTCCCACCTCGCCTCCGGCCATGAGTGACTTCACGCCGCTAGCAGGGACTACGAGACTCCTCCGTAGGGGGGAGTAAACGGTGAAGTGGAGGGAAGGGAGGATGCAGGAGCGCACTCGGCAGGGAACATACAATTTGTACAGTGCCACTGGGCCCTGACATAGGTGACTGTCTGTGAGACTAACTAAGTGACTTACATTGGCGGGCGGCAGCCATGGCAGAACTTTACCTGCAGGCTGCGCTCCCCCTCCTATAACAAATGGTACTGCACAGGGCACGTGTCCCTTCCGCCCCTGCCTTGTACCGGCCCTGCTATAAGCAAAGAGGGTTCCTCATCAGAACCTTCAGAGGTGGACTGAAATGGAGTTGGACATTCTTTAGATAACTTCTGAAACAAGGTCCTCTTCATATGTGATAGAAAGCCCTCCATAGTGGAGGAAAAGGAGTCAAAAGACAAAGGCGGACTTGAAATGCCTGAAACCTCCAGCAAGGATCCTGAAGATGTGATAAAAGTCTGTAATACAGGGGGCAATTTTCAAGCAGGGCACAGTGAGTCGCTTAGAGATGCAACATCAGTCAACCCACAACTCACACAAGTCGGTAGGGGGTCCGGTCCCTTGAGTCTCCTAGTTGGACTCCATAAGTACACCATGTCCCTTGTGCACTGCACCACCAACCAGAAAAAGTGTCCAAACAGAGAGAACACCTCCAGCAGGAAAAAAACTTTCAGACCTTAAGAGTGCAGCATGCAAGCACAAAGTTGCTGAACCAGGATGCAGCTGTGTTATACCCAAGATTTACCAGGACCACACACCACAAAATGCACCAAGGAAGAAAGACACAGCAAGGCAGGCACCCAAAGCGGCAGCAAGGATACCACCACCACCACATAAAAAGGTTGCAACAATGACAGCGATCAGGACTGGAAGAGGAGATCACTTACTGGCAAGTAAGCGGAACATCCAACAGGGCATGGTGCCTCCCAGGAGACAGAACACCTAGCATCCTGTTCTAGGGCATAACAGGCTCCTCAAGCTTCTTCTTCCCACTAGGGAGGGAAAACTTATGGACAAGAACACAAAACAAAAATATATATACCATCACTATCCAGATAGGCCACAGTAGGGGCCACAAGTGAAACTGGAGTATAGGATAATTACCAACAGCTAAAAGATAAGTATTGTGGGCAGTCAGAGCACCCAATCCATCACTGAAGGGAGTTTTCAGGTTAGGTGGAGAAATTGCTGAGACTTTATGAGTGGAGGAGGATGAAGAAACAAGTGTACCTCCAAGGAAGAAATGGATCACCAGAATTAATCACCTGAAACTGGCGTCAAGGCACTACCAACCCAGATGTGCTGCTGTGACAAATACATGTACAAATGCATTTGAGTATGGGTATGAAAATTCCAGCAAAAAATCTAGGTCCTAACTCCTAACGGCTAGGCACAAAAATTAGCCAACTGTTGAAGAAGGGGGATGTGGCCACCAGCAGTGTATTTTTATTTGCCCCAGCATCCTACTTCAGCAGGTGGCACTATAACCCATCAGTAAAAATCTGAAGAACCAACTGTGTCCTTCAATGAACAGAAAAGAAATGAAGTAT
This sequence comes from Lithobates pipiens, assembly GCF_037356315.1. Lineage (NCBI taxonomy): Eukaryota > Metazoa > Chordata > Amphibia > Anura > Ranidae > Lithobates > Lithobates pipiens. Next base: position 5,195,006 of record NW_027507718.1, read on the forward strand.
TTTAAATACTTGTTTGCACTGTTTTTCCCTTTCATAACATAATTTTATTTATTTTCAATGTGCCTTTGAGAATGCCAGCAACTTGGTCTTTGCCAGGAGAGTTAGTATAGCCTCCTCCCTCCTTGCACATCATGGTCCTCTTCTCTTCTGTGAGTGTTGAACTGCTGTCTGTGCTCATCCAGCATCTCCATCCATCCTCTCATATCCCTATATAACTTTTTATGTAATTGCCAGTCAAGGAGCACAGGGGAATACTATAGAATGTTATTTCAGTGATAGCTCTGAGTGTGCTGTGGTTGCTGACATTAAACACAAGATGGTGGCCATCAGCATCCAAAGAATTTTGAATGTTTGCTTTAAAGATAAATAGCATGCATACAATATGTTAAATTCAAAATTGATTTTAATATAAACATTTGGTTGGAATGTATGGCCTGAATGCAGGGTCTATATACCAAAAGACCAACATCTCTTTAACAACCTCATGCATTAAAGTGAGACATTTTAGAAATCCTGTTGACTCCAGGTGTTCATGAAAGCCATCGTATTTTGCTCTCTCAATACTATCTCTAAATACTAAGTGTAAATGAAGCCTCTCTGAAATGTTTAGCTAAGGAAAGATAAATATTCTAACCTGTTCTGGTCCAATGATGCTACATACCTATAATAAGGTATGTAGCATCTACTATTGGGCATGTTAGGCATGTGCGAGTAGGTGTCTGAGTCAAAAAGGTATCTTTTCCTTACATATATACCATATCATGTCATATGGCCTATATTTGTACCCTTTGGAACAATATTCTAAGCTAGGTTAGAAAGGAAATTGTTTTGTGTAAGTGAGGTGATCCTGACAGGGGGGTACTGCATTGAGAAAAAATGTTGTGCGCCTACAGGCTTCATTGATGGAAATCTGGCCCTATACAAAATACAAACATCATATTAAAAAAAGAAATAAACATCTGTTTTAATTAATTTCTACTTTTGCGAACTAACTATAAATATTATTTCCATAAAACTATCAAAATGGATTATGACATCAAATCTTGTGATAGTTTCCTAAAGTGTCAGCTCTAGTCTGTGATTTTAGAAATGCTGGCACACTTTAACTAATTACCCTTCTCGCTCAACTATAAGCATGCATAAATTTTCAGTTATTGAGCTCTGTAAACAGGCTTTTTCACAAAAACAGTTACGATTAGCCTAGCAAACATATAAAAAGGAGCATTGAAGCTTCATTTGTTGGCTGGAAATATGTGTGAAGGGAATAAATCCCAACACCAAACGGAATACTCTGATATAAAACTTCTAGATCTTCCACCACGAGTGCTCAGTATGAAGATGGCCACTCACCAGAGCTGTTTGACCCCTTTTTACAGGATGGCCAAAAAACACTTTGGAAACACAAGATTGGTTCCATTCAGGAAGGAGCTAGAATGTAAAAGATTACGGTACTCCACGGGAGACATGGATAAAAGTCTCACAGTGTAGTAATTAAAAAAAAAGTAAAAAAAAAGCAGCAATGATAGCAGTTACACTCACATGTGATAGTGCCTGGCCTGGCACTAGGTGTAAGCAGCGTGTGTGAGTCAGCTGATCCCTGGGGGTAGCATGCGTTCCACGTCTCACTCCGAAGGTGCAAAGCCTGGTGTGAGGTATCAAATATGGACCCGGGAATGATGGATCCTCCACTCCTACATATGTTTTGCCGTGAATGGCTCTTCATGAAGTCTTCCTTATGATTGCTGCTGTTTTTACTTTATTAAAAATTACCACACTATGAGACTTTTATCTGTGTCTCCTGTGGAGACATTCTTACATTCCAGTTCCTTCCTGAGTGGCCATTGGAGTGGAGTCATCAGTGGTGTGGATTCATTAGTGGAACCAATCTGGTATTCCCAAAGTGTTTTTTGACCATCCTGTAAAAAGGGGTCAAACAGCTCTGGTGAGTGGCCATCTTCATACTGATCAGTTGCGGTGGAAGGTCTAGAAGTTTTATCTCAGAGTATTCCATTTTGGTGTTGGGATTTATACATTCATGGACTTTATGCTTGCTTATTTTCTCATTAATGTGCACATTTGAGTCTGATGCAGTGTTTCTTTGTGCCAGTTTTTTTTATTTTATATGAACACGTATCGTGCCGTATTGTTTATGACATTTAATATAAATGAACAAAACAGACATTTTGCAAGAGCTGTATATTCACCTATCAATGCTAAAATATTCTTTCCTCACAAATATCTATGAAAGTTTCTTTTAAACTGACTTGAAATATGTTTTACTATTTCCTTGATGGTGTAATGTGAGTGAAGGGTAGCATGCATATCAACACTATTTAGAATTTGCAATTCAATTAGATCCATAATATCTGATGTGAAAAAGGAAGATTATATTTTGCCAGATAATAGAGAATTCTGTTTTCTTCTGTTCTGCTGAGCAATGTGGATATGCTGTTTTCAAATATTTCTTCCTGTGAACTTTTAATGCTTTTACTTATTTTCTGGCTGAGGAGCATTTATGCTTATTATCACTTTGGTCAGTAAAGATGTCAGTTTTTGAACCTTCTCTATTTAACTGATGTTCAGTTTTCAGTTAATTCATGGAATGTTACAGCCCTAAACATCTAAAAAAGATGTTTGCACTCAGTAATTATTCCTATGGATTAGCCAGTATTCAATATAATTAGGCTTCAATCATCACTCTTATGACCATGTATGACGCTGCACCATCCTAAACCAGTGAATCTTAGGTAAAATGAAACACCACCGCAGTTGTAATCATATAGTACAGATGGACATTTAAAGTGGAGGTATATTTAGGATATCAGATAGGATAGCCCTTGTACACACGGTCGGACATTCAGACGGAAAATGTCCGATCGGACCGTGTTGTCGGATAATCCGACCGTGTGTGGGCTCCGTCGGACTGTTTCCGTCGGAATATCCGACCGACAAAGTTTTAGAGCTGGGCTATAAAATTTTCCGACAACATGATCTGATTGGACTTTGTCCGATCGTTTGTAGAGAATTCGGACAAAGTGCCACGCATGCTCAGATCAAATTCCTAGACCAAAGCTATTGGCTACTAGCCTGGATGTAGTCCCGTCGTAACGAAATAATGTCATCACGTTACGAACAATCGGATTTTCCGACAACTTTGTCCGACCATGTGTATGCAAAACCAGTTTCGGACAAAATCCGTCAGACAAAATCCAACGGATTTTGTTGTTGGAATGTCCGACCATGTGTACAAGGGCTTATAGGGAATATTAAGAAAGGTTACTTGTGACTGGCTAAGCAGCACCCTGAAAAATCTGCAGTTTGCCTCAAGTTCTGCATAAATTCCCCCTCTTCCCAGTACAAATCTGCCCCCAATCTGAAATCCCCCCTGGCAGCACAAATGTTCCCCTCCCCCACTCCCCCTCCAAGCTCAAGTCCTCCCTCTCTGCAAATCCCCTCAGCACAAACCCCACCCAAAAAAAATCACCTCTCCAAGCACAAATCCTCTCAGTCCACTCCAAATCCCCCTTTCTACTCCTAACAAAAATTCTCCCCCCTTCTAGCACAAATTCTCCTCCCACTCCCCCCCCAGCCCAAATCCCCCCTCCTTGTACAAATTCTCTTCCCCCATGAAACTGAGAGCTCATTCACAAGTGCAGCAGGCACTGCTGCTCCCCTAAAAAGCGATTAAGTGTGTTTTGACAGGTGGTAAAAATGCGGTATATTGCCCCCTCACCACCTGATTTAAACATATGATTGCAATGTATGCAATTTGACTTCTCCCGTGTTGTGCAGGTAGATCTCCACGTCTTTAAGCTTGCCTTCCCCTGATCTAAAGCCTATACCACCCATAACTGCCTCTGATGGCTACTATTTTCACTTAGTTTTAAACAGATTCATTGTTCTCCTGAGGAACCGCGTAATAGTAAGCTGTACCACGTAATCCGCATTGTAAGGATTTCCTTGCTACTATTTCTTTCTATTAATCTATGCATCCTCCATCTCCCCTGTTGTCTGTGTATGCCTCTTCCTCCTAAGATGCTGCCGTCTGTGGATCTGTGGCTCCTCCATTTCTCCAGCTGCAATTGCAACAGTCCCTCCTTGTTCATTAGTTCACCAGATTATTTGGTCTTCAGGGAGACAGGTCTGATGTAAGGAAACAAAGTTCTGCTCCTACACCAAGATGGCTGTTGCCATGCAGTATAAAAAACTATCTACAGGATGGTAAATCCATCCTGGAGAAAAGATTAGCTCTAGAAGCTTATATGCAATATTGATAACTAGTCCTTGGCTCTGAGATTTTTCTCTTTAACACCCCTATGCTAACCAGAAGGAATTTTTTTGCGGAAGGTGTACTATCAGATTATTTGTCAAGACCAGATTCAAAAGGTTTAGTAAGCCGTTCTGTCCACATGGACAGTGGTGTCTTTCATGTTGTCAGTTGATAAGTATTTCTAATCACAATCTAAGGTTTTATTTCCAAAAAGTTAAACATCAAACTCCCATATCTTTCATTCCCCGGTTACGATTATTCAAAAAGATTGATTGCTAGAGATTTAAAAGTGTAAACATGTCCTGAAAGTCTTCAAGTGTGAGAGAATAATTAATCATTCTAAATCACTAAACATAATTACATTTTTGTATCACATAGGTCTTTGCAGTTAAATGGATATAAAGCTTCTTTCAAAGTCTAAATTTACCTTTGGAAATTAGTAAGTCTTTTTTGGTATAAAGTTCTCAAGAATCCAGGAAGATGGACTAAGGGTGAAGTAACTAGTTTATCAATGCTTTTTCAGCTAGAGAAAACAGTATGAGTGTTTGCAAAAAAAAAAAAAAAATGCACTGCTTTGCTGGAGAGCAGCTTTTGCTGTCTAAAAATGGCAGGAGTGTTGCCTCTTGAAAGTCAGTAAATTGTGAGTGATGGCTGCCTGTGGGTTTGAGTGAGTTAGGATTCACAAGACTTGATTTTTAAGAATTCCAACTATTCTTTTTTTTTCCATCATTTTCCCCTTTGCATGACAGCTATTCTATGTATAGTCATTATTGTGATGTTCTGCACAGTTGTAGCTTGCATTATATGAACTGTACTCTGCTCCATCTCACCAAAATCTGTAAGAGCAATCATGCTTTCTCATACCTGCATGTTGCTGAAATGATCTATTGTTAAACATACATTATATCATATAAAAATGGACATTTATGAGACCTGAGCTATCTAGAGCGATACTAGTGTCACCTTGATTTTTGCAACATTTGCCACTAGTCACATAATCTCACATTTTTAAACTTAAGGTAAAGGTTAAGGAAATTATATAATTTTTCTCCTGAATATCAAGTTTAGGATTTTTTCTGTCAAATTAACTTATGGTAATGGTATATAACATAGAAGGCCGAATTCATAAAGGATGTTGTAGACTCCCTCTGGAATGACATCTTCCTGTATCCCGGTCCTGTTTAGCTGTAAGCCGGGAGATTCAAAAGGCTGAAAGCTAAATGCACACAGAGGGGCCTGGAATAATGATGATGTCATTACCCAAATATGACAATGCCCATAGTTGGTAAATTACTTGTGTCACTGGGTACACAAAACCTGTAGAGAAATTGAGAAACTAGTTCCCCATCAGAACTACCTGGCTGTTAAATGATAACATATAGCAAGGTACATGAAGGGTAAATGATTCTGCCACAAGCAAATTCAGCATTGCAGCCAATGTAATTTTAAAGGGTGCCTGCGATATTCTTTATGAATTCTCCTTAAAGTGGAAGTAAATCCATCGATTTAAACAGTTAAAAAAAAAAGGCATGCCGGGAATGCTAACTACACATTAGCTGTGCTCTCAGCCAAACTATCAAACCATCCAATGGCTGGTGTCATAACGAATCACATGTGCAGCACCATAGCACTTGAAGATTAAACAGAGGCAAAAATGGCAGCTTCCTTGGCTGAAAACGATAGGGGAGTTTACTTCCACTTTAAACTGAATACTCCTTCCCCAGTGTGCTTCCTTCCTCCCCTGTCTTTGTGCCCATTACACTTACAGACACATGGCCAAGGAGTTTTGTAGTAGGGGTGGGCAAAGCCTGATGGGGAATTAAGAGCCTAGGTCCCAGTCAGGTATACCTCGCTGTTGATTGACAGTGTATGGCAGTGGGTTGCTCCATAACCACTATTCAGTCCAGTGGTGACTTTTGAATCTGCCTACTGCCATGCGCTTCCAGTCATAAGTCTCAGTTACCCATCAGGCTCTGACCATCCAGTGACACATGTCTTTTCTGAAATATGGGAATAGCCATATTTAGGTAATGACATTACCAGTATCCCTGACCCTTTTTACATTTTACGTTAAATTAGGAAATCTCCCAGCCAACAGCTGAAATGGTCAGGGATACAGTACTGTGTGGGAAGCTGTCAACTTCATGACAATTTCCTAGCACAGAAATGACCCCAATGTGAGAACTGGGATACCTCTGTTTAGAGCTGCTCTTAATTACCGACAGTATTCTAATCTGCAAACTCACAGTAATTCTTTAAGGAATCTGTTGCTGCCTTGAAAAGTATTCATACTCGTTAAAATTTTCCAAAATGGAAAGAGTATGGCACAACTGCAAACCTACCAAGACATGGCTGTCCACCTAAACTCACAGGCTGAGCAAGGAGAGCTTTAATCATTGAAGCAGCCAAGAGGTCCATGGTAACTCTAGAGGAGCTCCAGAGATCCACAGGTCAGGTGGAAGAATCTGTCCACAGGACAACTATTAGTCGTGCACTCTACAAATGTGGCCTTTATGGAAGAGTGGCAGTAAGAAAGCCATTGTTGAAAGAAAGGCATCAAGGCAAGGTGGTGGGGATGCTTTTCTTCAGCAGGGACAGGGACGCCTTGAAAATTGCTGTTCATAGATGCTCTTCATTCAATCTGACAAAGCTAGAGCTATTTTGCAAAGAATGGGCAAAAATTCCCCTCTCTAGATGTGCAAAGCTGGTAGAGACATACAAAATGACTTGCAGCTGTAATTGCAGTATCTCACAATAACTCACAAAAGTGAGTGCACCACTCATAATTTTGTAAATATTTTATTATATCTTTTCATGTGACAACACTGAAGAAATGACAATTTGCTACAATGTAAAGTAGTGAGTGTACAGCTTGTATAACAGTATAAATTTGCTGTCCCTCAAAAAGAACTCAACACACAGCCATTAATGTCTAAACCGCTGGCAACAAAAGTGAGTACACCCCTAAGTGAAAATGTCCATTTGGACTCAAAGTGTCAATATTTTGTGCGGCCTCTGTTATTTTCCAGCACTGCCTTCTTGGGCATGGAGTTCACCAGAGCTTCACAGGTTGCCACTGGAGTCCTCTTCCACTACTTCATGACAACATCACTGAGCTGGTGGATGTTAGAGACCTTGCACTCTCCACCTTTCATTTGAGGATGCCCCACAGATGCTCAACAGAGTTTAGGTCTGGAACAGGCCTGGTTATTGTTTCTGCAGCATATTACTCCTATTGCTTAATAATAGCAGTATATTTCTCTTATGCCGCGTACACACGCAGCCGACTATTCGACGGACTTAGTCTGGCGGACTTCCCGCCAGACTGTCCGTCGGACTTTCCGAACGGGCTATATGCCCACACACGGCACTTTTTCAGCGGACTAATACGGCGTACTAAGTCCGCCGTACTATACACCCTACTTTTGAAATGAATGGACTTAGCCACACACGCGGAGGAAAGTCCGCTCATTTTTAGCGCGTCTCCAGGTAGGCGGGGGCCGCGAAGGAGACGCCGCTGGCCCCGCCACCTGGTATGGACTTAAAGGGGAACCCCAACGCCAAAAAAAATCGGCGTGGGGGTCCCCCCCAAGTCCACAACAGACCCTTGTCCGAGCACACTACCCGGCCGGCCAGGAAAGGAGGGGCGAGCGAGCGCCTCCCCCCTCCTGAGCGTGCCCTCAACATGGGGGGTGTCTTGGGGAAGGGGGGGCCGCGCATGTATGCATGTATCAATGCAAAAAAAGTTTTAAAAACTGATATTTTTTCGGGAGCAGTGATTTTAATAATGCTTAAAGTGACACAATAAAAGTGTAATATTCCTTTAAATTTCGTACCTGGGTGATGTCTATAGTATGCCTGTAAAGGGGCTCATGTTTCTCATGTTTAGAACAGTCTGACAGCAAAATTTAATTTCTAAAGGAAAAAAAAATAATTTAAAACTACTTGCGGCTATAATGAATTGTCGGTCCGACAATACATATAAAAGTTCATTGATAAAAACGGCATGAGATTTCCTCACAGGGAAACTCTGAACCAAAATGGAAAAAAAAAAATATGTGGGGGTCCCCCTAAATTCCATACCAGGCCCTTCCGGTCTGGTATGGATATTAAGGGGAACCCTGCGCCAAAATGTAAAAAAAAATACGTGGGGGTCCCCCTAAATTCCATACCAGGCCCTTCAGGTCTGGTATGGATATTAAGGGGAACCCCGCGCCAAAATTTTTTAAAAAAATGGAGCGGGGGTCCCCCTCAAAATATATACCAGACCCTTCAGGTCTGGTATGGCTTTTAAGGGGAACCCCGTGCCAAAATTTAAAAAAATGACGTGGGGTCCCCCTCAAAATCCATACCAGACCGTTATCCGGGCACCCAACCTGGCAGGTCGCAGGAAAAGTGGGGGGGGACAAGCGAGCGTCCCCCTTCCTGAACCATACCAGGCCACATGCCCTCAAAATTGGGAGGGTGCTTTGGGGCACCTTGTCCCCATGTTGATGGGGAGAAGGGCCTTATCCTCACAACCCTTGCCGGTGGTTGTAGGGGTCTGCGGGCGGGGGGGCTTATTGAAATCTCGAAGCCCCCTTTAACAGGGGGAACCCCAGATCGCGCCCCCCCATATGAATTGGTAATGGGGTACAAATGGGGCAGGACCCCAAACACTTTTTATGACAATACCATGCATATAATCCTTTAAAATTAGCACTTTTGATTTCTCCCATAGACTTTTAAAGGGTGTTCTGCGGCTTTCGAATTTGCCGCGAACACCCAAAATTGTTTGCTGTTCGGCGAACTGGCGAGCAGCCAAATTCATGTTTGACTCGAAACATAAAGTCCATCCCTACTATACACCTGTGATGACGAAATTTGGCACCCCAGATGTTTGGGAACTACATTTCCCATGATGCTCCACTACACTGCAGAGTGCATGAGCATTGTGAGAAATGTAGTTCCAAAATATCTGGGGTGCCAAGGTTCGCCATCACTGCCCTACACCCTCTGGCTGCAGCCGGAATGCACACAATTTACAGTGGTGTGAAAAAGTGTTTGCCCCCTTCCTCATTTCCTGTTCCTTTGCATGTTTGTCACACTTAAGTGTTTCGGAACATCAAACCAATTTAAACAATAGTCAAGGACAACACAAGTAAACACAAAATGCAATTTGTAAATGAAGGTGTTTATTATTAAAGGTGAAAAAAAATCCAAACCATCATGGCCCTGTGTGAAAAAGTGATTGCCCCCCTTGTTAAAACATACTATAACTGTGGTTGTCCACACCTGAGTTCAATTTCTCTAGCCACACCCAGGCCTGATTATTGCCACACCTGTTCACAATCAAGGCATCACTTAAATAGGAGCTGCTTGACACAGTAAGGTCCACCAGAAGATCCTTAAAAGCTACACATCATGCCGAGACCCAAAGAAATTCAGGAACAATTGAGAAAGAAAGTAATTGAGATCTATCAGTCTAGAAAGGGTTATAAAGCCATTTCCAAAGCTTTGGGAATCCAGCGAACCACAGTGAGAGCCATTATCCACAAATGGCGAAGACATGGAACAGTGGTGAACCTTCCCAGGAGTGGCCGGCCGCCCAAAATTACCCCAAGAGCGCAGCGACGACTCATCCAAGAGGTCACAAAAGACCCCACAACAACGTCCAAGGAACTGCAGGCCTCACTTGCCTCAGTTAAGGTCAGCGTTCATGCCTCCACCATCAGGAAAAGACTGGGCAAAAATGGCCTGCATGGCAGAGTTCTAAGGAGAAAACCACTGCTGAGCAAAAAGAACATCAAAACTCGTCTCAATTTCTCCACAACACATCTTGATGATCCCCAAGACTTTTGGAACAACATTCTGTGGACCGATGAGACAAAAGTGGAAATCTTTGGAAGGTGTGTGTCCAAGTATATCTGGCGTAGAAGGAACACTGCATTTCATAAAAAGAACATTATACCAACAGTAAAATATGGTGGTGGTAGTGTGATGGTCTGGGGCTGTTTTGCTGCTTCAGGACCTGGAAGACTTGCCGTGATAAAAGGAACTATGAATTCTGCTGTCTACCAAGAGATCCTGAAGGAGAATGTCCGACCATCTGTTCGTGTACTCAAGCTGAAACGAACTTGGGTTCTGCAGCAGGACAATGATCCTAAACACACCAGCAAGTCCACCACCGAATGGCTGAAGAAAAACAAAATGAAGACTTTGGAGTGGCCTAGCCAAAGTCCTGACCTGAATCCTATTGAGATGTTGTGGTATGACCTTAAAAAGGCCGTTCATGCTCGAAAACCCTCTAATGTAACTGAATTAGGACAATTCTGCAAAGATGAGTGGGCCAAAATTCCTCCAGGACGCTGTAAAAGCCTCATTGCACGTTATCGCAAACGCTTGGTTGCAGTTGTTGCTGCTAAGGGTGGCCCAACCAGTTATTAGGTTTAGGGGGCAATCACTTTTTCACACAGGGCCATGATGGTTTGGATTTTTTTTCACCTTTAATAATAAACACCTTCATTTACAAATTGCATTTTGTGTTTACTTGTGTTGTCCTTGACTATTGTTTAAATTGGTTTGATGTTCCGAAACACTTAAGTGTGACAAACATGCAAAGGAACAGGAAATGAGGAAGGGGGGCAAACACTTTTTCACACCACTGTAGTTCCCATTTCTCTTCCACCCAAGACCAGACTCCCTTTCTCTTGTGCCTTTTGGAATACCCGCTCTGTCTGTAACAAACTCACCTCTCGCCATGATCTCTTTATCGCTAACTCATTTAATCTACTCGCTATTACCAAAACCTGGCTTTATGAATCTGACACTGTGTCTTCTGCTGCCCTATTCCATGGTTGTCTTCTTTGGACTCAAGCCCCACATAGCACTTTTCAGGTACTTCACCTACCTCCCTCTATGTCACTCTCCTCATTTGAGGCACACTGCATTTGTCTCTTCTCCTCAGTTTCTCTAAGGACAGCTATCTACCGGCTCCCAGGAGCAGTATCAGACTTTTTTGATGACTTCTCTGTCTGGCTCCCCTACTTTCTCTCTTCTGAAATCCCCACTATCATTCTTAGGGACTTCAACATCCCTACTAATGTGAACACTCTTGCTACTTCCAATCTTCTCAGTCTAACCTTCTCCTTTGACCTGAAGCAATGGATACATGCTTCTACTCACTCTGAAGGCAATACCCTTGATCTTGTTTTCTCCGGCATTTATGCACTGCATGCAACCTCTCCAACTACCCTTATCCTCTCTCTGATCACTACCTTATTTATTTAATTCTCTCCCTCTCCTCCCCCTCCTCTCCCTCCAACCACCTAACAGTTACCCGTAGAAACCTATGCCAGCTCAACCCTTCTTTTCTCCATTCTGCTTCTGACCACCTCTATGACAAAGTCACACCCCTGCCCTGCACCAATCTTGCCACTTCTGTATTCAACACTTCACTTCTAGCCTCACTGGACACACTGGCCCCCCTCACTACACACATAATCAGGCCCCTTTCCCTTTAACCTTGGCATACAGATGACACTAAAAGTCTGAAAAAAAACACAGCCATGCTAAGTCTCAGAAAGATTTCAACCAGTAAACCACAAATACCTTTCTGCCTCCTCACTGTCAAGCAGACATATTTTATCACTCTCATTAACACCTTATCATCCCCTCCCCATCAACTCTTCTCTACCTTCAACTCTCTACTTCATCCTCCACTGCCTCCACCCACCAACTCACTCACTGCCCAGGAGATCGCCAATCATTTCAAACAGAAGATTGATACAATTTGCGTGATCTCTACTGTTCAGTTACCCTCTACGCTTTACACTTCATGCCCACAGGTACAATCCTTACTTCCTTCTTTCAACCCCACCACTATAGACAAGGTTGCAAAACTACTTGCCAACATCCATCTTACCACCTGCCCTCTGTATCTTGTTCCCTCGCAAATGCTACGTTCACCCTCTGGCTCTATTCTACACTAACTAACCCACATCTTCAATCTCTTCTGGCATCTTCCTCAACTTTCTAAAACATGCACTTGTCAGCCCCATACTTAAAAAGCCTTCACTGGACCCATCCAATCTTAACAACCTATGCTCCATCTCCTTTTTTTATCCAAACTCCTTGAACCTCTGGTCTACAACCAACTGAGCGATCACCTTGCTGATAATAGCCTTCTTGATCCCCTTCAGTCTGGATTTCGTCTTCAACACTTAACAGAACTGCTCTCCTAAAACTAACAAATGATCTACTAAGGGCCAAAACCAATGGACACTGTTCTGTACTCCTACTCTGGACCTCTCTGCTGCCTTCGATACAGTTGACCACCCCCTCCTCAAAAAAAACTCCACGCCTTTGGTCTCCCTGACTGTACTATATGCTGGTTCCCTTCCTACTTATCCAAGCACACATTTGGCGTTACTTACAATTCTACTTCCGCCTCTCCTCTACCTTTCTCTGTTGGGGTCCCCCAAAGTTCTCTTCTTGGACCTCTCCTATTTTCAATCTACACTTCCTCCCTGGGTCAGCTGATAGCCTCCCATGGCTTCCAATGCCACCTCTATGCTGATGACACCCAAATCTATTTCTCTACCCCTCAGCACACTCCTTCAGGCCCCTCACATATCACTTATTTACTATCAGATATATCAGTCTGGATGTCACACCACTTCCTTAAATGTAATCTATCCAAAATGTAACCTATCAATTTTTTCCTCCCCTTGTGCCTCTTCCCCGATCTCTCTGTCAAAATCAATGGCACAGCTATAAGCCCATGCCCACATGCCAAGGTCCTAGGTGTAGTCCTGGACTCTGAACTCTCCTTTAAGCCCCCCGCCCAATCACTGTCCAAATCTTGCTGCCTCAACCTCCACAACATCTCCAAAATATGTCCCTTTCTAACCAATGACAAAACAAAGCTCTTAGTTCACTCCCTGGTCATCTCTCACCTAGACTACTGCAACTCCTCATTGGCTTACCTCTACATAGTCTATCCCCCCTTCAATCCATCATGAATGCTGCTGCCAGACTCATCCACAATTACCAATTGCATTGTGTCTGCTACTCCTCTCTGTCAATCCCTCTACTGGCTTCTGCTCACCCAACAAATTAAATTCAAAATACTAACAACTACTTACAAAGCCATCCACAACTCTGCCCTAACTACATCACTGATCTAGTCTCAAAATACCAACCTAATTGTTCTCTTTGTTCTTCTCAAGACCTTCTGCTCTCTAACTCCCTCATCACCTCCTCCCATGCTCGCCTTCAGGACTTTTCCAGTGCCTCTTCAATCCTATGGAACTCCTTACCCCAATCTGTCCGATTATTTCCTACTCTATTAGCTTTTAGATGACCCCTGAAAACACTCCTCTTCAGAGAAGCCTATCTTACCCACACCTAACAACTGTATTTTCATTTTCTCCATCTGATCACCCACCACAGCTATTATCTATGGTTCCACTTGACCCTCCCTTCTAGATTGTAAGCTCTAACGAGCAGGGCCCTCTGATTCCGCCTGTATTGAATTGTATTGTAACTGTACTGTCTGCCCCCATGTTGTAAAGTTCTGTGCAAACTGTTGGCACTATATAAATCCTGTATAATAATAATAATAATAATATTAATGTGGCGGTACCCAAGTTTCCATGCCTTTTTTTTAACAATAGTTTTCCTATTAATCCTAACATTGACAATAATTTAACATCAAGAATAGTCCCCTTAAAATTCTGATTCCCCTCTATGTCTGAATTCACCAAATTACTAATTCTGACTGAATTTAACACTACAGATACAGTTGCTGGTGCTGTTACCTCCGCAGACATTTTGATGGCTGTGTTTATGGGTTTTGAACTTTTTTGCAGTGGGCAGCTGAAGATTCCTTCTAGGTGCTTCCCACTTGCATTTCTTTGAGATGAGTTTATTGACAGATACTGTGGCCTGCAATGCTATCTTTATTTTTTATTTTTACACTTTTCCTTTAAATTATAATTTTTTGATCACTTTTAATTCTATTACAAGAAATGTAAACATCCCTTGTAATAGGAATATTGCATGACAGGTCCTCTATAAAGAGAGATGTGGGCTCTCCACATCTCTCCTCTATGCTGGAAAGCCTGAGACAAAAAATAAAACAAACAATCTCAGCCTTTCCAGCTAAAAACACGACAGTGTTTACATCTACATCATAACATCACGCTTGGTCTCCGAAGGTCATAGAGATGGCTGGGAACCATCTGATCCTCTGTCAGCTCTATGGTAAATGGCCACCACCAGCCGATTCATTTTCTGTCTGACCAATCACACGGGTGAGCCGTTGGAAGCAGCAGAAGCGACAGGGGGAGATGTCCCCTCCCGCCGCCTGTAAAAACAATCAAGCAGCTGAACGGCTGCTATGATTGCTTTTACTTTGCAGAGAATCACTGGCATAAAAAAAAATATCTGAATGATGATTGCAGCTGTAGGTATCATTCAGATATACCCACTCAGAGTCCAGGACATCATATGACGTCAAACCTGGGGGAAGTGGTTAAAAGAAAAATGATTTTAAATAATATACGTAGGAGATGCCTTCTGGTTTGGCATGGATTTTAAGGGGTAGCCATGCAAACAACAACAATAAATGTGTGCAGTTCTCCCAAAATGCATACCAGAACATTATCTGAGAGTCTAGTCTGGATGGCCAGGAAAAGGGGGAATGAGTATTCTTCCCCCTCTTGAACTATATCAGGCCCTACACAGGGGAGGGTACCTTTTTAACCACTTTCAGACCGGACCATTTTGCTGGTCAATGACCAGAGGTCTTTTTACAATTTGGCACTGCGCTGCTTTAACTGGTAATTGCGCGGTCATGCAATGTTGTACCCAAACAAAATTTGCGTCCTTTTTTTCCCACAAATAGAGCTTTCTTTTAAAGGTATTTGACTGACTCTGCGATTTTTATTTTTTGCGATATAAACGTAAAAAGACCGCAAATTTTGAAAAAAAATGATATTTTCTACTTTTTGTTATTAGAAAAATCCAATAAACTCAATTTTAGTCATACATTTAGGCCAAAATGTATTCAGCCACATGTCTTTGGTAAAAAAAAAGTCAATAACTGTATATTTATTGGTTTGCGCAAAAGTTGTCACATCTACAAACTAAGGTACGTTTTCTGGAATTTACGCAGCTTTTAGTTTATGACTGCCTATCTAATTTCTTGAGGTGCTAAAATGGCAGGGCAGTACAAAACCCCCCCAAATTACCCCATTTTGGAAAGTAGACACCCTAAGGAAATTGATAAAAGGCATGTTGAGCCCATTGAATATTTTATTTTTTTGCCTCAAGCGATTGAATAATGACAAAAAAATTTTTTTTTTTTTTTTCACAAAGTTGTCACTAAATGATATATTGCTCACACATGCCATGGTTATATGTGGAATTGTACCCCAAAATACATTCTGCTGCTTCTCCTGAGAACGGGGATACCACATGTGGTCGACTTTTTGGAAGCCTAGCCGCGTACGGGGCCCCGAAAACCAAGCACCGCCTTCAGGATTTCTAAGGGCATACATTTGTAATTTCACTCCTCACTACCTATCACAGTTTTGAAGGCCATAAAATGCCAAGATGGCACAAAACACCCACAAATGACCCCATTTTAGAAAGTAGACACCCCAAGCTATTTGCTGAGAGGCATGTTGAGTCCATGGAATATTTTATATTTTGCCACAAGTTGCGGGAAGATTACAAACTTTTATTTTTTTTTTATTTTTTTTCACAAAGTTGTCACTAAATGATATATTGCTCACACATGCTATGGGCATATGTGAAATGACACCCCAAAATAAATTTTGCTGCTTCTCCTGAGTACGGGGATACCACATGTGTGGGATTTTTTGGGAGTCTAGCCGTGTACGGGGCCCCGAAAGCCAAGAACCGCCTTCAGGCTTTCTAAGGGCGTAAATTTTTGACTTCACTCCTCACTACCTATTACAGTTTTGAAGGCCATAAAATGCCAAGATGGCACAAAACCCCCACAAATGACCCCATTTTAGAAAGTAGACACCCCAAGCTATTTGCTGAGAGGCATGTTGAGTCCATGGAATATTTTATATTTTGCCACAAGTTGCGGGAAGATTACAAACTTTTATTTTTTTTTTATTTTTTTTCACAAAGTTGTCACTAAATGATATATTGCTCACACATGCTATGGGCATATGTGAAATGACACCCCAAAATAAATTCTGCTGCTTCTCCTGAGTACGGGGATACCACATGTGTGGGATTTTTTGGGAGCCTAGCCACGTACGGGGCCCCGAAATCCAAGCACCGCCTTCAGGATTTCTAAGGGTGTAAATTTTTGATTTTACTCCTCACTACCTATCGCAGTTTTGAAGGCCATAAAATGCCAAGATGGCACAAACCCCCCCCCCCCCAAATGACCCCATTTTGGAAAGTAGACACCCCTAAATTTAGGGGTACACTAGTGAAACTTACAGGTAAAAAAGCACCTAGGCTGTCAGCGACTGTATCAAAACGCTACAAAAAAAACTGTTAGCGATCGCAGGGATCAGGCCTGACTCTGCGAACGCTGCAGTTATGTGTGTTGTGTTTTGTAAGTGACAGTGATCGATCGATACTGCACTTGGGTGGGCTGGGCTGGGCTTGGCGGAGGGGCTAAACGCAGGTGCTAGCAGGTATCTGGGCTGATCCCGCTAACAATGCGTTTTGGGAAACCTAAACTGCTGGCGACGCTAATATAGATCTGATCAGATACTATCTTACTAAGGGAGGTGTATGCTTTGTGCGTGGGTGTTAGCGGTACTGGCACTAACCTGACGCTGCCCTGGGGCGACGCAGACCTTGTCTGACCCTCAAACTTATATCACCCGCCGGGTGATCAGGGGGTTAAACCTTTATTAGGTAATAAATGGCGGGTGCCCTGAAACTATAAAAAAAATAACTAACCAACCAGCGTCACCTGTAACAGTTATATGGTGATCACTGGTGAAAGGGTTAACTAGGGGGCAATCAGGGGGCTTTATGCGGTAGTATATGGGGGTCCCTGGCGCTATAAAAAGCTGCGGCGAACCTAAATACCTACCTGCCTAACTAGTGTCACCTGTAACACTAATACAGCGATCAGAAAAACGATCGCTTATTAGGCTGGGTTCACACTGGGAATGCCACGAATCTGCGGCGGGTTCCCGCATCACACTGCCCTATGCGAACTGCTGGGAGTGTCAGTGAAATGTTAATGACAACCCCAGATCAGTTCGCATATCGCAGTGCGATCTGCAAACTCGGACAGGAATCGGATCGCATGGTGTGAACACCCATGCGATCCGATTCTGCTGCGGACCAAAAAAAGGGTACCGTGCGAGTTTGCGGCGGGTGCGGCGGGTGCGACGCGAATTCAGCCATACTATCTGTATGGCTGAACTCGAATCGCACAGAGATCGGATGTGATTTGCACTGCAGTGCGGTGCGAATCACATCCGTTCTCATAAACCGCTGCAATGTGAACCCAGCCTTAGTGACACTGGCGATGGGGGGTGATCACGGGGTTAAACCTTTATTGGGGGGGTTAGGGGGGTACCTTAGAACTAAAGGGGGCTAACCCTAACTGCCCTAACAGTTATTACAGTCACAAATGACACCAATGCAAAAAAAAAAAAATGCAATTGGTGTCACTGTGACTGGGGGTGCAGGGGTGATTGGGGGGGTGATCGGGGAGTGAAGGGGGGGTGAGAGTGTGCCTGGCATGTTCTACTGTGTAGTGTAGTGTTGGTGCAACTCACCGATCCTCTCTCCTCGGTGCCGGAACGAAAAATACCGACACGGAGGAGAGATTACATCGCTTCCTCTGCCTGTGTTTACATTACAGGAGAGGAAGTGATGTCATGCTGCACTTCCATTCGTCAGGAGCGATCGCGAGGGGATGGCAATGAATGAATGGCCGCCCCCTCATCCCGGATCGCTCCTGAACGGATTCTGACCACCGCTGGCACCGGGGGGGGGGGGGCGATCGGGCATATCGCCCATATGCCTGCCCGTGCTATTCTGTCAACGTACATCATCGTGCGGCGGTCGGCAACTGGTTAAGGGACCCCTGGCAAAGCACCTTGCCCCTATGTTGATCAGGACAAGGGCCTCTTCCCCACGACCCTAGCCTAGTGGTTTTGGGGGTCTGAATAAGGGTGCTTGTCAAAATCTTGAAACACCCTTTAAAAATAATACCTCTCCATGTACAGACACACTATTTTTGACCTTTATTAAAAAAATAAAAAACCTCAAAAAACATCCCACACTGTAAATCAGTTGTCAATCACATCTTTGATTGACAGTCATCACATCACCAGCAATACAGATTCCCAACAATCATGATGTACAATGCTACCTGACCTGCTGAAACAAAAGACAAGCCAACTCATCCACCAATTACTGCATGCTAATGATACCTTTCCGAGCTGTCATTTGGATTGTAAACAAAGGGGCAGGAATAATAGCTGACATCATTGGCTAATTTTGTCTAAGTGGTCATATTTGGACAATTAAATGAATCACTATCCTTGCCCCTTTATTTACATGTCGGAGGATTTCAACCAAACAAATGCATGGGGCCAGGTGACTTCACTGGTTGCTAAACATGAAGCAGGTGCTGGCATCTGCTACTTCTGAAAAGTGAATTCCACAATACTTGCTTCATTTGCAATGGTCCCTCTCCGGTGTATGACTGGGACAGGATTAGGTAACTCTTTTGCAATAAATAGCCTGTCTGCTTGTAAGTTTTTAAATTTTGACTGTATTTCCGCTTTATCAACCATTAAGAGGAAGCTACCATATATATTAGCAGTAGCAAAAAAAATACTATATAAAATGTTTAGTTTCTGGCGATCAGGCTAAATGTTTGCTGCTTTGGTGAATGCCCGAACAAATAAAGTTCAGCTCTCACAGAACTGGGAGCTCATCCCTAATCACATCCATGTAGAACCACCTCAAGCACGGTGATTGACATTTGCCAAAGGAAAAAATATAAGAAATGCCAGCTCAATCCACTCCTAACAACTGCTCAGTAAGAATGACAGCTCCTTAGCTGACACCCAATTCTAAGTTAAGGGTGGAGTATTGTTGATCACATCATTTACCAAAAATGAAAATGACCATAAATTACCATAATTGGGCAATGACAATGGCTGTCGGCTCTTTAACAACCAGCCTGAGTAGGAAGCTGTCACATTTAGCAACAGTATTATAAAAAGATTTACCTACTTCTGCAGTTGGAGGCTTGGCTTGACAACACCCGACCATTAACAAAATACTGAACATGTACAAGCTCAAACCCCAAGCTCATCCCTAAAAATGAGACAAGCCAGTTCGGACTTGAAAAAAAGCTCATCAAACCAGGCCTTTAACCACTTGTCGAACTCACTACAGCCAAATGATGGCTACAGTGCAATCACCTAGTTCTAGAAGGGTGTAATTTAACGGTCTCCTGTGATCACACCCGCTGTGAACCTGCTGCAGTGGGTGGGTGCATGCTCTTTGATCGCAGATTGAGGTAAAGAGCCAATCAGTGTTTCTTTACCATGTGATCAGCTGTGTCTGATAATGACTGATCACAGTGTAAACAGAAGCCAGTTATCTATTCCCCAGTATCCTGATTATCAGTGCAGTCCCAGCAGTGCCCACCAGTGCTGCCATTCAGTGCCCACCAGTGCTGCAAATCAGTGATCATCAGTGTCACCTATCAGTGCTGCTTACCAGTGCCCATCAGTGACACCTGTCAGTGCCCATCAGTGACACTTATCAGTGCTCATCAGTGCTGCTTATCAGTGCAGCCTTATCAGCGCCTCCACATCAGTGCCCATCAGTGCAGCCTATAAATGCCCATCAATGCCCATCAGAGCTGCCTAATCAGTGACCATTAGTGCCGCCTCACCAGTACCCATCAGTTTAGCATCAGGAGAAAATATACCTGTTTGCTAACAAACTATGAAAAAGTAAGTTTTTTTTTTTACTTTTCGGTTTAGCAAAAAATAAAAAACCTGGTGATGATTAAATAACCCCAAAAGAAAGCTCTATTTGTGTGAACAAAATGATAAAAAATGTATTTGGGTAAAGTGTTGCATGTTGCATGACACATTGCAAGTGTGACAGCGCTGAAAGCTGAAAATTGACCTGGGCAAGAAGAGGGTAAACGTGTCCAATGGGCAAGTGGTTAATTTGGAGTATGATGACACTGTAATATTGTTTTTCATTGCCATTTGCACTGAGCCACCTTTGCAGATTATTTAAATAGTCAACTTCTTGCACCAATTTCAATAATGGTGTGTGTATCCAACATATTCATTAATAATTTATAATAATATTATTATAAACATTAAACCCATCATCCTTAAAGTTAAAGTGTTTAATTAAAAAGAAACTGTCTGAAGTTTGTTATTTGGTGATGCAGCAATCCAGAAAACAAAATCCAGGTCTGTCTGTCCTGATTTTTTATTTATTTTTTCTTGGATTTATATATTTGAACACTTACTTACCAGGAGCACTAAGATTTTAACACAGGTCAGAAGTGTAGGATCTCTAGGGGCAATTTCTTTAATATGCACTGGACTGAGCTCCCTCCAGAGTAAATAATGGTGAGTGCCACACATCTATTTTACCTGGATTGTTGTCCTGCTAAACCTATTTTCTCATAATTTATGGAACATCAGGGGGAGGGGAGTTCAGATTTTCAGACACACACTTTGCATGTTTGTTCCAAGTCATTGACTCACTAGTCAGAATTAAAGGGGTTGTAAAGGCAGAACGTTTTATATTGTAATACATTCTATGCATTAAGATAAAAAGCCTGTGTGCAGCAGTCCCCATAATACTTACCTAAGCCCCATCTCTATCCAGCAATGTCCACGAGTCCCTCGGCCATCTGGGACTCTCCCTCATGAATGGCTGAGACACAGCAGCGGCACTATTGGCTTCCACTGCTGTCAATCAAACTCAGTTAGCCAATCAGGAGAGAGAGAGGCGTGGGGCTGAACCACAGCTCTGTGTCTGAATGGACACACGGAGCTGTAGCTCGGCTCGGGTGCCCCCATAGCAAGCTGCTTGCTGTGGGGGTACTGAACAGGAGGGAAGGGCCAGCAGCACAGAAGAGGCATCCAAGAAGAGGAGGATCTGGGCAAGTATGACATGTTTGTTATTTAAAAAAAAAAAAACAAGCCTTTACAATCACTTTAATAAAACCCTGTGTTTGTACCAGAGAAAACAGGTCAACTGATGTTCCCATATCTCTGTCCTTTAAATGGATAAATATTCCAAAAATGTGATATGTTATATGTGACTTCTGGACAAGTCATGTCTGTAGTTTATTTAAAATGACGGAAATACCAGAATCTGTATACATTCATTGTGTTCAGAACAACCGCACATACCCAGTTCCTGCTCATATGATGGGCTCACTGCTTTTCCCAGAAGCTGTCCTACTATTGCTGCACTAGGACTAACCATGTGATTAATGAACTCTAACCCTTCAACTTAGGAAGCAGGATGTCACTGCAATGGCTATTAATATCCCTGCAATGTATTTAAATGGCTTGGCTGTTTTCACTCTCAGCAAAAATAGAGTTTCAATTTAGGAAAAAAATACATCCAAATTAAGTTAGACTTAACTACACATAACTTTTCCGTTTTGGTTTTAGTTATAGAGGGCTGAAAGATTGCTCTGTCTTATTTATCTACTAACTCAGAGCCAGTAGCTAGCTGTTCCCATACATCACCTTAACTGCGAGTATAGTATATTTAAGTGGCACTGCACAGCTACATTTTAACACAAAGATTTGTGTCAAATGTCACCTCTGCTAAGAGAACTTTTATTTTCCTTTGTTTTTCTCAAAAGCCGTTGAAACATACATCTCAAGAATCCACTATTTTATCACAAAGCTCTGTTCATACAAATTGACTTGTACGTTTTGTGTGGGAGTAAAATAGAAAGAAAGTACAAGAGAGGAAAAAATGTATCTAGGAGAACATCTGATTGTTTTACTCGTAGAATGTTATTATGAGGATAAGAATGAAATAGAAAAAAGCAATCAAAGCACTTTAGTAAATAGCACATATTAAAACCTCCCTTTCATTAGCGCTTCAGCTGCAGCCTCTTTCTTCTGCTTTTGTCTTCGAGGCTCATTAGCATGCACCCCTTTTAACGCATGAGCCATATTCTCTTCATTTTAATGAGAACATTTCTCCAGCTTTGTGCAAGCTGCTCTGCTTTGTGCTTCTGGGCCCCACATTTCTTTTTCTGTTTTATTTTTTTAAGATGGGACAACTTGACAAGAATCCTGATGACTGAATGAAATGTATTTTTCCTCCATTTCTTCAGAATATTGAGCAGGTTATTTTTCTTTAATAAAAAAAGCAAAAATATGAGATAGACCACCATTCTAACGAGAGAGAGTCTATAAAGTGTTATATTTGCATGTTAAGTACTATTTTTAACTGAAAGCAAACCTAAGTTTTGCCCATGCAGTCGTCAGGTGTGAGGGAAGGATATCCTGTGTAAGGTCCAAGCTGCTCTAGCTAGATTACAGAGCGTTGAGGACCCTTTCTCTGCACTCATGTGAGTATGTTCTGTTGTGGAACTGAACCCTTTCGCAAACCTGTTGCTTTTTCCTGCATAGGTAAAGTACAGGTTTCTACAAGAATCTGTCAGAATTTTAAATACAGAAGCTGCCATTGGCTTGCTCGTGAAAATAAATGCTCTGGGGCTGTCACTATTTGGTGTGTCACTGACCCAGAACCAGAATGTGTATATCGTGTTCTGGCACTTGATATTCATTTGATTGATCCAGGTAGGGGACTCTGCAAATAATGAAGGAGATATAGAAAGGACAGCATGTCCTCCAAGAAGATGCCATTATGACAACATCCATATTTATCTTCTGAGGGATTCTAGAAACTGGGGTGCTGTTAATAGGCAACATCCTAGAACAATGCTTGTTATGTTTGTGAGGCCTGTGGTTCTGTCTCGTGGAGAAGTGTTCTGTGTGACAGTTATGCTAACAGAGGGCAGAACACCTATTTGGTGGTTTGGACATTGGTTTTCTGATATATTTACATATACTCCTAGCTTTTTGTCTTTTTGTTCAGTTATGCTAATTATGGAGATTGCCATTATTGTTAGGTGCGGACAGCCTTGGTTGGATAGTATATGGAGAACCCAATCTTTCCTTGCTGGTTAAGGTTAAATGCTTTGCTGTAGAATATTCCCAGGTTGAAGATCCTTGACCCACTGGAAACAACTTAATGTGGTGGGAGACCATCTGAAGAGGTAAATAGGGTATTGACACAACAGTTGAGAAGATGAACAAATCCGAAGATGAGGCTAAGTCATACACAGGTAAGTAGAAAAGCCAGCATGGTACCAGGCAGTTGCCAGGAGGTCAGGAAAAACAATAGTATAATACTAATGAAAATATTCAGCCACAAAATATAAACCTAGTTGGAGACAAACCAAGAATAAGTAGTAGAATCAGCAATTGAGGCAACAAGCAAAGGAATTAAGAAAAGGTCCTGCCAGGTCACAATAGAATAATAGGATACAGAAAAACAGGATCACCTATGCAAGGAGGTTAATTCACTAAAGGCAAATTTTACTATAGGCTGTTCACTTTTCAGGAAGTTGCACTTTGCAAGGGAATTTGACCCAGAGCTTGGTGAATGTGCTGAGGTTTCTCTTTGCAAAGAATAACCAATCATGTCCAAGAAAAAAAAAACAACAGCATTTTTGTATGCATGTGATTGAATCATGGAAGTCAGCAGACAATTGAAGTCATTAGGCTCTGTGCAAAACGACCTTGTAAAGTGCAATCTCTTTTGCAACGTGAACAGCCTGTTTACCTTTAGTAAATCAACCCCCAGTAGTAGCTGAATATCTAGCTGAAAGGACCCATGAGGAATAATAATAATAATTTAGCATTTGATCTCATCTGCATGCACTGATGCACATGCACTGATACACTCATTAGAGTGGGCACACATGCTCATATGTTTGTATATGCACAAATTTAGCCTCAAGGTTACCAGTTGAAGCAAGCACACAGGATTCGCAGAAAGTGATATTGTATTATTTTTAATAATTAATGTGAAATATGTTTATTCTACAGTACATAAAGCATTAATAGGTAGGGCTCAGAATAGCATAGGTTTCAACATTAGTATTACTTAACTACATAGTGAGCAATGTGAAGAGCTAGCCTTGGTAATTCATTTTCTTAGGGCAAGCTTTTGTCTTTAAATGATATGTCTGAATCACCTTCAAAGTACTTACTAAATTCTGACACCAAATCATATGACAGAGAATCTTGACATTTATCCAGGGTAGATAATGATCTAGGACATTTAGCAGACCTGTGTTGACCTTGAAGTGACTTCTTCAAAGTGCAACTAGCTGGTATAGACAGAAAACCAGTTTGTTAAATGAATGATAATATTTATTATTATAAATTATATTATATTATATTATAATATTTATGCTATTTTTTCTCATTCCATCTTATCACCTTCAATAAAGTTTTTTACTGAATGTAATTTAATGAGAAAGCCTACATCTACACAGAATCTGTGGTTAGTTCTCCAAGATGTTTGGAACAACCTGCTTGCCGAGTTCCTTCAGAAATTATGTGCAAGTATACCTAGAAGAATTGATGCTGTTCTGAAGGCAATGGGGCAGAAGGGTGGTCACACCAAATATTGATTTGATTTGTATTTCTCTTCTCTGCATATGGGCCCTGAGGAGAGGGGCCCACTGTGCCCTGACCCACCCTGTACACATGGATGATACATTCGGGGCTGTTAGAGATGATCGATGAAGCGGTGGGAAGTCCATATTTTCATCCAGAGGGCCCCGGGTGCCGCAATGCAGGAGGGAGGCACCGCCATTGACAGGAAAATTGACAGTGATATCACTGCTCCTGTGGCTGTGTCAGCATGCCTGAAAGGATGCTGGGGATGCCAGTGCAGTGACAGTTCAGCCAAGTAAACAAAAAGTGTCAGCAAAGGAAGACTTCCACCACTGGCTTCCTCTTCTGGGCTCTGCAATATATGAGTCATCAGCCAGAGCCTGGCAGAGAAGTGACTAGAGGAATCTTTCTTTTGCTTTCAGCTCTTTGTGAGATTGTCTGAGCTATTGCTTTTTTTTCTTCATTCCTTCAGATGAGAAAAATCAGCCGAGAAGAAAAGTATTTCAGATGGATCAAGCAGGCACGTAAGGTGCACTAGTTCCCCCTACCCCACTGATTCACAGTTCCCTCCAAGCTACCCCCACTAAGACCCTGATCTCTCGCACTATGCATCAGGTTCCCATATTTGCCCCCACTAAACTCCAAGACCCCAATCTTTCTCCACTACACACCAAAACCCCCCATCTGTCCCCACTAAGCCCCAGGACCCCCATATCTCCTCACTAAGCTCCAAGACCCACATATCTCCCCACTAAACTCCAGAACCCCTCATCTCTCCCCACTAAGCACCAAGACCCCATCTCTCCCCACTAAGCACCAGGACTCTCCATCTCTCCCCACTAAGCACCAAGAGCCCCCATTTCTCCCCACTAAGTACCAGGACCCCCATTGCTCCCCACTAAGCATCAGGACCACCCATCTTCCCTGACTGAGCACCAGTGCTCCCTTTTGTCCCTCTTAAAGACAAAGCTGCATTCTTTTAGGCAGGTATGCGGGGTCAGGGGCAGGACTGGGGGCCCCATCAGGTAGGCTGTAGGGGGCCCATGATTTCTAACAGCGGCCCTGCTGTAACTGCCCCTCGTATACTTCTCTTATGACACTGTGCATTGCTCTACCCACAGTCCATTGCCCTACTGACAAAGTTCAATGGCCTCCAAAAATTATTTTGAAAAAATGAAAAAAAAAATACAAAAAAATTAAATTGTAATTTTTTTTTATAATAATAAAGAACATTTCATTGTCCACTGCTCTACTGACACCATACTGCATATACTACCCACCGTCATACACTCCTAATTCCTCTCCTGCACATACTACCCACCTCCATACACGCCACATTCCTCACCTGCACATACTACCCACCGCCATACACTCTGCACTCATCTCTTTCACATACTACCCACCACAATACACTCCACTCCCCTCTCCTGGAACATACTACCCACCGCCATACACTTCGTGCTCCTCTCCCTGCACATCCCACCCAACAGTATACACTCCACACCCCTGTCCCTGCACATACTACCTACCGTTATACACTTTGCACTCCTCCCCTACACATACTACTCACCGCTGTACACTCCATACTCCTCTCCTGCATATACTACCCGCTACCATACACCCCACACTGTAGATTCCATATTTAACATTACCACATTCTGCACTATGTAAGGCCGCGTACACACGGGCGGACTGTTGGCTCAACTTTGTCTGCTGAACAGTGTTTCAGCGGACAGTCCGCTCGTGTGTGGGGCTTCAGCGGACAGTTTCAGCGGACAGTTTGACGAACAAAGTTTTTCGGAAATTCCGAAAAACTGTCCGCTGAAACTTGGTTTGGGCGGACAGTCCGCCCGTGTGTAGGCTACTTTCGAAATGAGCAAACTGTTCCCGCTCGGAGGGAAGTCTGGTCATTTCGAGCGCGTGTGCAGGTAGGCGGGGCCCGCGACGGAGACGTCGCGGGCCCCGCCGCCTGGAATGGACTTAAAGGGGAACCCCAACGCCGAAAAAAATCGGCGTGGGGGTCCCCCCAAAGTCCACAACAGACCCTTGTCCGAGCACGCTACCCGGCCGGCCAGGAAAGGGGGGCGAGCGAGCGCGCCCCCCCTCCTGAGCCGTACCAGGCCGCGTGCCCTCAACATGGGGGGTGCCTTGGGGAAGGGGGGGCCACGCGGCCCCCCCACCCCAAAGCACCTTGTCCCCATGTTGATGAGGACAAGGGCCTCTTCCCGACAACCCTGGCCGTTGGTTGTCGGGGTCTGCGGGCGGGGGGCTTATCGGAATCCAAACGGAGAGAGCGACGTGTCAACATCTCCTGGAGAAGAACAAGAAGAACAAGAACGGAAGGCGGCGGCGACAGCGGCGACAGAAGACCGGGAGGCGGCGACAGAAGAACGGAAGGCGGCGACAGAAGACCGGGCCACCGCCTGCAAAAGAGCTATAAGAAGGCGCGGTGGCCCGGCAGAAGAACCGAAGAGGGGGACAAGACCCCCGAAGTCGGGAGAAGAGGCCGGCGGCGGGGAGGAAGAAAGCCGGACTCCTCCGCTAGCAAAAGAGCTACAAGAAGATAGCGGAGGAGTCCGGCGAGAAGACCCCCGAAGACGGAAGACCCCCGGAGCTGTGCAATAAACAATTTTATCTCGTGTGTTGTTTTTTTTTGGGTACTTTTATTTTACAGGTGAATGGGTAGGGGTACATTGTACCCCATACTCATTCACATAGGGTGGGGGGCCGGTATCCGGGGGCCCCCTTATTAAAGGGGGCTCCCGGATTCCGATAAGCCCCCCGCCCGCAGACCCCGACAACCAACGGCCAGGGTTGTCGGGAAGAGGCCCTTGTCCTCATCAACATGGGGACAAGGTGCTTTGGGGTGGGGGGGGCGCGCGGCCCCCCCTTCCCCAAGGCACCCCCCATGTTGAGGGCACGCGGCCTGGTACGGCTCAGGAGGGGGGCGCGCTCGCTCGCCCCCCTTTCCTGACCGGCCGGGTAGCGTGCTCGGACAAGGGTCTGTTGTGGACTTTGGGGGGACCCCCACGCCGATTTTTTTCGGCGTTGGGGTTCCCCTTTAAGTCCATTCCAGGCGGCGGAGCCCGCGACGTCTCCGTCGCGGGCCCCGCCTACCTGCACACGCGCTCGAAATGAGCGGACTGTTGCCTCGTGTGTGGGCGAGTCCGCTCATTTCAAAAGTTGCGCGGACTTAGTACGACGAACAAAGTTTGCCGTATTTGTCCGCTCAAAAAGTGCCGTGTGTGGGCGTGTTCGTTCATTCAAAAGTTTGAGCGGACTGTTTGACGAACTTAGTTTCGGCAGACAGTCCCCGCGTGTGTACGCCGCCTAAGTCATATCAGACTCTATTTAACCGCACCCCCTTTAAGCCACAGCCAATATTTTAATGCATTTATATAAACTTCTTAGATCAGATCTTCTGTGCCTTTGCCTTGGTCAACATATCCGGACTCTCTCTGCTGTGTTTTCCTGTGAAATGCCGCGTACACACGATCAGACTATCTGGCGGACAATCCGCCGGACTTTCCAGTGGAGGTCCGCCGGACTTTCCAAACGAGCGGACTTGCTCACACACGACCACACACAAACAGACTTTTCTGGAGGACTAAGTCTGGCGGACAATCCGCCGGACTTTTGGCGAAAGGTCCATCAGACTTTCCAAATGAACGGACTTGCTCACACATGGACTAAAGTCTGTTAATTTTGAACATGACTTCAGGTACGACAGGACTGGCAAAGGAAGTCAATGTCACCGCTTCCATCGGCAAGATTGACACCTTGCAAGCCCCGTCGCCTGATATGGGTTTTAAGGTTAACCCCCTACGCAGAAAAAACATCATGGGGGCCCCCCAAAGTCCATACAAGACCCTTATCCAAGCACGCATCCCGGCCAGTCAGAAAAGGGGGTGGGGACGAGCGAGCGCCCCCCTTCAACATGGGGAGGTGGGTGCTTTGGGGAAGGGGGGCCCTGTGACCCCCCCACCCCAAAGCACCTTGTCCCCATGTTGAAGAGAACAAGGGCCTCTTCCCGACAACCCTGGCCGTTGGTTGTTGGGGTCTGCGGGCGGGGGCTTATTGGAATCCGGGAGCCTCCTTTAATAAGGGGCCCCCAGATTCTGGCCCCCCACATTGTACCCCTACCCATTCGCCTGGGGGGAAAACTGGTAATAAAAAAACACACAACACAGATTTTTAAAGTAGTTTATTAGACAGCTCCAGGGGTCTTCTTCTGACTTCAGGGGTCTTCTCGCTGGGCTCCTCCGCTATCTTCTGCTCTTTTGCCGCTCTTTTGCCAGGGTAGGAGCCCGGCTTTCTTCTTCTTCGTCGCCACCATACGGGGGTCTTCTTCTGACTTTGGGGGCCTTCTTCCGACTTCTCCGTGCTTTCCGGCCTCTTCTCCTAGTCTTCGGTTCTTTCAGCAGTACTACAGTGGCCCCGACCTGTGGGAGTATGACCATTGCATCGTTTTCTTGGCTTTGCCAATTAGTATCAGAAATTAATTCATAACTTCTCATAAAAACCCCTGACTTATATGACCAGAGAGCACGGTAACCCACAGAATTGGTCTCCAGATTCCATTGATGCCTTTGAGAGTCTCAAGGCTGCCTTTGCTTCTGCTCCTTTGTTGGTACATCCTGATCCTACAGTTCCTTTCATCCTTGAGGTTGATGCAACTGGGACTGGAGTTGGTGCCCTGCTGTCTCAACATCCTACCTCTGCTATGCATCCTTGTGGCTACTTTTCCAAGAAATGATCTCCTGCAGAATGCAATTATGAGATTGGAGAGAGTTGTTGACGATCATTTTAGACCTTAAAGAATGGAGGCATCCCTTTGAAGGAACCACTGTGCTAGTTCTTATTCTGACTGAGCATAAGAATCTCACATTTTTGTCTGAGGTTAAACGCCTCTCTCCCAGAAGGGTGTGATGGGCTCTTTTCTTGTCAAGTTTCTATTACATAGTCGCATTCTTACCCAGTACTAAGAATGTAAGGGCTGATGCTTTGTCACAGCGTTCCATTGTTGTTACGTTCCTGTGATTCCTCCCGATTGTATTCTGGCTATGGTTCGCACCAGTCTCACTTCTCCTTTGGGTGACAAAATTCATGCCACTCAGATCCATTCTCCTCCTGAGAAACCTCCGTACTGCTGTGCTCCAGACTTACCATTCTCCCAAGTCTGTTGACCACCCAGGGAAGAATCAACACTTTTGGGCCATTTCCTAACAATTCTGGTGGCCTAGTCCAGTGTTTCTCAACTCCAGTCCTTAAGGCGCCCCAACAGGTCATGTCTTCAGGATTTCCCTCAGATGAAACAGCTTTGGTAACTACTAAGGCGGTGAAACTGATCAAATCACCTGTGAAAAATAATGCAGAGCCTGAAAACATGACCTGTCGGTGCGCCTTGAGGGCTGGAGTTGAGAAACACTGGCCTAGTCTATGTGCTGATGTAGCCACCTTCGTAGTTTCTTGTTCTGTGTATGCTCAGAGTAATATGCCACAACACCATCCAGTGGGCCTCCTACAATCCATACCCAATTGAGAGAGGCCTTGGACCCACCTGTCAAAGCATTTCATTGTGAAGTTACCCAACTCTCAGGGCAACACAGTTATCCTTATGGTGGTTGACCGATTCTCAAAATTGTCTCAATGTATTCCACTTAAGAAGTTGCCCACATCGAAAGAACTGGCTTCCATTTTTTCTTGGGAGATCTTTCACTTACATGGGCTACCCAAGGTGATCATCTTGGACAGGGGTAGCAAGTTTGTGTCCAGGTTCTGGTGAGCCTTTTGTGCACAGTTCAGCTTTCTTTCTTTTCTGCGTATCTCTTGCAGTCCAATGGGGCCCCAGAAGGAGCCACGGGTTGCAGGAAAGAAATTCACTCAATTTCCCCATCAACACAGACAGTGTTGATGCAGGAATCCCTCCTGCTGGGCCATTGTCTTCTCCCAGCAAGGGGTGGGGGCAGGGGTGGCCGATGGAAGTCGTCCCCACCAGTAGAAGACAGTGATTATCACTAGTAATAATCGCAAGTGGATCCAGCAGACAGGTTGTACCCAAGTTGATCGATCAACATTCACATTCCTCTCATCCTGTTGAGTTAGCGGCCTGCGGTGTCTCTTATACCCTCATGCTTTACTGCTTTCTGGATCAAGCATAAGACAGCCTGCACCCTTTCATTGCTGTTAGACACCAAATTTTTTTTTACCAGCAGAGTACCTTGAGCTGCACTATAAGTGGTTACAAAGCATTGTGGGTGTTTGCTGTACCTGCTTTTTAAGTATCTGCTGGTGTTTGACTTTAATTTGTTATAGTATTTAAATCTTCTAGTACATCTAACACTCCCCCCAGACTAACAATGCTGTTGTTCAAAGGTGCCCCCTGTCTTCCTTCATCCAGGGTGAGGGCACTCTAATACAGGAGGTGTGTTACTGGCCAGATTGCCAGGTTAAAAAGAAAGAGTGAAAAAAGCTTACAAAAAGAAAATGAATGCAGCCACTACATCTAATGATTGATAAGCTGCGATATATTACATTTTTGGTTTTGGGTTTAATACTGCTTTATTGATCAGGTCTTGGCCTCTTGTATTTTATTTTAGTACAGCCAGAGGCCACTCTGCCCACTATATTCCTCCAGCCATTTTATACAATCCCCTCTGTAGTTCCTAGGAGCATTAACCAGTATCGTAATCATGTAGCCAGTCACAATAGTGGGCGGACCCAGGTGATTCAGACTTCTTTTCTGTACCGTCCACCTACTATGTGTCAAATGATTGACAGGTCAGGAGGCTCCTGTTTCACCCACTATGACCTAATACTTTGACTAGTAGGCCAGGGGTCTCCTGGTCTGTCACATCCATACCTACCTTCAATCTTGTCAACATTCTCACCCATTCTCATTGCATGATAGGAATTGTAGTGTCTACAATCAGTGCCACACAGTAGGCAGAAGTAAGTTACTTTCTCAATGGAAGCTATGATGCCACAGAGATTAAAAAATCTACAGTTATTTTATACATTAATTATTTTATGCTGCAATTTAACTAGTATCTCAGAGTTTGGCTTTAACAAAGAAATATATAAAAAATACACACACACTGCAGTTATTCTCCAAATCACAGACTTCCACACACAAAAAAAGAAAACTTTCAAAGTGCAAATATGAAGCCTCTGACAACTTTGACATTTAAGGCAAGTAAAAAAAAAAAAATACTAGAAAAGCTTCAGTGCCTCCTGACTCGACACGAAGTTTCAATTTTGAAGTGAAACAAAGCTAACGCTTCATCTTTTTGAAATGTGAATGGCACAATGTGCTGCCTATTGAATTTTGTACATAGGCGTTTCAGGGGCGTTTTTAATGTCTGTCAAATGCCTCTCAAATGCCTGTTCTTAAGCCAGTGTGAACTAAGTCTAACTTTCACAAATTGACCTTGATTTTTGATGTTTTCAGGTAAAATGGCATTCCTTGCTGATGGCAGAATATAAACAAACCAGTGCCAGCATTAAATAAAATAAAAATAAAAAAAACTGTGGGGGTCCCCCCAATCCATACCAGGTCCTTCGGGTCTGGCATGGACTTTAAAGGAAACCTCACACTAAATTCATTTTTAAAAAAAGGACATGGGGACCCCCCCCCAAAGCACCTTGTCCCCATGTTGATGGCAATAAGGGCCTCTTCCCCACAACCCTGGGAGGTGGTTGTGGGAGTCTGACTGGGCAGGGGGCTTATTGGAATCTGAAAGCCACCATTAACAAGGGGGCCCCTAGATCCCATCTTCCCATGTGAATGAGTAGGGGTACATTGTACCCCTATTCATTCACCAAAAAAGTGTCAAAAAGAAATAAAAACACAAACACATTTTTTGACAAGTCCTTTTTAAACAAAAACAAATGTTCCTTGAAGTAAATCCAGCGTCAATCACGATGAATGCCTGCTAGACATCGGCAGACAAGCAACAAACTTTTTTTTCAAGTCGTCAGCTGAGGCGTTCATGATTTCGGGGGACATTGTTTTTGTTTATTTTTGACACTTTTTTCGGTAAATGAATAGGGGTGCAATGTACCCTATACTCTTTGACTTAGGGAAGGGGGTGGGATCTGGGGGCACCTTTGTTAAAGGGGGCAACCAGATTCTGATAAGCCCCCTGCCCACAGACCCCCACAACCACGGCCCAGGGTTGTGGGGAAGAGGCCCATGTCCACATCAACATGAGGACAAGGTGCTTTGGAGGGGGAGCCCCCCTTCCCCAAAGCGCCCCCCATGTTAAGGGCATGTGGCTTGGTACGGTTCGGTTGGGGCACTCACTTGTCCCCCCTTTTCTGACCTGCCAGGCTGCATGCTCGGATAAGGGTCCGGTATGGATTTTGGGGGGACATAGCGGGATTAGGGGTTACTGCTGTATTAAGAAATTCGGATACATCCAAATGTCTCAATAATGAAATTGTGTCCAAATTTAATTTCAGAACGAACTGAACTGCACATGTCTAGTTACAATACTGGCAATTGTGTCAATGTGCAGGCAACAAATGCACATACTGTCTACATTTAGGGTTAACACAAGTACTGGCATACACCCGCACACAGCCATCGTGTCTATGAGGCGACTGTATGCAGTGCCTGCGGCACCTTCACCATAACTTCACTAATATCAGTGAGGTATGGTAGCGACAGAAGCATTCTCATAGGCAGAGGCCAGGTTGTGAGGGACATTGGGGACAATAGTAACCTGTACCTACTACTCCTTCTCTAGTGCATACACAACATTGTTTGACAAGTTTTGGACCTGCTTTGGTAGGAGGGATAATATCTGGGAAGTGTCTCTCATGCAGCTCGCTGACTGCATGAGAACAAAGTTTTACAGGTGCAAGGCCTTTCTGGTAAAAAAAAAGGCTGGTACAATCTCCTCTTGATAGTTTAGGTAGGTGCCAGATCTTTCTGTAGACTTATGATATATGATGTAGGAGTTGTATATGGCCAACAGAAACAGATACACACAGGTCACTTTTTTGTACCAGTGAATGGATCTTCAGGTAGGGCTGCATCATTTGGTCGTTATAATCGACAACTCCCATTAATTGTTTGTATTTGTATACACAAAAAGGGTTTTGGACCAGACCATGCCTTCCGTGAATTTTCAATGTGCCTTTGTGGGTGGAAGAAAATACATACACATCCCACCAGGGCATCCATCAGAAATTGTGGGGCCCCTTAGACAGCTTCAGGCCTGGGCCCCCCCTGGGGTCTGACATCCAACATTCCCCAGGGCCCGACCACTGGTCGTCCCACCGAATACGCCCACTGCCCATCCCACTGAGTCTTGAGTCGGTGCATCCACTTTTATTTTAACACTCTAGACAATGTATCATCACCTCCATCCATCACAATCCATCCCTCTCCACATTATATTCCCACCTCCGCTCATCATCATCCATCCCTCTCCACAATATATCCCCACCTCCGCCCATCATCATCCATCGTTCTCCACAATATAAGCCCCACCTCCGCCCATCATCATCCATCCCTCTCCACAATATATCCGCACCTCCGCCTAACATCATCCATCCCCTTCCACATTGTATCCTCACCAGTGGAGTTGCGTCCATAAAGGGAAAGAAAGGCGCCGGACCCTCTCTCCAGCCACCCCCCTAGCACCAATAGATAGATTCATGCATTGCAAGAATCGATCTATGGCTGCCGCTGCCACCACCTATTCAGACACCCAGCCCCTTTTCGGGCGCCTGAATTGCAGCAGCAGAGTTTTTATTTTTAAGTACCTGATTAGAGCCATAGGCTCTAATAGGCGTCAAAAAAGGTGACCTGGGAGCGCCATGCTGGCCGCTCGCAGGTCACTCAGCTGTGTTAGAAAAGAAACTGAATATTTTCTTTCCTAACATTAAACCGTCTCTCCGCCAATCAGCTGCTCAGATCTGTTACCCGTCACTTGATTGGCTGAAACCACAAGGTGCTATGAGGCTGCATTTGATGTGCACAGTGGCTGCATTTTATGGGCACAGTGGCTGAATTTGATGGGCACAGTGGCTGCGTTTGATGGTACAGTGAGGCTAAAATTGCTGGGGTTTTTTTTCAGAATTTTTCAGTTTGTTTGTTTTCATTTTCTTTCCTAACATTAAACCGTCTGTCTGCCAATCAGCTGCTCGGATCTGTTACCCGTCACTTGATTGGCTGAAACGACAAGGCGCTGTGAGGCTGCATTTGATGGGGCACATTGAGGCTGCATTTGATGTGCACAGTGGCTGCATTTGATGGGCACAGTGGCTGAATTTGATGGGCACAGTGGCTGCGTTTGATGGTACAGTGAGGCTAAAATTCATGGGGTTTTTTTTCAGTTTGTTTGCCCCCCCAAAAAAATGTTGAACACCAGCGCCACTGTTCGCCACCTCCACCCATCATCATCCATTCCTCTCCAAAATATGGGCGGAGGTGGGGATTAATTGTTAACGTGGATGAGGATGATTCTGGGTGGAGAGTTACATAGTGAAGAGGCTCTCCAGAATGTAACTGTCATCCCCACCCAGAATAATCCTAATTTTCACAATGCATTTCCATTGCAAGTCCATAATGCCAGCTTGTCAGCTTCAGGTGTTATAATAATATGTAATAGTGTTCCATCTATTGGATTAAGTGAGTGACTGAGTGGGCACAGCGGCACACTCCATTTTTCTGTGACTTACCCTCCACGCTGCTTTCTCATATCTTCATGCACCTGACAGGGCCGGGTTCACTTTCCAGGCTAAGAAGATGACCACGCCCCCTGCTCCAGTACTGGCCAATGTGATTGCAACAGCAACTAGCAGGCTCCGTCTTTGCAAGGGATGGAAGCAGATTGAGAGTCATACTCGATCACCAGGCGAGGGGGGGGGGGGGGCAGTAAAAGGGGGAGGCTTGTATTCTCTGCTGCATGTGCTAGCGGCTGCCTGCAGATCAGTTGAGAGTGTATTTTTATGTGCAGTAAGACAGGCTCCTTTGGACACTCGGGCCCCTTACAAAAGTACTGCCTGTACCCCCTGATGGTGGCCCTGCATCCCACTTACCCTTTTTTTTTACCTTACATTTAAGAGGCAAATTTCTTGATTTCATGCTGACTACCTCCTTTTAGCTTTGTGGTTACTAGTCTTTGTGGAAATCCCTTGTGATTTGCTCACGTTTTACCACAAGCTACAGTTTTCAGCAGATAAAGGTGTCAAAAAAGTGTCAGGTTTGTTTAAAAAAAATTCCACATAGAGGTGGTTTCCCTGATGGAATTGGAGTGATATAAGGTCCCACACAATTTTTCGTCTGCTACACATATAGGGTGGGCAATCAGGGAGCTCCATACACGCATCCCTACAGACATACAGGGCTTTTTGGCAATTTTATCAGATACTGTATACATTTCAGCTGTGTCATGATTTTCAGCCAACAGAATTGGCATTTTGGCTGGATTCAGTTGCACTGGCCTGGTTAACAGATAATGAGAGGGAGAAGCTAGTACACCCAATTGCATCGGAGGAGGTCCTCTCAGTCATCGATTCTTTTCAATTGGGGAAGTCACCGGAGCCAGACAGCCTTCCTATTGAATTTTATAAGGCTCATGGAGAGCTTTTAGCTCCTGTACTGGCTGTAATTTACTTTGATTGCCTGAGGTAAGGAGCCTTACCGGAATCAATAAGCAATGCCCATATAGTTTTAATTCACAAACACCCAAAGGATCCATCTTCCTGTGCTTCATATAGGCCCATTGCTCTTTTGAATGTGGATTTTAAGATTTTGACAAAGCTAATTTCTAGGCAAATACAACCATTACTGTCTCATATTATTGATTCAAATCAGACGGAGTTCATGTCTGGTAGAGCTACAGATGTGAATTTGAGGAGATTGTATACCAATATTCACGCCTCACATATTAATACAGAGTCTAGGGTTATTGCCTCCCTAGATATAGAGAAGGCTTTTGATACTTTGGAGTGACCCTTTCTGTGTGAGGTACTCCGCAGAATGGGCTTTCCAATAGTATTTATAAAATGGTTTCAGGATTTATATAGAAATCCAACAGCTGCAGTTAAGATGGGGGGAGTGCTGTCAACCGTTTTTTCATTGTTTAGGGGAACTCAGCAGGGCTGCCCTCTTTCTCTGATCCTCTTTGCTATTACTATGGAGGCTTTACGCACCTCCCCCAATACTAAGGGCTTGCGGATTGGTTGGTGGTAAGAGAGGACAGTCTTGTACGCAGATGACCTTTTACTATTTTGAAATGATGCTGGAACCTCTCTCCAAGGGGCTTTGAAGATATTGGATTCTTTCTTTCAAGTCTTTGCTGTTTCCAATAGATAGGGAGGCCCGTAATACGGCTTCGAATTATATTTCATTACAGTGGGTGGAGAATTTCAACTATTTAGGAGTTGTAATTTCCTGCCAAGCTTCTGGGTTTATTTCTTTGAATTTGACTCTGATTATGGGAGACATTGGGTCAAAATTGAAAGTATGGAAGTCTCTACCGTTGTCTCTGTTGGAACGTATTAATCTTTTAAAAATGAAAATTATACCAAAGTTTATGAACTTATTTAGACACTCCCCCCAGTGGCTCCCTATGTCCTTTTTTACAAAATTAAACCAACTTTTTTCATCTTTTCTATGGGGATCAAAGAACCCCAGGTATAAATTAATTACCCTGATGCGCACTTGTGAACAAGGAGGACTAGCATTTCTGGATTTATATAAATACTTTTTAACCACTCAGTTGGTTACAGCCGCATGGTGGCTGAATTCTTATACATATAATCCCTCTACCCAGGTGGAAGCCGCAATAGTAGGCTCTATGGATGCTCTCTAGGTTCTCTTATTTAGAGGCCATAGGGCACCATATCAGTTGACTCCTTCAATGCTCATTACTATTCAAGCCTTGGAGGCTGGTCTTAGATGTGAGCACTATCCTAAGGGGGCTTTTTCTCCACGTGCCCCTTTATGGTTTAATCCTACTCTTCCTAAATTTTTTAAAACACCAGAGCCTATTGCATGGACTAAATATAATATAAAAATATTCTCTCAGGTGATTACTAATCGGAAATGATCTACCTTTTCAACACTTACTTTGACTTTAAGGCCGGGTTCACACTTTAGCGATGCGGGAACGCCGCGAATCCGCAGCGTTTTCCCGCATCGCACACCTCCCGCCGGCAGTTCACACTGCCCTATGCGGACGGCTGGGAGTGTCAATGTTATGTTAATGACACCCCCAGATCCGTCCGCATATCGCAGTGCGATCTGCCGACTCGCACAGGAATCGGATCGCATGGTGTGAACCCCCATGCGATCCGATTCTGTTGCGGACCCAAAAAAGGGTCCCGTGCGAGTTTGCTGCGGGAGCGCTGCGAATTCAGCCATACTATCTGTATGGCTGTACTCGCATTGCTACGGAGATCGGATGTGATTTGCTGTGCGAATCACATCCGGATCTCCCCCCGCAGCAGTGTGAACCCAGCCTTAATGTTCCAAGTTCCCATCTATTTAGATATTTTCAGCTTCCTCTCACTTTTCATGCACACTTTCCACAGGATAGTTTAATGATTAGACAATCTACTTTAGAACTAGTGCTTAGGTCTGAGTGCTTGGATAAGCCCACTTTGAGATTGTACTCTCATCTTATATTGATCTCTATCATGCCATTAGAGGTTCTGAGAGCTAGGTGGGTGCGAGATATACCAGATTTAGATATGGAGGATTGGAGGTGTGTATGGGACTTCCCTTTGCAATCTTTGATATCTTTGAGAGATCGTAGGATCCAGTATAAATTGGTACATAGAGCATATATCACTTCACTCAGACTAGAATAGATAAATCCTGCATGTTATTCAGAGTGCTGACGATGTGGTGCGATCCAGGGGGATTTTACACTTATTTTTGGACCTGCCCATAAATAGCTATTTTTTGCGTGGAAGTGGTGGATTTATTGAATTCTATCACCTCTGCTCCTTTACCGATTTCTATGGCTATCTGTTTATTGGGTTTGGTAGAGACTATTCTTCCTACAGTGTCAGAGCAAGTGTTTGCTAATATAACATTATTTTACGCAAGAAAAGCTATTGCGTTGTATTGGAAGAAACTTCGGTCCCTTACGCTTTCGTATTGGAAACAATTAGTAAATAATAATCTTCCATTGTATAGAGATACTTGTATGAATAGGGGTTGTCCTAGTAAGTATGATAAAGTGTGGGCAAAGTGGCTGGACAAACCATATGCAGCATTGAATACCCATGGGAGCCATTGTTTATAATATGCATGTTCCCAAATGAGAAATGGGAAAGAATTCCCCTTTGGATTAATAATTGTTATATCGGATTTTGAAACTGTTTTATTCTATTTTTGATTCAATGTGTATAATGTCTTGTGGTGTTTTGTTTTGGTTGTGTGTTAAGAAATTGAATAAAAAGATTTTAAAAAAGACATACGGAAGTCATACGTGTACCCTGTGGCCCTCTCACAAAGTTTATAATTATCGGGCACGTTTACTGGGGATATAGTGTTTGATACTCATTTGTTTGCAGTATAAATCAGAGAAAATTTGGAGGAAAAAAATGATACAGTAAGTGGCCTATTTTTGTAACACTTGTCATATGCAGAGCGATAGGTGCATTGGTAAGACAGTGACACTGGTACAAATGTTTATGGCTGAATTGGTGACAATGTACTGGTGTAACAATGATCAGGTACTGGTTTGAGGGTGATCAGGTATTGGTGTGACTGTGACACTGGTACAGATGTTAATGGCTGCACTGGTGACACTGTATTTGTGTAATGGTGATCGGGTACTAGTTTGGGGGTGATCAGGTACTGGTGTGACAGTGACATTGACACTGGTATGGATGTTGATGGCTGCACTGGTGACACTGTATTTGAAAGTGTCTCTGGAATACTAGAATGAGCTCTAATTATTTGTTGCTGATGTGACACCCCACAACTTATACTTGGCCTTTCATCCAGGTGTACTGCACTGCTCATGCATGCCACTTCATCAGGATATACTGTGCTTTTGGTGCTTGCCTGCTGTTGTTCAGAGCGCCTGATTATTGTTGTTGGGACCCTTTCATCCTCTGGATTGGTTACTGAACTTCTGCTCTCTAACTTGAAGGACTTGGCCTTCAAGTTACATTGGTTCTGGAGGCACTGTTCTAGTGTTACAGTGATCATGAACATAGTTGCTGGTGTGCATTGTCTGACACTGATACAGATATTGCTGGTTGCACTGGTGACAAAGTGTGTGACAGTGATCAGGTACTGGTTTGAGGTTGATCAGGTATTGATGTGACTGTGACACTGGCACAGATGTTAATGGCTGCACTGGTGACACTGTACTTGTGTAATGGTGATCGGATACTAGTTTGAGGTTTATCAGTTACTGGTGTGACAGTGACATTGACACTGGTATGGAGGTTGATGGCTGCACTGTTGACACTGTATTTGTTTGACGGTGATCAAGTACTGGTTTGACGGTTAACAGGTACTGGTCTGATGGTGACACTGGCACAGATGTTGATGGCTGCCCTGGCGACACTGTACTGGTGTGACGATGGTCAAGTATTGGTTTGACAGTGATCAGGTACTGGTGTAATTATAACATTTGTACAGGTGTTGCTGCCAGCACTGTTGACACTGGGACAGATGTGGCTAACAATCAAGGACATAGTGGATGGCTGCACTGTGATATGACAGTTACACTGTTGTGGCTAGCAAATCAGGACACCAAAAAAGGTTGTTTTGGTGTGTGTTACATTGCACCGCAGTAACTCACTGTGGGTACAGATCGGCCCTCCTTCCTTTCACACTGCTCCCTATGTAAGAAGAAGTCGATAGCTGTAACATGCAGCCTGTGTTTATGTTCACAATCTCTGTGATTGGTCACAGTGATCACAAGGTATAGGCCAATTTATATATATATATATTTATGATTCAGAGCCCTATGGCCGGTACGGATAAGGATGACAAACAGGGTTAACATAAACTCACTACTTGAAATGGACCTGAAAGTGTGCCCTGGTCTAACGTACGGTATACCAAAATAAGGGGGCATACCCTAGATAAGAAATGAGGATTAAATGAACATGAAATGAAGTGAAATGAGTACTCTCATGAGGAGTATAATGCTTGAGAAATGCCCTAAAAAGGGGGATGGGAGGGTGGGTATCACGCACAGGAACCGACAAGGAAGACAGCCGAACGGGCTGGTTAAATACCCCTCCGGGCTTCTCCCATAATTCCAGGCAACCATACTGACCTTCTTATTTATGGTTCAGGGCCCTATGGCCGGTACGGATAAGGATGACAAACAGGGTTAACATAAACTCACTACTTGAAATGGACCTGAAAGTGTGCCCTGGTCTAACGTACGGTATACCAAAATAAGGGGGCAAAAACATTCAGGTAGGGATTGTGCTTTATTTGACTTTAGTTTAGTTACTGGGTGAGTTTGACGAAGGCCTGGGCCATCTCAACTTGTGGATTGGGTATGTAGCGGGCAAAACAGGTGGACTTCCATCTGCCCAACTTCTTGATGACATGGTCCGGGACCCCTTGGCGGGAGGCTGTTAAGGCTGCCCCGATACGGAACGAATGTCCGGAGTAGTGAGCAGAAGGATACGTAGAAGTATCCTGATGTGTTCCATGAACCGGGCAGCGTTTAGAGGTTTGGTATGGAATGGCAGGAGCGGGCTCGTGTCTGGTTGATCGGCCAGAAGGGACAATACGCGGGCGAGAGTGGAGACCAGGCAGCAGCTGTTGTCGGTCTTATAGAAATGGATGTCCGTACCAGAGCCAACCTGCTGAGTTTTGGAGACTGCTAGGTGTAAAATGAAATGGTCTTCGTAACGGACCAGGTGGCGTTTGCAAAGCATGCGTTCTGCGGGGTTGTTACAGGTAAACTCGCCTGGCCATAAGAAGCCGTAGAAGGCCATATGTATGGCTGCTTGTAAGATGATGCTAGGATGTAGACCAAAAGGTGACGTGGCCAGGATATCTGACATATTTCTGAAGATATCTCCTGTGATAGGCAGACGTCTGGTGCTGGCCACTGGCTGGCGCTTCTGGACGCCGCGCATGACAGCCCGAACGGCATGGTAAGAAAATAATGAAGGTTCAGCAGGGTCCTGGAGGGACATGAAATGTTGGACACCGGCTAGATACAGCCGGATCGTATTGTAGGATAATGCGAGCTCCGAGTGGCAATAGGAGATGAAGGCCAGGACTTGTTTCACACAGGATGTCTCTGTGCTGTGATGTGTCATGAAGCGGTTGGAGGCCCTCCAGGCCATTTGGTAGGCCTTGAGGGTATTACGTGAGAGGGAAAGATTGATGAGCTGGGTTGCTGCTAGGAGGTGTGGGGCTAGTCCAGGGTCATCTGAGACCAGTCCGGGATAGCTGCTGATATTGGTTCGGCTTCGGGCACCTGTTCGAAAAACGAGACAAAATTAAAGCGAGAGCTGGCGTCCGCTGCCCGATTGGACTTACCGGGGATAAAGAAACAGTGGATGTTGAATTGAAACAATAATGAGAGCTGAACCAGCCGACGTAGGAAGGACATCATCACTAGAGACCTGGACCTGCCTTTATTAATGATCTCTGCAGTGGCCAAATTATCTGTTGAAAAGGCTACAGTTTGGCCCGATCAGCTGCTATGATGGGATATAATTCGAACAGGGAGGATCTTTCGGAGAAGCCGGGTATCGCCAGTATCTGGGGAGGCCAGGGAGCTGCGAGCCAGAGGTGGCCAAAAATTGCTGCGAAGCCTGTGGAGGCCGCCGCGTCGGTCACCACCTGGGGTGAAAGGGAAGATATGGAGGGAATGAACAGGGACATTCCAAGATGACAGGAATTCCTCCCACATAGAGAGGTCCGCTATTGCCGCGGGATCAAGGCTGAGGACCTGCTCCGGATCCTGTGTGAGGGACAGTAAGACCAGTAGGCGTGACACGAAGGAGCGACCCTGAGGGATGATACGCATGGCAAAGTTCAACATGCCGAGAAGGGATTGCAGCTGTCTCT
Source organism: Lithobates pipiens (assembly GCF_037356315.1). Taxonomy (NCBI): domain Eukaryota; kingdom Metazoa; phylum Chordata; class Amphibia; order Anura; family Ranidae; genus Lithobates; species Lithobates pipiens. The sequence goes on from NW_027507718.1 coordinate 5,238,018, forward strand.
TGGTGCAAGTTCTGGAGTGGGTGAAGTCCCTCAGGACCGCCCTGATGCGGGCCAGTTTATCCGGGGGGAGGCTGGCCTGCATGGTGTTGGTGTCTAGGTTAACCCCGAGAAAGGTGATGGCTTGTGTTCGGCAATGGGGACATTGAGGTTCCTGAAAACCACCCTTAATTTATCCAGGTCTCCTGGCGGTGAGCCGGGTGGCTCGATCAGAAGGAAGTCATCCAGATAGTGTATGACTCCCTGACACCGGGCCACGTGTAGCAGGATCCACGTGAGTGACTGCGCGAACGTTTCAAAGAGCCAGGGGCTGCTTTTAGACCCGAAGGTCAGTTTGGTGGCAAAATAATACAGCTCCCTCCACTTGATGCCATGCCAGCACCAGAGAGATGGATGGATGGGAAGGAGCTTGAAAGCATCCGAGATATCGGCCTTGGAGAGCCAGGTGCCCGTGCCTGTCTTGAGAATGGCCTGGATGGCCGTGTCTACGGAGGCATACTTAAGAGAGAACTCCTCGGAGGGGGTGAGGGAATTTAGACTGGGGATAGAATAGGAATGAGGCGCTGACAAATTGTACACCAATCTCAGTTTATTTGAGAACTTGCCCTTGACAAGCCCAATAGGGCTGACTCTCCAGGTGTTGAAGGGGGGCTGGGTGAAAGGGCCTATGATAAAGTCCCATTCTAACTCTGTCTGTAGGAGTTGATCTATGGCTCGTTCATCGATAGCTGCTGACCGTAGGTTCCGGCACTCGTACGTGAGATGAGGGAGAGAGATGAGTCCAGTGTGAAAGCCTTGGGTGAAGCCCTGAGCAAGGTAGACGGACAGTGAGGGAGTGGGATGAGCAGCAAGGTAGAAGCTGAGCCATGAGACGTCGACCCGGCAGGCATGCAGGCGCCTGTTGGCCCTGAGCAGTACCCGAAGTAGAAGGGTTGTCTGAGGGCCGGGCTGCTACTGAGTTAGCGCACCAGGTGGCGGTATGGGTAGCCGACTGGCAAATTGCGCAGAGGGGAGACCATAGGCCCGCGAAGTGGTGGCAAAACAGCTCAGTGTCCATGATGCTCCAGTCAGTAGGCATCTGGAATTGGAAGAGCCTGGCGGCCGCTTTAGCGGAGAAGGGACGGTGGTAGTCATAAAAACCGCCGTACTTGTAGCTCAGATCTACAACTGCGTGGAGGTACCGATCCAGCTCCTCTCTCCTGCTGGGGGAGGCTGAGCAGATAACATCCCTCAACATGCCGAAGGCCAACGTGAATTCGGTGACCGAAAGCTTTCTGTCCAGCCTGGGGTCTTTGGCTTTGAGGCCACTGACACATCCCCCCATGTGTACGCCTTATTCTCCGCAAGATCGTGGATGGAGATGAGTAGAGAAGCAAGATTGACATCCTTGCCCTCTAAGATGCCCTTCCTGACGTTGGCCGGTACCAGATGAGAAGGGTACACGACTGAAGTACACCCAGTGGTACCTGTGAGTGGGATAGTCACTGCCTGGGCTGCTGGTACTGGAGGAGAAACGGGCGGGCGAGGCTGAGCAGATAACATCCCTCAACATGCCGAAGGCCAACGTGAATTCGGTGACCGAAAGCTTTCTGTCCAGCCTGGGGTCTTTGGCTTTGAGGCCACTGACACATCCCCCCATGTGTACGCCTTATTCTCCGCAAGATCGTGGATGGAGATGAGTAGAGAAGCAAGATTGACATCCTTGCCCTCTAAGATGCCCTTCCTGACGTTGGCCGGTACCAGATGAGAAGGGTACACGACTGAAGTACACCCAGTGGTACCTGTGAGTGGGATAGTCACTGCCTGGGCTGCTGGTACTGGAGGAGAAACGGGCGGGCGGGTCTCGATGAGGGCCACCCGATTCTGGACCTCTGAAACTGAGATACCAGGGTATGGAGTTGCGAAATCGAGGAGGCGATAGAACCCAGGGAGGCCTGCTGGGTACTAGCTCCTGCCGCAGCTAGAGGAGGAAAGAGGAGCTTGAAGAGCTCAGCCTTTCTGGCTGTCGCCGGAAAGGGTACACCTCTGCGCCTCAGCTCAGTTGTCAGTCTGGGAATGGTCCATACTCTGGGGGACCGCAGGCTGCCACTCTCTGAAACTGGAGATGGAGATAATGGGGGTGTGAGATCCTCACTGCCGGCCAGGGACATGGTGGCGTAGTCCAGGCCTAGGCGAGCCTACTTGTCCTCGGGGTTGGGTTCTCTCTGAGTTGAACCTATATAAGGGTGACATGGATTACAAGACTTGCTGGTGACTCCTGAAGATATACATACTTAATGAGAAGGGCACTTCCGCTCATGTGCGCCTTCTCCATTTTTTTTTTTCTTACCTAAGGAGGCACCGTCCGAACAGGTGCAAGGTGGACCTACTGAAACTCGACTGACCTGAGAATATGAGGGCAAAGTTTGTTGAGAGTTCTATACCTGATTACAGATAGCTAGCTAAAAATAGTGACTTCATTGGGGTGGTGAGATTTTGAAATGAAATGAAATGAAATGAGACAAACAAACAAATGAAATGTTGCCTTTAAATGAAACGTCTGCCATGACAGAGGTGCGATTCGGTCGTGTCGCAGATGCAACTGACAGCGAACCGGACTCTGGAGCATGTATTGAAATGAGGCAATTTAGTGAAATGAGGCAGATGAGCAAGGCCCCCGGCAGGAATCGTAACATTGAAGAAACAACTGGATTCGAACCGGGAAGCAGTACGTGACAGTGAGTAAATCTGCCATGACAGAGGTCCGGATCGCCATGCCGTAATCTTGCGACTGAGCACGAAACGGACTCTGGAGCATGTACTGAAATGAGGCCTGTCCTAGGGCACGCCGAGACGAATTTGGTACACAGGTGTGACTATTCATACCGGAGCGTGATAGGGGAGAGGAAATGATACCCATGACAAAGACAAAAATCAGAGGGTGAGCCCACGATTGACAAATGAATCCTGTCTCTGGAGCATGTACTGAAATGAGGCAAAAACAGCTGGGCACACCGAAACGAATCGGTGCATCAACAAATGCGACAGGATTCGAATCGGAGCGTAATAAATGACAGAAATTATATGCCATGACAGAGAGAAGAATCAACGTCTGGACCGATGGTTTAACAAAGAATCCGTCTCTGGAGCATGTACAGAAATGAGGCCGACAACTGGGCGCACCGAGGCGAATCGGTGCATACCTGAAATGCGACTGGATTCGTATCGGAGCGTAATACGTGACAAGAAATGAAATGCCATGACAAAGACGAGAATCAGGGACTGCGCCTGAACCTGCGAGTGACTCCGTCTCTGGAGCATGTACTGAAATGAGGCCGAAAACTGGGGCACACCGAAGCGAATCGGTGCATCAGGGATGCGACTAGATTCGAATCGGAGCGCGGTAAGTGACAGAAATGAATGAAATGATTCGAAATGATATGAAATGATTTGAAATGATTCGAAATGACATGAAATGATTTGAAATGATTCGAAATGATATGAAATGATTTGAAATGATTCGAAATGATATGAAATGATTTGAAATGACTCGTAATGATTTGAAATGATTCGAAATGAATTTGAAATGACTCGGACTGCTTAGAGTTTGACATGACGAGCAGCCGCCTGTGACTTTTAGAAATGATTCGAACGATTCGAATATTTTTAGAAATGATTAGGGAGTCGTCCGATTGAAATGAAATGTCTATGAAATGAGGTGCCTGACGTGGCATGACCGATATGTCACGAACGAGTGACAACAACTTCTCTCAAGAAGAAAAAGGAGTAGTGACATTTGAGGTAAAGAGTATGGGTGACATGATTGAAAAATACGTAATGTGAGTGGTTCGTGATTTCAGGATATCGTGTTTAGTGACATAGTAAACATGAAATAAAAAAAAAAAAAGGGAGCCGAAGCCCTACCTGCGACAGCCGGCATAGATGCGTTGTACGACAACGGCAATTTTTTGAGTATTGCGACAATCGGACAAGGAAAAAACACACAAACAAGTCATTTATTTAAAAAGAAGCCTTGAACCATCTTCTCCAGGTGCCGTCTTCTCCCTGAGCCATAAAAACAAAAAAGCCACTCTTCTCCTGAGTCTTCCTCCTTTATGTTGTCCACCCCTGTCTGGCACCTCTTATATAGCCATGGGGCGTGGCTATCTGATGACATCACCCAGAGAGACCCTTGTGACAACACGTGACGTGTTTTTAGCGGGTAACCGACTGCAAGGAAGAAGACAAAGGTGGTAAGGAAGAAGACAGCAGTGGCGAGGAAGAAGACAGCTCTGGGAGAAGACAACACCGTAAGAAGTCAGCACCGGGAGAAGATGGCTCTGGGAAAACATGGCACTGGGAGAAGACGGCTCGGGGCTTCTTTTTTAATAAATGATTTGTCAAAAATTGGCTCTTGTTCTTTTTTTTACTTTTCACTACTTTTTGGGGCGAATGTGTAGGGGTACGATGTACCCGATACCCATTCCCATAGGGGGGTGGGATCTGGGGGCCCCCTTGTTAAAGGGGGCTTCCAGATTCTGATAAGCCCCCACCCACAGATCCTGACAACCACAGCCCAGTGTTGTCGGGAAGAGGCCCTTGTCCCCATCAACACGGGGGCAAGGTGCTTTGGGGTGGGGGGCGCCCCAAAGCACCCACTCCCCTGATTGAGGGCATGTGACCTGCTATGATTCAGGAGGGGGGCTGTTTGCTCATCCTCTCCCTTTCCTGACCTGCCAAGCTGCATGCTCGAATAAGGGTCGGGTATGGATTTTGCATCCATACTAGACCCGAAGGGCCTGGTATGGACCTGGGGGGAGGACCCCACACCGTTTTTTTTCACAAATTTGTTTTGCCAGCAATCTTTTTTTTACATTCAGCTGTTCAGCTTCCTGACCCCCTCCTTGGCAACCAGCTATATACAGTGTTTGAAGTTCAGTTCAGTCACTTTTTTCTTGTAGAAAATGGATGTCAGCTGACATGAAAACAGATGTAAAAATTTACATCTGTATTAGTTTTGAGCTGTTTTTTTACAAAACACAAAGTAACTGAACTGAACTAAAAAACTGAACACCCGTGTGAAAGGATCCTAATGCCGTGTACACATGGCTGGACTTTTCGACAGCAAAGGGCCGACAGAACAAATCCGTCGGACAATTTGACCGTGTGTGCGCTTCATCAGACCATTGCTGTAGAAAAAAGTGAAAAGTTCCCCACGGGGCTTTTTAGCAGCAAATAGGAGTCAAATATTTTGTAAAAAAATCACAGATTTTTTATTTCAAAGGATGGTTAGACACAAAACATATAGAAAATGAATTAAAATATGAGCTGTGGTATATACAAGGTGAGACAAATTAGGCTAGGAAAGGTTATACATCAAGGGTGATACATTGTTACACTTGGAATTGCACTATCCGATGTATGGAAATGCATTGAGAAAACCGCATCCAATTCGCACTAGCACTGCCTAGCACTATAGCCTTTCTGCAGGTTCACCCATCAACCTCCCCCTCACACCCAGCAGCTGGATAGGGTTGGTACTCAAACTACAAGTCTAGGGCCGGCCATAGACGGTGTGAATTTCTTTCCTGCAACCACAGTCAGTGTTGACAGAGGAATCCCTCCTGCTGAGAAAATGTCTTCTCCTGGTGGGAGGGGGTGCAGGAGCTGGTGGGGAAAGCCGTCCATGCAGAGAAAAGACAGCAATTATCACTAGCAGCTATAGCAGCTATAACAGCTACTAGCGATTATCGGAAGGGAATCTGGCAGGCTGGTTGATCGATCAATCAACTTGGTACATTAAGCCTGCCCATTAATGGTTTGAATCTTGGCTGGTTCCTGCTGAACCAGCCATGATTCAAACTGTGTATGGCTGGCCTAATTAAAACTTTCCTCTGACTCCTTGGCGACGCCTTTCAATGAAAAAATATAATCACTAAAGGAGGACTAAAGACGTATTTCATATATTTGCTGAGAGTTTCCTAAGCTGACAGTTCTTCGGTTTGTCAAGGAACAACCATCATCAAGCACAATGGTAGCAACTAGGAAGAAAGACCTTTAAACTTGGGTATTTATTTTTCTTTATTTGTGCAATGACCTTCACTATAAATGAGGCCAAATTCTCACTTGTTAAGCTGATTTGATCTAAAACCTGATACACACAGGCTGAATATTGGCCAGTTCAACAGAAACCAACAGACATTCAGCCTGTCCAACAGAGAGTCTGGCTTCTGACGAATGGGCATGTTGGAAAAACAGCAGCAGATCGGCATCCAATCAGTGCTTGCCGTCAATTATCGAAACACAATAGCTCAACAGGGACATCACTGTACTAACATCACATAGCTAGGACAGTAAGCTCCTCAGTTTTTTTTTCCATTCAACTCACTGGATTGAATGAAAAAAAAAAACTGCTATGCCCCATACACACGGTCGGATTCAATGGGAGCTTGTTGACGGAAATTCTGACCCTGTGTAGGCTCCATCGGACATTTTCCATCGGAATCTCCATCACACTGAAATTTGAGACCTGGATCTCAAATTTTCCGACAGCAAAATCCGTTGTTGTAAATTCCGATCGTGTGTACACAATTCCGATGCAAAAAGTTCCACAAATGCTCAGAATCAAGCAGAAGAGCCTCACTGGCTATTGAACTTAAATTTTCTCGGCTCGTCTTACGTGTTGTGTGTCACTGCTTTCATGACGTTTGTAATTTCCGCCAAGATTTGTGTGACCGTATGTATGCAAGACAAGTTTGAGCCAACATCCGTCGGAAAAAAATCTATGGATTTTGTTATCGGAATGTCTGCTCAATGTCCAATTGTGTGTACGGGGAATAAGCGTGTACCTCGCTTTAGTGGTTAGTGTTTGTTGTAAAGTCCTCCTGTTTTTATTTTTTAATAGCGGCAATAAAGATCTCATGAATTCTAAGGCAGCATCTTTGCCTGGTCTCCTCAATTTTTTTATGAAATATAATAATACATTTATAATGTTAATGTGTTTTTGATATTATTGGAGCTATACTTACAGTCAAGACCTGTGTTTAGAATCATTTATAGTACTTTTACAGTATATTGAATTAATTATAAAGAAGGCAAACAGCTTACTGAATAGAAACTGGTCATAATATCATAACTATGGGACATAATATAACTATTTGCCCGAAGGCTGAGTTCTGTATCAAGTGACAGTACATTTTATTCAGCGCAGTCAATAGTAACAAAGTTAGGATGACATTTGTCAGCTGTTTGAAATGCATTCTATCCTTATGCAGCCAGAGGCAGCTTTAGACATCCTAGAAATTAAGTGAAATATGACTTGTGTGCTCCTTTAAAATAGTGACTGTCATTCAAAACCTTGCAGACAGAGTTGACAGATGAGGTCACTCCCACATGTTCACTGTTAAGACATATAGCTCTCTGGGACAGAGCACTCTTAAATCCGTGTATGCTTAACAGAGTCTGCAAGACAAACAGCACCACAGTAAGAGTAAAATGCCTTTCATTTCATGGCTTTAATTACAATGGTATTAAACATATGTCTCAGTAGTAGATGTTATTAGCACTAGCACTAGTAGTAACACAGTTGTAGTAGCATTTCATCTTCTTATTGGTTTTCTTTTAAAAATCTGATATCTTTTATATAACAACCAAGCTTATAGAAGAGAAAACTTTTTTTTTCAAAATTGTATTATGATGACTCTACAGTAATTATTACTATTGGCATTAGTGTTTTTTTTTTTTTTTACGTTTTTATATTATTACATCATATGTGCTTGCGGTTTCATTTCCTCTAACAGAATGTTTTTTCCTGTTACCAATAATATTAATCGAGACGTACTGCTAGCAAGTAAATATGTGTGTAAATGGACTGTAATTATTAAAGTTATAATTTACCTTTCGCAGTAATAAAGCACATAGGGGGTTATTTACGAAAAGGCAAATCCACTTTGCACTGCAAGTGCACTTGGAAGTGCAGTCACCCTAAATCTAAGGGGAAGATCTGAAATGAGGGGAAGCTCTGCTGATTTTATCATACAATCATGTGCAAGATAAAATGCTTTTTTTTTTTTTTTTCATTGCATGTCCCCCTCGGATTTACAGCAACTTTACTTCCAAGTGCACTTGCAGTGCAAAGTGGATTTTCCTTTAGTAAGTAACTCCCATAGTTTTCCAGTTTCAAGGAATACATTATGGCATTTTTGTTTAAAGGTTTTTATTTGCCATATGTACATACCTGTCAAGACCAAAACATAACACTTGGAATGCAGTATATTCCCTGGATTTCATCCAGATAGATAATATGTAGGTAGTCATTAATGAAAATACATCTCTATGTAATTCTTAAATTTTACATTAAGCACCTCTTTTTTCTTTAAAGAAACAGTGTATAGTATACTATGTTAAACATAACGTGCAGTTTCCAATAACCATTATGGCATTTTTACAAAGATGTGATAGTATCCACAAAGAGAAGAGAAAATGTGCTTTGAATTGTGTTTGAGTTTGCTTGCGTGATGCATAGAATTTGCTTGTAGTTTTCTTAAAATACTGAATATTGATGAGTATTGATAAATATTGTTTCTAGGCAGAAATGTCTTTATTGTAATGCTTGCAAAGCTCTGACTGTCGATAGAGAATACATAGGTTGATTTACTAAAGGCAATCTTTTTTTCTTGCACGTGATTGCAAAGTGAATTTTTACCACATTTGCTAAGCTAAGGAAAAAATTCCCTTGCAAAGTGGACAATCCCTTTGCCTGCCAGCACGCTGCATGTGTGGTGTGCTGAACGGAACTGGTTTTGATGATACAGTGGGGGGAGATTTACTAAAACTGGTGCACACAGAATCTGGTTCAACTGTGCATAGTAATCAATCAGCTTCTAACGTCAGCTTGTTCAATTAAGCTATGACAATAAAAACTTGGATACTGATTGGTTACTATGCACAGCTGTACCACATTCTGTGTGCACCAGATTTAGTAAATCTCTCCCAGTCTGTATAATGTTTCTGGAAGGTGTGCTTTCCCTTAGGAGCGCATGATTGGGGATACCCAGTTTATTTGCACATATCAATGAGGTTCAATGTTCTTTGTCTTATGCACAAAGTACCAGTACCAAGTATTATTATTATTATTATTACAGGCACTTATATAGCGCTGTCAATTTACACAGTGTTTCGCATCTATATTATACATTCACATCAGTCCCTGCACTCAAGGAGCTTACAGTCACATTCATACATACAAAAACTAGGGCCAATTTAGACAGGATCCAATTAACCTACCAGCATGTCTTTGGAGTGTGGGAGGAAACTGGAGTACCCAGAGAAAACCCACGCAGGCACAGGGAGAACATGCAAACTCCAGGCAGGTAGTGTCATGGTTGGGATTTGAACCGGCAACCCTAGTGCTGCGAGGTGGATGTGTTAAAAACTTAGCCACAATATAACGAAATGCTTACCTGTGTGAATTTATACAGTCTAAAAGTAGGCAGCACATAGATAGACAAACTGTATAATAAATAGCATCCGTATACTAATAAATCTTTAAAGTAATAATAGATAGGTAAGATATAACCACTGCCCATACAAAAGTTGAAATCTTATGATAAAAACTGTTCTTCCCCCTGGATATGCAAGTGCTGATAGTCCTCAGCCACTTACCATGCACATGTATAATGTAAACCTTGCTAAAATTTGTACATCAGTAATCTTTTGAATATGAAATAGAGAAATTATAAGAGTTGAGAAGTGTGCTGACCTGCCAATATCCTACATAGCATTATAGAAAAAACATGCAAAGAAATGCACTGAAGGGATGCAAAGTAGAAGAGTTTAAACTGAACATAATTCACTTATTATAAGTGAATTATGTTCAGTTTAAACCTTTCTTTTTTCTTTTATCAGAAACGTTTTTTATTGTGTCATGTTAATTAATGTACAGTACAGACAGATACATCAAAGTGTTACAATAAGTCAGATACCAGCAGTATAATATGTATTAATTTCACTTCTAGTCCGAAATTGCAATCCTGACAATCCTATCATAGCATTTAAAACGTTCAGTATTCGATTCTGTTATTGGTGCTATACACTGTATACATATATGAAAAGACACGGTACCTGACACATTGGTATTTCTTGACAACACCTAAAGACTTATAGCTAAATCAATAACCTTCCAATGAGAAGGTAAACTAACCTGATGTCTTCTCACACAACTAAAAATCAAATACGTCACTGCAGATTGATTCTTTGGTTGAACCCCCGAGGGGATAACGTCAAAAGTAGTTTCTGTTTCCCCAATCCATACTACTACTATATGGTGTTTTTTTTTTCATGGTACATATAATTGACTGGTGTCCACAAATACCTGGTAGTTTACATCTGGAGAAGCCTGTCCAGTACTAGTTGTGAGGGTGCCATGCCTGGGGTGTCCAGCCATGGCTGCCAAATTTTATAGAATTTTTTAACCGTGTTTCTGTGTTGATATGTAATTTTTTTCTTTTTTAAGTGTATTGTTAACCTGTTCAATCCACTGTTTAGTGGAAGGGCTATGAGCTGTCAGCCATAGGTGAGCTATTTGCTTGCGTGCAATATACAGCAGTCTTGACACAGCTATATTTGTAGTTTAAACCTTTCTACTTTTGTATATTAATAAAGTTGGCACCTTTGTGCCTTTTTATACATATTTATTTTCTATTTACTCTTTCCTGCCCTTTAAAGTCCAAGGGGGCGTCCCTTCAGTGCATTTATTTGCATGTTTTTTCTATAAATCTTTTGAATACTGTAGGTTCAAGCATTTAAACATATATACTGTGCCAAACACTTCTTTCTTGTGCTCAAATTTGAGACTCCAGGGATAAGTTCCTGCTGGGTGGACACTGCAGACAGTGGTTCATCTATAGGATTCTCCTTCAATCAAACATTTACAAAAACCTTTGTCTTATTTGTGGTTCATTATTCAATGACAGAAGCAAACTGGACCCTTAAAGTGGTTGTAAACCCTTACAACTAACTTTGACCTACAGGTAAGCCTAGATTAAGGCTTACCTGTAGGTCCAAGAAATATCTCCTAAACCTACACGGTTTAGGAGATATTTGACAAAAGACAGGCACCGCTGTCTACGGCGCATGCCCCGTAGACAGCGGCGTGCATGCGCACTGAGCGCGCCACTGTCAACGGAGATATGCCGCGAGTGGCGGCTCCCGTGTGCATGCGCGGGAGTGACGTCATCACGGCTTCGCTGAATGACAGCGGCGTAGCAGCGAGACCCACCGAGAAGATGGATGCTCCGGACTACAGGGGACAGCAGTGACTTCGCTGGCTCCTGTGTCAGGTAAGTGACACATAATGAGCTACTATGCGATGCATAGTAGTCCATTATGCTTTGCCTTTGCAGGGAATCAAAGAGGAAGTAAACCCATCAGGGATTACTTCCTCTTTAAAGCCAGTTCTGCAACTCTAAACTTTCTCTTGCAATGTTCGAGTAAACCCAGTTTTTCCCCTAATTTAACATTTGCAATTTGTGCAATTTGTATTTATTTTGCCTGTAAAAGTGTGGGTTCAGGGAATTATAAGAAGAGTCACAGGGATTTAAACTTAAGTAACAAGCATCTATCTCATGTTTCGCTGAAGGTTTTTCTGAGGGTTCTTGGCTTGTAAAGTGTACATTCCCATATTAGTAAATATCATATAGACATGAGTGGACAGTTACAAATCAGCTCATTTGGTTCTGCTACAATCCTCTCCTGTGATCTGATCTGCCGGGTGTCAATCTACATGCTCGTTGGTACCTAATGATGTCATTTCGTCTTCTCTATTTCTTTTTTTTTACATTTAAAAACAGCAGCCAACGATGTTAGTTGACTGGCTGTCTTTAACTTCCATATTTTCTAAGCCTCTAATGCCACTACACACGATCGGAAATTTGGCCAGCAAAAGACCGATGATAGCTTTTGAACGGAAAATGCAATCGTGTGCATGCTCCATCTGCCTTTTGCTGGCCGAATTTCAGCCAGCAAAAGATTGAGAGCATGTTCTCAATTTTTCGGTCGCAAAAAGTTCCTATCCGAAAATGCATTCGTGTGTATGCAATTCCGAAGTGAAAAAACTCACACATGCTCAGATTCAACTACGAGACGGAAGCTATTGGCTACTGGCTATTGAACTTCCTTTTTCTGTGTTGTACGTCACTGCGTTCTTGACGGTCGGAAATTTGGTGTGACCGTGTGTATACAAGACAGCTTGAGAAAAATTCCATCGGAATTCCATCGGGAAAACCATCAGAGCTTTTTCCTGACCAAAATTCTGATCGTGTGTAGGCAGCATTAGACTTGGAACACATAAACAGTTCATGAAAGTCAGAGTCAAGTCAGAACTCCTAACCTGCATAGATTGTTCAAAGTATGTGTTTTAGGAGGAATTACTATGTTATTGGAGCAAACAGCATTTCCAATGGAAGAGGTCATTAATGGCAGCCTCCTTATTTCTTCACTGTAAGCTTCCATTAAAAATTTGATAATATATCTATACAATATTCTGTATGAAAAAAGGTGGAAGATAAGGTTTGGAATAATATGTTATGGCTGCCAAGTTACAGCAGCTACCATGATATTCAGGAATCCATATAAATTTGTAAATTAGTAAGGATGAGTAAAACACCCCCGGTTCGAGCCAGAACATGCGAACAGACAAAAAAATTGCACAAACACCGTTAAAGTCTATGGGACACGAACATGAAAAATGCATGTTATTGCCATAAAAAGTGTTTGGGGACCCGGACATACATGTGTCAATGAAAAGAAAACATTTTTAAAACAACAGTTTTTTCAGGAGCAGTGATTTTAAGAAGGCTTAAAGTGAAACAATAAAAATGAAACATTCCTTTAAATATCATGCCTGGGGGATCCCCTTAGTTTGCCTGTAAAGTAGCACATTTTGCCCATGTTTAGAAAAGTACTGCAGCAAAATTACATTTCTAAAGGAAAAAATGTCATTAAAAATTGTTCATGGCTGTAATGTATTGCCAGATCCCGGCAATATACATAAAAAATAATTTAAAAAACAGCGTGGGTCCCCCCCCCTCCATACCAGGACCTTTGTGTCTGGTACAGATGTTAAGGTTAACTACACACCTATTAATTTTTTTAAATGGCATGGTGGTAACCCCCCAAAATCCATACCAGACCCAAAGGGCCAGGGGGAACCCATGCTGTTTTTTCTTAATTCTGTCATAGGGCTCCTCTTAACTACTTCAATACACTATATTATATATTGTACACTGCACTATATACCCTGCACTGTATTATATATACTTCACTGAGGGCACTATATGCTCTGAACTGCAGTATATATACTATACGGACTGCACTATATACTCTGAATTGCAGTATATATACTATACGGACTGAACTATATACTCTGCTAAAAAACTGGGCCTGTTGAATATTATTTCAAAAATTTAAATTCCATGCTCCTTTTAAACAGGGGCAGAAATATTAGGCCTTAGGTGTTGGTGGTGCCTGAACACTGTAACCCCTCACAGTTACTCTTATTGGGTGCAGGAATGGTCCCTTATTATTATTTATTATTTCAGCGGCTGCTTGCCCTCTTTTAGTGGCCTGTGAGCATCTGCCTCTCCTTGGAGGCCTTCCGGACATGGTGAGTATTTTTTTTAACATCGCACTACACTGTATTATATACTGTGTACACCGTCCCAAGGAATTTCGGCCCCCTCCTCCTTCCACCTCTGCCGGGCCATTCAGAAAGCGCATCACGCAAGTGCAGTAGGGATCCAGCTGTGATGCTGCAAGGCTACAAGAAATGACGGTGGCAGCACCAGAGATCCAATTTAAAAAATCGGCTGGGGTGCCGACATTGTGGGATCCCTGGACAAGTAAGTGTCCTAATTTTGAAAGTCAGCAGCTACAGTATTTGTAGACAGTACATTAGACAGCCATCTGTTCCCTTTGGCTTTCTGAGGGATGTAAGTGCCTGCTTAATTAAAGTCAGGGTTTAGCATTTTGAGGGGACTAGCTTATACATGTACAACCCTCCCCTAAGAGATCAGGGGAGCCCTGGAGACATAAATAGTTTACCCAGGATCCTAGTAGTTAACTGGCATTGATGAGGGGTGAATGATGCTAGCTCTTTTTGTTGTAATCATGGGAATGATATGTGAATATGAATGATATGGTGATATGGGATGTGACTGCCTACAGCCTGTGCAGTTCTGCCTAGGCTATATCAGAAGTTACTGGGTGAGTTAATCTGGTGAAATGAAACCAATGATTCTAAAGCTTCGTACACATGATCAGATTTTCATCCAGGAATTGTGTGATGACATAAAATCTGACCATTAGTACGCTCCATTAGACAATCGTTGGCCAACTTTCCGCCAACAAAAATTGGCTAGTAAATTTTTGACGGACAATGGTTTGTTGTCAGATTTTCCTATCATGTGTGCACAAGTCCATCACACAAAAGTCAGAAGTAGAAACATGCATGCTCGGAATCAATGCTCACCAAACACAACATTAGCAGAAGGTGCCCAAAGAGTGGCGCTCAAGAGTTGAAACTCCTTGTAGTACGTCACTACGTTTGTGTTTGTTGGCCTACAATTGTTGGCCGAGAATTTTGTCTGAAAGGGCGTATGCCATGAACTGAACTGCCATGTCTTGCACACAGCAAGACATGGCAGTTCAGTTCATAGCATACGCCCTTTCGGACAAAAGTCTGATGCTTTGCTCCGATCGTGTATATGAGGCTTAAGACTGACCTGCCTTGGATTTCATACAGCAGTGGTGATTAGGGATGAGCTTCGAGTTCGAGTCGAACTCATGTTCGACTCGAACATTGCCTGTTCGCCTGTTCAGCGAACAGTGAACAATTTGGACTGTTCGCAGCAAATTTGAAAAGCCGGAACACCCTATACAAGTCTATGGGAGAAATCTAAAGTGCTAATTTTAAAGGGTAATATGCAAGTTACTGTCCTAAAAAGTGTTTGGGGACCCGGGTCCTGCCCCAGGGGACATGGATCAATGCAAAAAACAGTTTTAAAAACAGCCGTTTTTTCAGGAGCAGTGATTTAAATAATGATTAAAGTGAAACAATAAAAGTGTAATATTCCTTTAAATTTCGTAGCTGGGGGGTATCTATAGTATGCCTGTGAAGGGGCGCATGTTTCTGGTGCTTAGAACTGTCCCTGCACAAAGTGTCATTTGTGCAGGAAAAAAAGTCTTTTAAAATCACTTGCGGCTATTGTCGGGTCCCGTAATACAGAGAACACTCAATGAGTGTTCTCTGCATTAGCCGACAATTCATTCATTCATTGATAAAAATAAAAAAAAGCGTGGGGGTTCCCCTAAATTCAATTACCAGGCCCTTCAGGTCTGACATGGATATTAAGGGGAACCCGTGTCAAATTAAAAAAAAAAATTGACGTGGGGGTCCCCCTAAATATCCATAACCAGACCCTTCAGGTCTGATATGGATATTAAGGGGAACCCCGCATCAAATTTTAAAAAAAATTGCCGTGGGGGTCCCCCTAAAAATCCATATCAGACCCTTTATCCGAGCACGCAACCTGGCAGGCCGCAGGAAAAGAGGGGGGGACGAGAGAGCGGCCCCCCTCCCTCCTGAACCGTACCAGGCCACATACCCTCAACATTGGTAGGATGCTTTGGGGGTCTGTGACCCCTTAAAGCACCTTGTCCCCATGTTGATGAGGACAAGGGCCTCATCCTCACAACCCTGGCCGTTGGTTGTGAGGGTCTGCGGGCGGGGGGCTTATCAGAATCTGGAAGCCCCCTTTAACAAGGGGACCCCCAGATCCCGGCCCCCCCCTGTTTGAAATGGTAAGGGGGTACAAAAGTACCCCTACCATTTCACAAAGAAAGTGTCAAAATGGTTAAATAAGACAAACACACTTTTGAAAAATTCCTTTATTAAAAATAAAAAAAATAAAAAAAAAGATTCCAGCGGTGCTAATCCACTCTTGCTATCCAGCGACGGGTCTCCGGGGTCCAGCGATGGATGATCATATCCAGCGACGGGGGATCTCTCAGTCCAGCGCTGTCCATACATCCTTCTTCTATCTCCACTCCGGAGACACTGCAGAGATCCCAGCGCTGACGTTTCTTATATTAGGAGGGTGGGGCCACCCGTCCCCTGACCCCGTTACATCAGAAGGGGCGGGGTCACCCACACGTCACTGGGGAACCCCTGGCTTCCCTCTCCAGCGTCAGAGGGGCGGGGTCAGGTTACGGGTGGCCCCGCCCTCCTAATATAAGAAACGTCAGCGCTGGGATCTCTGCAGTGTCTCCGGAGTGGAGACAGAAGAAGGATGTATGGACAGCGCTGGACCGAGAGAGCCCCCGTCGCTGGATATGATCATCCATCGCTGGACCCCGGAGACCCGTCGCTGGATAGCAAGAGTAGATTAGCACCGCTGGAATCTTTTTTTTATTTTTTTTATTTTTAATAAAGGAATTTTTCAAAAGTGTGTTTGTCTTATTTAACCATTTTGACACTTTCTTTGTGAAATGGTAGGGGTACTTTTGTACCCCCTTACCATTTCAAACAGGGGGGGGCCGGGATCTGGGGGTCCCCTTGTTAAAGGGGGCTTCCAGATTCTGATAAGCCCCCACCCGCAGACCCTCACAACCAACGGCCAGGGTTGTGAGGATGAGGCCCTTGTCCTCATCAACATGGGGACAAGGTGCTTTGAGGGGTCACAGACCCCCAAAGCATCCTCCCAATGTTGAGGTTATGTGGCCTGGTACGGTTCAGGAGGGAGGGGGGGCCGCTCTCTCATCCCCCCTCTTTTCCTGCGGCCTGCCAGGTTGCGTGCTCGGATAAAGGGTCTGATATGGATTTTTAGGGGGACCCCCACGTCAATTTTTTTTAAATTTGATGCGGGGTTCCCCTTAATATCCATATCAGACCTGAAGGGTCTGGTTATGGATATTTAGGGGGACCCCCACGACAATTTTTTTTTTATTTGACACGGGGTTCCCCTTAATATCCATGTCAGACCTGAAGGGCCTGGTAATTGAATTTAGGGGAACCCCCACGCTTTTTTTTTATTTATTTTTTATCAATGAATGAATGAATTGTCGGCTAATGCAGAGAACACTCATTGAGTGTTCTCTGTATTACGGGACCCGACAATAGCCGCAAGTGATTTTAAAAGACTTTTTTTCCTGCACAAATGACACTTTGTGCAGGGACAGTTCTAAGCACCAGAAACATGCGCCCCTTCACAGGCATACTATAGATACCCCCCAGCTACGAAATTTAAAGGAATATTACACTTTTATTGTTTCACTTTAATCATTATTTAAATCACTGCTCCTGAAAAAACTGCGGTTTTTAAAACTTTTTTTTGCATTGATCCATGTCCCCTGGGGCAGGACCCGGGTCCCCAAACACTTTTTAGGACAGTAACCTGCATATTACCCTTTAAAATGAGCACTTTAGATTGTGAACGTTCAAGTCCCATAGACTTTAATAGGGTTCTAAAATTCACACGAAGTTTAGGTCTGTTCGCAGGTTCTGGTGCGAACCGAACAGGGGGGTGTTCGGCTCATCCCTAGTGGTGATCAACCCTGTCCTCAGGGCCCACCCACAGACCAGGTTTTAAGTATTACTTTGGGGAGATGCAGACTAGAATACTGCAATCACTGAACAGCAAATTATATCACCACCTGTAATGTATTTCAGTTATCTTGCAAACCTGGCCTGTTGGTGGGCCCTGAGGACAGGGTTGATGACCACTGTCATACAGAACCAAATTTGGGTAATTCTATTTCAATTTGTGAGGGTGCTACAGGCTGCTTTTCCTTTTAAATGATGTGCTACACAGGACTGTACAACTTTATGATTGCGCAACTGAAATTCCGAACTTTTGGATGTCTTGTTAAGACCTGGGCTGACAAGGCTGGTGTACGTCAATGATGCTGGATAATAAACAGTTCTATCCAGGACTGAAAACACATACACACATTCTGCTGTTTTTTTTGTTTTGTTTTTTGATAACCTATAGCAAGTTTTATTGATACCAGATGGGCCAGACAGACATTCTCTCCCTTGTCAGCCATGACTTTGCCCCCTCGTGCATTTTGCCTAATGGGCTTAATCATAGGATATGAGATCT
The DNA here is from genome assembly GCF_037356315.1 of Lithobates pipiens. NCBI lineage: Eukaryota > Metazoa > Chordata > Amphibia > Anura > Ranidae > Lithobates > Lithobates pipiens. The sequence goes on from NW_027507718.1 coordinate 5,256,152, forward strand.
CGAAAGGGCTGGTTCACAATGCACCATTTCAGTAAAGTTATTGTATTGCACACACAGTTCCCCATATATGTGTCTGGCTCTACCTACCCATCAATCTAATCTCTTGGTTATGATATACTGGGCTACAATGTTACTTTGATGTAACAAGCTACAAATTATTCTTGACATAAATGGATTTCTTTCTAGATGTTAACCCCTCTGTAAATTGATCATCATTACAGAGGGATTACATCAATAAGTCCCATTTTAACTTAAGCCAGTGTTGATCTCTGTTGTTTAAAGAATGTTTTTTTTTAAATCATATTCTGTTACACCTTTCACAATTTATAAGTGTTCTCTTTTTTTCTTTTCCTTTGTTTCTTAAATGAGAATAGAACACCTCACAGCAAATGTTACCAATAAGCTTATTTTTATGATTCACTTTATAATTACTGAATCCCACGCAGAACAATTATACACTCATCATGACTCAAGTAATTTTTTGTTTTGCTTGTATATCATGTTAAATTAAATGAAAAAAAAATGCTTAAAGATTAAATCAGATCTTTTATCAATAGTTTGGAGTTTGTTTTTTAGAGGAAAGTATTGTGTAGGGTTCTGCTGCCCTCTATTGTCTGAACTTGTAAAATGCCTGCAAAAAATGTTCTATGCACTTCCTGTCCCTGGACCGTTGGGTTTAAAACCCTGGAAGAAGTAAGTGGAGAGAAAGAAGGTCTCAGTCACATGTCCTATCCATGCTACTAAACCCCATGCCGGAAGGGGCTATTATGCAAGTGCTCCTATGGACTAATAGTTTAGCTGCAGCTGTTGAGTGTACATCTAATACTTGTGACAGACAGAGTAGCTCTGCCCTGTCTGTTATTATGTTGTATTTCAAATGCACTTTTATGGGTCTGATACCTCTCAAAACCGTTAAGCATGTTTAGCCTCCAGAAGGCAGTTCCAAAAAATGCAAGAAATGTAATTTAATGGGCATGCCTCTTTAATGGAATGCTACGTACACACGATCGCACATTCCGACAAAAAAATCCATGTTTTTTTTCCGACGGATGTTGGCTCAAACTTGTCTTGCATACACACGGTCACACAAAGTTGGTCGGAATTTGAGAACGTCAAGAACGCGGTGACGTACAACATGTGTACCGTTGTGGTACTAGAAAGAGGATGTTCAATACCGAGTGTGCCACCCTTTGGGCTCCTTCCGCTAATCTCGTGTTATTAGAAGTTTGGTGACAGACGATTTTCGCTTTTCAGCCTAGTGCTTTTCCGATCATTACTGCTCTTTAGTTTGTGCTTGTGGGTTCATATTTCTATTACGTATTGGATTTTCATTGCATTCTTGTCCGCTTGTTTCTGATTTTCAGCTCCAGCAATTCTGTTTTTCAGTGCTTTCTGTTAGTTTGTTCTGACCAGCCGACTGTTTTGAAGCCATGAGGACCCTCAACCTGGACCAGAGGGTTTATAACTACCATCTGGCCAGAGCCAGAAGAAAAGTTTTTTTGATCGTGGACACTTCAACTTTGTTTTAGCACCACAACCCTATATTAAAGCGGGAGTTCCGCCGTTTTTTTTTTTTTTTTTTAAAGCCAGCAGCTACAAATACTGCAGCTGCTGACTTTTAAAATAAGCACACTTACCCGCCCTGCACGCCTGCGATGTCGACACCAGGGGACCTGCGGAAAGGGGCGTAGATTCTGCGGAAAGGGGCGTAGATTCTGCAGATATCTATGCCGGAAGTGCGTGCAGATACCTGTACTGTACAGGTACCTGCACCCCCCTCCCCCCTGAAAGGTGCCAATTGTGGCGCCGGAGGGGGGGGAGGGTTCCAATGAGCGGAAGCTCCACTTTAGGGTGGAGCTCCGCTTTAAGTATATGAACAAAAGAAGTTGTTTTTTGGATTTTTAGGTGCAAAAATAACGCGTAAGCTACTGGGTTAATCCTGCAAAGAATACGGAAAGGCCCAATAAACCGAGGTGCAAACTTCAGTGAGGGAACAGGAAGACGGAAGTTGCGAGATGACAGCCAGACCCTGTACCCAACCTGTTAGGAAGGCGCAGGCAGGCGTCTGCGGTCAGCATGGAGTCTGTACCTATCATTAGCATGACACAAAGCCTCTTGGACTTGTACCCAAGTGGAACGAAGACCACGGAGATGCTCCTCTAATGCAGGAATACTCTGCGGAACAAACGAGTCAGGCAACATGGAAGGTTGGAAACCATAATTCGCCATAAATGGAGACAATCAGGAGGCAGAATTCAAGGCACTGTTGTGAGCAAACTCTGCCCAAGGTAATAGGTCAGACCAGTTGTTATGATGGTCAGAAATATAGCAACGTGGAATTGCTCCAAGGACTGATTGGCTCGTTCTGCGGCCCCATTAGATTGCGGGTGATATGCAGAAGAGAACGCAAGCTGGATTCCCAACTGTGCACAAAAGGCTCGCCAGAACCGGGAGACAAACTGACTGCCCCTGTCCGAGACAATCACCTTGGGTAGCCCATGTAAGCGAAAGATCTCCCGAACAAAAATTGAAGCCAGTTCCTTAGAGGTGGGCAACTTCCTAAGTGGAATACAATGACACATCTTTAAGAACCAGTCAACCACCATAAGGATAACAGTGTTGCCTTGGGAGTTGGGAAATTCCACAATGAAATCCATAGAGAGGTGAGTCCAAGGCCTCTCTCCATTGGGTATGGGTTGTAGGAGGCCCAATGCAAGGTGTCGTGGAGTCTTACTCTGAGCACACACAGGACAGGCAGCTACGAAAGCAGTAACATCAGCCCGTATACTAGGCCACCGGAATTGTTGGGAGATGGCCCAAATGAGTTGATTCTTCCCAGGATGGCCAGCTGCCTTGGGAGAATGATAAGTCTGGAGCACTGCAGTACAGAGACTTTCTAGGACAAAGCAGCGGCCACAAGTTTTATCAGAAGGAGCATGGACCTGAGCAGCACTAATTTTGTCACCCAAAGGAGAAGTAAGACTGGTGCGAACCGTAGCCAAGATACGATCAGGAGGCATCAGCCCTTACACTCTTAGTACCGGGTAAAAATTAGACAATGTAATTAAAGCTCGACAAGAAAAGAGCCCATCGCGCCCTTCTGGGAGAGAGTGGCTTAGCCTCAGACAAGAATGTAAGATTCTTATGGTCAGTAAGAATAAGAACGGGCACAGTGGTACCTTAAAGGAGATGTCTCCATTCTTTCAGGGTTAAAATGATCGCAAACAGCTCTCTGTCACCAATCTCATAATTGCACTCAGCAGGTGACAATTTCTTGGAAAAGTAGCCACACGGATGCATAGCGCTCTCAGAGTTAGGACATTGAGACAGAAGGGCGCCAACTCCAGTCTCAGAAGCATCAATTTCTAGAATAAAAGGCAACGTAGGATCAGGATATGCCAACACAGGAACAGAAACAAAGGCAGCCTTGAGAGTCTCAAAGTCCTTAATGGACTCCGGAGACCAACTCTGTGGATTACCGTCCTTTCTGGTCACATCAGTCAGAGGCTTGACCAGAGACGAGAAGTTACGAATAAACTTCCAATATTAGTTGGCAAAGCCCAGGAAACGCTGCAGAGGACGTAAACCCATGGGTTGAGGCCACTGTAGGACTGCCGAAAGTTTCTCTGGGTCCATTGAAAAACCAGCAGTGGAAATGACATGGCCCAGGAATGTAACCTGTTCACGACGGAACTCGCGCTTCTCCAGTTTACAATAGAGATTGTTCTCTCTTAGTTTCTGAAGTACACGACAGACATCTGTGTGGTGGCTATCCAGCGACTTGGAAAATATGAGGATATCATCGAGATAAACCACCACACACAATTGCAACAAATCTCGGAGGACATCGTTAATAAATTCCTGGAAAACTGCCGGGGCGTTACAAAGGCCAAAAGGCATTACCAGGTATTCATTATGGCCTGTTCTGGTATTAAACACAGTCTTCCACTCGTTGCCCTCCTTAATGTGCACGAGATTGTATGCCCCTCTCAGGTCAAGCTTCGTGAAAACCGTTGCTCCCTTGAGGTGGTCAAATAACTCAGTAATCAATGGAATCAGGTAGGCATTCTTAATCGTGACACAATTGAGACCCCTATAATCTATACAAGGTCTCAGTTCACCGCTCTTCTTTTTCACAAAGAAGAAACCAGCACCAGCAGGAGACGAGGATTTGCAGATGAAACCTCGAGAAAGTGCGTCAGTAACATACTCCTCCATGTCCTTATCCTCCAAGACCGACAAAGGGTAAACACGACCACGAGGAGGTATGGCACCAGGTTGAAGGTCAATTGTGCAATCAAAAGGCCGGTGTGGAGACAAACTACCGGCTTGACCTTTATCAAAGACATCACGGTACTCCTCCGGCAGGGAGGGGAGTGAAGCAGTGCACAGGGCATTGGATACCTTCAGGAAGCATGTCTCACTGCATTGGGGTGACCAGGAGAGAACCTCAGCACGGAGCCAATCAAAAGAGGGGTTGTGCCTCTGTAACCAAGGATAACCAATAACCAGCGGAAATCTGGGCGAGGAAATAACTTGGAATTGGATTATCTCATGGTGAAGAGCCCCTATGGCCGTGGACAACGGAACCATCTCATGAGTCACATGGGCAGGCTGTAAAGCTCTCCCGTCAAGAGCCTCAATGGCAAGTGGAGTGTCACGCAGCTGCAGCAGAATCAAGTGCTGTGAAACAAATGCAGCATCAATGAACAGGCCTGCAGCCCCAGAGTTGATTAGAGCCTGTATCTTTATGGACGACTCAGCCCAAGAAAGGGTGACCAAAACCAGGGGCTTATCCTTCTGGATAACTGGGGACGAAACAACGCCACCTAAGGTCTGTCCATGACAGGACCTCAAGGTTTGGGCGTTCCCTGGATGGGTAGGACAAGACTTCAAAAAGTGACCTGCCTGGCCACAATAAAGGCACAATCTCTCCCTCCTCCTAAAGGCTCTCCCATCCACAGAGAGACGCGTGAAGCCCAAATGCATGGGTTCATCTTCACTGACCAACTCAGTACCAGGAGGCATGGGGGGGACTACAAATCTTGGAGGCAAACATACAGGAGGCTTCCGCAAGCGCTCCTTAAGAGAAAGTCTTTCTCTGAGTCTTTAGTCAATGAGGATGGCAAACAAGATCAAGCTCTCCAGCTCAGTGGGTATATCTCGGGCTGCTATCTCATCCTTGATGGAATCCGAGAGACCATGAGAAAAAGCAGCCACAAGGGCCTCATTGTTCCAAGCAACCTCTGCTGCCAGAGTACGGAATTCAATGACTGACGCAGCAGCAGGGACGGCCTGCAACTCAGGTTGTACCGGAGCAGCCACCGTGGGGGATTCCAGGTGAGCCATGCGATTCAGGAGCGTTTGTAACGCCAAGGCAAACTGATCCATGCGGTGATCTTGCTCATCCAATCTGGAAAAAATATTACCAACAAGTGGATTGACTATATCTTCTGAATTCATGGCCTTCGTGTACTGTCAGGAACCATGAAACAGACAGAGACAGAAGTACAATCAAATCACACTTGTTTATTAAAAAAATTAAAAGGTAAATAGAAAAAAGCTTAGTCAAGCATAGCCAGAGTCCAGTAGCCAGATCAGGTAGTCAGCCAGTCCAAAGTTCATAAACCAGATTGGGTAATCAGCGAGTCCAGACGTCAGGGATCCAAGGAGAGCAACTGCAAGCAGGATAGAAGCCAGGAGGGATGTCAGCAAGCCAGTCTTGAAACAAACAGCAGGAGATGGTTCCTAGTGATGTAACCAACGTGAAGGCAATGGAGAAATGAGCTGGAAGGCTTTAAATAGGCAAGTCAGATGAGCATCATTGGGAACAGCTGGTAACTGTGGAAAGAGAAGAGAGCTGGCAATTAGCCGACAGCTGAGTGGCCAGCCCAGAGGAGGAAGGGCTAAGCCAGCCCTGACAATGCACCTGTTGTCTCTCCACCATGTGCTCTCCCACTGCGCCAAAAGAGAAGGGGGAATATACTAGAAAGAACGTCAGGGATGGGCGGAGTTTCACGCATGTGCAGTGTATATAAAGTGGGACGCGTGCGCATCGTACGTATGATCTGTGAGCAGAGGACGGAGTGATGGAATCGATGATCGTTATGACGAAGGTACAATTTTAACTTGGTGCATAAGTGGCCTATACTGCTTATAGATTGAGGCCTATATTGGGTCAAGATTAGGAGAGTTTGGCCTGACATTAGGGTTTGTCTTGTGTTGTGTCTTGCAAAAGCTTCGCAAATTTCACCAGTTTCTCCAGCATTGCCTTCCTCTTTATTTTGTTATGACCCAGAATAAATGGCTATTTATTTTTCACAAATACTTGCCTATGTGTTTTACTTCAAAAAGAACAGTTTGTTTGTGAGTAGGCAGGTACATTTCCTAAATACAATTCCTAGATTGTAAGCTCTAACGAACAGGGCCCTCTGATTCCCCCCTGTATTGAATTTTATTGTAATTGTACTGTCTGCCTTAATGTTGTAAAGCTCTTCGTAAACTGTTGGCGCTATATAAATCCTGTATAATAATAATGTCAAAGGGACACCAACACAAACCAACCTCCTTGAGGTTACAAAATACAAGATAATAATGGTGTTGTGGTAACTTGACACACAAAACGAGAAATAATATTAAGGAGAGCATTAGAAAATTTTTTTTAGATCTTGATAAAAAAACAAACAAAAACCAAAAATTTGAAATATCATTATGGAGATCTGACGAAAAACAAAATTAATATTATTCATGAGATCACAATGAAATAATAAATAAATCAGTTTGTGAGAACTCTGTGTGAATATCAGCACTTCCATCTCGTAATTTATTTTTCTGAGCATGTGTGGCACTTTGTGTGTCGGAATTGTGTACACACGATCGAAATTTACGCACAGATTTTGTTTTCGGAAAATTTCAGACCCAGATCTCAAATTTTTTGCGACGGAAATTCCGATGGAAAATTATTATTATTCAGGATTTATATAGCGCCAACAGTTTATGCAGTGCTTTACAACATGAGCGCAGACAGTACACTTACAATACAAATCAATACAGGAGGGACTAGAGCGCCCTGCTCCTTCGAGCTTACAATCTAGAAGATGTCCAATGGAGCCAACACACACTCGGAATTTCCGTCAAAAAAAGCTCCCATCGAACATTTTCCATCAGAAAATCGGACCGTGTGTACAGGGCATTAAAGTCCCCATCTCAGATTGTACACAATAGCATTCTATCCCATTCTTCCATCCATTACTTGGAGAGCTAGAGTCTGACAAGTCTTATAAAGTCAAATGCATGCAGAACCATTCCATTAAATGATTGTGCTGCAATTTCTTTATAGTGAGGTAAAATACTTCGTTGCAAATCTCTGTCCCAACAAAGCTCAACAACTATTAAAGGGTAAGAGTGATTCAGAACAAAGACTTGTTCACAAGGGTTTTAACGCTATTAAAATGTCACCACAGATGGATTTTTAATCTGTCTTGTATCTGTATACAAGAGCAGCTTTGGCACATAAGCTTTGTTTGTTCATTTTTGGAAAAAAAATATTTCTGTTCAGGGTTTTCTGCATAGCCTACTGTACATTGTTTATGTTACTTCCCAGAAATATTTGCTGTGCTTATAATTTTCCGCTATGTCAAGAGGTAGTAACTTATTTATGCAGCATATAAAATATATACTGTATATTCATTAGCTCTAGTTGATTTATTTGAAATACTTTGTTTCTCAGTGGTAGCAGCAAATAGGTCACATTTTAAATATTTTTGTCTCTGTGGCTCACTAAATAGCAATGTGACAGTAATTTGTTTATTTATGCTTCAGTCAGGGAATCTAAAATCTAGCAAACAGCACAAAAAGGGCTGGAGTTTACTACATTCACTGTTTTGTAGCCCTTTCACCAACAGAAACAGCTTGATCAGGGTGCAACGTGTATAGAATTTTAATATAGCTAAGACACGCATATGCATTGACAATATTTCAACATTTCACACATATGCAGAAAACAGTTTATTAAGATGTAATTATGTGTTGGAATGTCTTAATTGTCTAATTAGAAGGGCAAAACACTGTGATGATGTTGGTAATAGAGTCAGTAAATAGTTAAGTAAATAATAAAACTGTATGTCCTCAGAAGATGATTGCAAATCATTTATGAATAAGCAGTAAAGCGAATGAACAGTAGACATGTGCAGAGTAAAATATTTTGTTTCGGAATTTCGTTTTCGTACGAAAAATTCATTTATTTAGGTACTCCTGAAATTCGTTTTTATTTATTTCGTTTTTCGTTCAAAAATTGCATTCGTCCGAAAATCCACATTAATTACAGTCGAATCTGTCTTTGAAGGCTTATGGTGTCTGTCGAATGTATAAAGAAGATTCGACGGAGCTAGTATATAGCATACTTCGTGTGAACTTTAGAACCCTATTAAAGTCTATGGGACTCCAACGTTCACAATCTAAAGTGCTAATTTTAAAGGCTAATATGCAAGTTACTCTCCTAAAAAGTGTTTGGGGACCCGGGTCCTGCCCCAGGGGACATGTATCAATGCAAAAAAAAGTTTTAAAAACAGCCGTTTTTTTGGGAGTAGTGATTTTAATAATGATTAAAGTGAAACAATAAAAGTGTAATATTCCTTTAAATTTCGTATCTGGGGCGTGTCTATAGTATGCCTGTGAAGGGGCGCATGTTTCTGGTTCTTAGAACTGTCCCTGCACAAAGTGTCATTTATGCAGGAAAAAAAGTCCTTTAAAATCACTCGCAGCTATTATGAATTGTCGGCTCCGTAATACAGAGAACACTCATTGAAAGTCATTGATAAAAAAAAAAAAAAAGCGTGGGGGTCCCCCAAATTCAATTACCTTCAGGTCTGGTATGGATATTAAGGGGAACCTCGCGTCAAATTAAAAAAAAATTGACGTGGGGGTCCCTCTAAAAATCCATACCAGACCCTTTATCCGAGCACGCAACCTGGCAGGCCGCAGGAAAAGAGGGGGGGACGAGAGAGCGGTCCCCCTTCCTCCTGAACTGTACCAGGCCACATGCCCTCAACATTGGGAGGATGCTTTGGGGGTCTGTGACCCCTCAAAGCACCTTGTCCCCATGTTGATGTGGAGAAGGACCTCATCCCCACAACCCAGGCCGGTGGTTGGGGGGGTCTGCGGGCGGGGGGCTTATAAGAATCTGGAAGCCCCCTTTAACAAGGGGACCCCCAGATATCGCCCCCCCTGTTTGAAATGGTAAGGGGGTAAAAAAGTACCCCTACCATTTCACAAAGAAAGTGTAAAAAATAGTTAAATAAGACAAACACATTTTTGAAAAATTCCTTTATTAAAAATAAAAAAAATGTAAAAAAGATTCCAGTGGTGGTAATCCACTCTTGCTATCCAGCGACGGATGATATCTCTCCAGCGATGGCTGATCTGATCCAGCGCAGCGAATCCATCCATCTTCTGTCTCCACGGAGGAGACACTGCGGGGATCCCAGCGGCCTGACGTTTGTTATATGCGGAGGGCGGGGCCACCCGTCACTTGACCCCGCCCCCCTCTGACGCAAGGGGAAACCTGGGCTTCCCCGTGACGTATGGGTGACCCCGCCCCATTCTGATGTAACGGAAAACTGCCTGTCTTACATCAGAGGGGGCGGGGTCACCCATACGTCACGGGGAAGCCCGGGTTTCCCCTTGCGTCAGAGGGGGCGGGGTCAGGTGACGGGTGGCCCCGCCCTCCGCATTTAACAAACGTCAGGCCGCCGGCATCCCCGCAGTGTCTCCTCCATGGAAACAGAAGATGGATGGATTCGCTGCGCTGGATCAGATCAGCCATCGCTGGAGAGATATCATCCGTCGCTGGATAGCAAGAGTGCATTACCACTGCTGGAATCTTTCTTTTTTTTTTTTTTTAATAAAGGAATTTTTCAAAAGTGTGTTTGTCTTATTTAACTATTTTTTACACTTTCTTTGTGAAATGGTAGGGGTACTTTTGTACCCCCTTACCATTTCAAACAGGGGGGGCGGGATCTGGGGGTCCCCTTGTTAAAGGGGGTTTCCAGATTCTGATAAGCCCCTCACCCGCAGACCCCCACAACCACTGGCCAGTGTTGTGGGGATTAGGCTCTTCTCCACATCAACATGGGGACAAGGTGCTTTGAGGGGTCACAGACCCCCAAAGCATCCTCATTGGGAGGATGCTTTGAGGGCATGTGGTCTGGTACGGTTCAGGAGGGAGGGGGGACCGCTCTCTCGTCTCCCCCTCTTTTCCTGTGGCCTGCCAGGTTGCGTGCTCGGATAAAGGGTCTGGTATGGATTTTTAATTTTAATCAATTCCATGGATTTTTAAATTTGACGCGAGGTTCTCCTTAATATCCATACCAGACCTGAAGGGTCTGGTATGGATATTTAGGGGGAACCCCATGTCAATTTTCTTTTTATTTGACGCAGGGTTCCCCTTAATATCCATACCAGACCTGAAGGGCCTGGTTATTGAATTTGGGGGACCCCCACGCTTTTTTTTTTTATCAATGACTTTCAATGAGTGTTCTCTGTATTACGGAGCCGACAATTCATAATAGCTGTGAGTGATTTTAACCACTTCCCGACCAGCGCACGACGATGTACGTCGACAGAATGACACGGGCAGGCATATTGGCGTACAGGTACGTCCAATATTCAATGCCGCCCTGCCATCGGGAGTGCACCGCCGGCGGCGCGCTCCCGCACTGGTCGGGACCCCCGTGAGTCCGGTCGCGGGACCCGCGGACCCGATCACCGCAGGCATCCCCGCGATCGTCTCACGGAGCGGCCGAATGGCGGAAATGCTGTGTAAACAACATTTCTCCATTCTGCCTAGCAACTAGTGACGCTGATCTCTGCTCCATGTGATTGGAGCAGAGATCAGTGTTCACTAAATGAAAGCCCAACCCCCCCACAGTTAGTAACACACCCCTAGGAACACTTAACCCCTACACTGCCACCCACTGGTTAACCATTTCACTGCCAGTGTCATTTACACAGGAATCACTGCATTTATATAGCAGTGATTACTGTATAAATGACAATGGTCCCAAAAATGTGTCAAAAATGTCCGATGGGTCCCCCACAATGTCGCAGTCACAATAAAAATCGCTGATCGCCGCCATTACTAGTAAAAAAAAAAATAATAAAAAATTATTAATAAAAATGCTATAAAACTATCCCTATTTTGTAAACGCTATAACTTTTGCGCAAACCAATCAATAATCGATTATTGCAATTTTTTTTACCAAAAATATGTAGAAGAACACGTATCGGCCTAAACTGAGGGAAAAAAATGTTTTTTTATATATTTTTAGGGGATATTTATTATAACAAAAAGTAAAAAATAATGCGTTTTTTTCAAAATTGTCGCTCTATTTTTGTTTATAGCGCAAAAAATAAAAACCGCAGGGGTGATCAAATACCACCAAAAGAAAGCTGTATTTGTGGGAAAAAAAGGACGTCAATTTTGTTTGGGAGCCACGTCGCACGACCGCGTAATTGTCAGTTAAAGCGACGCAGTGCCGAATCGCAAAAAGTGGTCTGGTCTTTGACCAGCAAAATGGTCCGGTCTGCAAGTGGTTAAAGGACTTTTTTTCCTGCATAAATGACACTTTGTGCAGAGACAGTTCTAAGAACCAGAAACATGCGCCCCTTCACAGGCATACTATAGACACCCCCCAGGTACGGAATTTAAAGGAATATTACACTTTTATTGTTTCACTTTGATCATTATTAAAATCACTGCTCCCGAAAAAACGGCCGTTTTTAAAACTTTTTTTGCATTGATACATGTCCCCTGGGGCAGGACCCGGGTCCCCAAACACTTTTTAGGACAGTAACTTGCAGAATCTTTTCTCTCTGTCAAATCTTTTTTCTCTGTCGAATATTTTCTCTATATAATCTTGGACTAATAGAGGTAAGGTTAGGCACATTCGACCACAGGTTCTAAAGACACAGATTGTTATTGTCAGAGTCACGTCAAATCTCCTATTCTATATCGAACTGTTGTAACAAGGAAAACTAAAATAAAGCATTTATTTATGTCGGATCTTTAGTTTTTTGGATTCTGTGCTTTCGTTATCGTTTGTCAAAACGAAAACACAAATACCTGAAATTCGGACGAAAATGCATTTGGACGAAAATGAATGCACATGTCTAATGAACAGTACAAAAACATGGAAATAAATTACCTCTTTGTTTTTGAATAGTCTAAGGCCGCGTACACACGGGCGGATTGTCTGCCCAACTTAGTCCGCTGAACCGTGTTTCAGCGGACAATCCGCTCGTGTGTGGGCTTCAGCGGACTCTTTCAGCGGACAGTCTGACGGACTTTGTCTTTCGGAATTTCCGTAATTTTGTCCGCTGAAACTTGGTTTTGTCCGTCCAAACTTGGTTTCAGCGGACAGTCCGCTCGTGTGTAGGCAAGTTGGACGGACTAAGTATGGCGCATGCTCAGAAAGGATTTACACGGCAGAAGGTTGCATTGCAGTGTATTGGATGTCGTTTTTCTAGTCCCGTCGTACGTGCTGTACACGTCATCGCGCACGTTTTCAGCGGACTGTCTGTTCATCATGTGTGGTCAAGTCCGTTCATTCAAAAGTTGAACGGACTGTCTGTCGGATTGTCTGACGAACTTAGTTGGGCAGACAATCCGCCCGTGTGTACGCGGCCTAAGGGTCCTTGCACATGGGCAGCTGGGCCCATTTCAACAGAAATGTCAGCATTTTTCCTCCACAGGCAGTCCAGGTGCAGAATGCAGTTTTCCATAGACACGAATAGCTGGGCACTGTTGTACTTGGGTATACGACGGTGCTGTTATACACAAGTACAGGATGTTTAGGATGCATGCAAAAAACTGAGTTTTTCTTCTGTACCTTTCTTTCTCAAAGGTATGTGCTCTTTCAACATCACAACTAAGATAGCAGTCTTGAGTTAGAAAATGTGGTAACAAAAGGAACATCATCTTGAGGCCACTCAAGATACAAGATGCTCTTCTTTTTTGCCTCAAATCCATAGTGAGGAGCATGGGCAGTGGTGCCATATGCCTCATGGTTGGGGGACCCTCAGTGCCCGAAACCTTTACATCTGCAGTCTCCTCTTAAAAGTGAAAGATACCTTCACAGGTCACTGCTACAATTCATAACACCACACAATGTATGTTTGCACGCCCTCACTTGACCATGAAAATCCATTAGGCATACACCCTTCTTCGCAACCTGTTTCAGGTTAATCTTAAACGGGATCCTTATGAAGCACTCCTTGGTAAGCCTATTGTTGAACTATTGCGTCCGGAACGACAACTAGCCCAACATCTCTTTACTGCAACTAGATTGACAATTGCGAGAGCATGGAAAACCCCCACACTTAGTTTTGAGGCAGTCAATAATCGCCTGAATGATGTCATGGTTAATGAGAAACTGACGGCTGTTCTTTCTGATACGCATGACAAGTTCCTCAATGTTTGGCAACCTTGTATTGCATACCACCACCCTTCTAGATCATCTGGTCCCTAGAACTTTTTTTTTTATTTGAGCCTAATAAGGGGTCATGGCTCCTGCTTCCTCTATGCTGGTGGAGGCCGCTAGGCCCTGATTTTCTATGCACACCATATGTTATAAAACTCTATTGTAAACCTGTACTGTTGGCATGTATGACAATAAAACTTTTGTAAAACAAAATCCGTTAGGCATAGAGAGAACAGTCTCCACAGAGAACTTCCTAGGAACCAACAATCCCTTAAATTGTAACTGATCTTTAACATGCATAGTTCTCCTCCAGTGATCTTACTTAGTTCAGGACTCTTTGTCTGTCTTGAATAGCTGGGCCACCATAAATACCTATTAACAATTGAATTAATTGTAAGTAAAGTTCCACTTTAAAGAACATACTAATATACGTATGGGCCTTGAAATCTATTACTACTACTGAATTTCAACAGCAGTGTAAATGGTGACTAGCGAACTTCGAGATGTCAGGAAGAAGGTTGGTGTACTTGGGCTGGTGCTGAGTGAGGGTAGTAAGAATTATAAGGAAGAAGTATTAGACTGGTTGATGGGACCACATCGGGGGATGGGAAGGATTATTTCACTACAGAGGGAAATTAAAGACAGTCCCATAGCTAAAAAATTTTCCCCACCAGATTCACTTGCCGATGCCATAGGCCATAACTAGTTTTCCTTCTTTGGTCCAATATAGCCTCTCCTCTGTATTCCATTGTCTCCAGCCAGAATCATCAACCATAGCAATGGTTCCTACTACTAAATAGAAAATAGCTCACCCCCCTTCCCTTGTGCACGTGGGAAGAGCAGTCAAATAGTAGGTGTGGCCAAATTAACAGTAGAAGGGCCTTAAAGGGGCATGGTTAAATAAAACCTGAAACTATGGGCTTCATCTGACCTTTGCTGTGTAAAAATGAGATGGACTTTAGATTTAAAACATGTTTCAAATCTTTCCGACGGACTCGAGTCTGGTTGAAAAATCCGTTCATCTGTACGCTAGTCCGATGGACAAAAACCAAAGCTAGGGCAGCTATTGGCTACTGGCTATGAACTTCCTTATTCTAGTCCGGTCGTACTTTGTGTAGTCCGTCAGACTTTGGGTGCCTGTGTGTGGCCAAGTCCGTTCGTTCGGAAACTCCATCGGAACTCTGCCGAAAGTCCTTCGAGAAGACCATCGGACCTAGTCCGTTGAAAAGTCCAGTCGTCTGTACGCAGCATAAGAGACACCTACCACACTCAGTACAATTATTCTGACTCCGATTGTTGTAAAGGGATTTTTCCCTTGTGAGACCTCTATGCCTGGCCTGTATAAGATATAATCACTGAGGACAATCCTCATCAGATAGTTTGAATTTACCAAATACTGATTCCATCCACAAAGGTGCTTTTATTCTGAACACCAGGTTACAGCATATGACAGGATACAAACAGATGAATAGGTTGTAGTATTTATGCGGTCAAAAGATGATATTGTCTGTAGATTACAATGCAGAATACATGTGCCCTGCTACATGTGGCTTGTTAGCTGCTTCCATGACACAGGAAGTACAAACACAGGAAAAAGGGTGGAACACACTGTGCCCGGGTTTCCAACGGGGTGGAAACCCGGGCACATGTGTCCAAACCCAGACTGTCTGGGTCAAAACCGGACAGGTGGCAACCCTAATTACATATAAAGGAAGTATGTCATAATATCAGGAAAAATAAACTTGAGAAAACAAGCGCATTACCACAAAGGGTCACTAGATGGCAGCACGTTCTATGCCCCATTGGGCATAGAACGTGCACAGCACAACAATCAACAACAATAATATTTTTCATTACATATGTTGTGCATATTTGTACATTATGGCGGAAAGCTCCAGAGAGTGCTAACTTTTGAATTTTCTCTGACTGTTAACTTCCTCTTCGAGAACAATGTCTTTTTTTTTTAAATATATGTGTATATGTTAAAAAAATAAAGTTTTATTAGATTTAACTATTTTAGGTAAAGCATTATTTTTAGTGTTGCATATAGTACAGAATGCTTGGATCCCTGTAATTTTCTTTTTTTGTTCTATTAGGGGTTACATTTTTTCCTTTCCTGTCCAAAAGGAACAACAAGACGTGGGAGGAACTCACTTGAAAGAATCTTCCTCTTCGACAGTTATGACAGGTGGAAGTGTCTCCAATGAGAGACTTCTCCTCACTTCCTGTTCTAGTGAAAACAGGGGTCACTAGTACAAACAGCAATAAAAATCTTACAGCTGTCCTAACCATAAAACCTTTTAGTAGAGTTTTGGTTACAGCTATATTTTGATGTTTTTACAAAACATTGCTTGTATCCCTAATTTGATCATTATGCAATCAGGCTTTGCTTCCTGCCTTGCAGTGCTAGGCAGTAGTTGTATTTACTAAATTCATCATCTTACTTTTCTTTGATAAGAGAGTCTATTAATGAGATTTTTACTTTGGCCCAGTGCTTTCAAGCAATGCTAAATATCACAGATAATATTAGTTCTCTTTTCTTAGGACAGCTACATCTATCACTATTGCAAACTGCCAAGAAAGAACATTCTCTGTAGCATATACAGGCATACCCCGCTTTTAAGTACACAATAGGGTTTATTTACTAAAGCTAGAAAGTGCAAAATCAGGCTCATTTCTGCATAGACACCAATGAGCTTCCAGGTTTTATTACCAAAGCTTAATTGAGCAAGCTGGGGTTAGAAGCTCATTGATTTCTATGCAGAATTGAGCCTGATTTTGCACTTTCAAGCTGTAGTAAATAAACCCCATTGTGTACTTAAAAGCGGGGTATGCCTGTAAACAGTAAGAAAGCAAGCATTAGGGTTAATCTACTAAAGGAGCAAAGACTGATCAAATCTTCAAAAAAGGAAAGAAAAAAAAACTAAAATACAAAGAACAAAAATAATAATAATAATAATAAATAAATAAATAAAATTACCTATTCCAAATACACCTAAAACACCCCCAAGATAAAAAAAAAAGTAACATTTGATCTTCTTCTTTTTTTTTTTTTTTTTAAAGCAAATTTCACCAAAGCAGCTCAACGAATAAAACTGTTACAGCTTCAGCAAATTTTCTGGTAAAATTGGCAATTTCACAGCAAAAATATGTCTGCTCATTCCAATTGATAACAATGCATACACATAAGCAGTCACTTGTAGGTGCAGTTATGTCCAGGCTTTTCGCTCTTCAGATGAATCCTTTACCCCTAAATTTGTTCAGTGATTTTCTTTTTGTCTTAATGGCATATAACAATGATCTAAAAATCTTTTTTTTATATATGTAGCTGTTAAGTGCTGCTGACAGTTATATATAAAGGACATCAGTTGAAGGACTTCATTACTTATCTAATCTTAAGACTATGACAAAAAGAATAAAAAAGGAATGACTCTGGATTACTAAAGTCAATGCTTGTAAAAACGTCTTGTATATTTACAGTCAAATGGCCAGACAACTGGCGACAAACATAAATCTGATTTACATGGAGCCATTTTATGACTCCACAAGGCTTTACTCCCCAGCTGCCATTTCACAGAAGGCTCATTTCTAGACATTTTATACCCTGCACTCCACAGAGATCACTGTATACAGTTCAGCTATAGGACATGATCTTTTATGGCAACATTTTCAACGACCTTGTTTAGGGTGAATCTGCCAGGTCAGCAGCAGCTATGAAGTCCTATTAGCAGTGGGTTATAATACAGTGTAGTAGACTAGGAAAAAGTGCATGTTAGTTTATGTACAGAGGCCAATGGATGAACAATCAATTTTACAGCCTTTTGCTTTAAAGTGCTTAGTCATTTATTTTGTGGATTCGAGAAAACAAATTCATTCACTGCCTATAGTCTTTATACACTTCTATTATACTTTTTATTTCAGCACATTAAGTGAACCCTTAAACAAGCCTAAAACAAAACAAACATAAAAATAAAGCATATTATCAATATGTCTTACTAAAAGAAATATAAATGATGTTTATACTATTTCCGAATAATATGTATTACATATACAGGTAGTAAAACAGATATACAGTGCCTTAAAAAAGTATTCATAACCCCTTGAAATTTTCCATAATTTATCATGTTACAACCAAAAAATGTAAATGCATTTATTGAGATTTTATGTGATAGGCCAGTGATGGCGAATCTTGGCACCCCAGATGTTTTGGAACTACATTTCCCATGATGCTCAACTACACTGCAGGGTGCATGATCATCATGGGAAATGTAGTTCCAAAACATCTGGGGTGCCAAGGTTCACCATCACTGTGATAGACCAACACAAAGTGGCACATAATTGTGAAATGGAAAGAAAATGATACATGGTTTTCAGAATTTTTTACAAATAAATATCTGAAAAGTGTGGCCCATATTTGTATTCAGCCCGCTTTAGTCTGATACCCCTAACTAAAATCTAGTGGAACCGATTGCCTTAAGAAGTCACCTCATTTGTAAATAGAGTCCACCTGTGTGCAATCTAATCTCAGTATAAATATAGCTATTCTGTGAAGCCCTCAGAGGTTTGTTAGAGAACCTTAGTGAACAAACAGAATCATTAAGGCCAAGGAAAACACCAGACCTGTCAGTGTTTGAACATCTCATAGAGCACTGTTCAATCCATCATCCAAAAATGGAAAGCGTATGGCATAACTGCAAACCTACCAAGACATGGGCATCCATCTAAACTGACAGGCCGGGCAAGGAGAGTATTAATAACAGAAGCAGGCAAGAGTCACATGGTAACTCTGGGGGAGCTGCAGAGATCCACAGCTCAGGTGGGAGAATCTGTCCACAAGACAAATATTAGTTGTGCACTCCACCAATCTGGCCTTTATGGAAGAGTGGCAATAAAGAAAGCCATAAGAAGTCCCGTTTGTAGTTTGTGAGAAGCCATGTGGGGGTCAAAGCAAATGTGGAAGAAGGTGCTCTGGTCAGATGAGACCAAAATTTTACTTTTTGGCCTAAAATCAAAATGCTATGTATGGTGGGAAACTACCACCGAACATTACAACACATCATCCCCACCGTGAAACATGGTGGTGGCAGAATTACGTTGTGGGGATGTTCTTCGTTCTTCTTCATCAGGGACAAGGAAGCTGGTCATAGTTGATGGGGAGATGGATGGAGCCAAATACAGTTCAATCTTAGAAGAAAACCTGTAAGAGTCTGCAAAAGACTTGAGACTGGGGTGGAGGTTCACCTTCCAGCAGGACAATGACCCTAAACATACAGCCAGAGCTACAATGGAATGATTTAGATCAAAGCATATCCATGTGTTATAAATGGCCTAGTCAAAGACCTAAATCCAATAGAGAATCAGTAGCAAGACCTGAAAATTGCTGTTCACAGATGCTCTCCATCCAATTTGATAGAACCTGAATTCTTGCAAAGAAGAATGGGCAAACATTTTACTCTCTAGATGTACAAATCTGGTAGAGACATCCCCAAAAATACTTGCAGCTGTAATTGCAGTGAAAGGTGGTTCTACAAAATATTGACTCAGGGGGCTGAATACAAATGCACGCCACACTTTTCAGATATTTATTTGTAAAAAATTGTGAAAACATTTATCCATTTCCTTCCACTTCACAATTATGTGCCACTTTGTGTTGGTCTATCACATAAAATCCCCATAAAATACATTTACATTTTTGGTTGTAACGTGGCAAAATGTCAAACATTTTTCAAGGCACTGTACTGTATGCTGTTAATTATCTGCTTTCATTTAGAAAGGGAATCCTTATTTAAGTTTGACACAACAAAACACAAGTTGTAAGATGAATGGTAAAACACAGCACAAGATCCTAAGGGGTTGATTTAGTAAAGACAAATAGAATTTGCACTTTGCAAATTGCAGTCGCAGTCCGCAAGAGCAGTTGCTCCAGTGCTTAGTAAATGAGCAGAAGCTCTGCTGACTTCATTCATCCAATCATGTGCAAGCAAAAATGCTGTTTTTTTTATTATTATTCTTGCACGTGATTGGGCGTTCTTTGAAAAGTGAAGCTTTACTTCATTTACTCAACTCTGGAGCAGCTGCACTTTGTCTATTTGCCTTTAGTAAATCAACCTCTAAATGTTTAAAACCCATCTTCCTACTTAAAGTGGAATATTAGTCCTGTTAGATCACTTTAGGCTGGTTCCTTTTGCAGATATAGCTATGTAAAACATTAATAATAAGTGCCTATACATTTTAAAATCCAGTAATACACTGTCTCACCCTGCTCTGCCCAATGCTTAGTTGCACTCCATTTCTGGCATTGTGCCGCAAATCAGAGCCATTAGAGGCCCATTTGCTGCCAGCCTAAAAGATTTATTTATTGTAGGGTCACCCGCATTTGGTAGCTAAAAGACAGGCTCATCAATATGTCAGGAACACCAAAATGAAGATTTGCCAAATGACAGAAGTCGGATCTCACACCAGTCTTTCCCCAGGGGTAGAAGTCAGCTACTTTCTTCCTGGAGGTCTGTGAAACACAGCATGGAGAGTGAGGTCAGTGGGGATGATGTCATTAAAACCTGAATGTAACGGAGCACGTGCCATGTCAACAGCTGGGCATGCACACTTCTTTTTTAAGCAAGAAAGCAGCTTACTTTCATTAAATCCCCTGGGGAAAGGTTGGTTTGCGATCCATCCTCTGTCATTTGGTGAATCTTCATCTTGGCACCCCTGACATATTGATGAGCCTGTCCTTTAGCTACCAAATGTGAGTGACCCTAAGTCGGGTATAATACATCTTTGGGCTTACTACACTTACCCTGTTTCCCCTAAAATAAGACCTAGTGTGATTGTCGGTCATAGCTGCAATAAAATCCCTACCCCCCCCAAATAAGCCCTAGTTAAAGTCCTTGTAGGTCTTCTTTTCAGGGTAGGGCTTATTTTTGAGGAAACAGAGTAGGGCTTATTTGGGTGGTAGGGCTTATATTGCAGCCAACACCGACAATCACGCTAGGTCTTATTTTAGGGGAAACAGGGTAGAGGCCCTTTTCCTTTTGTTTTTTCCAGTATTCCATAGAGTTTGCTTCTACTCCTGGATCAGCTTGCCCTAGTGATGGACCGTATGGACTCCTAAATTATCATATGAACTTATATCCCACTAAGGGGGGATAATTTACCTCTTGCGCCTATAAACGCTCTTTTCTTTTTGTACAGCCCAAAGACTTACTGTTTTTCAGGGGCTCTGAGCTTCAGCAAAAAGGCTGCCTCCAGCAAAAAGAAACAGAGAAATATATAGGAGGCAATGATTTTACAATTTTTGTGTGCCACATCCAAAATTTGAAGAAAAAACTTTTTGGGTTACCCCTAGTGGTGGATTTTTAAGGCACGTACAATAATTATCGAGAAAACATTTTTTTTTTACTTTTTTGAAAAATAAAATTCTGAATAATTATTGTACGTGCCTTAAAAGTCCACCACTAGGGGTAACCCAAAAAGTTTTTTCTGCAAAAAAAAAACAGGAGCAATGCTGGAGGCAATTTACACCACGTACTTATTTTGGTTGTATAATTATTAATGTGGGATGTATTATTTTTTATCAAGTTGGTATTTTTACTTTTGTAGTCAAATTTGGGAAAATCCCACAAAGCGTTTCTATTCTCACAGCATACCTAAAAAAAAAGATTTAAAAAATATTTCATATGGTTTAGATCGATCTGAGGAGAAGGTATCATTGCTAACTTCAAGAATCTAGCTCACCATGATCTGCTCCAATAGCTGGGCTGGGGACTTGCTGGGTCCAGTTCTCATTAAAATACAATGAAGAAGCCCAGCTCAAAAATCGTTTACCTTAAGACCCCTTTCACACTGGGACATTTTTCGGGCGTTTTTCAGGCGCTTTAGCGTTAAAAAAAAAAAACTGCAATCCCAATGTAAAAGCCCGAGTGCTTTCACACTGAGATCTTTTTCACACTGGAGCGTTTTTCAGGTGCTTTAGCGTTAAAAAAAGCGCCTGAAAGAAGCCGCAACTGCAATCCCAATGTAAAAGCCCGAGTGCTTTCACACCAAGGCGCTGCGCTGGCAGTGCGTCAAAAAAAGTCCTGCTAGTAGCTTCTTTGCAGCACTTTTGGAGCGGTGAATACAACGCTCCTAAAGCACCCTTCCCATTGAAATCAATGGGAAGCGCCTGTAAAACGCCCGAAAAGCGCCTGAAAAGCGCTATTGGCAGCAGCATTTGTGGGCGCTTTTAACCCTTTATTTGGCCACTAGCAGGGGTTAAAAGCGCCCCAATAACGCTCGAAAAACGCTGGTAAAGCGCTGCTAGTTTAAGCGGCGCTTTATGAGCGTTTTCAGGCACTGACATTGTGAAAGGGCTCTTAAAGCACTTGGGCTTTCACATTGGGATTGCAGATGAGGCTTCTTTCAAGCGCTTTACAGGCGCTTTTTTCAACGTTAAAGCGCCTGAAAAACGCCCCGGTGTGAAAGGAGTCTAAGTTAAGACAGTTTTGATATCTGTTACAGATAAGGAGATATCTACCTCCAGATAGGGTTAATTCTGAATAACAGCTTCCAAGTGTCCCTCATAACAAAGAGAACTAAGTAAAAATCGCCCTTGCTGGATGTTCCAGAAAATAGGATCTAATAAAAAGGTAGAATGCAATGTTTATTAAGATTTCTAAGGGTAGCGCTTAGCCACACTAGTATAGGAACTGCTGCACCAGAATATTCCTTGAATACTAGGATCTGGTAAATAATATAAAAGTGTCAATGGTGCGCTATCTCTAATACCAGTGACTCTAGTAACAATGAACACAAGCATTACAATCAGACCACAAATATATAGGGCATCTGGTGATTAAGATCTCAGTGGAACCGTGGTTTAACGAGTAACGCGGTTAATGAGTGTTTTGAAAGACAAGCAAGTTTTTAAAATCCTGACTCGGTTTGCGAGTGTTGTCTTTCAAAATGAGCAGAATTCAAGCTAATGTGGTGTGCAGTACCACATTTGGCCAGAGGTGCGGGGGTGCTGGTGACACTCGGAATGGTTTGGAGCCGTTTGGAAATGCTCTGAACCACTCGGAAGGGCTTCCGAGTTCAACCGAGTATTTCTGAGGCTCTCTGGTGCCCCCACCTCTGGTCACATGTGGTGTTGCATGCAATAGAAGTCAATGTGGAACAAATTATCTTTGTTTCCATTGACTTCTATGGGGGAACGTGCTTTGATATGCTGTGCTTTGGATTACAAGCATTCTCCTGGAATGGATTATGCTCGTAATCCAACGTTCCACTGTATACTACAGTGATTCAAAAAAACTTTATGCCCACTACCCTTTAGTGTTCAGGGTTAAAAATCATATAAAAATGGATAACATGTTATGATTCACTAATGCAAACCACAATTAAAATAGACAATTCAAAATTCATATACTGTATGTACAATGCAAAAAAAATAAAAATCCAGTCCTTCATTAATCTGAAAAATAGTAATCAAAAGTTCATATAGAAAGCTTGTAGGTAAAGCTGGGTGTTCTCATCCAACTCCTCCATGTGCAAAATAAAAGTGTCCTTGTGAATGCGGTCATGCTTACCTGACACTGTTTCCCTTATACAAGTGACTACTCTGTAAGTGTGATACATTTCATATTAAACATTGGTTTTAAATGTTAATACACTACAAGTCTTCTCTTCTCATTTTTAATATAAAATACTCTGAGAGTCGAGAGCCTGGATCTACCTAGAGTCTTAAAGATTGGTCTGCAACAAGTTACTGTCTTCCAGTTGAGATTTTCTCTATGCGCTTATGATCCCCTATGCAGGATCGATGGGTCTGGTAAGTGGCCATTCTTCTCTTTAAAAACATGGTGGTGACTAGGGATGAGTCGAACACCCCCGGTTCAGTTCGCACCAGAACATTCGAACGGACTGAAAATTCATACGAACTTTAGAACCCTATTAAAGTCTATGGGACTCGAACGTTCTAAATCAAAAGTGCTAATTTTAAAGGCTAATATGCAAGCTATGCAACAGACAACACCAGCAATAAGGGGTATCTTCAGGTGTATACTGTGCTGGAGGCACACAACACCCACTTTAACTCCTGCAGATGCCTGTATTAGAGAACGCCAGCAATAAAGGGTAGATACAGGTGTATACTGCACTGGAGGCACACAAAACCCACTTTAACTTCTGCAGATGCCTGTATTAGAGAACACCAGCAATAAAGGGTAGATACAGGTGTATACTGCACTGGAGGCACACAACACCCACTAACTCCTGCAGATGGCTGAGAAAAGAACACACTGTCCCTGCCTCTCTAGCTTTTTCCCTGCATGCCAATACACTACACAAGGCCGCCACGCTGGCGGCCTTATATAGTGTGGGGCGTGTACTAAACCCCCTGAGCTATAATTGGCCACAGGCATCCTGCCTGTGGCCAATTATGTCTCTCCTCGCTGCCGGTGCTGTGATTGGCCAAGCATGCGGGGTCACAGTGCATGCTTGGCCAATCATGAGCCAGCAACGGTCCACAAAGTTCTGAATTCGCCGAACAGACTAACGGCCAATGTTCGAGTCTAACACCAAGCTCATCCCTAGTGGTGACACACAAGCACTTTAAGTATAATTATTTTGCACAAGGACCCTTTTCTTTTGTATGTGGAGGAGTTGGATGAGGAGATATTAATCACCTGATGCATTATATAGTTGTGATCTAATTGTGAGGTTTGTGTTCACTATGAGGTATTTGAGACAGCGCACCAGTGCTACTTTTATATAAGATGCAATGTTTCATTTTTTTTTATGTTTTGCTATGTGAATGGGTACATTTATGAATATAAAAAGTAGGTATTATGCCAATTTGGCTGCAAAAGTGGACATGCCCTTTAACGTGAAGAGGCCAGCAGGAACTTGTAGTCTATTACCATAGGGGTTAAAACTTCATTTTAATTTCTTCAGAGTGTTTGTATTTTTTTTTTTTTCATTTTTTCAATTTTCTATTTCATTCATTACGTTATCACTTTCTCAGTATCATTCCTATAAGTAGCATCGGAGCCCAACTTTGCAACCCTTATTTATCTGCAATAGATAATGATCAAATCTATTGTAGATATTTTATGGTTGCAAAGTTGATCTGAATTGACAGTCAAAACAATCTCATTATTGTACTGTACTGCATGACCAAAAAAGACTCAAACCAATTGAATATAGGTGTTACAACTCACAAACACACAATTCTGGTCAATGGAAAGACTATTTCCATTGCTATAGAATGCCTTGCTCAGGGTGAATAGTTCACTGATTGCTTTATCACTTTCTCAGTGTCTTCCTTATAAGTGGCTTTGGAGCCCACCTCTAGTGCTTCTTCCTTCTATCAGCCCAGAGATAGCAAAAGGAAACTTATAGCTTTGCTCCAGGTTATAGGAAGGTTTCATCCCCAAAAGAATAATTGTTCCCTACTTTACCATAGTGCAGGGATATGCAATTAACGGGCCAGCTGTTGCAAAACTACAAGTCCCATCATGCTCTGCCTCTGGGTGTCATGCTTATGGCTGTCAGAGTCTTGCTATGCCTCATGGGACTTGTAGTTCTGCAACAGCTGGAGGTCCACTAATTGCATATCCCTGCCATAGTGCAAAAATAAGGAAAAATCTAGTGTAGAACCCCTCTTGCATGGGGAGGAAAAGTGAACTCACTTCCAGCAGGAAGAAGGTTAGCATTACCTCAGGGTGGATCCATGGCTACAATAGAGAGCCTTACATGATAATGAAGGGGTCTTTAGGATTTTTTAAGTTTTATTGCTCCGGCTCACAGGGAGAGAGGATAAGGATTAAGTCTCCAGTAGAAATTAGACAAAGACCAAGAAAAATAACAAACAGAATGATATAAACACACACCCTAAAGAGTTATACTACACATATTTATTCACTGAAAATAAGCAAAAAACAAATAACACCAATACTAAATTACCTAAATCCCTAGTAAAAACCCTAAATAGTCTAAACTACTAATAGTACAAACAATTCCCCCAAAATGTATACAAAAATATATCTCTAAAGATGATAAAAGAGATATATGATCCCTCCCTCCCCAATATAATACACCCCCTATAAGCGCCTGAAAGTACCCCAAGCTCTGACGAAATTCCGCAAATCAAGGAATGAAACATGTAAGCGTTTAGCTCTTTATGCTGGGACGGACACCCCTGGTTTTTGCCCCTTTACCCCGAGCTAACACCCTATGATGGGCTTGAAGGAATGGGCTGGAATCTGATGAACCTGATGATACAATTTTGAATCTATCAGCATGATTGACCTCAAGATGGAATCTAATGGGTTATTTAATTATGGAGAACAGACACTGTGACTATGGGTTATATTACTTCATTGGTTCATCAAACAGCCTGATACATATTGACAATCTATCTTGGATGAGGAATCACTATTTTTACCACAGATGAACAATCATTATCTGGAGATCTATGGCTATCACATATAGACCAACAGATTTAACTTTATCTTATATTGGAGAGTTCTCTGTGTGATCCAGTATCAGTAAGTAGTGATGGCCGAACGGTTCGCCCGGCGGTCGTTTCGCGGCGAATTTCCGACTTTCGCCGTCCGCGGGTTCGAACGCCTTTTTCCGTCGTTCGCCCCGGCGGACTTACGTGTTTAATGTATACAAGAACTTTAACCTTTCGTGACACGTTTATCATGTGTTACAGGACAACCAATTGAGACATGACAGCTCATGGACACTTGGACATTCCCCCTAACCTATAAATACACCCGATCCGGTGGCCATTTTACATTCTTTCTTCTGTCACTGTAGGGAAAGGATCCTGTGTGGAGTAGGGACAGAGAAAACGCTAGCTATTTGGTACACAAAAGTTCTTTTCAGGACTGGTATAGGTGTTAGGTCAGCAGCCTGAGTTTCTTTTGTCAGTTTAGATAAAGGGACAGAGCGCTGTATGCTGCTATTTTAGGGACAGCTCAGCCAGATTAGTCTTTCTTCATCATCATCATCATCATCATCATTAGCTGTTACTATCAGGTCCACAAAAGAGCTGTTCCAGCTAATCGTTCCAGCCTACTCTTTTTTGCCAATTTGTATAGGGACAGGCAGGAAGCAGTGTGTCAGGCAGTGAGGATAATTTTAAAGACTTGCTGTTACTATTAGTTCCACAAAGGTTCTTTTCAGGACTGGTATCAGTGGTACGGTAATAGGCTTGTACACGTATAATATTCTTTCTTCCAAATATAGAAAGAATATTATACTTGACTGCTGCCCTTCTGCTGCAGTCTGCTAATCATTCACAACTCACTTGTTCCACAAAGCTCTTTATCAGGACTGGTAACTTGGTCTGTCTAGGGTGCTACGGTACATAGGCTTGGGTGCGGTACAGTCTGCTGTTCTGTAAGGACCGCTATCGGTCCACAATACATAGGGTTGCCGTGCACTACTGCTGACCGCTGCCCTATACTGCAGCAGTCCTTCATTGGTATAGGGACTGACGTACAGTCTGCTAATCACTAACACACAACCTGCTTGGTCCACAAAAGTTCTTATAAGGACTGGTAACTTGGTATAGGGTGCTACGGTACATAGGCCTGAGTGCGTTACAGTCTGCTGTTCTGTAAGGACCGCTATCGGTCCACAATACATAGGGTTGCCGTGCACTACTGCTGACCGCTGCCCTATACTGCAGCAGTCCTTCAGCGGTATAGGGACTGACGCACAGTCTGCTAAACACTAACACACAACCTGCTTGGTCCACAAAAGTTTTTATAAGGACTGGTAACTTGGTATAGGGTGCTACGGTACATAGGCCTGAGTGCAGTACAGTCTGCTGTTCTGTAAGGACCGCTATCGGTCCACAATACATAGGGTTGCCGTGCACTACTGCTGACCGCTGCCCTATACTGCAGCAGTCCTTCATTGGTATAGGGACTGACGTACAGTCTGCTAATCACTAACACACAACCTGCTTGGTCCACAAAAGTTCTTATAAGGACTGGTAACTTGGTATAGGGTGCTACGGTACATAGGCCTGAGTGCGTTACAGTCTGCTGTTCTGTAAGGACCGCTATCGGTCCACAATACATAGGGTTGACGTGCACCACTGCTGACCGCTGCCCTATACTGCAGCAGTCCTTCAGCGGTATAGGGACTGACGTACAGTCTGCTAAACACTAATACACAACCTGCTTGGTCCACAAAAGTTCTTATAAGGACTGGTAACTTGGTATAGGGTGCTACGGTACATAGGCTTGAGTGCGGTACAGTCTGCTGTTCTGTAAGGACCGCTATCGGTCCACAATAGATAGGGTTGACGTGCACCACTGCTGACCGCTGCCCTATACTGCAGCAGTCCTTCAGCGGTATAGGGACTGACGCACAGTCTGCTAAACACTAACACACAACCTGCTTGGTCCACAAAAGTTTTTATAAGGACTGGTAACTTGGTATAGGGTGCTACGGTACATAGGCCTGAGTGCGTTACAGTCTGCTGTTCTGTAAGGACCGCTATCGGTCCACAATACATAGGGTTGCCGTGCACTACTGCTGACCGCTGCCCTATACTGCAGCAGTCCTTCATTGGTATAGGGACTGACGTACAGTCTGCTAATCACTAACACACAACCTGCTTGGTCCACAAAAGTTCTTATAAGGACTGGTAACTTGGTATAGGGTGCTACGGTACATAGGCCTGAGTGCGTTACAGTCTGCTGTTCTGTAAGGACCGCTATCGGTCCACAATACATAGGGTTGACGTGCACCACTGCTGACCGCTGCCCTATACTGCAGCAGTCCTTCAGCGGTATAGGGACTGACGTACAGTCTGCTAAACACTAATACACAACCTGCTTGGTCCACAAAAGTTCTTATAAGGACTGGTAACTTGGTATAGGGTGCTACGGTACATAGGCTTGAGTGCGGTACAGTCTGCTGTTCTGTAAGGACCGCTATCGGTCCACAATACATAGGGTTGCCGTGCACTACTGCTGACCGCTGCCCTATACTGCAGCAGTCCTTCATTGGTATAGGGACTGACGTACAGTCTGCTAATCACTAACACACAACCTGCTTGTTCCACAAAAGTTCTTATAAGGACTGGTAACTTGGTATAGGGTGCTACGGTACATAGGCTTGAGTGCGGTACAGTCTGCTGTTCTGTAAGGACCGCTATCGGTCCACAATAGATAGGGTTGACGTGCACCACTGCTGACCGCTGCCCTATACTGCAGCAGTCCTTCAGCGGTATAGGGACTGACGTACAGTCTGCTAAACACTAATACACAACCTGCTTGGTCCACAAAAGTTCTTATAAGGACTGGTAACTTGGTATAGGGTGCTACGGTACATAGGCTTGAGTGCGGTACAGTCTGCTGTTCTGTAAGGACCGCTATCGGTCCACAATAGATAGGGTTGACGTGCACCACTGCTGACCGCTGCCCTATACTGCAGCAGTCCTTCAGCGGTATAGGGACTGACGTACAGTCTGCTAAACACTAATACACAACCTGCTTGGTCCACAAAAGTTCTTATAAGGACTGGTAACTTGGTATAGGGTGCTACGGTACATAGGCTTGAGTGCGGTACAGTCTGCTGTTCTGTAAGGACCGCTATCGGTCCACAATACATAGGGTTGCCGTGCACTACTGCTGACCGCTGCCCTATACTGCAGCAGTCCTTCATTGGTATAGGGACTGACGTACAGTCTGCTAATCACTAACACACAACCTGCTTGTTCCACAAAAGTTCTTATAAGGACTGGTAACTTGGTATAGGGTGCTACGGTACATAGGCTTGAGTGCGGTACAGTCTGCTGTTCTGTAAGGACCGCTATCGGTCCACAATAGATAGGGTTGACGTGCACCACTGCTGACCGCTGCCCTATACTGCAGCAGTCCTTCAGCGGTATAGGGACTGACGTACAGTCTGCTAAACACTAATACACAACCTGCTTGGTCCACAAAAGTTCTTATAAGGACTGGTAACTTGGTATAGGGTGCTACGGTACATAGGCTTGAGTGCGGTACAGTCTGCTGTTCTGTAAGGACCGCTATCGGTCCACAATAGATAGGGTTGACGTGCACCACTGCTGACCGCTGCCCTATACTGCAGCAGTCCTTCAGCGGTATAGGGACTGACGTACAGTCTGCTAAACACTAATACACAACCTGCTTGGTCCACAAAAGTTCTTATAAGGACTGGTAACTTGGTATAGGGTGCTACGGTACATAGGCTTGAGTGCGGTACAGTCTGCTGTTCTGTAAGGACCGCTATAGGTCCACAATAGATAGGGTTGACGTGCACCACTGCTGACCGCTCACCTATACTGCAGCAGTCCTTCAGCGGTATAGGGACTAAGAGTTTTGTCACAGGGTCATTTAAAAAATGACATGCAGAGGAAGAGGCAGGCCCTTCCGCAGGGGTGGTAGGGGTAGGGCAGGAGCAACAGGCTTGAGCCAAAGTGGGAAGTTGCAGAAGGTGCGTTCAATTACTTTAAAGGATGCACCAGACTTGGTTGAGTGGCTCGCTCAGCCTTACTCTTCTGCACCCTCCTCATCCTCTCGATCTGCACCCTCTTCTTCACTCTCTGCTATGTGCACCCCCAAAGACACTACCACCAACAACACGACCACCACCACCACCACCACATACCTTCCGCTTGAGTCACTGGAATTATTTTCCGATCCATATCAAGAGGACATTTCTGATGCGCAGCCACTCTTGGTATTGGATCAGGAAGAGGAGGTAGCAACAAGCGCTACTCAGCAGTCTGACGCCAGTACCCAGATCAGCCCAAGGAGGAGGTTGGTCCCCGGTGTTGCTGCCTACTCTACTTATAGCGGTGGGGAAGGTGACGTTGATGATGACGTGTCTAGTGATGTCACGTGGGTGCCCACAAGAGAGGAAGAGGAGGGGAGTTCAGAGGGAGATATGGACCAGCAGATAGGGAGGAGAAGCAGCAATGACTTACATTGCACAGCAGGGACAAAGCAGACTGCAAATGTATCAGGAGCGAGTCATCGACCATGTACGGTCACATCTGGCGCTCCCAGGACACCGGCACATGGCTCCGCAGTGTGGGCTTTTTTTAACGTGTCCGCTGCTGACAATAGCGTTGCCATCTGCAATCTTTGCAGTCAACGCGTTAGTCGCGGTAAGCCCAATACTCACCTAGGGACGACCGCCTTAAGAAGGCACATGAGCAGCCATCACCGAGCCCAGTGGGAGCAACGGAACACACAAAGCCACACTGCAGGCTCTCACCGTCCAGCCTCGTCTTCTACTTCTCCTTCTCCTCTCTCCTCACAATTGTCCTCCACTCCACCTTCCATCACGCCAAGCTCACATTTTTCTGCAAAAAGGCAGGCTTCCGTGGGCCTAATGTTTGAGCGTAAAAAAATGATGACGCCGGATAACCCTCTTGCCCAACGGTTGGCGGCTGGCTTGTCAGAACTCATAGCCCGCCAACTACTGCCATATAAACTGGTGGACTCGGAGGCCTTTCGCAAATTTGTGGCCATTGGAACACCACAATGGAAGGTCCCAGGAAGGAAGTATTTCTCAGAGAAGGGCATCCCAGAGCTATATGGCCATGTTCAGCGGCAAGTGAATGTATCTCTGGCACACAGTGTCGGTGCCAAGATACATCTGACCACAGACACGTGGTCTAGCAAACACGGGCAGGGAAGGTATATCAGTTTTACTGCCCACTGGGTGAACCTTCTGACGGCCGTCAAGCATGTAACCCGTGGCACCCGTGTAGATTTGGTTTTACCGCCACGGATTGCATGCAGGCCTGACTCTTCTTCTCCTCCTCCTACTCCATCCTCCTCCCTCTCCTCCTCAGCTGCCTCCTCCTTTTCCGCTGCTAGCGTCTCTTCCACTGCACCGCCCAAGCTCCCCAGAACCTATTCCACATGCCAGGTGAGACGTTGCCATGCCGTGCTGCGTCTGTTGTGCCTGGAAGCAAAGAGCCACACTGGCCCGGCACTCCTTTCAGCTTTGCGTTCACAGGCAGATGAGTGGCTAACACCGCTCAATTTGACAGTTGGTAAAGTGGTGTGTGACAACGGTGCCAATCTGCTTAGCGCATTGAAACAGGGCAAAATCACGCACGTGCCGTGCATGGCACACGTCTTAAACTTGGTCGTGCAGCGATTCCTTGTCAAATACCCTGGGGTCCAGGACATCTTGCGGCAGGCAAGGAAAATCTCGGCCCATTTCAGAAGATCTTACACGGCCATGGCTCGCCTTGCTGACATTCAGCGGCGACACCATCTGCCGGTCAGACGTCTTATTTGCGATTGCCCGACGCGATGGAACTCAACCTTCTATATGCTTGATAGGCTGCTCCAGCAGAAACGTGCAGTTAACGTCTACCTGTATGAACTCTGCGAAAGAAACGGTTCTGGGGAGCTGGGTTTTTTTTCACCGCGCCAGTGGCTGCTCATGCGCGACACATGCAGACTTCTGCGGCCATTTGAGGAGATCACCAAACTGGTCAGTCGCAGCCATGGCGCCATCAGTGACATGGTACCTTATGCCTTCTTTCTGGAGCGTGCATTGCGTCGTGTCATTGATCAGGCTGTGGAGGAGCAGGAGCGGGAAGATGAGGAAGTCGCAATGCTGGATGAATTCCCAGGGGGGGCTACTCTATCTGAGACAAGTCAACAACAGGAGTCTGATGAGGAGTCAGAGGAGGATGGTGCCGGGGCGGATGAGCAGGAGCAAGAAGAGCATGCTTTAAACCTTTCTGGGATCCCTGTTGTGCGAGGATGGGGAGAGGAGAATGAAGAGGACGACATTATCCTGGATGATGAGCAGGAGCCAGGCCACCACACCGCTTCCACTTTAGTGCAAATGGGGGCCTTCATGCTCCAGTGTTTTAATAGGGACCCCCGTATAAAAAGCATGAGGGTCAAGGACCAGTACTGGGTGGCAACGTACTTAGACCCCCGGTACAAACACAAAATGGCGGAAATGTTACCGCCGTCGCAGAGGGCTGTCAGAATGCAGCACTTCCAGGCCTTGCTTCGAGAAATGCTGCATTCTGCTTTTGCGTGCGCTGGCAGAGGAGCAATTCCCACTCCCAGAGAAGGATTTGCGGGTACCAATCCAACAGCGCCTGCAAGAAGAGGCCGGTTTGAAGATGTGTTGGTGACTTCGGATATGAGGTCATTCTTTCAGCCGACCCATCGACAGGTGTCATCCGGATCCAGCATCAGGGAACGCCTAGACCGTCAGGTGTCCGACTACATTGGGTTAACGGCCGATGTGGACGCTCTGAGGAGTGATGAACCCCTAGACTACTGGGTGGGCAGGCTTGACCTCTGGCCAGAGCTTGCCCAATTTGCAATCGAACTGTTGGCTTGCCCCTCATCCAGTGTCCTGTCCGAAAGGACGTTCAGCGCAGCAGGGGGGATTGTGACCGATAAGCGTACTCGCCTAGCTCACCACAGTGTTAACTACCTCACATTTCTAAAAATGAATGAGG
This sequence comes from Lithobates pipiens, assembly GCF_037356315.1. NCBI lineage: Eukaryota > Metazoa > Chordata > Amphibia > Anura > Ranidae > Lithobates > Lithobates pipiens. Next base: position 5,289,110 of record NW_027507718.1, read on the forward strand.
CATGGATCTCGGAGGAATTCAACACATGTGATCAGTAGACCATGTATATGTCTATAAACAATTTTTGGAATCAAGCACACAGACCTTCTTAATTCATTTGGCTCACTTCCCTGACCCAAAAAAGCACACCGTACTATATGCCCCTACCCTCCTCTTTGAAGAGGTTGAGCGGTGTCATATTTCTACTGGGGCTGCTTATTATGAGGGGTTCCCACCATCCCTGTGCTGTGCTGACTTCCTCCTGGGTGTTCTTATTATGAGGGGCTCCCACCATCCCTGTGCTGTGCTGACTTCCTCCTGGGGGTTCTTATTATGAGGGGATCACACCATCCCTGTGCTGTGCTGACTTCCTCCTGGGGCTGCTTACGGTGCTGCTGTCAGCGCTGTATGTCACGGAGCTGCTGTCAGCGCTGTATGTCACGGAGCTGCTGTCAGCGCTGTATGTCACGGAGCTGCTGTCAGCGCTGTATGTCACGGAGCTGCTGTCAGCGCTGTATGTCACGGAGCTGCTGTCAGCGCTGTATGTCACGGAGCTGCTGTCAGCGCTGTATGTCACGGAGCTGCTGTCAGCGCTGTATGTCACGGAGCTGCTGTCAGCGCTGTATGTCACGGAGCTGCTGTCAGCGCTGTATGTCACGGAGCTGCTGTCAGCGCTGTATGTCACGGAGCTGCTGTCAGCGCTGTATGTCACGGAGCTGCTGTCAGCGCTGTATGTCACGGTGCTGCTGTCAGCGCTGTATGTCACGGAGCTGCTGTCAGCGCTGTATGTCACGGAGCTGCTGTCAGTGCTGTATGTCACGGAGCTGCTGTCAGCGCTGTATGTCACGGAGCTGCTGTCAGCGCTGTATGTCACGGAGCTGCTGTCAGCGCTGTATGTCACGGTGCTGCTGTCAGCGCTGTATGTCACGGAGCTGCTGTCAGCGCTGTATGTCACGGAGCTGCTGTCAGCGCTGTATGTCACGGAGCTGCTGTCAGCGCTGTATGTCACGGAGCTGCTGTCAGCGCTGTATGTCACGGAGCTGCTGTCAGCGCTGTATGTCACGGTGCTGCTGTCAGCGCTGTATGTCACGGAGCTGCTGTCAGCGCTGTATGTCACGGAGCTGCTGTCAGTGCTGTATGTCACGGAGCTGCTGTCAGCGCTGTATGTCACGGAGCTGCTGTCAGCGCTGTATGTCACGGAGCTGCTGTCAGCGCTGTATGTCACGGTGCTGCTGTCAGCGCTGTATGTCACGGAGCTGCTGTCAGCGCTGTATGTCACGGAGCTGCTGTCAGCGCTGTATGTCACGGAGCTGCTGTCAGCGCTGTATGTCACGGAGCTGCTGTCAGCGCTGTATGTCACGGAGCTGCTGTCAGCGCTGTATGTCACGGTGCTGATGTCAGTGCTCTGTATTACGGTGCTGCTGTCAGTGCTCTGTATCTCCTGCACCCTCTTGTTTGCCTACCCTGGTCCCTGACCTTCCCTCTCCTCCATTGCCTTCATTAGCTCCATAGTCCTGAATTGTCAGAACAATTTCCCAAATAAAAAAAAAATGCTTGTAGTTATCGATCCCAAATTCACCTCATACATGTATTATGCTATTGTCCAGGTGGTGGGACTACGTGCTACCCCCTAATAATTACCCCGTGGCCGCAAATTCGACCTAAAGGTTTGCGAAATTCGCCTCCCATTGAAGTCAATGGAGCCCGCGGCGAACGGTCGTTTTCGCGAACGTTTGTGTCCGTTCGCGTTTCGCGTTCGCGAAACGTCCCGTCGGAAGTTCGTCCATCACTATCAGTAAGTAACCGCTATGTAATGTTATTACAACTGCTTGGATTATATACCTACATGTTGTGGGAAACTTGGCATATGGTTACACTGACGGTGCCTGTGAGATCGCTCTTATTTGTGTTACATACCTGACAAGGTCGGGACTGAAGTACCTAGTGATCCATTCACCTTCAATCAGTGTCTGTTACTGTCTAACCACTTGTTTGTCATTTATGAAGATTATGCAGCAGGACGTTTTACACATTTGAGGACACAAATAAAGAGATTTTTTCTCTGTGAGGGGAGCATTTTTCTCTCCCACATTTTTTCATTCTTTGGACTGCCTGTTATTTCAGTATGCTCTCTTTTTATGAGGATTATGCTACAGGATTCCCTTGTGTCTACATTTGTTCCAGTACAAATCAGGCTTCCAGACTCCATTACCTAATGACAGTGCCAAGATTCTCCGAAAGTAGATACCCCATCTACCTCCAGCAAATATCCATTAGGCTCTCCTGTACCAACCTGCACCCTCCTTGGCCAGACAGGGCCTCTTAGCCAAACCTGTGTTTAGCCCATAGGGTTCAGGCCTCCACAGCACAGACACTGCACATGTCCTCCCCAGGCCAAGGCCTGAGAGAGAGGGCTCACCAAGGCCCTTTCTAAGCTTTTATAACATTTCCCAGCATGCACCACTGTAGAAACACTACTAGTGGAAGCCAGAAGGGACACAAAGGTTCAATAGCAAAAGACTTGCTAAGCCCCAAAACTATAGCCCTAGGTCAGAGACACCTAGTCAATAGCAGGGTACTCCAGTAACTCTGAACCATAAGGAAGAAACCAAACAAGCATCTAGCAATTTTCACAGGTTTGTTACTACCCAAAAAAAGATACATTTAGACACCCATGAAAATATAGGATGGCCACACTAGTTTCCTTATTGGCATTTTTAGAGTTCAAAAAATAAAATGTTGCCATTCCCAAAAAACTGACTTTATAAGAAGTAGGCCTTGTTCAGATAAGTGCTGGCAAATCTAAATGGCATACCATACATCCTTCTGCCTTGTTCAGATGGGTGTTATCACCCTTACTGCATACAGGAGCTATCTAGCTATTTACAGGCATCCTATGGAGGTGGATGCAGGTGTGCAGGAGTGAGTGCACAGCCTCGAACGTATAATGTCTGTATTGAGGGCAATGCAGCACTCCTGCACGTTTGGCAAATTTTGACACGTTGCTCCACTTCCATCGGCTACTTGCACGCAGCTGGGGCAGATGCAGATGCCAAAACAAATGCCTTCTGCATGCAGTAACGGTGACAACTACCGTCTAAACAAAGCAATAAGATGCCAGGTATGCAATTTCGTTTCCAGTATATTTACACATATGGCTTTTAGATTATTATAGTTAATATAACATCAGTACTTGATTACTATCTTTTAATGCTTTTTTCAATCTTTATTTATACGTTTTTCAGCATAAAGGGTAGCAGACAACTCAGATAGAAATACATCCAAAAAAACTTATGGAGAGGTATGCTAAACAAACATTTCACTAAGGCACTTCAGTGCTGGATGAATGAGACAACCATGCCAAAGTATGTCTAAGACTTGAAGAATGTATTAAGCCTGTATCTCTTTTTGTATTTCATGTACAGGAGGAGGAAGAGGGTGATCTTTTAATTATTTTTGCTTGCTGCATTAATTTTATTCAGGCTGCTAATGCTTACAAAACTACATACAACCATTACTCCTTGGTATGAATGATACTCTTTTCTCCTTCCCCCTTCGGGACTGCATTTCCCCTCTTTCTATTACAGTGGTTTATTAGGCTGTAGCAGAGAATGTTGCCATGCAAGGTGGTAGTTCTCTCCTCATCTGAAATATGACCAGCAGAGCAGGACATTGCTAACATAGTTCCAGCCTAAAACGGGGAAGAACATTGGGCAGTTGGTAAATTAGCTCAGTTTCCCACATGGTTGACTTTACTTCTGAAAGCAGAGAAACCTATGCCCTGTGCATGTCCGTTCTTCCTTGCGATGTGGTAACACATGGCAATGCATGTTACATGAGTACAATGCGGTGCCACCCACTCTGAATGGCACCCCAATGCAATTAGTTGATGAACGCGTGTTGTAGAGCAGCGCAAATCGTGGCAACGTATTAATGTGCATTGTGGTATGCTACCAGAAATAATTAGGGTTTTAGTATTTTAGGATTAGTCTAGTGACTGCTTCCAACAAAGCTTTTAGAGAGGACCAACAGAGCTTTATCTGTATTTATGGCTTTACATTTTTCAGATTGCAGCTGGTTGTGACCCATTTTAAGTAGGTACATTAATGTACACACATACATCAATGCATCAATGTGTAAAGCCAAATTAAATGAACACGAGAACAACTATATTCAAACCACTAATGCTGAGACTATATTAATATTTAATTTCCATCCACTTTCTATGACAAAAATTCTATAGCAATGCAAGCATCTAGTAGGCCATAAATACCCATGACTCTGTATTAATTTATAGTAGTGCATTGGCAGATATGATAAAGCACTGTCCTCTAGCAACCATTACTACAATACAATATGAAAATGTTCAGGAGCCTTTGGGTGATCTTAAAGTATACGAAAATGAAAAGAAAATGTTAGTGCTACTAAAAAAGAATAAAGAAACATCTAGGGGCAAAACAAGTTTTCATTCCAAGGAAAATGTTCAAAAGGATACAATTTTTAAGAAATGGAGAATGGGAAGAAATGTTATACTGATAAAACATTATCCAAAATGAATTAAATGTATAATGGCACATAACAGAGAAAAAACATTCATATTGATATGTAAACAACCTACGTTCTACAATATAACATGTTATTTTCACTCTGTTGAAGTATTAAATAATATTTATGCTCATATACAGTACAGTACAATAAACCACTAAAATGTGAGACAGATGTCATGGCAGAGCATTTTGTACTTGTTCTGTGACACATCTACACCACAAAGTCAGGACTAAATCCACTACAACACTCTATGGCCGCCATAGAGGAGAAGTGTCCAGGAACCAAAAATAATGGAAATTGATATACTACAGATGGATTATGTGGGCAGGGTCATCTGCGCTTGTGCACATAGGGGTTCCTTTCAAGTGGAGTGTGCTCATTAATCCTCGGGACTATGCAGGGACTGTGGCCATGTGAAAAATCTAACATTAAGTCAGTTTTCCAATTTAGAGATGAGCCTTCACTGTGTTTAGTAATAAAGTGCAGAATTCCTCTGAAAAGCGACTTGTCCCATGTCACTACACTTTTTAACTTGTATGCTGCATTAGGAAGAATGAGCTGAGCCTGCGCCCACTCCACCAGTGCAGCGTACCTCTGTTACCTCTCTCCCAGTAACAGAATGGTGTCCCGCAGAGCACCTAGCATCGACCTCATGCATGCTCGATAAAGTGGGGTGCCCCTTAAAAAAATAAAATAAAAGTCAGCAGCTACAAATACTGCAGCTGCTGACTTTTAATAATCGGACACTTACCTGTCCCAGGGTCCAGCGATGTGGGGGAACAAAGCTCCGCTCGTCCCCTCCCCCTCTGCTCGACGGCATTCCTACTGTGGGCACCCGGCTGTGGCTTCACAGCTGGGCACCCACTGTGCGAGCGGCGCCACGCGCCGTGATATGCCGCGCAGTCATCTGGGACCTGTCACGTGTCCCAGATGAATGACTGCGCCGAGGGGAAGTGACGCCAGGTGCCCGGGCACTGAAGGAGGCAGACTACGAGGGACCCCCTAGCAACAGGCATTTAGATGTGAGTTTAAAAAAAAATCAAATTTTTTATTTTTTGGGGAATTTTACACATATTTTTTTTTTATGCGGAAACACCACTTTAACTCCTTCCTTCCCATACCTCGTGACCAGGCCATAGATATCCATTATGCAGGTTCAGCTGTGGTTGTTATTGAAAACCAACAGCTAGGGAGGGAGCCAGATAACAACCCTCTCACTACTGAAGGGCCTATCACCTTACCAGGTGCCACATTTAACGATTGGTTGCTTGTAGCTTGTTCCTTCATTTGGTTACCCATAGCAATTGCACTCTTCCTCCTTATCTTGCTGAGTTAACTTTTGGTAGAGTTGTTACTTCATACCCCTCTGTGCTTTAAAGATCCAAGTTCTTTTGATATGCCAGAATCAACATGTACCCCTTTGAAAGACTTTAGACCAGTCTCATAATGGTTAATAAACAATGTCTTTCCCCTGGCTCCAACTATAGTATTGTAGTGGCCCAGTGAGGGGAGAGTTCATAATGAAATCTGTCCATGGCTAGATGTCTTCCAAAAACCCTGGTCCTTCAGCAGACTGCAAAGCACAGCAGACAGCATGTCTTTTCAGTGTCTGTCTTCTTCACATGCAGCAGCTCTCTGTTTGCAGAACCCTTTCCCCTTTTATTAACAGCACAAAGAAGGGGGTAAAGCTCAGAAAAGACTGGGAAACTACAGAAACAGGATTTGACCCCTTCCCAGCCTGGGCAGCCTGTCTTACTTGTTAACAGAAAACCATGTAAGCAACCCCTGCCTACAATCTGTATGTCAATCTCGCCATGTACAATGCAAACATAATTTTATTGGCATAGTATTGTCCCAACCACAGTTGATTCTGCTTTCAAAAAGTTTTGTCCAGTTTTCTGATCATCTTTGAATAGATAAGCAAAGGTAACCCTGCCCTCCCTAGTACTGTCTTACAGTACTGGAAATAAGTAGACATACAGAATAATGAATATATGTTATCTTAAATTGATAGGTTAGAGATAAAACTTAATATTTTGAAACTCATTTCTGAATAACCACATACTTTCAACTTTGACAAGTGTTAAATACAAAGGAAAAACTTTGCTAAAGAATACAACACCATAGTTCAAATCTTTCTGTGTAACAGGAGATCCAATCACCTAATACATGTTTAAACCCCCGCTAGAAGCAGGGTTTTTTTTAGATTGTAAGCTCTAATAAGCAAGGCCCTCTGATTCCTCTTGTACCAAATTGTAATGTAACTGTAATGTCTGCCTTCATTTTGTTAAGTGCTGTGCAAACTGTTGGCGCTATATAAAACCTGTATTATAATAATAATAATAATAATAGATACCAGGGTAGATACCATAATTGCTTTACAACTGTTGACATTAAATAACAGCCACATAGGCAGTGCATTGATTTAAGTGAGTTGGATCACTCATAGACTAATGTCAGGAAAAGGAGCAAAAAAGAATAGCTATTGTGGGGCTTATTTACTAAAGGAAAATCCACTTTGCCCTGCAAGTGCACTTGGAAGTAAAGTCGCAGTAGATCCGAGGGGGACACGCAAGGAAAATACAAAACAGCATTTTAGCTTGCATATGATTGGATGATAAAATCAGCAGAGCTTCCCCTCATTTCAGATCTAACCCTTAGATTTAGAACGACTGCATTTCCAAGTGCACTTGCAGAGCAAAGTGGATTTGCCTTTCGTAAATAACCCCCTGTGTATTGTAATATGACATACAGGTACTGTATACAGCCATATAATTATTTATTTTAAGCTGATCCCCCCCCCCTCTCTTTTACATATAGATAGTAAAAACTATTGAAATGACTACATTTCCTTTCATTGCCAAACCTAAAAGCTACAGCTCTTACAAAAAACTGTATGTTAGTGAGATTAGTGGTCAAGAATTAGGCAATGTATCATAGTCAAAGCTCAAATGACATCCTTTTTTTCATATAAAAACATATTTCTTTAACATAAAGTTAGACTTTGGTTTGAATGTGTACAGTGTGCAGAAATGTGTTGTTCGTGATCTGTCACCTTTATCATTTCCAACTTGATATAAGCTGGGATTTTGACACCAACAATTCATGTTATACAGGTCACTTAATCAGTACAAGTAAAGAGAATTGACATTAACTTGCTCAGTTATACACTCTGAACAATATCTAGAATAATGAAAGTAATGCTACAAAGTCATTAGTTCACTAGGCATTATTTCAGCATGTATTTGAGTTTACGGTGGCATGCACACAATGATTCCATTTGCCTCCTACCCCAACTGAAGCACCCCAGCACCCTTTTAAAATGTAATCAATTATCTTACCCTTTTTCTAGGTGTCTTTGGTGTGGTAGCTGTAAAAAAAGTTGGGAAAATCCACTATTGTTCTATGCAGGGGACAAACTGCAATCTCTCCTCAGATATGTTTATTAACAATCGGTATACAAAAATCATGTGCAAAAAGGTTGGTGACACAGCAAGAGTTAAAACTGACAATGTTGTCATTAAAACACCCCCAGGGTTTCTCATCCACACCCACGCTCAGACCAATAAGTAAACAGGCTAACTGTATTAACATGTAATGATAAATGCTAAGGGTCAGAAGTGAAATCCACTCCGTAAAATCAGCTCAGTGCATTTGGTGGTTCTGTATCGTAGACCATTGGAACTGTCTGTATTGGATGTCTAAATAAGCACTTATGGTATCTGTGGATCTACCATGGCCTGCATATGAGACACTATCTATTGTCCTTGTTTTAACACCATCGGAGGACGTCTAGTAGGAAACAATTTATTTATTTAAAGCTTTAACTGTATTTTCTGTGTGAAATCCTGGTGAAATGACAACCTAGCTAATATTTAGCAGGTCCCCATTTTGCTTCCAAAACAGCCCTGACCCATTGTGGCATGGACACCACCAGGCCTATGAGGGTATGCTGTGGTATATGGCACAAACCTGTCAGTAGCAGATCCATTAAGTCCTGTACGTTGTGAGGTGGAGCCTTCATGAATTATACTTGTTTTTCAAACAGGTTCTACAGATGCTCGATTGGATTCTGGAGATCTAGAGTTTGGAGTCCAAATGAACACTTCAAGCTTGTCTCCAAACTATTTATGAACCATTTTTACAGTGTGGCAGGGTGTATTGTCCTGTTGAAGGAGCCCACTCCTATCAAGGAATATCATTTCGATGAAGGGTTTACTTGGATAGCAACAATGTTTAGATAGGTAGCATTCACGTAAACGACAGGACCCAAGGTTTCCCAGCAGAACACTGCCCAATGCATCACACTGACTCAGTCAGCTTGCCTTCTTCCTATACTACATTCTGGTGCCATCTCTTCCCCAGGTAATGCACCTGGCCATACATATGATAGAATACAAGTAGAATAGAATAACATATGATTTATCAGATCAAGCCACATCTTCCATTTCTATGTGGTCCAGTTCTGATGCTCATGTGCCTACTGTAGGTGCATTGGCTGTGGACACGGGTCAACATGGGCACCCTGACCAGTCTGCGGCTATTCATCTCCATCCACAACAAACTGTGATGCCCATTTTTCCTGCTTTTAACACACCATCTTAAAGCGGTTGTAAACCATTGTGTCATTTCCCCTTAATGCATCCTATGACAGTGACCGGCCCCCAGCCACCCATTTTACTCACCTGAACCCTTCGTTCCCTTGGCCAAGATGCGCTGGACCTCCCTGTCCGGGGTTCTTGGCTCTTGAGCTCTCTTGATTGGATAGATCGATAACAGCACAGCCATTGGCTCCTGCTGCTTTTAATCAAATACAATGACGCGGGTGCGGGGGGGGGGGCGAGTCTGGCATTCTGTGTCTATACACACAAATGCTGGACTCGGGAGCGTGCCCGCAAGGTAACCCCCGGGAGACCTCTTCTCCTAGGGGGTTTGCCAATGCGGTGAGGAGCCGCGAGTGCCATCGGGGGATCCCAGAAGATGATGATCCGGGCCACACTGTGCAAAACAAACTGCACAGTGGAGGTAAGTATGATATGTTTGTTATTGAAAGCCAAAAAAAAAAACAAAGGTTTAAAACCACTTCAAGGGACAATATATTTGCTTGCAGCCTAATATTTCCCACAGACTTTCAGATGCCATTGTAACAAGATAATCAATGTTATTCACTTAACCTGTCAGTGGTCATAGAGTTATAGCTGATTGGTGTAAATATATATATATATATATATATATATATATATATATATATATATATATATATACTGTATATACTGCATACTGTATACATTATATATAACTGCTCACAGATTTTGATTGACATCAGCAGGAGCAAATGGCTCCTGCTGCTATTAGTCTGCCCTATGAGAGAGGAAAGAGCGGAGAGCACTGCTCTCGTGCAAAGGCGTTGGATCAAGAATGGGCTCAAGTAAGTATAATGGGGGTGACACAGAAGGTTTTTACCTTAATACATAGACTGCATTAGTGTAAAAAAAACTTTAGGCGTTAGAACCACTTTAAGGAGGGAGCTTGAGTGAATACAAATAAATGTAGTATTCACTTTTGTGGCTAATCCATACATTTTTATATATGGCATAATAACAAAGGTTTAAAAGAGCAAGCTTGTAAAAATGAAAAAAAAGTCACACAAAAAAATTAGCACCAAAGTAAACACTGTTTAAATAATGCAAAATATGTGTGCATTGAAGACACACAATCCCTTCATCTTGAAGGATATAGTGCAGGTTACCAGTCATTGGATGTGATGACAGCATTTGTTTTCATTTAGGCTAACATTTTCAGAGACTACAGAAAATACCTCTTGCCAGAACTGCAGTGTCTTTTTCACTTCCTGTGAATTGCACTGAAGGAACAAACAATGTTATTTTCTTGTGTCTGGAATAAATCTTTGGTAACAACCATGGCTCCCACAATAGATACAGTGAAGTGATTGAGTGTTACTATCCAGGGAAAGAAAGTGTGCTGCTTGCAGAATCACTCGGTGAAAATAAAGGAAAAATGCAATAAAAATAAAAATGACTGTAGCCGACACATCTAAGTACTTGTAGGCTGCAATATATAAAATTTTTGTTATTGAGTTTAGCTACACATTAAAGTGATTGCAACGTCTCCTTTTTTTAAAAATAACAAACATGGTATACTTAAATCCTGCTCTGTGCAATGGGTTTGCACAGAGCAGCCCCAATGCTCCTCTTCTGGGGTCCCCCGCTGGTGCTCCTAGCACCCCCTTGTTGAGTGCCCTCATAGCAAGATACCTACTACGAGGGCACTCATGTGGAGTTGGTCCCCAGCTGCACTGTTTGCACTTATTGGCTCACACAGTGTGGCCCAGCCCCAACCCCTGCTCCCTCGTCACTGGGTTTAATTGAAAGCAAGAACCAATGGCTTCTACACTTGGGCACAGTGTTGAATAGAGATTGTTCTCCAGTAAGTATTTGGGGGGAGCTGCACCTAAAAGGTTTTTTACCTTAAAGGGGTTGTAAACCCTCGTTTTTTTTGTTCATATCATACTTACTTCCACTGTGCAGTTCATTTTTCACAGACTGGCCCCGATCCTCATCTTCTGGGGTCCCCCAATGGCGCTCGCAGCTCCTCCTCGTATCGGGAAACCCCCTAGGGGAAGCACTCTCCCTGGGGGGGTTACCGTGCGGCCACGCTCCCGAGTACAGCATTTGCGTCCATAGACACAGAATGCCGGACTCGGCTCTGCTCCCCCGGTGCCCACGTCATTATATTTGATTGACAGCAGTGGGAGACAATGGCTGCCTCGCTATCAATCTATCCAATCAAGGGCCGAGACAAAAGGCAGAGAGGTAAATCGCGTCTCCGCCGTGGGAACGAATGAGCTCAGGTGAGTAAAACGGGGGGGGGGGGGGGGGGCTAGGGGGCTGGTCAGTGACAAAAAAAATTCTATGCACTAAGGTGAAAAAACACAACCGCTTTAATTCATTTTAGCCAACCACTTCAAGTAAATTAAGGTCAATTTTATTTAGTTTTTTCTTTCTTCTTCCAGTAATTATTAATATATTAAAACAGTTTGCTGTTGGCCCAAAGTAATGTTAAAAAGTACTTTTTGTAAATGTGATGATGACATTGCAATCTAATCATTGTTCATGTAATGGATACAATTGATTAGGACATCTGCAGCGTAAATATTTTTTATTAGCAAAGCTTTCATTTGTCAAGCTACAGTTTATTTGTGCAAAAGGATAGCAAACTAAATTCATTATGATGTCAAACTTTCATACCTGAGAAAACGTTTTTTTTTTTAAATCCATGTTTACATTTAATCTATTATATTTTATTTTCCCATCCAGAATGATCCTCTGGTCTCAGTATAAAGAGGTTAAGTAGAGCGGGGGCTCATTATTTCCACTGAAGTGCCTTCCAGTTTGTAGCTACCTATAATAGAATTATAGTAACTAATAATTAAGTGTAAACTATCACATTTATTAACAATGACATTTCTTTGCAGGTCACTATCAGCTTTATCACATAAAATAGATTAATCATCCAGTTAGTCCAATTAAGTTATGTACAGCTACAACATCTCTTTTTAATTAGACCCTTCTGCATTTTTGAAAGGTCAGCCCAGGAAAGTAAACATGCACTTTTCAAATATTAGAAATAGAAAATGCTGTAATTTTACAAGCCTTGTTTGACAGTTACAAGATACCATGACCTTAATGTGGCACCTTTGAAACATCATCCTCTAGAAAAAAAACATGCTGTGCTTTATTTTACTATCAGTCTCTTGCTTGTAAATTTAGATTTATAAGTGCAGTTAAATATTTTAACATGTCTTCTAAAGCACTTTAAATATAGCACCTTGCAATTTAAACTTAGCTACTATATTGTTATAAGTCCACATGACGTACATTATTATCATTATTATTTTTATTATTATTATTATTTAGGATTTATGTGGCAACAACAGTTTGCACCCCGCTTTACAAAATATGGGAGACAATACAGTCACAATACAATTCAATAAAGGAGGGCTAGGAGGGCCCTGCTCACGAGAGCTTGCAATCTAAAAGAAAGGTCAAGTGATACAAAAGCCATTAATTGCGAGGAATGAGTTGATGGTGAAAGTTAAAGTTCAGCATGCTCCCATGGCTCCCCTAGTTTGCAACTCAGAGTTCATCCCAGGTCTCAATCCCTATACCTTTGCTTGGTTGACAAACAATGGTTTGATACGTATTGCCAACCTCTGTGATCACAGAGGGATTTTATCAAAAGAAACCTTACGAGAGAAATACCAACTTCCAAATTCAGAACTTTTTCATTATGTGCAAATTGTGCATCCCAGAGGATGCTGGGACTGTGACATCATAATGGGCGGAGACATCACCCGGTGACCCTGCCCATTGTCCCTATATAAGTCGCTGCGCAATACGTCTCTGTCATTGCGGCCAGAGAGAAAGCGGAGGCCTGGCAAGAAGAACTGAAGAGGGGGACAAGACCATCGAAGTCGGAAGAAGGCCCCAGGGTGGCGACGAAAAAGAAAGCCGGGCTCCTCCGCTAGTAAAAGAGCTAGCAGAAGATAGTGTAGGAGTCCGGCGGGAAGACCCCCAAGACGGAAGAAGACCCCTGAAGCTGTGCAATAAATTATTTTGAAACCTTGTGTTGTGTTGTTTTTTTTTACATTTTTTTTTCACCAGGTGCATGGGTAGGGGTACATTGTACCCCAATACTCATTCACATAGGGTGGGGGGCCTGTATCTGGGGGCTCCCAGATTCCGATAAGCCCCCCTCTTGCAGACCCCGACAACTAACAGCCAGGGTTGTCAGGAAGAGGCCCTTGTCCTCATCAACATGGGGGCAAGGTGCTTTGGGGTGGGGGGCCGCATGTTGAGCACCCCCCATGTTGAGGGCACGCGGCCTGGTACGGCTCAGGGGGGGGGGCGCTCGCTCATCCCCACCCCCTTTCCTAACCGGCCAGGTTGCGTGCTCGGATAAGGGTCTTATATGGACCTTGGGGGGGACCCCTACGCCATTTTTTCGATGTAGGGCTTCCCCTACCAGGTGATGGGGCGTGGGACGTGTAAATCTCGCCACCGAAGGTGGCGACATTGATCTCCTTCACTAGTCCCGGCTACCTAAGGCTGCATTCAAAATGAACGGACTTTCCTCTGTGTGCGGGAAAGTCCGTTCATATCAAGAGTCCGGCGGACTAGCTCACAGTCCGGCGGACAATTTTTGAGTCAAAACTACTTCCTAAGTCCGCCGGACCAAGTCTGCCGGACCAAGTCTGCCGGATAGTCTGATCGTGTGTACGCAGCATTAGGGTGTTCCAGTGTCCATCACCTAAAGGTGGCCTATATAACCCACATAGTAACTACTATGGATCTGTGTCCTGTGATGTACTCCAAGAAAAGGATTTTACAGGTAAATTGTTATAAAAATCCTATTATATTCCAGCTTACCAGTCTTTATTCCCTTAATTCTCAACTGGTGAGTCCAAGGGTGACAAGACATCATACTTTCAAAGGTAAATATATATCCAGTCCTAGGCAGTATAAAAATGTGATGCAGAAAGTTTCCTCCATATAGGTATATGCTGCAAATGTTCTTATAGGTGAAAGCAAAAAATATAAGTAGTGTCCATATAAGGTTCAAGGAGGAAACTTTTTTTGTATGGTTTTATATGCCTTTTAGGATTTTACCTCTTCCTTCAGAATTTATTGCAATAGTAGTGCACTGTTTTTTTCTCTTCATGTGCACACCATCCTATTATTGTTCTACGAAGAATCTTTTGAGTGTTTGATATACTTTTATTGTCTTATTGATACACTTTTATTGTTTTATCTGAAGAAATCGCAGGGCATGCAACACGTTTTTTATACTGCCTAGGACTAGATATATATTGACCTTTGAAAATTGCCTCTTTCAACCATATCTTTCATTGAGCACCTTTGCATTTTATTACGCACAGTATATAGGTTCATAGCGCAGCACTACCTTCACTTTATATTTTCTCTGGGTTCTGATATTTCCTTCAGTGTTACAGCATATTGTTTACAAACGCACACATTTGGTAACGCGGGAATATCATTGTATTATAAGACATCATACTTTACCTATGAAGATGCAGGGTTGCCATCTGAGGGCAGGGTTTTAGTACACCTACCCCATTATACATAATATAGCAGGGAGGGGTTATGAAGTCCTCATAGATAACCTGAAGAATGTAACTGAAAATGTGCAGGACAGCAGAGAACACAAGAAGGAATAAGCTTACAAGATTTCTCACAAGATCAATTGGTATTTTTTGAACTTATCAAACCAACATAACAAAACACTTTCAATGGTATATTAACCTCCCTAGCGGTAACCCCGAGATTCATTTTCAGTACCAATAGCTGTAAACACGAGCAGGGCAGGACTTACGGTGGTCGGGGCCCCTGGGCTTGAGTCACTTTCGGGCCCTTTCTTCTATACATTACCGTATAACACGCGCCCAAAGTTTAGGAGGGAAGTTTAAGGGAAAAAAAAACTTACATTTAAATGCCCATCAATGCAGCCTTGTCAGTGTCATTTGCAGCCTTGTTGTCATTGCAGTCTTGAAGTTTAAAAATGGCGCCGCAGAGATACAGAGTCCTGTGTATCTTTGCGGCTCCCGGGTCTTCTCGCAGTCCCGAGTGGAGCCGAGAGTAGCCGAGTATACTCGGCTCGGCTCACAGTCACAGACATCCCAACTAAGGATGAGCTCCAGCGTGTTCGCACACTCCACGTGCAGAGCCCACCAGGAAGTCGACGCAGCGCTGTGCGAATCACAGGCAGTGAGACATTGCCCTGATGTGTGCTACGTTGCGCTGACTTCCTGGCGGGCTCTGCACATAGAGTGTGTGAATACGCCGGAGCTCATTCCCTAATCCCAACCTGCAAAAACTAATTTCAGGGAGGTGATGCAACAAGACCCCCCATGACACATTAATATATGTGTGAACATTTTCTGTGTATGTGTGTATAATGTCACTCATATGCAGCCTATGTCACACATATACACCTCATATCACTCACATACAGCCTATGTAGGCTGTGTGTGTGAGTGATGTGAGTTGTATATGTGTAAGACACACTGCAGGAGATGGTCAGAGACTGCAGACACGGTACAAGAGATGGTCAGAGACTGCAGACACGATACAAGACAGGATCAGAGACTGCAGACTCGGTACAAGAGAGGATCAGAGACTGCAGACTCGGTACAAGAGAGGATCAGAGACTGCAGACTCGGTACAAGAGAGGATCAGAGACTGCAGACTCGGTACAAGAGAGGATCAGAGACTGCAGACACGGTACAAGAGAGGATCAGAGACTGCAGACACGGTACAAGAGAGGATCAGAGACTGCAGACACGGTACAAGAGAGGATCAGAGACTGCAGACACGGTACAAGAGAGGATCAGAGACTGCAGACACGGTACAAGAGAGGATCAGAGACTGCAGACAAGGTACAAGAGATGGTCAGAGACTGCAGACCCGGTACAAGGGATGGTCAGAGACTGCAGAACCGGTACAAGAGATGGTCAGAGACTGCAGACACGGTACAAGAGAGGATCAGAGACTGCAGACACGGTACAAGAGAGGATCAGAGACTGCAGACACGGTACAAGAGAGGATCAGAGACTGCAGACACGGTACAAGAGAGGATCAGAGACTGCAGACCCGGTAAAAGGGATGGTCAGAGACTGCAGAATCGGTACAAGAGATGGTCAGAGACTGCAGACACAGTACAAGAGATGGTCAGAGACTGCAGACATGGTACAAGAGAGGATCAGAGACTGCAGACACGGTATAAGGGATGGTCAGAGACTTCAGAAACGGTACAAGGGATGATCAGAGACTGCAGACACGGTACAAGAGATGGTCAGAGACTGCAGACACGGTACAAGAGATGGTCAGAGACTGCAGACACAGTACATGGGATGGTTAGAGACTGCAGACCCGGTACAAGGGATGGTCAGAGACTGCAGAAACGGTACAAGGGATGGTCAGAGACTGCAGACGCGGTACAAGAGATGGTCAGAGACTGCTTATATGGTTGAACTCAGTGTACATATATATAGTATTGCAGGACTGTGACACTATTTAAACTGGTTCTGCAAGATCAAATCAGTAATCCTTCTTTGAAAAGTGCAACCAAGTATCAAGGCAGCAGCACATTTAATTTACAAAATAAATTTTTTCTTACAAGCAGTGGCCTGGTCAGGATTAGTGGAGGACAGTAAACAGTTAATGGGTCTGTGAAACTTCCAGCCTGAATCAGCACAAAGTCCTTCACAAAAACATCAAACTATGCAGCACACACAGAGCTCTGGCTAAATAGCTGAGCTGAAATGGTTAACAATCAGCCATGTGTGACCTGTCACTGGACACAGAATGTTGGGGGGCTGCAGGGACTTCCAGAGATCTGATCACAGTGTGCAGCTATAAAGAAAAAACAAAGATTACAGAGGGAGGGGGAGGCTGATCAGTAACATTGCACTGTCTAAAGACACATTTCTGGAAGACACTGTCCGGCCAGCATTACATGTGACTGTGCAGCACTCCCCACCATCTTCTTCCTATTCAGCCAGAATGATGTGTGTGCTCAGTGCTGCAGGATCTTCCTATAGTCATACCTTCCTCTGCTATGTCCCCCTGGGGCTTCAGGTACTGTGCATCTCTCTCCCAGCTCCCCCATTCAGCATCTGTGTAGTTAAATGTGGCGGGCTGGAGAGGGGGAGGGGAGTTACACTCTGTCTGCTGCACCATACACTGACTTGCTCCTCCAGCCCTCGCTGTTACACATTTCCTCAGCCCCGCCTACTGTTCACAGCACAGCCCCGCCCCCGCTTCTCTCGCTGTTCCAAATCTCCTAGCAGCTGACAGTGGCCCTCTGAGTGACATGTTCAGCTATGTATCTTGGCAGGGCTGCGGGCCCCCTATTGGGCGGGGCCCCTGGGCTTGAGCCCAGTCAAGCCCAATAGTAAGTCCGGCCCTGACCCCGAGCCACACTCGGGATTGCATCGCAGTATCCAGGTACAGTTACTTACCCGGTCCCCAGGATCCTGCTATGTCCTCCCACTGTATCCTCCTCCCGATGCATCAATATTCCGGGCTCCATTCCCTGCGAGACTCACGACACATGGGGGCGGAGCCCAGCAGAAAATTAAAAAAAGTACAAAAAACATAAAACACAATACATTGTAATCTGTAGATTACATTACTGTATCAAATAATTTCACCTCAGTTCTGTCCCTAGTGCTTTGCCCAGTGTCCTGCCTGCACTTTTATATTATATATACCGTTCTTTCTGCCTGGAAACTTGAGAATGTCCATGGCATTCAAAAAGCGTCCCTCTACAACAAAAGCAGTTTTAGACCAGCTAGAAAATAGCAATAGTGAATTAGAATCACTTGCAGAATTGAGCGATAGTGATTTGTGGGGAAATTTGTTGAGAAGGAGAGAATAGAAATCTGTTAATGTAAACAGACAGATCTCTGTTCTGTCAGGGGTGAGGAGAGCGAACTGTTGTTCCTACTGCTTAGGAACAACGATTAGTCTCCTCCCCCAGGAAGTCCCAGTCCCCCACAGTTAGAATCATGCCCTAAGACACACATTTAACCTCTTGACTGCCCCCTAGTGTTAACCCGTTCCTTGCCAGTGACATTTATACAGTAATCAATGCCTATTTATAGCTCTGATCACTGTATAAATGTCAATGGTCCCAATATAGTGTGTAAAGTGTCTGATCTGTCCGCTGCAATGTCACAGTTACAATAAAAATTGCAGATCACCACCATTACTAGTAAAAAAAAATATATAATAATAAAAATGGCATAAATCTATCCCTTATTTTGTAGACACTATTACTTTTGTGCAAACCAATCAATGTATGCTTATGCCATTTTTTTTTTACCCAAACTATGTAGAAGAACACATATCGGCCTAAACTGATGAAGAAATTAGTTTTTTTTATATATTTTTTGGGGATATTTATTATAGTAAAAAGTAAAAAATATTGCTTTTTTTCAAAACAGTCTGTCTTTTTTGTTTATAGTGCAAAAAATAAAAACCGCAGAGATGATCAAATACCCCCAAAAGAAAGCTCTATTTGTGGGGAAAAAAGGATGTCAATTGTGTTTGGGTACAGTGTCACGTGACCGTGCAGTTGTCAGTTAAAGCAATGCAGTGCTGTATCGCAAACAAATGATCAGGAAAGGGCTAAATCCTTCTGGGGGGGCTGAAGTGGCTAAACAGACCATAAGCAACGAAATAAAATAATTTACATATGCTTCATGCTAGCTTTACACATTAAAATCTGATTGTAGAGTTTCCTTAAACAACACCTGTGCGGTGCAAGGGCATACTTCCCTGGAAAAAAATTAAAAACCCAGTGGTGATCAAATACCACCAAAAGAAAGCTCTATTTCTGTGAAAAAATGAAAAATGGGGATCTAGGAGTGAAGTTGCGGTTCTAGGAATTCACAGACATTGTCAAACACTCTATTATATAGGGCAGTGATGGCGAACCTTGGCACCCCAGATGTTTTGGAACTATGATGCTCATGCACTCTGCAGAGTAGTTGGGCATCATGGGAAATGTAATTGCAAAACATCTGTGGTGCCAAGGTTTGTCATCACAGATATAGGGGAACAGAAGCTGCTGAATCATGAGACTAGATTAGATTAGATAAAATATAAATATATATATATATATATATATATATATATATATGTATATATATTTATATATATATATATATATATATATATTAATACTGTTTATTTTTTACAGGCTATGCAGGATGGGTAGGGGGAATGGGGAGGCAACATTCTTAAGACAAATTGTCATTAGCCTTTACAACCACTTAAAATATTTGAAGTGAAACTTCTACCTAACCATAACCATTCTTAAAAATGCCCCCACCCAATACCTTTTCCTGTCTACTCTTTGGTCAGTCTGCAAAGGAGAGGAGGGAATACTAACCTATAGCTGGGCTATGGGAGCTTATGAATGTCTCTGCTCTCAAAATTCCTAGTCAGTACCAATGCTCACTGCTCTCCCTTGTAGCTGGCTGCTCACTGGCATAGGGGATCATGTGACCAGACTGGAACAGACTAACCAAATGTAAGTATACAGATTTTTTTTTTTTTTTACATAGGGTAGACAGGATAGGTAACAGGAGGGGGGAGAGGACGTACAGGCAGATTAACATACCTGTACGATGCCCTTTAGGAAGTGGTTTGCTTTCCATGAGTGTGATCGTGGGTCCTGCGGGCTTGATGTCCATGGGGATACCTGCGATCGCTTCACGGAGAGTTTTGCTAGTGACACTGACATTGATCAGCGCTCCCTATAATCGGGAGCGGTGATCAGTGTCATGTCACACATAGCCCCTCCCCCTACAGTTAGAATCACTCTCTAGGACACACTTATCCCCTACAATGCCACCTAGTGGTTAACCCCTTCACTGCCAGTCACATTTACACAGTAATCAATGCATTTTTAATTATGCAGATCCCTGTATAAATGTGAATGGTCCCAAAATCACAACAGTAGTGTCCGCCATAATGTCGCAGTCATGATAAAAATCGCTGATCACCGCCAATACTAGTAAAAAATAATTATTAATAAAAATGCCATAAAACTATCCCCTATTTTGTAGACTATAACTTTTATGCAAACCAATCAATAAACACTTATTGTGATTTTCTTTACCAAAAATATGTAGAAGAATACACATCGGCCTAAACTGAGGAAAAAAATATATTTTTTTATAGATTTTTGGGGATATTTATTATAGCAAAAAATAAAAATTATTGAATTTTTTGCAAAATTGGCGCTTTTTTTTGTTTATAGCGCAAAAAATAAAAACCACAGAGGTAATCAAATACCACCAAAAGAAAGCTCTATTTGTGGGGAAAAAATAACGTCAATTTTGTTTGGGAGCCACGTCGCACAACCGCGCAATTATCAGTTAAAGCGCCGCAGTGCCGAATTGCAAAAAGGGCCCTGATCTTTGGGCAGCCAAATGATCCGGGGCTTAAGAGATTAAGCATTATTTATCACAACATTGTTGGTAAATTTAGGAAATTTTAAAGAGACCGTAACATGTATGGCTATCTTAAGGGTACATACAGGGGGGCATTTGCACACACAAGGGAGCTCCAATTTAAAACGTCTGACATTTTTGTGGTCCTGGGAAGTGGCAGGTGGTGCATACAGCCGACCATAGAAGTGGCATATCTGTACATGCATGTACTCATGTAAACACCAATATTCTTTTGCATCAGTGGTGACTGGAGCATGATGTATTTTCCAGAACATGAAACTTCAATGAAATAATAAGTCATAGAAGCATGTGAAGGTGTACCATCTTTCTTTGATAGTTTCAGAGGTTAATATTCTACATCACATTTTTATGTCGTCAGTGTGAAATAGTTGTTATACTGTATGTAAATAATTTAGGAATAGTTGAAATTGAATCACTCAGGTAGAGACTGTCCGCTTTGCAGAATGAAAGTTTGCTAAGCTTAGTAAATAACATGACTACAATTTAAAAAAAGCAATTATTTGCCTGTTTTTACCAAATGTTCCTACAGATAAATAATGTATCTCACATGCCGATTTGAATTACTTTGTTTTAGACGATGGATATCAAAAAGATCCTGGGCTTACGTGAGATAACATCCCATGATGCAGATGGATTAAAACATTTTTGGGAGAAGAAAATAGAAAAACAGACTATAGCATATCAAATAGAGGATGCACGAAGAGGCAAAAGTGCGCTTTCTAAGTGAGTATTTTTCTACCTTGATGTCAATAAAGGCTGGAGAAACTGCATCTCATTGATGTCATGAAAGTATATTGTAAACTAATGACTATCATTATCATTAAAAAAGACTCAACTGAAAGAAACTGGTTCAGGTATAATGTACAAACTAACAATACAGAACATTTGTTTTTACAATATCAGCATGCACTAACAAGTTGAAGATTTTTTTCAGATATTTTAATCTTCAAATGACACAAAAAATGCTTATTAATGCCTCGTTTCCACTAAGCGGATCGGTTCGTGTTGGTTCGGTATGGTTTGATATTTTGAGTGTTTCCATTATGAAAGTGGCCCATACAACTGAACTATACCACACCATTCATGGTCCTACTTCGGATGTGGGACCGGTACGGTACGGTTAGGGCGAAGCTACTGGCATCACACAACACATTCCACTAATTGGCGGACAGAAAAGATGTCAATGCTCACGTCAAAGGCATTTTTCCTAAACCCTGTATGTCCCTTTGCAGTCCGACTTGCAGTGGAAACGCTCACCTGAATAGGCCGGACCATTCTAACCCTTCCAAACTGTACCGACCCGAACCGTTCCACTCAGTGGAAATGAGGCATTAGGCTCTATCTTTAGGCAGGCCATACACGGTGAAAATTTCTTTCCCGCAACCACAGATTGCGGGGAAAAAAATTTGCATGGTTCCCCCATCAACACAGACACTGCTGACAGGGGAATCCCTCCTGTCGAGCCCTTGTCTGTTCCTGGTGCGGGGGGGCTGGGGGAACCCATCCCTACTGGAAGAAGACAGTGATTATCACTAGAGGCTACAGCAGCTGCTAGTGATAATCTCATAATAATCCGCAGGCTGGTTGTACATAAACCGAACCGTTAAGCCTGCCCATTAACGGTTCGAATCTCGGCCGATTCCTGCTGAACCAGTCAAGATTCGCTTGACTTTGGTTACAGTCTTATACCAACACTAAACACTGGTTTTAAAAAAAAAAATTGTATTCTTAACTTGCTCTCAGATTCTTCCAAATCACCAAATTCCTTTTTTTTTATTTGCTGCTCTGATGTGACTTTCTTTTAAAGGGTGGCTAAATTTGATTTGTATAGTCCCATTGTATT
Source organism: Lithobates pipiens (assembly GCF_037356315.1). Taxonomy (NCBI): domain Eukaryota; kingdom Metazoa; phylum Chordata; class Amphibia; order Anura; family Ranidae; genus Lithobates; species Lithobates pipiens. The sequence goes on from NW_027507718.1 coordinate 5,311,564, forward strand.
TGGGGAGCATAGCCACCCTCTCTTGCTTACCCCCAAGATAGACTATGGACTATGGATTATATGATTTGTAGTGTGTATTGAGTAGTTTACATGACTGCAACAAACATCCACTGCTCGTTACAAACAAATAGACATGGGGAGAAAAGGAGAGCTTCTGGAGCTTCTGGAGCTCACAGACATTACAGGAAAAAAAAAAACAGTAAGAAACAATTTTTTAAAGTAATTGTAAACCCTTACAGACTACATTTTGCTACAGGTAAGCCTATATAATAAGGCTTACCTATAGCTACCCAGGATATCTCCTAAACCTGAATGGTTTAGGAGATATCCCCGGTATTTGCATGTGCCAACATCATCGGCACATGTGCACTAAAGCAAACTGAAGTAATGGCAAGTATGTGCCATTTGCTTCAGTGAGTGTGCCATTACTGGCGGCTCCCGCGCGCATGCACGGAAGAGACGTCATTGCGGCTCCGGCCAATCACAGCACCAGAGCTGGGATAACTGGAAGTAACCCCCGGGAGTGATGCCGCCGGCCGGTGCCGGCCGGTGCTGTGTACGGGCTCCACAGCAAGGGCTTTGATCTCAGGTGATTGTTACATAATGAGCTAGCTCATTATGTCTTTGTCTTGAAGGTTTTTTTTTTCTTTTTCAAAGTGGGTATACAACCACTTTAAACATAGTTTACAGGGCTATTAGGCAGTGGATGTGCATGGTTTATTTTTGGGGAATAAAGATTAAGGATATAATTTAGTGTGACTTTAAACCCCTTTGCTATTAGAAGAGTCACATTTCTGAGAAATGTCCCAACTTAGAAAATACCCCAACAGACGAACCTGTATATAATGTGGCAACAAATATTGGTCTGGAGTCATAAGCTGATTTGAGTACCAAAAGTACTGTCATACAATGACATTACGCAAACTAGTGTATACAAAATCTGGTGCAGCTGTGCATAGTAACCAATCGGTTTCCAGGTTTTAAGCTGGGTTCACACTGGTGCTACATCCGCTCCAGCTTTGGGAGCACATGTAACATGATGTGTACAAATCAATGGTTCCCTATGAGAGCCATCTTAACTGGTCCAACACAAGTCGGTCCACCTTTAGAAAAGGTTCCTGCTCTACTTTTGTCCGACTTTGGTCCGTTTTCAGCCCATTCAATATCATTGAAGTTGGATCATGGTGATTACAGTGGCAGGAAAAGGAATTTATGTCACACTGGGTTGGTTTTAATTGGTCAAAGGACAAGTCGATCTCAAAGTCGGAGCAAAATCGTATCCTGTTCCTTCAAGTCAGATGGGAGTAGGACTGAAGTAGGACCGATGTCACAGGGCAATGTAGGATGACAGTCGTACAACAGTCATGTCGTACCAGTGTGAACCCGGCCTTACTGTCAAAGCATGATGGAAGATGCTGAAGTTAGAAGCTGATTGGTTACTATGCACAGCTGCACCAGATTCTGTGTGCACCATTGTTGGTAAATCTCTCCCACTGGCTCTGAAAGATCAACTGTTTTTTTTATACTTTAAACACCGAATTACGTGCTTAGAAAAGTGTGAAGTTCTTCTGTACATGATTAGGAGCTTGAAAAAAAACAAAGGGGTTAATTTACTAAACTCAAGTAGACTGGCCATTTTGCAAGGAAATTTTCCCCAGAGCTTAGTGAATGAGGAAAAGCCCTGCTGACTTCCATCATCCAATCACGTGCAAGCAAAAATGCTGTTTTTGTTTATTTTCCTTGCACATGATTGGGTGTTCTTAGCAAAGTAATTTTTCACCGCTTTCACTAATCTCTTGGGAAAATTCCTTTGCGAAGTGAAGAGCCTACTTGTCGTTGGTAAATTAACCCAAAACTACTGTTCAATTCTCATACCTTTGCATCATAGTGTGGGCTGGCCAAGGGAAAGTTTACATGCAAACTGCATTAAAATAAAGTATACAGGTCCGCTTTAGTATATCAATTTCAGGAAAAATGGATATAAAATAGTATGCACGCGTTTTACACATTTTAAAACTGCTGTACAGCAAGAGAAATTTCAATCAATGCAAAATTAAGCTTATCGCTTATAAAATAAAAATTCAATATCGGTCTGATGTTAGTAAAAGTGGAACAATATACGCATGCAAGCCCTGTAGGCATGTAGTAAAACTAAGACAGCTCAACAGAAATGTACACTCAACAATATTTGATAAAATTACTGCTTCATAAACACTATTGATTTATGTGATTGATAAATGACGTTTTTACCATGTCTGAAACCAGACATTTTTCTTGCATACATATTGATGATACCAATTAAGCCTCCTACATGTAGCAGATTGAAAATATTATTAAACCTTTGTAGCAAATGGAAGTAAAACTGATTGCACAGCTCAAAACAATTTTCCTTTCATAAATGATTGATATTTTGTGCATATTATTAAAAACACATCTGAGATGCTTTAAAAAGAAAATCATACCCGTTAAGTACAATAAACATGCGCTACACCTCGGTATAAAAAACATATTGACAATATTTATTTTCTTATTAACTCTATATTATTTAACAGACTTTTGCTCATTAAACCATTAGCCATCTTCTTGCCCTGTATCTTGCACAAGTGGTATTAGTAAGTACCTAGGGTTAGATTCACCTAGCAAGGAGATTTGCCCCAAAGCTTACTGAATGTGGTGAAATTTCACTTTTGCAGAGAATATCCAATCACGCACAAGGGAAATATAAAAGCAGTATTTTTGCTTGAATGTGAATGGATGGTGGAAGTCAGTAGAGGTTCACCTCATTCACTAAGCTCAAGTGAACAGTCTTTAGTAAATCAACTCTCTAGAGTCCAACATGATTCCAATAGTCTAAAGTTATGGTTTTCGAAAGGAGGCAATACCCCCCCCCCCCCCCAAAAAAAAAAAGAAAGAAAGAAAAACTATTATTATCTCAGTGTTTAACAATAAATATAAAAGGGAAAATAAACACACAGTCAACGTTTCATGTAGTCTTATCTATTCTTTCATTTCAGCTACCCAAAAAACATACTTATGAAAAAAAAACACTCTATTAACAGATATCTGTATAGTTAAAGTTCCTAAGAAACCACACGCACATAGAGACTACTATCACTAAAACCACTTTAATGTGAAAGTGTGGTCAATCTGATTACCACTGAAATATTTGGGTGACTATAAAGCATGGCCCAACTACTGGTTAACAATCTCTCTATAGCATATACAATTTTCTCCTGTTATGAATAGTAGCCATATTTATGCAGATCTCTGAGTGAGAGTGATAGCAGTTTAGAGACATACAGACATACCCCACTTTTAAGTACACAATGGGGTTTATTTACTAAAGCTGGAAAGTGCAACATAAGGCTCACTACTGCATAGAAACCAATGAGCTTCCAGGTTTTATTACCAAAGCTTAAAGTGGTTGTAAACCCTTACAAACTACTTTGACCTACAGGTAAGCCTAGATTAAGGCTTACCTGTAGGTCCAAGAAATATCTCCTAAACCTATATTGTTTAGGAGATATTTACTAAAAGACAGTCACAGCTGTCTACGGCACATGCGATGTAGACAGAGCGCGTGCAGGCCCACTATCGCCGTTAGCAGCATGCCACTGCTAACAGTGATATGCCGTTAGTGGTGGCTCCCATGCGCATGCGCAGGTGTGACGTCATTGCTGCTCCAGCGCTGTGAGTGTCCGGAGCAGCTTTACCCAGAAGAAGATGGACGATCCGTACTACAGGGGACAGCGGTGACATCGCTGGCTCCTGTGTCAAGTAAGTGACACATAATGGGCTACTGTGCGATGCATAGTAGCCCATTATGCTTTACCTTTGCAGGGAGACAAAGAGGAAGTAAACCCATCAGGGTTTACTTCCTCTTTAATTGAACAAGCTGGAGTTAGAAGCTCATTGGTTTCTATGCAGAAGTGAGCCTGATTTTGCACTTTCCAGCTTTAGTAAATAAACTCCATTGTGTACTTAAAAGTGGGGTATGCCTGTACATGAACATGCTTACCAGGACTTGGTTGACATTACAGTGTGGCTCATTGGTGTACACTAATAAGCACTACAGATGCGTATAAGTTGAGGGGGGCGAACCAAGACATCTTGTAAACTAGCAATTGACTGTGATCACTCCAATCCATGCAATATAAAAGTGTATGCAAACTTTTGGCGCTCTATACTAAAAAAAGTCAGATATTTTTAGATGCTTGTAATCTTTATCATGCTCCCTCGCACTGCCTTGTATGTCCTCCTATTGTCTCCTGTTCCTTCCTAATCTTTATCATAGTAATCAAGCACAGGTGCATTATCAAATACAACCCTAATTTTAAAGCATTCAAGAAGCACAATATATTGGTTCCACTGCCACTTGATCACTCTGTCACTTAAACCCAGCCCTTCCAAGCAACAATATATGAAATGTAAGTAAATCCTAATAACACACTTCACTTGTTTTCTCTATTTTACACTCCCTAAAGATCAACTCCAGGCTCCTTTGGAAAAAAATAAAAGTCAGCAGCTACAAATACTGTATGGAGGTAGAAATTGGTGGCTGCACCCTCTTCAATAAAACATGATATAACACCACAGGGTGGTAACAGGTAGACACTAACTGCTGCCATCCTGTGGTGTCATATCATGTTTTATTGAAGAGAAATAAAGGGGCTTTTTGCTACTTTGGTGTGCAGCCACCAATTTCTTCCTCCATATCCTTTGGGTGGCAGGCGAGCCGAGGCTTGCACCGGTGGGAGGAGTCCTCTCCCCAGCTCACCTGGAACCACGCACCTAGAGCAGTGTTTTTCTTTCCTATTGTTTACAAATACTGTAGCTGCTGACTTTTAATATAAGGAGGACACTTGCCTGTCCTGGTGTCCCACAATGTCCTCACCCGAACCAACTCTATAATGGGCTTCGGGGGCAAGCTCTGGCATCTCTAGTAAGGGAAACACGAAGTGAAGCCTTGCACCTTCACAGCCTGTTTCCTAATGCACATGTGTGAGTTGCACTGTACCTTGTGAATGGTCCTGTAGTCTTCTGGGACCTGTGATGTTTCCCAGATGACTGCGGGGGAAGGAGATGGTGCTGCGGCGTTCTGAGCCGAAAATGGGAGCAGATACCTGTTAAAACTCTCCACTGCCACATTTGGCACTTCTTTTTTGGTGGGGTGGGAGGTGGCGCTTCCCCTTTTTGGTGGAGCTCAGCTTTGATGTGCAATTCAAATTTTTTGTTAGATTTATTCAATAAATACAGAAAATACCTGTTAATTTTGCCAGCAATCTTGTGAGCTGATAATTTATGTGCTCTCTGTCTGTGCACAAGGAAGAGGTTTTGGAGATAAAAGAGAAGCTGCCTAACAAAATCTAGCCTGCAGTTCCCTGCTATAGAAGAGGTATTATGCTTACCTCTCCAGTTGCCTATGTCTCCTACATTCCTTCTGTTACATGTTGCAGCCTTAGTTCAGCCTTTAACACTTATAAAAGTGGTTCAGGTGTCCCCCACCATGTGCTATAGTCCCTTTCATTAATCCCTGCATTAATACAGTATATAACAGTGACTTAGGAGTTGGAGGATAAAGTCACATCCCATAACTGGGAACATCCAACACTCTTAAAGAAAAAATGAATCCTAAAGAGTCTGACCAAGACTGCATTGTTTAATTGGAATGACTGAACTGACAAAGCTAGAGAAGCACAGCTGACAGTGCTTCTAGCAGAGACCTGTCAGTTTGATTTGTTTTAGGTGCACAGTATTCAATGCCCTAGAGGTGCACTGAATGGAAATTTTGGTGCTGAAACCGAAAATTGCAAGATGCACTTGGCCGAAAACCAAAATTTACAGTTTTTAATATATATATATATATATATATATATATATATATATATATATATATATATATATATTTTTTTTTTTTTTTTTATATATAATTGTATTATATTCGACTTTTTAATTGATATTTTGAATTTAAATTAATATGAATGTATTGTTGACCAAAAAAAAAAAAAAAACTCAAGAAAAATGTATCCCTTTAAATTCTATATATGTCTTCACAGTGGTCTGTTGCGCTTCCATTGGGGTATTTAAAATCTTGCTTGCTGCATTTTTGGTCAGTTAAAAAAACTGTACCAAAAAGCGCCTATCCGTTGAATTGCATTGAAAATGCAGAAAGAATACATCAATAGTTACATAGTAGGTGAGGTTGAAAAAAGACACAAGTCCATGAAGTCCAACCTATGTGTGTGATTATATGTCAGTATTACATTGTATAGCCCTGTATGTTGTGGTCGTTCATGTGCTTATCTAATTGTTTTGTTGAAATTACTGATGCCCCCCGCTGAGACAGGGGGCATCAGGAGAGAAGGGAATTCCACATCCTTGACGCTCTTACAGTAAAGAACCAGCTATGTAGTTTAAGGTTAAGGTCTTTTCTTCTAATTTCAATGAGTGGCCATGTGTCTTGTTAAACTCACTTGCGCAAAAAAGTTTTATCCCTATTGTGGGATCACCAGTATGGTATTTATAAATTTAAATCATATCCCCTCTCAAGTATCTCTTCTCCAGAGAGAATACGTTCAGTGCTCACAACCTTTCCTCGTAACTAATATCCTCCAGACCCTTTATTAGCTTAGTTGCCCTTATTTGTACTCGCTCCATTTCCAGTGCATCCTTCTTGAGAACTGGTGCCCAGAACTGGACAGCATACTCTAGGTGCGGCCGGACCAGAGTCTTGTAGAGCGGGAGAATTATCGTTTTATCTCTGGAGTCGATCCCCTTTTTAATGCATGCCAATATTCTGTTTGCTTTGTTAGCAGCAGCTTGGTATTACATGCCGTTGCTGAGCCTATCATCTACTAGAACCCCCAGGGTCCTTTTCCATCCTTTTCCATCCTAGATTCCCCCAGAGGTTCTCCCCCCAGCGTATAGATTGCATTCCTATTTTTGCCCCCCAAATGCATTATTTTAAAATTTTCTACATTAAACCTCATTTGCCATGTAGTTGCCCACCCCATTAATTTGTTCAGATCTTTTTGCAAAGGTCGTTTATGAACAAAATAAATAGGATTGGTCCCAACTCAGAACCCCACTACCCACCTCTGACCATGCTGAGTAATCCCCATTTATCACCCTCTGAACTCACCCTTGTAGAAGGTTCTCAATCCATATACTCACCCTATGGTCCATGCCAACGGACCTTATTTTGTACAGTAAACGTTTATGGGGAACTGTGTCAAATGCTTTTGCAAAATCCAGATACACTACGTCTATGGGCCTTCCTTTATCTAGATGACAACTGACCACCTCATAGAAGGTTAATAGATTGGTTTGTCAAGAATGATTCTTCATGAATCCTTGCTGATTACTGCTAGGGATGAGCTTCGTGTTCGAGTCGAACGTACGTTCGACTCGAACATTGGCCGTTCGTGCGTTCGGCGAATTCCGAACGTTTTGGCCGTTCGCGTCAAAATTCGAGTGACGCGCGCGCGGACCACAATGCACTGCGTTGGCGCAGTGCATTGCTGTCCGATGATTGCAGTGCATTGCTGTCCGACAGCGCATGCTTGGCCAATCGCAGCGCCGGCAGCGAGGAGAGCCATGATTGGCCTCAGGCATCCTGCCTGTGGCCAATCATAGCTCAGACTGTGTAGTGCACGCCCCACACTATATAAGGCCGCCTTTAAGGCGGCCTCCTGTAGTGTGTTACTTTGCATCTGAAGCAGTGGGTGTTCTGTGTACCTTCAACACAGTACACACCAATCGTTTTTGGCTGATTTCCTATCTTGCTGCTGTGTAGTGGTTGTTGTCTGTGCCCTGACTGCAGTATACACCACTATATTCACCTCACCTATATAGCTAGTGATCTAGCTTTAACCACTTAACAACTGCCCATTGCCGATTAACGGCTTCAGGGCGGTTGTTTAACTCAGAGAGGCCGTTAATTAACGGCCTCCCAGAATTCTGCTCTCGCGTGCCCCGAGGTGTGCGCACTCGAGAGCATCCGTGACCGCCGGGTCCATAGGGCCGTTTACCACGTGATTGCTCCGTCAAATGACGGAGTGATCACTTGGAAACAAACCGGCGTCATGTTATGACGCCTGTTCCTCCCTCCCCTTTCTGTACCGATCGGTACAGCGGAGGGGAAAGAGATCGGTGTCAGCAGCGATGTGGGCTGCATCTGCAGTGCCCACATCGCTGCTCACCGAATTTAACCCCTCAATTCCCTGCCAATACTCTGCAATACCAGTGCATACTCTGCAGTACCCTGCCATTACTCTGCAGTACCCCGCCATTACTCTGCAGTACCCCGCCATTACTCTGCAGTGCAGTACCCCGCCATTACTCTGCAGTGCAGTACCCTGCCATTACTCTGCAGTACCCCGCCATTACTCTGCAGTACCCCGCCATTACTCTGCAGTGCAGTACCCCGCCATTACTCTGCAGTACCCTGCCATTACTCTGCAGTGCAGTACCCCGCCATTACTCTGCAGTGCAGTACCCTGCCATTACTCTGCAGTACCCCGCCATTACTCTGCAGTACCCCGCCATTACTCTGCAGTGCAGTACCCCGCCATTACTCTGCAGTGCAGTACCCTGCCATTACTCTGCAGTACCCCGCCATTACTCTGCAGTACCCCGCCATTACTCTGCAGTGCAGTACCCCGCCATTACTCTGCAGTGCAGTACCCCGCCATTACTCTGCAGTGCAGTACCCTGCCATTACTCTGCAGTGCAGTACCCTGCCATTACTCTGCAGTGCAGTACCCTGCCATTACTCTGCAGTACCCTGCCATTACTCTTCAGTACCCCCCATTACTCTGCAGTACCCCCAATACTCTGCAGTACCCTGCTATTACTCTGTAGTACCCCACCAATACCCCGCCAATACTCTGTAATACCCTGCCATAAATTGCCATACCCAGCCATACTCAGAGATACCCAGCCATACTCGGTGATACCCTGAAGTACCCAGCCATAGATGCCCCCCATCCCTCACCGCCCTCTGGTGCTTCTACCAACTCGCCAGTACGATCAAAGCCAGAATCTTTTTTTTTATTTTTTATTTCAGGCTTCCCAGCCTAGAGGTGAGATGTGGGGTCATATTGACCCCCCAGATTTCACTGTAAAGAGGACCTGTCATCCCATATTCCTATTACAAGGGATGTTTACATTTCTTGTAATAGGAATAAAAGTGATCAAAAATATATTTTTGGGAAAAAAAATGTCAAACTAAAATAAAGTAAAATGAACAATAAAAAAATAAAATAAAAATTAAAGCGCCCATGTCCCCATGTGCTCGCATGTGCCACACATGTGAGGTATCGCCGAGAATGTTAGAGCGAGAGCAATAATTCTAGTCCTAGACCTCCTCTGCAACTCAAAACATGTAACCAGTAAAAAAATATTTAAAGCGTCGCCTATGGGGATTTTTTAAGTAGCGACGTTTGGCGCCATTCCACGGGCATGTGCAATTTTGAAGAGTGACATGTTTGATATCTATTTACTCAGCATAACTTCATCTTTAACTTTATGCAAACATTGGGCTAACAAGTGGTTAATAATAGAGCTTGCAGTCAGTAGTGTTAGGAGATAGTGCGTGCTGTCTGCGTGCTCTGTACCCAGTACATACCGCTATAATATAGGGCAGGCCCCTACTTTCAAACATCCAACTTACAAACATCTCCTACTTGCAAACGCAAGGAGACAGCAGCAAGTGAGATGAAAAAAGATGGACGACAAAACAAAATTATACAGGGGTGATAACCCTTCCCTATGTTTTCCAAAAAGCTTAAAGATATTTTTTTTGACTGGAGCTACACTTTAAAAATGTACCGGTTGAAAATGACAAACAGATTCAACTTAACACAACAAACCTACACAGTCCCTGTCTTGTTTGCACCGCCTGTATACTGCTGTTCTGAGTATATAGGGCCTGGGGGCCACACGCATTTCCTTTTTTTAATATGGGTACGGGGTTCCCCTTAATATGTGTACAAGACCCAAATAGGCTGGTAATGGGCAGGGAGGGCTACCCATGCCATTTTTCTGAATGACTTTCAACCATATTGCAGGAACCAGATATAACATTAAAACCGCAAGCAGTTTTAAATGGTGTTATTTCCGTTTAATGTCATTTTGTGCAGGGACTGTTCTAAACACGGGAAACACGTGGCACTTCACAGGCATACTATAGACACCCCCCAGGCACCATATTTAAAGGAATATTTCACTTTTTTTTTTTCACTTTAATCGTCATTAAAATCACTGCTCCCGCCAAAACGGTAGTTTTTAAAACTTTTTTTTGCAGTGACCCATGTCCCCTGAGGCAGGAGGCAGGTCGCCAAACCCTTTTTAGCACACTATCTTGCATATTAGCCGTTAAAATTAGCACTTTCCAATTCGAACGTTCGAGTCCCATAGACTTCAATGGGGTTCTAACGTTCGTACCGAACGCGGGGGTCGTTCGCAAGTTCTGGTGCGAACCGAACCGGGGGGTGTTCGGCTCATCCCTAATTACTGCTAATGATACCATTCTCATTACTAAAATCTTGAATATCATCCCCTCCAAGAGCTTGCATACTATTGATGTTAGGCTAACTGGTCTGTAATTCCCAGGGATGTATTTTGGTCCCTTTTTAAATATTGGTGCTACATTGGCTTTTCTCCAATCACCCGGTACCATTCTAGTCAGTAGACTGTCATAAAAATTAGGAACAATGGTCTGGCAATTACTTGACTGAGTTCCGTAAGTACCCTCGGATACTAACCATCTAGTTCCCGGTGATTTATTAATGTTAAGTTTCCCAAGTCTAAATTTAATTCTGTCCTCTGTTAACCATGGAGGTGCTTCCTGTGATGTGTCATAAGGATAAACACTGCAGTTTTAGTTACTGAAGCCCCCCGATTCCCTCGTGAAGACTGAGGAGAAGAATAAATTCAATACCTTTGCCATCTCCCCATTCTTTGTAACCAGATGTCCTTCCTCAATCTTTATTGGCCCAATACAGTCTGTCCTCCCTTTTTTACTGTTTAAATACTTAAAGAATTTCTTGAGATTTTTTTTGCTCTCCTCCACTATGTGTCTTTTGTGTTCTATCTCTAGCCGCCATAATTGCACCCTTACATTTCTTGTTGCATTCTTTATAAAGTCTGAAAGCTGATGATGATCCCCCAACCTTGTATTTTTTTAAGGCCTTTTTCTTTGCTTTTATATGCATTTTTACATTGGAGTTAAGCCATCCAGGACTTTTGTTTGCTCTTAAATGTATTACCCATTGAGATGCATTGGCTAATGCCCTTATTTAATATGCTCTTAAAGCAAACTGATCTCTCCTCCCTGTTCTTTGTTCCTAAGATTTTATCCCAATTCATGCCTTCTAACAAGGTTCGTAGTTTAGGGAAATTGGATCTTTTGAAATTAAGTGTCTTTGTATTCCCCTTATGTTTCCTATTTGTGCGGTTTATACTGAAGCCAATTGACCTAAGATCGCTGTTCCCTAAATTGTCCCGTTTTTCCACATCCATGATCAGGTCTGTATTGTTGGTAATCAGTAGATCCAATAACGCTTTATTTCTGGTTGGTGCGTCTACCATCTGAACCATAAAATTGTCCTGCAAAACATTTAGGAACTGGCGAGCCTTAGATGAATGCGTTGTTCCCTCCGCCCAGTCTATGTCTGGATAATTAAAATCCCCCATTATGATAACACTTCCCATCTTTGCTGCTAATCCAGCTTGTGATAGGAGATCCGTCTCCTCCTCCTCCCTGAAGTTAGGGGGCCTATAGCATACTCCCAATAATATTTTCCCCTTAGCTTCATCCCTTTGGAGCTCTACCCATAAGGTTTCCACCTCCTCCCTAGCTCCCATAGTGATGTCATCTCTCACATTCACTTTATTCTTGATATATAGGCATACCCCTCCCCCTTTTTTACCCTCTCTATCCCTGCAATAAAGGGTATACCCTTGAATGGTTGCCAGCCAATAATGAGAGCTGTTGAACCAGGTCTCTGAAATTCCCACAAAATCCAAATCCTCCTACAAACCCGCATTACGTTTTTGATGCGGTTTTTGGGTCAAGACCTATGAAAAACACACCATGAGCACAGTAAAACCGTGGTAAAATCACAGTAAAATTGCGATAAAACTGTGACAAAGTCCCATGCATTTTCAGTGCCTTCATCAGAACTTTTTAATGCTGATAACACCATTTTCGGCTGCTCTGTTTCAGCTGCCGAAATATCTGTACATCTCTACAATGCTCAATCAAGACCGATAATCGCTCAAAATGTTTTTAACAATTTCTAACAAAACAATAGACGAGTATCTTATTTCTCATGTGTATTTTTAGCCAACACACGTACACATTTCTCTGGCACTGAGTGCTTCAACCAATCTTTCATGCATGCAGTCTATTAAAATACACACACTATATATAAATATATACATACATATACTGTATATAAATAAAATTCACACACAGGATAAACACACCCCCGATTGCATATTTGTCAGCTGAAGTGATCTTGTCCTCCGAGATAGGTATACCCTTAGTGTGACAAGTGTCAAAACAGAGGGAGATTTCTAGGAATATTCAGCCCTGGGACTGACCCTGCAAAGGAAGGACACTTGGCATTGATGACAATCATTTGAATGCATCTGGAAATATTTTCCAATATATACACTTGTACTTTCACATGCTGTCATCGTTAACAAACAAGGGAAAAAACAATTCTAAACTTGGTACACGATAGCCATCTGGACTTCTGCAGTGACACATCCACATGACTGTGATGACAAGCAGTCTTGTAATATGTAATATGTATTGGTGTCATGATCTCCTTCCAGCTTGCTGCCACTTCTCTCTCGCAGTATCATTTTACTTTATTTATTTAAATGCAAAGCCTGATGACAAGATACTTTTCAATCAACTGTTCTTCTGCAGCTTTGTCATTTCAGCCATTCCCTTGAAGCTTCATGAGAAAAGAAAGCATCTCTTAACAATGATGAGCACACAGTACGCTTATAAATGAATGCAACTTGAACGTTAAAGGCTGATTAATAATAATACAGTGAATAACTCTGGTGATAGAAGCAAATCCTATTTAATACAAGTATATCTGCAGCAGGCTAGAGGAGCCTGATACTACTTTAGAAATGTTTATATGCAGAACTCAAGCATTGTGTTCTAAGCCCGGGAGCTGAAACAATTGGCTCGTGGGCTTTGGATCTTGCTTCACAGTGCTTGTAGTAGGAACACTTGTAACAGATCACTGTAAACACATTGGGGGTTATTTACTAAAGACAAATCCACTTTGCACTACAAGTGCAAAGTGCACTTGAAAGTGCACTTTAAATTGCACTTGTAGATCCGAGGTGGACATGCAAGGAAGATAAAAAAACAGCATTTTAGCTTGCACATGATTGAATGATAAAATCAGAAGAGCTCCCCCTCATTTCAGATCTACCCCTCAGATCTACAGTGACTGCACTTCCAAGTGCACTTTCAGTGCAATTTCAAGTTCACTTTGCACTTGTAGTTTGCATTTGTAGTGCAAAGTGGATTTGCCTTTTGTAAATAACCCCCAATGCTTCCAAACATAATGTATACATTTGAAGTGATGTGATGTCATGAATGATGCCATGTCTCTTCTTCCCTTCTTCTTAGGCCGCGTACACACGGGCGGATTGTCTGGCCAACTAAGTTCGTCAGACAATCCAACAGACAGTCCGTCCAAATTTTGAATGAACGGACTTGACCACACACGATGAACAGACAGTCCGCTGAAAGCTTGCGCGATGACGTGTACAGCATGTACGACGGGACTAGAAAAACGACGTCCAATACACTGCAATGCAACCTTCGGCCGTGTAAATCCTTTCTGAGCATGTGCCATACTTGCCTACACACGAGCGGACTGTCCGCTGAAACCAAGTTTGGACGGACTGTATTACGGAAATTCCGAAAGACTTAGTCCGCCAGACTGTCCGCTAAAAAAGTCCGCTGAAGCCCACACACGAGCGGATTGTCCGCTGAAACACGGTTCAGCGGACTAAGTTGGACAGACAATCCGCCCGTGTGTACGCGGCCTTAGTATGGAGGCTTGGGTAGAGCTATTGCAGCTCCCTGTATCATCTCTCTGCAGCAATAAACCATTGCTATAATGCACAGCTACATAGAGAGGTCTAGATCAGGTGTCCATTGACCAAATCCAGACCCCCCATGAAGAAAAAAAAAGACAACTGCTTACGTTAACGATTTTTTTTCTTCCAGTGCACAACGCAATATACTGTCAAAAAGGGGATAAAGCTCTAAGTTCACTTTAAGCTTTACCATTTTATAACTTCCATACTTTACATAAAAATCACACTTATTATTATTATTATTTATTACATGTATTTATATAGCGCTGTCAATTTTTGCAGCACTTTATATATATATATTGTACATTCACATGTAACTCTCAAGTGAGCTTACAATCTAAGGTCCCTAACTCACATTTATACATACACACACTAGGGCAAATTTAGACAGGATCTAATTAACCTACTAGCATGTCTTTGGAGTTTAGGAGGAAACCGGAGTACCCGGAGGAAAGCCACGCAGACACAGGGAGAACATGTAAAATCCAGGCAGGTAGTGTCGCAGTTGAGATTCAAACCAACAACCCTAGTGCTGCTAGGCAGAAGTGCACTTATTCAATATAATTTTATTTAACAGACTTTGATAGTTATATTTTGGGTAAGGGAGGTGTAAAAATTACATAAATGTTGTGCTAGTAAAAATTACAGGAAATTTTATTTTTTTCTCATTTTTTTCCAAAGTTCCTTTTAAAAGAAGCAATAAAATGATTTTATACAAATCGGCTAGCAAATTAAACCCTTATCTCTTCTGGAAAAAAATAATGTATAATATGCTAGGATTGGCTACAAACTCCCTGGGGAGGATACATTATTTCATACATCATGCATTCATTTAAAGCATCCACTATCACCGAGGGTTTAGCCTTTGTAGTAAAGGCACAAGTTTTTGATGCCATTCATTATAATGTAAAGTGTATTGTACATATATGTGTTTGTTTACTGACAGAACTAACTATTTGACGGCACTATACAGTCCATTTCTATGGTATTTAAAGTGATTGTAAAGTAAATTTTTTTTTTTTTATGAAATAACAAACATGTTATACTTACCTGTTCTGTTTCAGTGGATTTGCACAGAGAAGCCCAGATCCTCCTCTTCTTGGGCCCCTTTTCTGTGTTCCTGGCCCCTCCCTCCTGTTGAGTGCCCTCACAGCAAGTAGCTTTCTATGGGGGCCCCGGAACCGAGCCACAGCTCCATGTGTCCATTGAGACACAGAGCTGCGGCCCGGCCCAACCCCCTCTCTTGCCTGATTGGCTAACTGACTTTGATTGACAACAGTGGGAGCCAATGGCACCACTGCTGTGTCTCAGCCAATCAAGAGAGAGAGTCCAGGATGGCTGAGACACTCGTGCACATCATTGGACAGAGATGGTGCTCAGGTAAGTATTAGGGGGGCCGAGGGGGGCTGCTTCGCATAGAACAGAAGGCTTTTTATCTTGCATAGAATGCATTAGGATAAAAAAAACCTTCTGACTTTACAACCCCTTCAAGGCTCCCAATTAGCTTTAAATATTTCTTCTATGGATCCAGGCATTACCAATAGGGGTTCATTTGCTAATTCAAAAAGACTGTTCACTTTGCAAGAGAAGTTACACTTTGCAAGGTAATTGGCCTTGAAGATTAGTAAATGAGGTGAAGCTCTGCTGATTTTTGTCATTTAATCATGTGCAAGCAAAAAAAAAAAGCATTTTTTTGTTGTTTTTTTACAAAGTGAACCCAGGGATGGGTTTATCATTAGGCAAAGTAGGCCTGTAAATTTAGGGGGCTTAGACAAAATTACACGTGTCCTTGTATCTGTATCAGCCACGCATTTTTCCCATTATCATTGATCTTACACAGGCCTATTTACACTATGACAGATAAAGGGCAGAGAAACAAGGGAACAATATATGCATACTAGCAGGGGTTGTTGCTTTGGGTGCCAAATGTTGGGTGCAACCCTGACATGAATCATGCAAAGTTGCACTAAAGAAATTAAAAGTTAAATATATAAAAAAAGGGAAACTGGGACAAAAAACAGCAGCAGAGAGAAGCAGGATAGGAGGAGCAGTGGGGGCGGCTGCATGTAGAGCAATCATTCTATCCACCGGTCAGCCTATCCAGGATAGAGGGGGGCTGTACTCATGTTTTCTCTTACCGGTCGGCTACATAGTGTCTGCTCTAGCTCCTCCCCCTTTGCAGTCATGCCCCCGGTACCAACGGCTGACGTATACGGGCAAGGCCGTAGGTGTCTCATCTAGCTCCTCCCCTCTCATGTTTCCGTCCCCCTTGCGCCGATGGCTGGCAGCCGCGGAGAAGCTGGGTTAGTGGCATGGGCTCAAAGGACTGGCAGCCCTGGCCCTATGGCCAATCTGGGCCTGATTACCATTTGTATTGTGTTACCTGACCCTGGGCCCATGTTAGATTGCAGTATGACACAACCCCTTTTGCCCATGACTTGTTATTCTGTAATATTCCTAGATCACCTTTTCAGATCAATAAAAGTGTCTCTCCCCTGTTTCAGACTGCGAGAAGAATGGAAGCAAAGGCTGGAAAGCAGAATTAGCATGTTACAGTCTCTACAAGAAGAACAAAAGCGGCAACTGTATGCAAAACAACCTGAGCCCAAAGCGAACACGGCAGCCTAAGGATATGAATATAAGACTGATTATTTGCTACAAAACATTTTTCTTTTCTTTCAACATTGCAGATTCAGACAATTATCTAGAAGATCCGTGTGGGTGATATACAAATATGATGGGGTCAAATAGTCCCACGCATGCAATAAGCCTTAGGTATAGCTAATGCGTTTGTTTTTTGTTTTTTTTTTATATATTATGGCTGATACTATCAGTATTAATCTGATTTTTCATGCAGCAACCTGCTCCAAACACAAAAGACCTAGTTTACAGTACTGAATAAATTATAAACCTGTGCTCCTTCAACATGCATATTTATAAGGTGTGCTATGTCCTTTTGTCATTTACAACCAAATTAAGCAAATTGTAAGCCTGTTGATAAGGATATTTCAAGCCATGAATTACTTTTTGTTTCAAGAATCACATAACAGGAAATGAAGAGTGACGCCTTGGGTAGGGTGCCAGTGCGGCCCCATTGTTTTACTTCTGTATTGCAGACGCCTCTGGCACAGAAGAGCTACTTACTGTATGAAAGTTACAAGCAACCAAATGAATATATTAATGTGAAACTTGGAAAGATTAAAGCTGTATCCCTTGTGTATTTTACATTTGTTAGTAATAAGAATACAAGTGTTGGGTCTTTTTCTATAAACTGCTTAGAATTTTTTTGACAGCTGTTTACCTTATTTTGGGATACCAAGGTTAAATCTTTATTAAAACTGAGCTCCAGGCTGATATAAAATACACAGACTGCAAAAACACAAATAATGCAGCTGTTTTTTTGATACATCGTTAAATTTATTTTTTAGGAACCAGTCAGCTATGCTTGCAGCTCTAACAAGCTAGCAAAGAGCATGCAGATAGAGGGAGAGAGAAAAGTTACAGAGTGACGAGGGATGAGTTCTTCACTCTTCTACTTTTCTTTTCACTGTCCAGTCACAGGCTGAGGGAGGCAGAAGACCAGTATGTGATGCTTAAAAAAGCACTTTCACCTTGCCCTTGCAAGACAAAATGACAGGGGAAGATTTACTAAAACGTGTGAACCCAGAATCTGGTGCAACAGTGCATGGTAGACAATCGGTTTCTTACTTCAGCTTGTTCAGTTAAGCTTTGGCAATAAAACCTGGAAGCTGAGGTTTCTATGCAGAATTGCACCATATTTTGCACTTTCCAGTTTTAGTAAATAATCTCCACAGTGTCTTTGCAAAGGCCATCCTATACTCACCAGGTCGGTGATCACTTGCTGCTCCCTCCCCCATCACAACCAATGCCAGTGGAAAGCACTGCCATTATTAGGTCTTGTGACAGTGCTTGGGCTTAGGGATTGGCTGCTATGGCCAAGTATTATCACCAGAGAACAGGTTGCATGTTCCCCTATCCAGAAGTGGCGGGAGATGTCATCGGCAAAGCAATGCATTAATGAGGAGACGCTGTCACTTTCTCCGGCCATACAGAGCTATGCTGTGTGGCAAAGCTGTGTAAACCTTAGGGCTGGATGGGCAAAAATACTAATTCCTTAACAGGTCAAAAAAAGCTCCCAATGATGCATTTTATTTGTTTATTTTGGCTGTTTGCCTGGTGTTCAACTTTAATTTAGGCTTTTTATTTTACACTTTATGCAATAACGTGAATTTGCCTGTGTACAGCACTTTATAATATTAAAGGAAACAATTAGTAGTAAGTCACATTTAACTAGCCTACGCTGGTTCCCCAAAAATAAGACCTAGCGTGATTGTCGGTGATGGCTGCAATATAAGCCCTACCCTGTTTCCCTGAAAATAATCCCTACCCTGAAAATAAGACCTACACAGACTTTAACTAGGGCTTATTTGGGAGGTAGGGCTTATATTGCAGCCATCACCGACAATCACGTTAGGTCTTATTTTGGGGGAAACAGGGTAGGTTACTAATCTTGAAGACCTTTCAAAGTTTACCCATGTGGTTTTGCATTAGGTTGACTAAGTGACCTAGGGAATATACATTAAATGCTGGGGTATGTTCCCGGCACACATTCTAGTGAAGAAATCACTCAGGCGAGTGGTGAAACATCTTCAGCATTACTAAATAAGTCTAGTTCAATGTGGCTTATTCCTAACTAAACTATGACCATCTCAGAAATACAGATTACAGATTAGAAAGTGAAATCAGTACTCCTGGTCTGCATACTTCCAGGTTCCAGGTTTAGAAGTACCAAGCCCATCTGAGCAACATGGCAGCCAGCCAACTAGCAATTTTAGAATGGGATGTTAGTAGTGGCAGCTCCTATATTCTTTCAGTACATGCTACCTTTAAGAACCAGACCATGCTAAACTGAAGAATGTAATTTGTTTAATTAAACTTCTGTAAAAAAAAATGGGCCCCAGGAGCTTTTAGCACATTATGGCAGAATTACCTGCCACTGTCATCACTACCCTCTGTCACAGATGCCACCATCTTCTCCCAGTCTTCCTTCTGGGTTTCAACTCTTCGGCTGCTTGATTGGCCAGTCTGCAATGGTGCCACGTATATGCACAGGAGTCACATCATCAGGTGTGCTGTAAAGGCCTGCTGAGCTATGCATGCACTGCCCAGTGTACACAAACACTGAAAGGCAGGGAGAAGGGATTATGACAGATAAGACAAATAGGCTCCCTTCTGTTATAAAAATCTTACCTGTCAGCATTTTATTTATTTAGGTTTGATTCCACTTTAACTCCTTTCCCAGTGTAAAATACTGTACTCTGACGCAGGCAGTTCCTAATGAGCCCTGGCATTAGCTAACGACGTGATATTCAGAAATAGCACACTATAAGAATGGCCCATCTAATATATCCATGAGTAGTTCTCTGTGTTATTTTACCACAGTAATATACTCCAATTGCATGATATGTAAGTAGCCTATAAAAAAACAGCTTTTATTGTGTGTGTGTGTGTTTTTTTTTTTAACCCTGTTGCTTACCACCAGGGATATTCAAAATTTTAAGGGCTAGCACAGTATTGAGATGCCACAACTTTCACTTTGTAGTGTTGTTGCATCACTGTACTTGTTGCTGCCATTAGCAGTGTAGGCACCAGGGAAGCCTATGAAGTCCCAGCATAGACTGGAATGTCTATGATTTGAAAGCAGGGAGGGGTTGCAGGGGGGAAGAGGCAGAACTGTCTATAAAGGACTGGGCACAGCCTGGCAGCTATTTTTTGGCATTGTATGTTAGAGATAGAGTACCATCTGTTAGGGAGGGACAGTGCAAGAGGAGAACCTGAGAAAGAGAGGAGTGAAAGTCTAGAGACTGTGGGAGTTGCAGGAGACATTGCTATTATATCTGCAAAAAGCAAGCTGCAGAGAATTGAATGGTAAGGCACACCCGAGTGACTGGCTTTTTCTCTGATGTCTATTAGTGAATGGCTGAATTTTTATGGTACAGACAGCTGCACAAGTGTTGTTTATCTGAAAGTGACTCAGAAGGTGCCATCCTGGATGTTACTGAAGTGGTTGAGTATCTGAAGGTATAACATCAAAGTGTAATTCCAGAAAGTGTCATATATATTTACCTGCTTGTTGTGTCTTGAATAATGTATATCATGCGAAACAGACTATGACTGGATGTGAGTTTTTGTTGGAAGCTGTTCCTAAATATATTGCAATAAAATAAGTGATTTAAAGTGATTGTAAGGGTTAATTTTTTTATTTTTTTAAATAACAAACATTTCATACTTACCTCCACTATGCAGCTTGTTTTGCACAGAGTGGCCCCGAACCTAGTCTTTTGGGGTCCCCGGGCAGCTCTCTCGGCTCCTTCCCACATCAGATAACCTGCTAGATGAAACGTTCTCCCGAGGGGGTTACCCTGGGGGCATGCTCCCGAGTCTAGCATTCGGCATCCATAGCCACCGAATGTATGACTGGATGCATTAAAGCGGAGGTCCACCCTAAAATGGACCTCCGCTCATCGGAATCCCCCCCCCCTCCGGCGCCACAATCGGCACCTTTCAGGGGGGAGGGGGGTGCAGTTACCTGGATAATCCAGGTAACTGCACCCACTTCCGGGCTAGCTCTCTGCGGAACGGGGCGTACGTTACGCCCCCGTTCCGCAAGCGCCCGCCCCCTTCAGCAAGTGCCCCGCTGCCTGCTGGGAAACACACAGCTCCCAGAGGCAGCGGGGACTGTCCGGATTGCGCCGCGCGGCTCGCGCATGCGCAGTAGGGAACCGGGAAATGAAGCCGAAAGGCTCCATTTCCTGATTCCCATACCCAAGATGGCGGCGGGACCCGGCAGCCGAGCGAGCGATCGGCTTCGGGTGCCGACATCGCGGGCGCGCTGGACAGGTAAGTGTCACTATTTAAAAGTCAGCAGCTGCAGTATTTGTAGCTGCTGGCTTTTAAAAAAAAAAAAAAAAACGCGGAGTCCCGGTGGACTCCCGCTTTAAGGTGAAAAAACACAAAGGTTTACAACCCCTTTAAGTGGAACTCCATGCAAAATAAATGTCCTTAAATAAATATGAACCTTCCCTTACATTACATACTTTTCAATGTGCTGTTTTTTTATCTTTTTCCTTTCTAAGTATTTACCTGTTGTTCTTGCCAGTAGCGCTGCTGTGACCTGATTTGCTGCACTGGGCTGACAATGCTACAATAATGCTACTGAATTTGAAGCTAGGCAGAGACATCAACACGTTGCCACATTCACCACTATAGAAGCGAATATGTATTGTTTCTCTGTTCCTAGTTATCGCCATCCAAGGTAGAGAAATGACATGACAGCATCAATAGACCAGCCCACTGCCCCACTAGGAAGAAGATTGCATAAGGTATTGGCAGTCAAGTGACAATGCAATGATTTAAAAGAATTTTAAAAATAATCTTTGCTTTAATCTAAAAAAGAAGGATAAGATTGAACCACTTGGTTACTGGGCACATATACCCCCTTCCTGCTCAGGCCAATTTTCGGCTTTCAGTGCTGTCACTCTTTCAATGACAGTTGCGCGGTCATGAAACACATTATTTTTTTTCACACAAATAGAGCATTCTTTTGGTGGTATTTAATCAACCTTATAATCCAAATATATACTGGAATGTATAAAGTGCCTCAGTGCTAATAAATAAATAGTTATTGTGCAAACTCCACAAAATTCATACAATATAGGATTAAAACATTCATGTATCAAATATAGTGATCCAAATACATGCAAAAATAATTAAAGTGATCTGGTGAACAAAAGTGCTAAGTGCAAACACACTGGATATCAAAATTTCATATAAATATCACAATGAAGTCACATTGTCAATCCCCCTGAGGAAGATACGATTTATCCCTGTATCAACACGTGTTGGGGAAGGGGACAGGAAGGTGCAGGAGACAGCTGATTTGTCTCAGAATGGAGAGACACACTATTTTGGCAGTTTTAGTGTTTTTTGGCTTTCTATAGAGTGGTGCACTGAAGCACGTAGCAAATGTGAGTACCCTGTACCCAGATTAGTACCCTGTACTAATAAAAGTATATAATTAAAAAAAAAACAGTATCACACTATCAAGTTTTTCTATGTTTTATGCGAATGTGGAAGCAACACCACTGAGCAGCCCAGGACTCCATCACTGATACTGAACCCAGGGGCGCTTTATGGAAAAATAATAAACATTTTTTGCACATAAATATTTTCTTTATTTTGTGTCCAGATACTGCAGCATTTTGTGTATATATATATATATATATATATATATATATATATATATATATATATTCTGCATGTCATATGGAACATGATCAGTGCTAGCAGTTGTCCTGATAGGAGGTGTTACATATTTACATATTTATGGTAGCTCGCAATATTACTTGGTTTTAGTTTTCATAGTTTGTTATAAAATTTTGCAAGCAGGTAATTTTTCTCCTTCATTGATGTGTACTGATGAGGCTGCACAGATGGGCACTGATAGGCTGCACTGATAAGGTGGCACTGATGAGGCAGCACTGGTGGGCACTGATCAGGAGGCACTGATGAGTCTGCACTGATAGGTGACACTGAAGGGCACTGATAGGTGGCACCGAAGGGCACTGAAAGGTGGCACTGATAGGTGGCAATGATGGGCACTGATATGTGACACTGATAGGCAGCACTGATAGGTGGCACTGATGATGAATCACTGATGGGCACTGATTGGCAGCACTGATGGGCACTGATTGGCAGCACTGATGGGCACTGATAGGTAGCACTGGTTGCTACTGGTTAGCAGTACTGATGGGCACTGCTAATGGGACTGGTGGGCACTGATAAGCAGCACTGTGTGGGGCCGATGTCCCTCTTTACAGAAACCAGTAATCAGCTTGTTTTTTTCTCCTCATTCTGTCAGCGTGAGGAAAAAAGAAAACCGATTACTGACTTCAGTTTACATCATGTGATCAGCTCTCATTGGCTGACAGCTGATTGTGTGGTAAAGGGCTAGGATCAGGATTGGCCCTTTACTCTGATCTGTGATGAGCCAAGTTCCAAGGACTCGTGATCACAGAGCAAAAGCACAGAAGGACATCCATGTATGCCCTCCCAGCAATTTAAGCCATGCTATAGCCATCTTTCGGCTATAGCGCAGGTTTCAAGTGGTTAAAGTATATTGGTTGTTGCAGACCTGCCTTCTGCTTTTAATATGATTGCTATTTAATTGCCACACAGTGCTTACATGTTGACCCATCTAACATTGTGTCAATTTAGTGTACAAACAAAAACAAACAAAGATTTCTCAGCACACTTACCAGCTAGCCTGAAAACAACTCAATTGACCCTTTCTAACAATTCAAGTTAAAAGCAGAGTGTTTTGTTTGCCCACATTAGCAAATATACAGCGTGAGGAGAAAGAAAAGCTGATAACCGGCTTATCTGCAAGGGACATCAGTCCCGTAGAGGAAGAGGCAATTATGTCTCATCTGTGCCCACCAGTACCCCCTGCCAGTGCCATCTGCCATTGCCACCTACCAGTGCCCACCAGTGCCACCTATCAATGCCCATGAGTGCCACCTATCAATGCCCACAAGTGCCACCTATCAATACCCACCAGTGGTGCCAATAAGTGCCACCTAGCAGTGCCAATCAGTGCCACCTAGCAGTGCTGCCTATCAGTGTAACCAATCAGTGCCCATTATTGCCACCCATCAGTGCCCATCACTGCCACCCAGTGCCCATCACTGCCATCTATCGGTGCCCATCAGTGCCGCCTCATCGACGTACATCAATGAAGGAGAAAAATTACCTGTTTGCAAAATTTTATAACAGAATCTAAAAAAAAATGTAAAAATTTAAATTCTGTCTTTTTACATTTAAAAAAATAAATAAAAAATAACGCAGAGGTGATCAAATGCCACCAAAAGAAAGCTCTATTAAAAATCATAGAAATGAAATTTGAGTACAGTGTAGCATGACCGTGCAATTGTCATTCAAAGTGGAAAGCTGAAAGCTGAAAATTGGTCTGGACAGGAGGGGGGTTTAAGTGCCTAGTAAGCAAGTGGTTAAACATTCTCATAAACACACTCCTATACCTTGTGGGCAGCCTTTGCTGAAGAGTTGAAGCTGTTATAGCTGCAAAGGGTAGTCCAACTCAATATTAATCCCTAAGGACTAATTGGGCCCAATTTGGACATTTTCACTTAGGGATGTACTCACTTTTGTTGCCAGAGGTTTAGACATTAGTGGCTGTGTGTTGAGTTATTTTGAGGGGACAGCAAATTTACACTGTTATACAAGCTGTACACTCACTATTTACATTGTAGCAAAGTGTCATTTCTTCAGTGTTGTCACATGAAAAGATATAATAAAATAGTTACAAAAATGTATATATATATATATATATATATATATATATATATATACAGGTCCTTCTCAAAAAATTAGCATATTGTGATAAAGTTCATTATTTTCTGTAATGTACTGATAAACATTAGACTTTCATATATTTTAGATTCATTACACACAACTGAAGTAGTTCAAGCCTTTTCTTGTTTTAATATTGATGATTTTGGCATACAGCTCATGAAAACCCAAAATTCCTATCTCAAAAAATTAGCATATCATGAAAAGGTTCTCTAAACAAGCTATTAACCTAATCATCTGAATCAACTAATTAACTCTAAACACCTGCAAAAGATTCCTGAGGCTTTTAAAAACTCCCAGCCTGGTTCATTACTCCAAACCGCAATCATGGGTAAGACTGCCGACCTGACTGCTGTCCAGAAGGCCATCATTGACACCCTCAAGCAAGAGGATAAGACACAGAAAGAAATTTCTGAACGAATAGGCTGTTCCCAGAGTGCTGTATCAAGGCACCTCAGTGGGAAGTCTGTGGGAAGGAAAAAGTGTGGCAGAAAACGCTGCACAAAGAGAAGAGGTGACCGGACCCTGAAGAAGATTGTGGAGAAGGACCGATTCCAGACCTTGGAGGACCTGCAGAAGCAGTGGACTGAGTCTGGAGTAGAAACATCCAGAGCCACCGTGAACAGGCGTGTGCAGGAAATGGGCTACAGGTGCCGCATTCCCCAGGTCAAGCCACTTTTGAACCAGAAACAGCGGCAGAAGCGCCTGACCTGGGCTACAGAGAAGCAGCACTGGACTGTTGCTCAGTGGTCCAAAGTACTTTTTTCGGATGAAAGCAAATTTTGCATGTCATTCGGAAATCAAGGTGCCAGAGTCTGGAGGAAGACTGGGGAGAGGGAAATGCCAAAATGCCTGAGGTCCAGTGTCAAGTACCCACAGTCAGTGATGGTCTGGGGTGCCATGTCAGCTGCTGGTGTTGGTCCTCTGTGTTTTATCAAGGGCAGGGTCAATGCAGCTAGCTATCAGGAGATTTTGGAGCACTTCATGCTTCCATCTGCTGAAAAGCTTTATGGAGATGAAGATTTCATTTTTCAGCACGACCTGGCACCTGCTCACAGTGCCAAAACCACTGGTAAATGGTTTACTGACCATGGTATTACTGTGCTCAATTGGCCTGCCAACTCTCCTGACCTGAACCCCATAGAGAATCTGTGGGATATTGGGAAGAGAAAGTTGAGAGACGCAAGACCCAACACTCTGGATGAGCTTAAGGCCGCTATCGAAGCATCCTGGGCCTACATAACACCTCAGCAGTGCCACAGGCTGGTTGCCTCCATGCCACGCCGCATTGAAGCAGTCATTTCTGCAAAAGGATTCCCGACCAAGTATTGAGTGCATAACTGAACATAATTATTTGAAGGTTGACTTTTTTTGTATTAAAAACACTTTTCTTTTATTGGTCGGATGAAATATGCAAATTTTTTGAGATAGGATTTTTGGGTTTTCAGGAGCTGTATGCCAAAATCATCAATATTAAAACAAGAAAAGGCTTGAACTACTTCAGTTGTGTGTAATGAATCTAAAATATATGAAAGTCTAATGTTTATCAGTACATTACAGAAAATAATGAACACAATATGCTAATTTTTTGAGAAGGACCTGTATATATATATACACATACACACACAGTGGGGAAAATAATTATTTGATCCCCTGCAGATTTTGTAAGTTTGCCCACTTACAAAGAAATTAAGGGCCTATAATTTTTTTTTATCAGGTGCATTTTAAATGACAGAGAAAAAATATCAACCAAAAATCCAGAGAAAAAACATAATACAAATGTTGAGCAAATTGAGTTGCAGTTCAAACAAATAAATATTTGATCCCCAAGCAAAACATGACTTTGTACTTGGTGGAGAAACCCTTGTTGGCAAGCACAGAGGTAAGATGTTTCTTGTAGTTGGTTACCAGGTTTGCACACATCTCAGGAGGGATTTTGGTCCATTCTTCTTTACAAATCTTCTCTAAATCCTTACGGTTTCTTGGCTGCCGCTTGGCAACCCGAAGTTTCAGCTCCCTCCATACATTTTCTATAGGATTAAGGTCTGGAGACTGGCTAGGTCACTCCATAACCTTAATTTGCTTCTTCTTGAGCCACTTCTTTTTTGCCTTGGCGGTATGTTTTGGTTCATTATCATGCTGGAAGACCCACCCATGACCCATCTTCGGTGTTCTGGCTGAAGGAAGAATGCTCTCATCCAAGGTTTTACAATACATTTCCCCATCCATTGGTCCCTCAATTCAGCAAAGTCTGCCTGTAGCTTTGGCAGAGAAACAGCCCCAAAGCATAATGTTTCCACCTCCCGAAATGACTGTAGGGATGGTATTCTTAGGGTCATAGTCAGAATTTTTCTTCCTCCAAACATGGCAGGTCGAGTTAATGCTAAAGAGCTAAATTGTGGTCTCATCTGACCAAAGCACTTTCTCCCAAACCTTCTCTGAATCATTTAGATGTTCATTAGCAAACTTCAGATGGGCCTGTACATGTGCCTTCCTGAGAAGGGGGACCTTGCGGGCACTGCAGGATTTTAATCCATGGTGGCCTATTGTGTCAACTGTAACTTAATAAATATGTATTGTTCATATGGTGTTTCCCACTGAAATCGTTACACTGTAAATCACAAAACAGACAGATGCAGCAATATCCATCCACTGTGAAGGGTGCCAATGTATCCCTTTGATTACAGACATATATAAATGTTCTGTGCCTACTGCCTAGCTATAGTAAGGCACTAACTGAATCTGATTAATTGCAGACCTATATAAACTAGATAGGTAAGTAATTAAAGGAGCGAGCTGCCAAAGCTGGCCATGATAGGGTAAACACACAGCATGCACACTGCAAATAGAAAACAATGCAGTACTCTTAAAGTTGCCATAGTTTTCATTCTGGTATTTAAACAAACACATGCTTACTGCTGATTCAATGCAATTGTTTAGTGCAAATCTGAATAAAATTATTGATCATTTTACTAAATACGCAGTGAGCTGCCTATAAACTTTTGTGAAAACAGATAATCTATTCTATGATTGTGTTTCTGCTGTCCAATACATCTGATAAACATTTGTATTATATTGAGAATTATGCTCTGATTATAGCTTTCAGATTTGATTACTGATTTACTTGCTAAGCACTGGCCATAAAATCACAGCTTAGTATTGCTCTTTCAGTCTGAAACCCAATTCACCTTGACTAATGTCAGAACTAATTAGGTGTAAGATGCTCTACAAAGTGATTTAACCACAACAGGGACAATTATTAGAGTTTCAGCTGGGAGCAATCTGTAATTTTTAATCATTAACTTTTTAACACCAGCTGCTGCAACAAAATGGAGAAACATTTATGGTGAAAAGGGGGTTAATGGGTGTTAAATTGCCTTTGGCCCCAAACAAAACAATGAGATCCTTTAATGTGGAAAATTGCACAATTAAAGAAATGCTTCTCATATTAAAGGACTCTGGCTGAAATTAAAAATATATACCGTATATATATATATATATATATGTATCCATTCAGTCTAAAATGTGAACTTGCAGTTTGCTATTTTTGGTCCTTCTTATTTCGATCTTCTAGTCATGTACTATCTTTTGGTTTACAAATGCATATGATTTGCCACCTTTGTAAAACTATTATACCCAGGATGCTAATTTATTACTAGCGGGAGGAGACCAATGTGACTACCAGCAGGGATGAAGATGTACTGTAAGTCCAATGAGGAAGCATATTGCTCATTCCATTTAGATCACGGAAACCGATGATCAATCTTTCTGATGTCTTCCACCATACCTTCTAAGAAAGTGCATATGTAGATTACATATAACATTTTATCATATTTCTAAACTCCAATAATCAGGCTACGTACTGAGTAGAGATAAGCAAAATTCGGGAGTTTTTGATTTGCTAAAATTTTAACAAAATGTATTAAAATGAACGGGGTAGGCAACATTAGGTGTATTTTAGAAAAAACATTCATAGGTGGTACAAATATTAATACCATGTTTAAAACTGTTGATTGATGTACCCCTGCTTTAGACGGAACATCTTATCGTATCTAACATATTTCCTGATCTTGTCTCTTTCGTAAAAAAAAACTTCAGTAAAGAATTATTGAAATTAAGGTGTATTTTGGTGTTGTTTAAGGGTGCAATTGACTTCTGAATTTCTTTTTAATTATTCTGAATCTGTTCTTGTGCCAAAATAACCTTAGCCCTGTAGATAACCCTAACACTAGTACTAATGCCGCGTACACACGAGCGGACTGTATGGCGTACTTAGTCCGCTGAAACACATTTCAGCGGACAATCCGCTCGTGTGTGGGCTTCAGCTGACTTTTTCAGCGTGCAGTCCGGCGTACTAAGAATTTCGGTTTTTTCGAAATTCTGTCTGTCGTACTCGCATTTCGGCGGACAATCCGGCCGTGTGTATGCCAGTCCGCCGTACTTTTGAAATGAGCGGACTTTTCCCGCCCGGAGAAAAGTCCGCTCATTTCGAGCGGGTATCCAGGTAGGCGGGGCCCGCGAAGGAGACGTCGCTGGCCCCGCCGCCTGGTATGGACTTAAAGGGGAACCCCAACGCTGAAAAAAATCGGCGTGGGGGTCCCCCCCAAGTCCAAAACAGACCCTTGTCCGAGCACGCTACCCGGCCGGCCAGGAAAGGGGGGCGAGCGAGCGCCCCCCCCTCCTGAGCCGTACCAGGCCGCGTGCCCTCAACATGGGGGGGGTGCCTGTTGGGGGGGTGCATGTTGGGGGAGCCGTGCGGCCCCCCCACCCCAAAGCACCTTGTCCCCATGTTGATGAGGACAAGGGCCTCTTCCCGACAACCCTGGCCGTTGGTTGTCGGGGTCTGCGGGCGGGGGGCTTATCGGAATCCGGGAGCCCCCTTTAATAAGGGGGCCCCCAGATACCGGCCCCCCACCCTATGTGAATGAGTATGGGGTACAATGTACCCCTACCCATTCACCTGTAAAATAAAAGTACAAAAAAAAAACACAACACACGAGATAAAATACTTTATTGCACAGCTCCGGGGGTCTTCCGTCTTCAGGGGTCTTCTCGCCTAGGGTGGGGGGCCGGTATCCGGGGGCCCCCTTATTAAAGGGGGCTCCCGGATTCCGATAAGCCCCCCCGCCCGCAGACCCCGACAACCAACGGCCAGGGTTGTCGGGAAGAGGCCCTTGTCCTCATCAACATGGGGACAAGGTGCTTTGGGGTGGGGGGGCCCCTTTCCTGGCCGGCCGGGTAGCGTGCTCGGACAAGGGTCTGCTGTGGACTTGGGGGGTACCCCCACGCCGTTTTTTTTCGGCGTTGGGGTTCCCCTTCAAGTCCATACCAGGCGGCGGGGCCAGCGACGTCTCCTTCGCGGGCCCCGCCTACCTGGAGACGCGCTCGAAATGAGCGGACTTTCCTCCGCGTGTGTGGGCGAGTCCGTTCATTTCAAAAGTAGGGTGGATAGTACGGCGGACTTAGTACGCCGTATTAGTCCGCTCAAAAAGTGCCGTGTGTGGGCAAGTAGCCCGTTCGGAAAGTCCGACGGACAGTCTGGCGGAAAGTACGCCAGACTAAGTACGTCATACAGTTCGACCGTGTGTACGCGGCATAACTCTAATGCTATCCCTAGCATTAACCATAACCATAAATGAACCCTAATGCCAACCCTAACAATAATTCTAACCCTTTATCAACAAAGCTATGTGATAACCGTGTCACAGTTTTGTCACAAGCTAAAGAGTTTGATAGGGTTTTGCTTATAAACAAGGCCATGTATAACAGTTAGGAGTACTGCACACCTCTAATTTTGTCAAAAAGATTATATTTGGCAAAATCATCTACTCATGGGGACATATTTTGACAACATATTGCAAAATCTACCTGGTAATAGAGCATCTGTATATAAATCCTTTGAAAGGTATTCTACAACCACATTATAAATTATACAGCTCTGAACTACTTGCTATTAGTTATGTCACAATTAGATCAAAGGGTCTACAGTGGAACCTTGGTTAACGAGTGACGCTGTTAACAAGCGTTTTGAAAGATGAGCAAATTATTTTAAAAATTCTTACTCGGTTTGTGAGTGTTGTCTCGTAAAACAAGCAGAATTCAAGCTAATGGGGTGTGCAGTACCGCATTTGGCCAGAGGTACACCGGGGACACTCAGAACAGTTCGGAGTCATTCGGAAATACCCTGAATCCCTCGGAAATACTCGTAACCACTCGGAAATACTCGGTTCCTGAGTGTTTCCGAGCCTTTCCGAGGCTTTCCGAGTTCAGCCGAGCTGTCCCTGAGTATTGCCTAGGCTCTCCAGTGCCCCCCACCTCTGGCCACATGCGGTATTGCATGTAATAGAAGTCAATTGGAACAAATTATCTTTGTTTCCATTGACTTCTATGGGGAAACTAGCTTTGATATGTGAGTGCTTTGGATTACAAGCATTCTCCTGGAATGTATTATGTTCACAATCCAAGGTTCCACTGTATTATATGCTTATAAAACTACAAATATGCCATACAAGAGAACTCATCACATCTATATAAGACTATTACATCTTTATCCTTGTGAGAGGAGTGGTGAATATTCCAAAGTCGCTGTGGACCTCTTTTTTGATAACAGGCATTATATGACTTACCTGTAGCGGGTGGTCATATGCAGTTGGTGAGTTCTCTGGCATGACAGTGATGAATTGCTGGAACCCTTTGCACTTTGCTGTGTTTATTATAATGCACTTATAAAAAAAAACTATTACATTGTATGGACACTTTATAGAACAAGCATATGTGACTGCCAAAGTGTACGATATCATCATACATTTAAATATAAGCCAGTGACAGTGGGGCTAATATAGTAAAAGTATGTCCATAGAAACTAGTCAGAATCCTTGGATCAGACTATACTTGGATAAACTGCAAGACTCCTCCTGACCAGCCCCCAGGGCTCTCATGGCCTGGGGTGCGGATCCACCCGACTCCAAGTCTCGGGACTGGCTGGCCCGAGGCAAAGCAACTGAAAGAAGGATTCAGAGGTTGTCCGGTGCTTTCGGTTTGTGGAGAGGCCCAGCAACTGTGAAAGCATCCAGGGGAGGACTGTTTGGGAGAAGGCCACGCAAAGGTTGGCTTCTCAGAGGGAGCCTGGAAGCTAAGTTGAAAGACCCCAAGTGAATCTGGTCTCTCGTGGTATTGCCGGACAGGTCGCAAGACACTGATACCATATGAGGGTTCTTCGAGTTGTCTACATCTTTCAGTTATATTCAAGTGTTCTACAATATGTCTGTGGCAGAGACTTTATTCAAGTGTTCTACAATAAGTCTGTGGCAGAGACTTTATTCAAGTGTTCTACAATAAGTCTGTGGCAGAGACTTGGTTTAATTTAAGCACCCTGATGGCTGCTAGGCCTGGTGAGAGAAGGACTAACCAATAAGGGTGAGGATTCAGCTGTGAAAGGCTATTCTCTGGATTTCTTAGTGTGAGAGACTTTTTCCTATTTGACTTAGTACTAAGAGTACCTGGATTTTTCTAGCTAAACCCTCTAACCCTAAGTTGAGAGACTGTGTTGGTTTACCCTTTTTTGCAAATATGGTCTCGACAATTCTTGGGTCATCTACCTTGGGAAACCCCTAGATGCGCACGAGGTCAAGAAGGTAATGGAAAGCCCAATTAAATCAGCCACTCCTTCAGGAGTCAGTGCTACACTATTAAGCCTGAAGCCCTACCTAAATAGATATAAGATAATGGATTATGTTGATACAGTAGCTCTCAGCAATACATAGCTGTTGGTAAATGTCGCAGAGTTTTTACAAGTATTGTACAATAAGATTATAATGTGTGTGTGTTGCCACTTTGTAACCTAAAATGCTGTATCAAAGGCACACTCAAACCCATAGCTCCGCTCCAGACATGCTTACCTCAATCCACACGCACAACCCAGGTGCTGGCTACAACAGCCCCTTTCCACACCCAAACAAAAGCAAACATAAACAAAACTCCAAAACTTAGCTCTTCTTTCTTTTTAATTTGTCAAAAGATGAAAACTGCATACATTAATGTCTCCATCCAAAACCACTTCCTTGACATGTTTACTTACCACTACTGGCTTGCTCACAAGAAGAGGGAATTTAAATAGAAAGATAAGCTACGTTTTGGAGTATGGCTTACTTTTCCCTTTAAAATAATGTATGCTATTTTACCTACTGTATAATGTCCTATAAATTATTGGATACATTTACTAAAAACTATTGAGTCCAAATGTTTACCTAAATAATCAATTCAACCCATAACCAAGCAGGCCATCCCTTGTATTGTAAAGGCTTGCCTAAACAGCCTAATAATTCAGGTCCAGTCAGGTAGTCCATTGTATTTTAAGGAATTATCTAAACAATCTATTTAATCTATATCCAATGAGGTAACCCCCTTGTATAGCAAAAACTTACCCTAGTTGCCCCTTTCATACCCATTAAGGTAGTTTTAGTTCCTTGTGTCATAAAGGCTTGCCTAAACTGCTCATTCAGTTTATATCCAATTAGGTTTCCCTTGCATTGTAAGGACTT
Organism: Lithobates pipiens; assembly: GCF_037356315.1. Classification (NCBI taxonomy): domain Eukaryota; kingdom Metazoa; phylum Chordata; class Amphibia; order Anura; family Ranidae; genus Lithobates; species Lithobates pipiens. The sequence continues at coordinate 5,344,695 of NW_027507718.1, forward strand.
ACCTAAACAGCCTATTCAATTCATATCTAATCAGGTCGTTTTTTGTATCACAAGGGCTTACTAAACAGCCAATTTAGTTTATATGCAATCAGGTAATCCCTTGTATTGTAAGGACTTACCTAAACAGACCATTTGATTCATATCCAATCAGGATGTCTTTTGTATCACAAGTACTTACCTAAACAGTCCATTCAGTTTATATTCAACCAGACAGTCTCCACTTAGTAAGTAGAGAAGCTAGAATCTATGTAATATTTCCTGAGTTGGCATTTATAATAACAATTGTGTATATACTATAATAGTAACTCTAATACCACACCTTGTGCAAATAATAAAATTAATAATAATAATAATCTGTCATTGCAAAATCACATAACAGAAAAAGTCCTTAATTATAAACACAATTCTTGATTGCTTTGATTTTCTATCACCACCATAGTTTTCTATCACTACCGTGCTTTTCTTTAACCACTTCCCACCCGGCCAATGTACATATATACAGCCAGGTGGGAGCCACCTCCTTCTGACTGGACGTTCCTGAACGTCCATCAGAAGGAGGGGGATCGCACGCGCGTGCCCGCGCAGCGGCGCGATCCCGATGCGCTCGTATCACCCGGACACGGTGCATCTCGGATCGGCAGGAGGGCTAGGCAATCGGCTCTCCTCTCCTCACACGGAAGTCATCGCTGAGGAGAGGAGAGCAGATCACTGCAGCCGGCTGGTGATCAGTGAGTATGAGCTGTTTTTACAGCTTTTTACTCACTGATAACTAGTCTAGTGTAAAACACACATGTCCCCACACATGTCCCCAAAACACATGTCCCCAAAACACATGTCCCCACACATGTCCCCAAAACACACATGTCCCCAAATAATAAAAAGACATGTCCCCAAATAAAAAAAACACATGTCCCCCACAAAAACATGTAGCAGAATACATTTTGGCTTAAATTTATGACAAAATTAGATTTTATTGGATTTCTTTTAAATTAGAAAAAAGAAAATATTGTTTTTTTTTTCCAAATTTCCGCTTTTTTTGCGCTTATATCGCAAAAAATAAAAAACTGAGTCGTGAATAAATATCACCAAAATAAAGCTCTATTTGTGTGAACAAAATTATAAAAATTTCATTTGGGTACAGTGTAGCATGACCACACAATTGTCATTGAAAGTGCGAGAGCGATGAAAGCTGAAAATTGGGCTGGGAAGGAAGGGGGCGAAAGTGTCCTGTATTGTAGTGGTTAAACACTGTATCATTCTTGAGGTAAACAGGTAAAATAGCCAATAGAGGTGTGCACAAGTATACAGTGTTTAAAGAAATGCACAGTGGTGATAGAAAAGCATGGTGGTGATAGAATATCACAGAAAATCACAGCAAGCAAGAATTGTGTTTAGAATAAGAACGTTTTCTGTTATGTGATATTGCAATGACCGATTATTATTATTATTATTTTTATTATTTGCACAAGGTGTGGTATAAGATTTACCATTATAGTACTGCACTATATATACTTATATACACAATTTTATTCAAAGTGAAGTGAATCCACTTTGTGTACAGCAGCTGCGATATTTGATTACATATACGAGGTTATACTATTACAGGGGGTCCCCGGGTTATGAACAAGATAGGGACTCTAGGTTTGTTCTTAAGTCTAATTTGTTGGTAAGTTGGAACAGTACCTTTTTTAAGTGCAAATCCAGTCTCAGAGACAGGAAGTGAGATTAAATTCATCTAATGAGGATACAGACAGCAGTAAAAACTTCAGTGGCTCTATAAATAAATAAATAAAACGTAGAAAGGTGTTTGGTTTAACATGTTATTTATGTTTACCTGTACATGTAGATGTAGATACATACATGTAAATTCTTAAACATTTTCAAACACTGTACAGTACTGTACAGAACAGTACATCCTTAAACAATCATGGCAGAGGATGATGGGCTTGTTGAAGAGGATGGGACTGTTATTATAGAGTCTGATTCAGCTGCTGGACTCTTGAAGTAGACATCAAGGGATGTTTGAACAACACTTTTCTTTATCTCATCATAAATAGCCCTGTAGCATCTCAGGCCATCAGTAACTGTACGATAAACTTTGGTAAACCTCTCTGTATCAGGATCTTGCTCCTCTAACTTTGCCATTCCTGCTTCAACGAGATGAAAAGCATCAGCTAACTGTTTTGTACAAAACTTTTTCAATTTTGGAGTTTCTAGGTCCTGGTTTTCTTCCCTAAATGTTGTCATCTGCTGCTCTAGTTCCATAAGGTCTTCATTGTATAGTTCTTTGCCATGGGAGTCGAGTAACTCAATGATATCATTTTCCTTGATGTCCAACTGCAGTTGATTACCAATAGTAACCACAGCTTGCCTTATTGTGGCGATTTCTTCATCTGTAAACCCCAGAAATTCTTCTTTGAATTGGGGGCACAAATTTTTTCAAACTCCTCTCATATTTGTTTCTTTCACTTCAGCCCAAGCATCAGCAATATTTTTGATGGTATCATAAATGTTATAATTCTTCCAGAACTCTCTTAACTCTCTTGTGCGAATGTCCTCTGTAAATAATAGGCCTTAAAGGAGGCTATGACTCCTTGATCCATTGGCTGAAGTAGTGATGTGGTGTTGGGGGGTAGAAATACCACCTTTACATTGGGGTGCAAGTCAGCTAAAGTGTTTAGATGTTCAGGGGCATTGTCAAGGAGAAGAATTTTGAAGGGAATGTTTTCCCTCAAGCAATAACGTTCAACAGCAGGGACAAAATGGTTCGAAAACCAATCTTCAAAGATTGTAGCTGTAACCCAAGGCTTTGCATTTGCCCTCCAAATAACAGGAAGAGATGCCTTAGTGACATTACGTAGTGCCCTGGGATTTAAGAAGTGATGCACTAACAAAGGCTGGAGTTTCACCTTTTTCTGATCTTTTATTATTTCTACTTTATTTTCCATGGTGATGGATTTTCTTTTCTTTGCTGTATCATCAGCACTTGCATCAAATTTTTTTTTCCGGCATGTTGAAAATAAAAAAATGTGGAATGAAGTGCACTCTAGAAAAGAAGAACAAGAAGGAAAAAAAAATGTAGCAGCCAGCCAATTTATTACCAATTTATTCTAGTAAGACTGGAACTGTATAAAAACACTCACTGTGGCGGCAAGATAGATACAGTATTCCTGCTTGTTGTGCGTCCTCAGAGCCGCCAAGCACTGTGGGATCCAGTACAGTACAAAAAACAGGGCTAAAACAGAACAGAAGGATACAGTAGTTAAATTAAGGACCAGATGGTATAAAAAACACAGCATGAGCTCATGTCATCTGCCTATTGTGGAGCTCTCATTCAATTGTGTGTGTGGTACAAGCAGGGCCGGATTTGCTCTCCCTGCCACCCCAAGGCCAGGTTCCGCAATGCACCCCCTCCCCGCCAACCGAACCCCCCCCAATCAACAGAGAATGGCAACCAGATGGCAGGGGCGGCACGGATAGTTAAAATAACTTTTTATTTTTGATTCTTTTTTTATTATTTTTTTATTTTTTTACCTTTTTATCACTTTTTTTATTTGTAGCTTGTTGTTTACTTTTTATATTATTGTATAATTTTCTTATTTTTAATATTATTTTTCTTATTCTTTACTTTTTTAATTACTTTTTAATTTTATTAGTTTAATTATTATTACTTTTTTACATTTTTTAATCATTTTTTTTCACTTAACTTTATTGCTATCACACAAGAGGAAACAATTCCCTGTGTGATAGCAATTGGAGGTGACAGGCTCTCTTTATTGACCCTGTCATCTCCAAAACAGGAGTCCTAGCACTGTGCTAGATTTCCTGTCACAGCTGAGAGGAGAGGAACACAGCTCTCCCCTCTCACTGTTTACATCAGCGGCAGGGACAGGAGACAGCAGAGAAAGGTATGCGGGGGGGGGGGGGGGGGGGGGTGGAGGGGAGGACACATTACAGTACACTGTATACAGTACAGTACATAGGCATATTACAGTACATACTGCCGGGCAGCTCAGCTGAGATGGATGGATGGATGGATGGTGAAAGCCAGTCCAGGCAGGCCGGTTGCGGTGCACCTCTGCGGGGTAGTGGCGCAGGAAAGACCAGGGATCTTGGAGGCTTCACTAGGCCACACTAGGATGGGCAGTTTTAGCGGCCTGGCAGGCCACCGGATTGTACCAGGCCTGTGGATGGCAGGCAGGATGACGAGGGGGGCCCCTTAACTTTGCAGCCAGGCCAGGAACGGAGGAACGGCTCACTCCAGCAAGGCGTCGGCTGGCAGTGACGTCACTCAGACCCTGTTCGTAAGTAGGGGTCGTTCGCAACTCGGATGTTCGTAAGTCGGGGACCCCTTGTATTGCACTTAGCACTTTAGCAAGAATTAGTGTAGCGCTGATTGTTATACACATATAATAATTCATAAAAACAAGTCAGCCACGGCAGTTCTCATATTTCTGTCCCCAGCGGATTCTTTTAAAAAATATCTTGGGTCTTGTTTCCATCTGCCTACAGTGCCAAACTCCCCTTCCAGCAGAAGGAAGAATCAGGAAGTGTACACTCCTTGTACACATATCTTTCATTCTTCAGCCCTAGGCCACAAACTGTTTTTTGGTGCTAAAGGAATTCTAAAAACAGAATATACAGGATTCTTCTTGACTACATTTAGTACAAAGCAATAAAGGTACAGTACAAAGTACAAAAGGTACTAAAGTGTTCATTTCAGTGCTGTGATAGGAGATAAACTAAACTAAGTTTAGTAACTTTTTAGGATATTTCAATGAATAATGTGAGCAGGAAATTTAGTTAAGGGATTTCTGAAACCCTGCTACAAGTTACTACTCTAGTTACTGCTCTACCATAAGAAGAACTGGTCTGATTTAGGTCCTATATTGTATTAGAAACTTGTGAAATTAGTTAAGTGTAGGCAGAAAACGCATTAAATAGAAGTCAGGGCAGGACAGTAATCCAATAGAGGTGAGGAAGGAACTCCTATCCAATAGAGGTGAAGAGAGAACATTCATCCAATTGAGTAAAGGACAGGGCACCTGTCCAATATAGTTGAAGATAGAAAGCATATTGAATAGAGATTAGGAAAGGAAAAGGTATGTAGTATAGTTTAGGAGGACACCTCTTAAGCAGAAGTGAAGATAAATCTGTTCAAGTTGGGCATTGGGTACCTATCCAGTAGAGTTGAGGATCAGACAACTAATCGATGAAGTTAAGGACAGGATATCTCTCCAGTGAACGTGAGGACAGGACACCTATTAAATCTTACTGAGGATAGGACACCAATAGATATCCAATAGAGTTGGGGACAGGAAACTCCAACAGGTCAGGTAAATTTCAGGTTATTTTGCCATTCATTCGTTGGAGATAGTAAAAAGATAAAGATACACTGCGATGCACCCCCCAAAACCCTATCAGGGCAGCAAATAAATGCAAATATATCTTGGTTAAAATTATAGATTTATTACCAAGTTTTGTAAATGCTACAAATTTTTTGTTCCAGGCAACATTTTTATTTTACTGTTTTCAATAGATTGTGAGAGGGTTAGAACCCATGTCAGATTTTGATTGCTGTCCCTACTGGGAAAGTCAAACCTAAAGTCATAACTATTTGTTATGGGAACCTCTGTCATTGGGAGTATACAGTATATGATTGGGAATCCAAAGTTTTATGGTTGTCATCAGACCTGGAGTAGAGGGGATATCTTCCAGTGTGGACAGGTGTTCCAGTAGCAGTCGTTAGAAGTAGGTTATTTCTAATTTTGTGGAGATACCCACTTACCTTTTGATGTGTCTTGGGGGCAGAAAGCGCAAATATGTTTTTCCTAAATGACAGCAATAGAATTCTAACAAACCTTTCTCCATCCCAAAAAATCTGAGTTATATTGTAAAGTCATTAGTAGCAAAAAGTGCTGCGAATGAGTGTAGAAATGACGGGAACTTTCCTTTATTATTGCCAGTCATAAAGGTATTAATACATCTTATAGTATGTGACGCACTCCCTCCAATGAATGAATGAATGAATGAAATACTTATATAGCGCACAATGCGAACTGAATCGCCTCTAGGCGCTGTGGCGAGCTTTGATCATCTGCTAAAAGAGGAAGGTCTTGAGTTTTTTCCTAAAAGCCAGGTGATTTTCTTCCAGGCGGATGTTGATTGGTAGAGCATTCCATAGCCGAGGCCCTTGGACAGCGAATCTCCGATCCCCCTTGGATTTATACCGGGCTTTGGGCACGAGGAGGAGGTTTTTGTTGGCTGATCGAAGACTGCGGTTTGGTGTGTAATGATTTATTTTCTCCATTAGGTATTGCGGAGCTTCTCTATGCACGCATTTGTGGGTGAGGCAAAGGGTCTTGAACGTGATCCGATTTTTTACGGTTAGCCAATGTAAGCTCCTCAGTGAAGGAGAAATGGATTCCCAGGGTTTTTTTCCTGTTATCAGCCTTGCCGCCGTGTTTTGGATCAGTTGTAATCGCGCAAGTTGATATTGTGGTAATCCTATGTAAAGCGAGTTTGCGTAGTCCAGTCGTGAATTAATGATTGTTCCAACTACCACTGCTTTGTCATTCTTTGGGATAAAAGGGATGAGTCTGCGAAGCATGCGCAGCAGATGGTGAGATCGACTGACTACAGATCCTATTTGCGCATCCATTGACATTTGTGCGTCTAAAATAACCCCGAGACTCTTCGCTTTGGTCTTTGGGGAGATAGTCTGCCCAAAGACGGTTGGTGGAGACCAGGAGGTTTTGGTTGCAGGCTTATGATTTGGGTGTAAGATAAGAAGCTCTGTCTTTGATTGGTTCAGCTGGAGGGAGTTGGTGGTCATCCAGTCCTCTATTGATTTGAGGCAGTTTTCAAGTTGTTGTTGGTGATCTTTTTTTCCATTGATCCGGAAATAAAGTTGTGTGTCGTCAGCGTAAGAGTGGAAGCAGAGATCTGAGCATCTGATGATTTGAAGGAGTGGGCGAATGTAAACGTTGAAGAGAACGGGTGACAACGGAGAGCCTTGAGGGACTCCGCAGGTGACTGCCCGAGTTTCGGAGAGGAATTTTCCTAGTTTCACTGTCTGTGACCGATTTCCTAGGAAGGACGCGAACCAATGGAGATCTATGTCTTGGACTCCGGCTACTTCTGTGAGGCGGATGAGTAGAGTATTGTGATCTACTGTATCAAACGCTGCGCTTAGGTCTAGCAGTACGAGGAGACACGGCTCTCCGTCATCTGCCGCTTCGAGGGCGTCATCCCAAATCTTGAGGAGAGCTGTTTCTGTTCCATGACCCGGGCGGAAGCCTGATTGCAGCGGGTCCAGGAGTTTGTGAGTATCCAGGTGAAGTTGTAGCTGATGTACTACAGCTTTCTCCATGATCTTAGAAATGGTGTTGATGCTTGTAATTGGCCTACGGTTGTTTGGATCCTGAGGGTCCAAGTTTGGTTTCTTGAGTAGAGGTTTGACAATGCCTTGTTTGAGGATACTGGGAACAATCCCTTCGTGGAATGATCGGTTTATGAGGTGGGTTATGGTTGGAGCCACGATGTCGGAGCATTCTTTCAGTAGTTTTGTGGGGATGATGTCAATAGGTGAGGTACTGTCACGCAGTTTATTAATGATGTTTTTTGCGGTGTCTACGGTAATTGGGGATAGTGAAAATTTTGGCGGTTGCGGTATGTTGGTGCGGACATCCTCTTTATGTATTTGCTGGCTGAGGTTGGATGTTTACATTGGGGTTGACTTACTAAAGGAGTACAGACCGTGCACTGTACAATGTGAATATTAGTGACTAAGGGGAAGCTGTGCTCACATTTAATAACTGATCATGTGCTAGAAAATAATCCTGTTTTTTTTGTTAAATGCTTACACATGGTTCGGTATTGAAAGTGAACACACCTTCACCTTTTTCACTAACATTCACTTTGCAAATTGAATATTTGCTGTCCACATCACAGTTGTAGATGAGTTAGGTTCAGGGAAACTGAAAGGTTGAGTAAATTGGCTACTAGGGGTGGGGCAAATCTGATAATTTTTATCTCAGTTTTTCTCCTCTCCCCCAAAATAGGCTTTTCTAAACGATCCTCACTAGACATTGCTTCAAGAAGCATTGGCATACTTCCTTCCTTCATCATCACAGCACTGCCCTTAATATTGATTAATTTATCATTTAAAGTATAAGCTCCTTTATAAGTAAAATGGCTAAGCCTAAAAAAATTTTTTTAAAATGACCAAAAAAAGGTAAACTTAAATATTATTTAAAATAAATGAATTTTTGTTAGAAATTCTGATATAAGAATACTGCTCCAGTTTTCAACCTAAATCTTAACTCAAGATAGCAGAATAGTTCACCAATTTACGTTTTAGGACAGTCATTTTCTTTTAAGTGGTGAGACCTTTACTTTATTACACCATAGCAAAGTTTAGAGTGACAAATGTAGGAATCAGTATAACAAGACAGATTAAATTGCATAACTAGTGGCACCCAACTGTATTATTTGAGGGCATACTAATGAGCATAAAGTAAGTGATATTGCTTTAACAATGTCCATCAAAGGCAACGCATATTTTATTTTGCCAATGTAGAAGCTGAGAATTTGAGTTAATACATTTGTGCTGTGGCTCTGAGTGCATACATTTGTATGCTAATATGCTAAAAAATAGCAAAAGGTAAAATAAAACCAAAAAAAACAACATGCAATGTATAATGTAAAATTACACTTTATTACTTTTATTGCCAGGTGTTTAAACCTGATTGTAGTATCAGCTGATTATGCACAGCTGTTTAATAATAACCTTAAGCTAAATTCAAAGTTATAAAAGTCAACGAAAATAGAATAAATATGTACCTTTCTTTTAAGAGATACATTTGAGCTCAGAGAATGGCCAATGGCATGGTGTGAAAACAGCCAAGGTGGCCTTAGTCTATCCTCACCAGCTTAGCATTATGTAATATCTTTGTAATATATAACTCACCAGCCACTTTATTAGGTACAACTGTTCAATTGCTTGGTAACACCAATTGCTATTCAGCCAATAACATGGTAGCAGCTCAATGCATTTAGGCATCTAGATGTGGTTAAGACAACTTGCTGAAGTTCAAACTGAACATCAGAATGAGGAAGAAATGGGATTTGACTGTGGCATGGTTGTTGGTGCCAGACAGGCTGGTCTGAGTATTTCAAAAACTGCTGATCTACTGGGATTTTCACATACAATCATCCCTAGAGTTTACAGAAAATGGTTCAAAAAAGAGAAAATATCCAGTGCACGGAAGTTGTGTGGACAAAAATGCCTTGCTGATGTCAGAGGTCAGAGGAGAATGGGCAGACTGGATCGAGATAATAGAAAGGCAACATTGACTCAAATAATCACTTGTTACAACCAAGGTACGCAGAATACCATCTCTGAACACACAACATATTGAACCTTGAAGCAGCACTCCTGTCAGCTAAGAACAGGAAATTGAGGCTACAATTTGCACAGGCTCACCAAAATTGAACAATGATGGAAAAACATTTCCTGGTCTGATGAGTCTTGATTTCAGCTGCGACCTTCAGATGCTAGGTTCAGAATTTGGTATAAACAACATGAAAGCATGGATCCATCCTGCCTTGCACCAAGGGTTCAGGCTGGTGGTGATGGTGTAATGGTGTGGGGGATATTTTCTTGGCACACTTTGGGCCTCTTGGTACCAATTGAGTATTGTTGCTGACCATGTCCATCCCTTTATGACTACATTGTACCCATCTTCTGATGGCTACTTCCAGCAGGAAAATGCACCATGTCACAAAGCTCAAATCATCTCCAACTGGTTTCTTAAACATGACAATGAGTTCACTATATTCCAATGGCCTCCACAGTCAGCACATCTCAATCCAGCAGATCACATCCCTTTGAGATGTGGTGGAACAGGAGATTCATATCATGGATGTGCATCTTTGCCATGAAGAATTAGGGCAGTTATTAAGACAAAGGGGGGGGTCCAACCCAATACTAGCAAGGTGTACCTAATAAAGTCCATCTCCCCATCCCTGAGGACCCTAAATTGGCTAACAGTAAAGGATCAGATCCCATTCAAGACCCTCTGCCTCACCCACAAATGCAAACAAGGAAACGCTCCTCAATACCTATGCGAGAAAATAAAACACTACACACCCAATCGCAGCCTCCAATCAACTAACCAAAACCTCTTACTCATCCCCAAGTCCCGCTACAAATCAAAGGGAGAATGAAGATTCGCAGTCCAAGGACCATGGCTATGGAACGCTCTACCCACTAACATGCGCATTGAAGAAAACCATCAAGCCTTCGTAAAAAAAACTCAAGACCCACCTCTTCTAAGAAGCAAGACAACATGGGATGGATCAAGCGCCTTGAGGCGATTCAGTTCGTATTTGTAGCACTATACAAGTCATTCATTCATTCAAAGTGGCCGGCGAGTGTATGTGCAAGTCCGCTTCTATAAAACTGCAACCTGCAACTAACACTGTAACTCAACTTGTGAAACCAAATGTACCTGTGACCCAAATTAACTCACAATAGATTTGCACCCAAAACCTTACTTATAAAAAAAGCTTTTGGTACTGCCATGTTGCAAAAAATAACAGCTGTATTGAAGAAACTCTTATACAAAATATTGCCTAGTTAAAGAATTAGAATTTGCCCACAGACTAGAAGAGCTAATGGCCAGCCTAGGATTACAGAGATTCCCCAGAAACTGACAACTTACAGTGAATCTCCTTAAAGAATGATATGTTAAAGGGTGACTGGTCTGAGGCTGCTGAGTTATAGAGATTCTGCATGGAGACTGAATACTTACAGAGAATCTGTACAGAGACTGATGGGTTACAAAGTGACTAGTCAAAACTAGCTTACACAGAGACTGATCGGAGACTGTTGCTTTATGTGAAGTATACAGTGGTGTGAAAAAGTGTTTGCCCCCTTCCTCATTTCCTGTTCCTTTGCATGTTTGTCACACTTAAGTGTTTCGGAACATCAAACCAATTTAAACAATAGTCAAGGACAACACAAGTAAACACAAAATGCAATTTGTAAATGAAGGTGTTTATTATTAAAGGTGAAAAAAAATCCAAACCATCATGGCCATGTGTGAAAAAGTGATTGCCCCCTAAACCTAATAACTGGTTGGGCCACCCTTAGCAGCAACAACTGCAACCAAGCGTTTACGATAACGTGCAATGAGGCTTTTACAGCGTCCTGGAGGAATTTTGGCCCACTCATCTTTGCAGAATTGTCCTAATTCAGTTACATTAGAGGGTTTTCGAGCATGAACGGCCTTTTTAAGGTCATACCACAACATCTCATTAGGATTCAGGTCAGGACTTTGGCTAGGCCACTCCAAAGTCTTCATTTTGTTTTTCTTCAGCCATTCGGTGGTGGACTTGCTGGTATGTTTAGGATCATTGTCCTGCTGCAGAACCCAAGTTCGTTTCAGCTTGAGTACACGAACAGATGGTCGGACATTCTCCTTCAGGATCTCTTGGTAGACAGCAGAATTCATAGTTCCTTTTATCACGGCAAGTCTTCCAGGTCCTGAAGCAGCAAAACAGCCCCAGACCATCGCACTACCACCACCATATTTTACTGTTGGTATAATGTTCTTTTTATGAAATGCAGTGTTCCTTCTACGCCAGATATACTTGGACACACACCTTCCAAAGAGTTCCACTTTTGTCTCATCGGTCCACAGAATGTTGTCCCAAAAGTCTTGGGGATCATCAAGATGTGTTGTGGAGAAATTGAGACGAGCTTTGATGTTCTTTTTGCTCAGCAGTGGTTTTCTCCTTGGAACTCTGCCATGCAGGCCATTTTTGCCCAGTCTTTTCCTGATGGTGGAGGCATGAACGCTGACCTTAACTGAGGCAAGTGAGGCCTGCAGTTCCTTGGACGTTGTTGTGGGGTCTTTTGTGACCTCTTGGATGAGTCGTCGCTGCGCTCTTGGGGTAATTTTGGGCGGCCGGCCACTCCTGGGAAGGTTCACCACTGTTCCATGTCTTCGCCATTTGTGGATAATGGCTCTCACTGTGGTTCGCTGGATTCCCAAAGCTTTGGAAATGGCTTTATAACCCTTTCCAGACTGATAGATCTCAATTACTTTCTTTCTCAATTGTTCCTGAATTTCTTTGGGTCTCGGCATGATGTGTAGCTTTTAAGGATCTTCTGGTGGACCTTACTGTGTCAAGCAGCTCCTATTTAAGTGATGCCTTGATTGTGAACAGGTGTGGCAATAATCAGGCCTGGGTGTGGCTATAGAAATTGAACTCAGGTGTGGACAACCACAGTTATAGTATGTTTTAACAAGGGGGGCAATCACTTTTTCACACAGGGCCATGATGGTTTGGATTTTTTTTCACCTTTAATAATAAACACCTTCATTTAAAATTGCATTTTGTGTTTACTTGTGTTGTCCTTGACTATTGTTTAAATTGGTTTGATGTTCCGAAACACTTAAGTGTTACAAACATGCAAAGGAACACTTTTTCACACCACTGTATATATGGGCTGACTGATTACAAAGAGACTTGCCAGAGACTCCTGAGATATTGAGAATCCACATAGAGATATGTTTAGCTTTATTGTTATTTGAATATTATACCTCCATCCTTGTATATACTCAATTTGGCAATCTTTGTTATATTTAAAAAATAATAAACAACTTTGATGAGAATCCACACAGAGACCAACCAGTTACAGAGAGACTGGTTAGAGGCCGTTAAGTTATGGATAATCTACAGTATGTAGTAGTAGAGTCTGACTGGATATAGAGAGACTAAGAGCTTACAGAGAGACTGGGGGCCGTTGAGTTATGGAGAGTCTACAGTATGTAGGGACTGACTGGATATAGAGAGACTGAGAGCTTACAGAGTGACTGTTTGGAGGCCATTGAGTTATGGAGAGTCTTAAGTATGTAGGGGCTGACTGGATATATTGAGACTGGCTACAGACTACTGAGATGTGAAGAATCCACACAGAGACTGAGAACTTTCTGAGAAATGCGTAAGTGGCTGCTGAGTTACGGAGAGTTTGTGCAGAGACCAGCTGATTACAAAGAACAGTTACAGACTGCTGAGTTACAGAAGATTTGCACAGAGATTAATGGGTTACAAAAAGACAGCTCAAATACTGCTGAAATAAGGACAGTAAATGACTGATTTTTTATTTATTTTTTGAAAGCCCATGGCATGTGAAACACATTCAAAAACTGTACCAAATATAATGTACACACATATAAAAAGGTGACACAAAAAAGTGCAACTGTTACACAAACCTTCCAAAATCAGAGGGCCTTGCCCTGAATCCCCCAGGGCATTAGGCTCTTGATGGAGACAAGGGTACTTACACTTGGTCCATTTGGCTGAAACCAGATGTACCCCTTTCTCTGGAGGGTCTGCCGAAACAGACCCACCCAAGTAATCGGTGGGGCTCCCCCGAAGGGAGACCCCATGAGAGAATGTGGGCTAAGCCAAAAGGCCATGTCCACCCCCTCCCAAGACTTTTAGGGCAGGCCTGAGGACCTGCACCCTACCAGTCACACAGTGCAACAAACCATGTACAAACAAAAAAAGACAAAAACGTGACACACAAATGAATAAATAAAAGAAAGTGGGGGAGGAGGAGTAAATGACTGATATGTTACAGAGTGAATGGTTAGAGATTGATGTGTTATGGAGAATCTATGTAGGGCCTGATCAGACGCAGAGAGACTGGTCATAGATTGTGTTATGGAGAGTTTATATAGGGGCTGACTGGTTACAGAGACACTGGCCTGGAGACTGCAAAGTTATTGAAAATTCACACTAAGGGGGCGGAGCCGGCAGCCGGAGCGCATGGTGGTGTGAGGAGAGAGCTCCGTATCAGCGGACTTAATACAGCGGCTCACAGCGAACATTTTTGCCCACATTCGGTATCCTCTGGCAGGGGAATACCTCAGGCACACGCCGGTAATCATGAGCAAACGAAAGGAGAGAGAGAGGCCACGCAGGCTGACCGACTTCTTCCCGCCGGCGACGAGCAGAGAAGCCCAAGATGGCGCCCGCGAGGCATACAGTGCAGCGGCCTCCCCGGGACACGCTGCCCATGCAGACCGACCGGACCTGGGTGAGTCTCATCCCTCGCATCCCCCGCTTCCCCCCTCCCCATCCACAAGCCCAGCCAAGCAAAAAAGAAGGCTAGGGGAGAAGGGGGACACCCAGGCAGACACAGAAGCTGAAGGGGAGGATATGGAGGAATCATCTCTGGCTACATAGCAATTAGATGCCTTCCCCACATCAGGGCAGCCCATCCTGGACACCACTATGAAAGAAATGTTGCAGATACTGAGGGGGGCTTTACAACAGGACATGGCTACGTTTGTACGCTCCACTAAAACAGAACTATCAGCAGTTAAAGAAAGAGTAGCTTATGTGGAAAACAAAATGGAGGAATTTACATTAGCTCATAATGAACTGGTTGATGCTCACTTTGATGTTGAGAGTGAAATTAAAACTATGCGCCTCAAAATGGCGGACATTGAGGATAGAGCACGCAGAAACAACGTGAAATTCAGAGGAGTCCCTGAGACTGTGAAACCATCTGATCTTACTGCCTATCTCCAAAAGCTTATGATTACCGCCCTACCAGAGTTAGGGCCGGCTGATCTTATTATTGACCGAGCGCACAGGCTACCCAAGCCCTCTTTTCTATCTGAGCAAGTCCCCAGAGATGTGATCGCACGCATCCACTTCTTCCATGTAAAGGATCAACTAATGCGATTTGCTAGACAACACCCGTCTCTCCCGGACCCCTTTACAGGGATTGCTCTCTACGCAGATCTATCGCAAGCTACACTCGCGGCTAGGCACAACCTAGTCCCCATCACCAAGATTTTGCGTAACCATAAGATTTTGTACAAATGGGGTTTCCCAGCTAAACTTGTTTTGGAAATGCATAATGAAACACATGTGATTGCTTCCATAGAGAAAGGTATGGATCTCCTCAGAAAATGGCGCCTCCTCCCTACCAATGGAGAAGCGGCGGATCCGGACCCCATGCATGACAGAAGGAGCTATCATCGACTCAACAGAAGAAACAGATAAGTACAAGTTTGACACCATTGTGATTTGCTATTTGAGTCTCCGGATTGCACCATCCTCTTACCCCTCATACTGACTATCGCCCAAGTGCCTTAGTTGATGTAGTTGACTACTCGGGCATCGGTTCAATTAAGCATCCGCTGAACGGCCACTGTTCTACGTTTCTTTCCCCCATTTTGTTATCGCAGGATGAATCCTGCACACAGTTCATTGGACCTTCCTATGACTATTCTCCCCAAGTTAATTGTTGACCATTGGAGGACTATCTCCCTGTTTCTGATTTCCCAACCACGTTTGTCGGTGTCATTGACACGTACTACCCTCCTGAGCGTTTCGACCAAATCTTTGGCACTACTCCTACCATTTACACTTGGATGGCAACGAACAGCCGTACTGCTTCGGAATGAACATTAAAGTTATGTCTCACAATGTGAGAGGCCTTAACAGCCCCTACAAACGTAGAACACTCTGGAAGTCTGCTATCGACCTGAACTGTGATATTCTTTGCATACAAGAAACTCACTTCCCCAGTGCTAATCCGCCTAGATGCACACATGGAAAATTCCCCCATATATTTACTGCTAATGATCTGAAGAAAAAGAATGGTGTATTAATAGCTGTAAAGGACACTGTCACCTTTTCTTTGTTGCAGGATTACATTGACCCTCGTGGTCGGTATATTATACTGATTGCTGAAATTAATCGCTCTATATATACGTTAGTAAATCTGTATGCCCCAAATGTCAGACCTGCACGCTTTGTCCGCAAAGTTGTGCACAAGGCGAAATCTATGCAAAAGGGTAGCTTAATTTTGTGTGGTGATTTTAATATAGTATTGAATGCTGATCTTGATTCCTCCTCTGTAGCCCTCAGGCAGCGCCCCTGCCTAGACAGCTTTTGCCATGAAGAAAGGCTTTTTGATCCTTGGCGCTGCACCAGGACTACGGAGAGGGACTATACGTATTACTCTGCAATACATAATAGTTACTCGAGGATTGATTATTTTCTCACAGACATGCATGTACTACAAAATGTGATTAGATCGGATGTCCACAGCATCACTTGGTCAGACCATGCACCTGTAACACTAGAAGTTGTGGACTTTAAAAAGACTGCTAGTAGGCCACTTTGGCGCAACAATACTTTCCTCCTATCTCGCCCCACCATTAGGGACGAAATAGAAGCGAAGGTTACGGAATTTTTCCAATTAAATGATAATGGGGAGTCCTCCCCTGAAATGGTATGGTGCGCTCACAAGGCCTTTGTCCGAGGTGTCCTAATACAGATAGCTTCGAGGGAACGCAAAAACAAAACCCGCCGCATAACACAGCTCCAAAATAAAATTATTGAATTGGAGAGCCTACATAAAAACCCGACCCTCACTTCTCCCACCCTACTCCAACAGCTCACTCAATGTCGGGAAGATCTACGGCAAGAGATCAAAACTGACCACGACTTGTACTTCAAAAGACTGAAACTATCCTACTACTCCCAAAGCAATAAGGCTAGTAAGCTGCTGGCTTCCCAACTTAAAAAAAGACAGGCTAAAGCTAACCTACCTTTCATCAAGCACCATCTTTCACATCAGACTTTTCATAATCCTAAAGACATAGCGAACACCTTTAAAGATTACTACCACTCCTTGTATAACCTTGCCCAGGACCCTGACACTCACCAACCCTCTGACACGGAAATTTATAGTTTCCTTGGCACTCTGAAGTTGCCTAAAATAGATACCCCTACACTGAATGCTTTAAACTCCCCCATCACGTGTGAGGAAGTGACCGCAGTAATCAAGACGTTGCCCATGCATAAATCCCCAGGGGCGGATGGCTTCTCGGCCGAATACTATAAAGCACTTACGACTATCTTAACCCCTTAACTTGCGACTGTCTTCAATTCTGCTATATCCACAGGCTCCTTTCCCAAAGAAATGCTACAAGCTATCATAGTCACGATCCCGAAACCAGGAAAAGACAACTCCCTCCCCCAGAACTTTAGGCCAATCTCACTCTTGAACTCCGATTTAAAAATATATGCTAAAGTACTAGCAAATAGACTGATGAATGTTACCCCTACCCTGCTAGGTTTAGATCAAGTAGGCTTTGTTAAAGGTAGGCAAGCACCCGATGGAACAAGACGCATGGTCAATCTCCTACGATATTCTGAAATTAACAAACTTCCTAGCGTATTTTTAGCCTTAGATGCAGAAAAGGCCTTTGATAGGGTACACTGGCCATACCTATCTAAGACCCTACAAAAATTCGGACTGTCGGGCCAAATTCACACAGCTATCATGTCCTTGTACTCTCATCCATCAGCAAAAGTCTATAATTCAGGACTTCTCTCCGACCCCTTTAATCTAACTAATGGCACAAGACAAGGGTGCCCACTGTCTCCCATAATCTTCTCGCTTGTCATAGAACCACTAGCAGAAAGTATCAGGAACGCGACGGCTGTGAAAGGTATTCAGATAGGTGCAGAAACCCATAAAATAGGGCTATTTGCTGATGACGTCATTCTCACGGTTACTGACCCTGTCACATCCCTTGCTGAAGTTCAAAAGCTGATTACTAGCTTTGGGAGGGTATCCTTTTATAAGGTTAATACTAATAAATGCTATGCGCTAGGGTTGCACTTGTCATCGGGTACCCTAAGCACACTAAAAAATGTCTTCCAGTGCAACTGGAATCCTCCCTCGATCACATACTTAGGGGTACAACTTTCCCCCTCCGTTTCTGACACATACCTGCACAACTATCCTCCCCTGTTGGATAAACTAGCTGAAGAAATGAACCACATAGCTAAATTACATCTCTCCTGGGTGGGAAGAATAGCGGCTTATCAAATGCAAGTACTGCCTAAACTACTATACCATTTCAGGACGTTACCAATCCCTATACCCTGCAAGTTCTTTGCTCAACTATCCAAACATCTAAACAAATTTATATGGGCAGGAAAATTCACACTAAGACTAATAGGTTACATAGAGGTGGGATGGAGACTGATGAGTTATGTAGAGCCCATGTAGGTACTGTCTGATTATAGAGAGACTTTTTACAGACTGCTGAGATTTGAAGAATGTGCACAGTGAAAGAAATAACATAGAATGGTCAGAGACTGCTGAGTCAGAGACTGTGAAGTTACAGAGAATCTGCACAGAGACTGTTACATTCAGAAGGACTAGCCAGGGTACAGAGAGACTGTCTATTTTAACAGTTACTGCTCAAACGGCAATGTTACAGAGAGAAACTGTTCTGAAAACCTAGTTTCTGAAATAGAATGCTTTTCTGTAGTCTGCCAAGTAACAGATACATGCAGGTTGATTTATTAAAGGCCAATAGGCTGTTCATTTTGCAAGGACATTTTCCCTTAGCTTACTGAAAGGGGTGGAAAATTTCTTTTCAAAGAATACACAATAACATTCAAGGAAAATTAAAAATGTGCACATGATTGGATAATGGAAGTCAGCAGAGCGTGAACTCATTTACTAAGCTAAAGGAAAATTCCCTTGCTAAGTGAACAGATGATTTGACTCAGTAAATTGACCCCAGAAGTTGCACGATTGCAGAGGGAGACAAAACATAGAGAGACTTGTGTCATGTAACATCAGAGGTCTTGTTGCCTAGCATAGTCCACAGAAAAGCCTTAAGCCTAGAACACACTAGTAGTTGTTTTTATATTCAACCTAGCAGGGCTGAACCAATAAAAACTGAGAGCTCAGGAGGGGCCGCCGTACTAACTATCCAATGGTAGTACAACGATCTCCCCTGCTGTTCTATTGTGTTCTGACAGGGGGAACACTCCGGTCATTGGCTGAGAATGCTGATCGGGAGCCCATCGGCATACCTTTTTTGGTCATGCCCCTTTGACAGAAGTCTGCCGAACAGCCAGCGTCTGTCGGACCAACTTCAGTACACACGGCCCGAATGTCGGCCAGTTTCTATTGAACCAGCCATTGCCGCCCAACATTCAGCCCATGTGTACTAGGCTTTACTTTTCCTTAACCTCTGCAATAAAGTTACATGACATGTAGTCTTAAAACTGCCTCCCTATCCACAGCACAACAATGTAGTGCCCAAAACAAACCTGTGGCAAAACTATTTTGTTTCATCTGTTATTAAAAAAAAAATCCATTCTCATGTTGAGTAAACTTCAAAAAGTATGCAACACATTCATTGTGGAAAACCATCCTGTTGTCAACAATGAGTTAATCATACGTTGCCAATGACTTAAAATGCTGCATGATAAGCCCCAAATGGACTTTGCTTTTAGGTAACAAAAACGTAAAAAAGATGTAAGAAAAAAATATTGTACAAGTGACAATAATGTAATAGTTTAATGATTCATTGGCTGTTCAAAAAAAAAAAAGTAAACAGCTTGTTTGGAGAGAAAAGAACATGAAAAGGTAAAGTTTAATGTTATTCATTTTTATTAGATATTTTCTACAAATTCTCCCCATGCAACCTTAAATCCTTTTACTTAGATACCCTTATTTGCAAGAACCATATTAATTAATTACTGTGGATACACATCATTAGTGATGGCCGAACGGTTCGCCCGGCGGTCGTTTCGCGGCGAATTTCCGACTTTCGCCGTCCGCGGGTTCGAACGCCTTTTTCCGTCGTTCGCCCCGGCGGACTTACGTGTTTAATGTATACAAGAACTTTAACCTTTCGTGACACGTTTATCATGTGTTACAGGACAACCAATTGAGACATGACAGCTCATGGACACTTGGACATTCCCCCTAACCTATAAATACACCCGATCCGGTGGCCATTTTACATTCTTTCTTCTGTCACTGTAGGGAAAGGATCCTGTGTGGAGTAGGGACAGAGAAAACGCTAGCTATTTGGTACACAAAAGTTCTTTTCAGGACTGGTATAGGTGTTAGGTCAGCAGCCTGAGTTTCTTTTGTCAGTTTAGATAAAGGGACAGAGCGCTGTATGCTGCTATTTTAGGGACAGCTCAGCCAGATTAGTCTTTCTTCATCATCATCATCATCATCATCATCATTAGCTGTTACTATCAGGTCCACAAAAGAGCTGTTCCAGCTAATCGTTCCAGCCTACTCTTTTTTGCCAATTTGTATAGGGACAGGCAGGAAGCAGTGTGTCAGGCAGTGAGGATAATTTTAAAGACTTGCTGTTACTATTAGTTCCACAAAGGTTCTTTTCAGGACTGGTATCAGTGGTACGGTAATAGGCTTGTACACGTATAATATTCTTTCTTCCAAATATAGAAAGAATATTATACTTGACTGCTGCCCTTCTGCTGCAGTCTGCTAATCATTCACAACTCACTTGTTCCACAAAGCTCTTTATCAGGACTGGTAACTTGGTCTGTCTAGGGTGCTACGGTACATAGGCTTGGGTGCGGTACAGTCTGCTGTTCTGTAAGGACCGCTATCGGTCCACAATAGATAGGGTTGCCGTGCACTACTGCTGACCGCTGCCCTATACTGCAGCAGTCCTTCAGCGGTATAGGGACTGACGCACAGTCTGCTAAACACTAATACACAACCTGCTTGGTCCACAAAAGTTCTTATAAGGACTGGTAACTTGGTATAGGGTGCTACGGTACATAGGCCTGAGTGCGTTACAGTCTGCTGTTCTGTAAGGACCGCTATCGGTCCACAATACATAGGGTTGCCGTGCACTACTGCTGACCGCTGCCCTATACTGCAGCAGTCCTTCATTGGTATAGGGACTGACGTACAGTCTGCTAATCACTAACACACAACCTGCTTGGTCCACAAAAGTTCTTATAAGGACTGGTAACTTGGTATAGGGTGCTACGGTACATAGGCCTGAGTGCGTTACAGTCTGCTGTTCTGTAAGGACCGCTATCGGTCCACAATACATAGGGTTGCCGTGCACTACTGCTGACCGCTGCCCTATACTGCAGCAGTCCTTCATTGGTATAGGGACTGACGTACAGTCTGCTAATCACTAACACACAACCTGCTTGGTCCACAAAAGTTCTTATAAGGACTGGTAACTTGGTATAGGGTGCTACGGTACATAGGCCTGAGTGCAGTACAGTCTGCTGTTCTGTAAGGACCGCTATCGGTCCACAATACATAGGGTTGCCGTGCACTACTGCTGACCGCTGCCCTATACTGCAGCAGTCCTTCATTGGTATAGGGACTGACGTACAGTCTGCTAATCACTAACACACAACCTGCTTGGTCCACAAAAGTTCTTATAAGGACTGGTAACTTGGTATAGGGTGCTACGGTACATAGGCCTGAGTGCGTTACAGTCTGCTGTTCTGTAAGGACCGCTATCGGTCCACAATACATAGGGTTGCCGTGCACTACTGCTGACCGCTGCCCTATACTGCAGCAGTCCTTCATTGGTATAGGGACTGACGTACAGTCTGCTAATCACTAACACACAACCTGCTTGGTCCACAAAAGTTCTTATAAGGACTGGTAACTTGGTATAGGGTGCTACGGTACATAGGCCTGAGTGCAGTACAGTCTGCTGTTCTGTAAGGACCGCTATCGGTCCACAATACATAGGGTTGCCGTGCACTACTGCTGACCGCTGCCCTATACTGCAGCAGTCCTTCAGCGGTATAGGGACTGACGCACAGTCTGCTAAACACTAATACACAACCTGCTTGGTCCACAAAAGTTCTTATAAGGACTGGTAACTTGGTATAGGGTGCTACGGTACATAGGCCTGAGTGCAGTACAGTCTGCTGTTCTGTAAGGACCGCTATCGGTCCACAATACATAGGGTTGCCGTGCACTACTGCTGACCGCTGCCCTATACTGCAGCAGTCCTTCATTGGTATAGGGACTGACGTACAGTCTGCTAATCACTAACACACAACCTGCTTGGTCCACAAAAGTTCTTATAAGGACTGGTAACTTGGTATAGGGTGCTACGGTACATAGGCCTGAGTGCGTTACAGTCTGCTGTTCTGTAAGGACCGCTATCGGTCCACAATACATAGGGTTGCCGTGCACTACTGCTGACCGCTGCCCTATACTGCAGCAGTCCTTCAGCGGTATAGGGACTGACGCACAGTCTGCTAAACACTAACACACAACCTGCTTGGTCCACAAAAGTTCTTATAAGGACTGGTAACTTGGTATAGGGTGCTACGGTACATAGGCCTGAGTGCAGTACAGTCTGCTGTTCTGTAAGGACCGCTATCGGTCCACAATACATAGGGTTGCCGTGCACTACTGCTGACCGCTGCCCTATACTGCAGCAGTCCTTCATTGGTATAGGGACTGACGTACAGTCTGCTAATCACTAACACACAACCTGCTTGGTCCACAAAAGTTCTTATAAGGACTGGTAACTTGGTATAGGGTGCTACGGTACATAGGCCTGAGTGCGTTACAGTCTGCTGTTCTGTAAGGACCGCTATCGGTCCACAATACATAGGGTTGCCGTGCACTACTGCTGACCGCTGCCCTATACTGCAGCAGTCCTTCATTGGTATAGGGACTGACGTACAGTCTGCTAATCACTAACACACAACCTGCTTGGTCCACAAAAGTTCTTATAAGGACTGGTAACTTGGTATAGGGTGCTACGGTACATAGGCCTGAGTGCAGTACAGTCTGCTGTTCTGTAAGGACCGCTATCGGTCCACAATACATAGGGTTGCCGTGCACTACTGCTGACCGCTGCCCTATACTGCAGCAGTCCTTCATTGGTATAGGGACTGACGTACAGTCTGCTAATCACTAACACACAACCTGCTTGGTCCACAAAAGTTCTTATAAGGACTGGTAACTTGGTATAGGGTGCTACGGTACATAGGCCTGAGTGCGTTACAGTCTGCTGTTCTGTAAGGACCGCTATCGGTCCACAATACATAGGGTTGCCGTGCACTACTGCTGACCGCTGCCCTATACTGCAGCAGTCCTTCAGCGGTATAGGGACTGACGCACAGTCTGCTAAACACTAACACACAACCTGCTTGGTCCACAAAAGTTCTTATAAGGACTGGTAACTTGGTATAGGGTGCTACGGTACATAGGCCTGAGTGCAGTACAGTCTGCTGTTCTGTAAGGACCGCTATCGGTCCACAATACATAGGGTTGCCGTGCACTACTGCTGACCGCTGCCCTATACTGCAGCAGTCCTTCATTGGTATAGGGACTGACGTACAGTCTGCTAATCACTAACACACAACCTGCTTGGTCCACAAAAGTTCTTATAAGGACTGGTAACTTGGTATAGGGTGCTACGGTACATAGGCCTGAGTGCAGTACAGTCTGCTGTTCTGTAAGGACCGCTATCGGTCCACAATACATAGGGTTGCCGTGCACTACTGCTGACCGCTGCCCTATACTGCAGCAGTCCTTCAGCGGTATAGGGACTGACGCACAGTCTGCTAAACACTAATACACAACCTGCTTGGTCCACAAAAGTTCTTATAAGGACTGGTAACTTGGTATAGGGTGCTACGGTACATAGGCCTGAGTGCAGTACAGTCTGCTGTTCTGTAAGGACCGCTATCGGTCCACAATACATAGGGTTGCCGTGCACTACTGCTGACCGCTGCCCTATACTGCAGCAGTCCTTCATTGGTATAGGGACTGACGTACAGTCTGCTAATCACTAACACACAACCTGCTTGGTCCACAAAAGTTCTTATAAGGACTGGTAACTTGGTATAGGGTGCTACGGTACATAGGCCTGAGTGCGTTACAGTCTGCTGTTCTGTAAGGACCGCTATCGGTCCACAATACATAGGGTTGACGTGCACTACTGCTGACCGCTGCCCTATACTGCAGCAGTCCTTCAGCGGTATAGGGACTAAGAGTTTTGTCACAGGGTGATTTAAAAAATGACAGGCAGAGGAAGAGGCAGGCCCTTCCGCAGGGGTGGTAGGGGTAGGGCAGGAGCAACAGCCTTGAGCCAAAGTGGGAAGTTGCAGAAGGTGCGTTCAATTACTTTAAAGGACGCACCAGACTTGGTTGAGTGGCTCACTCAGCCTTATTCTTCTGCACCCTCCTCATCCTCTCGATCTGCACCCTCTTCTTCACTCTCTGCTATGTGCACCCCCAAAGACACTACCACCAACAACACCACCACCACCACATACCTTCCGCTTGAGTGCAAATGGGGGCCTTCATGCTCCAGTGTTTTAATAGGGACCCCCGTATAAAAAGCATGAGGGTCAAGGACCAGTACTGGGTGGCAACGTACTTAGATCCCCGGTACAAACACAAAATGGCGGAAATGTTACCGCCGTCGCAGAGGGCTGTCAGAATGCAGCACTTCCAGGCCTTGCTTCGAGAAATGCTGCATTCTGCTTTTGCGTGCGCTGGCAGAGGAGCAATTCCCACTCCCAGAGAAGGATTTGCGGGTACCAATCCAACAGCGCCTGCAAGAAGAGGCCGGTTTGAAGATGTGTTGGTGACTTCGGATATGAGGTCATTCTTTCAGCCGACCCATCGACAGGTGTCATCCGGATCCAGCATCAGGGAACGCCTAGACCGTCAGGTGTCCGACTACATTGGGTTAACGGCCGATGTGGACGCTCTGAGGAGTGATGAACCCCTAGACTACTGGGTGGGCAGGCTTGACCTCTGGCCAGAGCTTGCCCAATTTGCAATCGAACTGTTGGCTTGCCCCTCATCCAGTGTCCTGTCCGAAAGGACGTTCAGCGCAGCAGGGGGGATTGTGACCGATAAGCGTACTCGCCTAGCTCACGACAGTGTTAACTACCTCACATTTCTAAAAATGAATGAGGCATGGATCTCGGAGGAATTCAACACATGTGATCAGTAGACCATGTATATGTCTATAAACAATTTTTGGAATCAAGCACACAGACCTTCTTAATTCATTTGGCTCACTTCCCTGACCCAAAAAAGCACACCGTACTATATGCCCCTACCCTCCTCTTTGAAGAGGTTGAGCGGTGTCATATTTCTACTGGGGCTGCTTATTATGAGGGGTTCCCACCATCCCTGTGCTGTGCTGACTTCCTCCTGGGTGTTCTTATTATGAGGGGCTCCCACCATCCCTGTGCTGTGCTGACTTCCTCCTGGGGGTTCTTATTATGAGGGGCTCCCACCATCCCTGTGCTGTGCTGACTTCCTCCTGGGGGTTCTTATTATGAGGGGATCACACCATCCCTGTGCTGTGCTGACTTCCTCCTGGGGCTGCTTACGGTGCTGCTGTCAGCGCTGTATGTCACGGAGCTGCTGTCAGCGCTGTATGTCACGGAGCTGCTGTCAGCGCTGTATGTCACGGAGCTGCTGTCAGCGCTGTATGTCACGGAGCTGCTGTCAGCGCTGTATGTCACGGAGCTGCTGTCAGCGCTGTATGTCACGGAGCTGCTGTCAGCGCTGTATGTCACGGAGCTGCTGTCAGCGCTGTATGTCACGGAGCTGCTGTCAGCGCTGTATGTCACGGTGCTGCTGTCAGCGCTGTATGTCACGGAGCTGCTGTCAGCGCTGTATGTCACGGAGCTGCTGTCAGTGCTGTATGTCACGGAGCTGCTGTCAGCGCTGTATGTCACGGAGCTGCTGTCAGCGCTGTATGTCACGGAGCTGCTGTCAGCGCTGTATGTCACGGTGCTGCTGTCAGCGCTGTATGTCACGGAGCTGCTGTCAGCGCTGTATGTCACGGAGCTGCTGTCAGTGCTGTATGTCACGGAGCTGCTGTCAGCGCTGTATGTCACGGAGCTGCTGTCAGCGCTGTATGTCACGGAGCTGCTGTCAGCGCTGTATGTCACGGTGCTGCTGTCAGCGCTGTATGTCACGGAGCTGCTGTCAGCGCTGTATGTCACGGAGCTGCTGTCAGTGCTGTATGTCACGGAGCTGCTGTCAGCGCTGTATGTCACGGAGCTGCTGTCAGCGCTGTATGTCACGGAGCTGCTGTCAGCGCTGTATGTCACGGTGCTGCTGTCAGCGCTGTATGTCACGGAGCTGCTGTCAGCGCTGTATGTCACGGAGCTGCTGTCAGCGCTGTATGTCACGGAGCTGCTGTCAGCGCTGTATGTCACGGAGCTGCTGTCAGCGCTGTATGTCACGGAGCTGCTGTCAGCGCTGTATGTCACGGTGCTGATGTCAGTGCTCTGTATTACGGTGCTGCTGTCAGTGCTCTGTATCTCCTGCACCCTCTTGTTTGCCTACCCTGGTCCCTGACCTTCCCTCTCCTCCATTGCCTTCATTAGCTCCATAGTCCTGAATTGTCAGAACAATTTCCCAAATAAAAAAAAAATGCTTGTAGTTATCGATCCCAAATTCACCTCATACATGTATTATGCTATTGTCCAGGTGGTGGGACTACGTGCTACCCCCTAATAATTACCCCGTGGCCGCAAATTCGACCTAAAGGTTTGCGAAATTCGCCTCCCATTGAAGTCAATGGAGCCCGCGGCGAACGGTCGTTTTCGCGAACGTTTGTGTCCGTTCGCGTTTCGCGTTCGCGAAACGTCCCGTCGGAAGTTCGTCCATCACTACACATCATACACTGTGATACATATTTCAAAGTTAATCACCTAAGGATGGAAACACATTAAACATCTCTCATATATAATCCTCAGCTAGTTCCCCTAGGATTCTTTTGATGTCTCCTGTTTATCTGGGATTTATAAAGGTGCAGCAGAGAATAGCTTGCAGTAACACATCAGAAGCCAGAGTATCATTAAAAAATGAACCCCAAGTAATCCAGAACTAAACCCTCTCGCACTCTGTTTATGAAATATGAATACTTGTGTTATAGTGATGACAGACTGTCAATTTTTCCATGACTAATGGCAGCACGGTAATAAGTAACAGTCTGACACTTGCATGGAATGTCCCCTTCAGATAGTAGAGGCTGCTGCCACAGCTAGATAGTCTTACATGTCAAACCACAAGACGAACATTAACAATGATCACTCTACAGTACTGATACATAGCAAAACAAGTATGCGGGGCAAGACTCGTGGCATGTATACAATGCATTACAATGGCATTGAGGGGATAAAAGAATAGGCTCTCCATTGTTAGACTGATAAAGCAACATTATACATATATGTAAAATGTACAGTATGTTGACAGTTCAGCGCTAGTCTCTGCGTGTGACAAAATAAGCATACTGTGAAAAGACTGATTAATCCCAAGTAGCAATTAGATCACTGTCTATAAGACTTTTAAAGTACTGTATAACTAAAGACATTTTTTTAATAAAGTAGAGAATGGCTAAAACTCCATCTGTGACCTATTGGGAATTTTAACTTAATTTCCTATCTCTTATGCCGCATACACACGATCACAATGAAGTGCACAATTTTAGTGACCATCATTGTTCACCTCTGTATTTGTAATATTTGACAACACTAAGCATTCATGCCGCACTCACATTGATGTTATGTCTCATGCTCACTGAATCCCATATGTATATGCTCCTACTAAGACATGGAAAAATACATTTGGGGTCTGGTGTACCCATTTATTGAGAAAGTGCTCCATAATAAGGGATCTACCTAGATGCCAAAACTTTTGGGGTTGTGGAGCCTCATTTACATTAGTATGTATTGCTTTATGCCACGTTTCTATTTTACTGCATCGTTTTGCATGCTAACTACAATAAATATTGTATTATGTGTAGATTAAAAGAGAAGTATGGGCAAAGCTTGTTTGGTCATACTCCTCATGTGGGTCACAGGATTGCACTTACTTTTGCACTCCTGTGACCCAGATTTAGCCGACAGCAGGCTAAAGTCCGCTGTCTGCTGACATCACAGAGCTGCTCCAGACTCTGAGAGGATCCCAACAGTTAGGTCGGGATCCACCCAGATGCCTGACAGACACCTGACTCAGAGTTTGAGCCAGCCACACCCAGCCAGTGCTACAGTAAGTTCTGGAGAGGCAGAGCAGACAGCCGGTGACTAACAGTCACCAGAGTGACTCAGAGTAGCTCAGAGCAGACCAGAGAACTGATCGATAAGTGGTCACATGATCACTCAGTTCTCGGGCTTAGAGCTGGTGGGGGACAGCTGCAGCATCGATCCAATAGGTCAGTATGTAAGTAGTTTTGTTTTTTACTTCCCATATTTCTCCTTTAATGCTGTGGTATTGAAAGAACGGCTATTTTTTTCCACTTGTCAAAAATATATAATAAAGCATGTTTAATCATATATTTACAGTCCAAAAGGGAGCAAATAAAAGAAATGATTGTTAGAGTTCACACACATTTTAAATATCTAGAAAGCTGTACCAGTAGAAACTATAGAACTCTTATGTGTAGTCTGGAGTTTGCCTTAAACTTGTTTATGTCAAGTAAGACTAACAGCTTTACTAATGGTTCCATATTTTTTAGAATCTACATAAACTATATTTTAAACCATATCTGCTCATTTAAATTACATTTTTAATTAGTGAAAGCCCTATAAAGCAAATGTAAAAAGTACATTTAAATGCATTTTGAGTATTAGGAAAAGGTTTGAAGTTCCTTCAAAGGAAAGATTGTACTCATACAACTTTTGAAAATGAAAAATAAAATTAATGTCACATTCACATCTAAAGCACTTCAAAAGAGCTTCAAACATACCTTTGACATATAAAACCTCCTACAGCACAATGCTACTTAAATTTGATTCTAAGGAAGCGCCTTTACGCATTTATCTTGTCAGACAAAAAAAGCAAATACATTTGAACCACATGCAGCCAGGTAAATTATTCAGTTTCACTTTGAAAGTAAAAATAAATTACTATAAACAGGCTATAGCTTAGTTTATAAACATGGTTATGTCCTAAAGTGGTTGTAAAGGCTGAATGTTTTTTTTTTTTATCTTAATGCATTCTCTGCATTAAGGTAAAACCTCTTCTCTGTGCGGCTCCCCTCCCACCTACTCCCTCCCCCATATTTACCTGAGCCCGATCTTGATCCAACAATGTGCACAAGAGCAGTGGCTTTCTCGACTCTCTCCCTACTCACTGGCACAAACACGGCACTGTCAATCACAGCCAGTGAGGAGGGAGCAGGGGCAGGGCTGAGCCATGCTCTGTGTGATTATGGAAACACAGAGCCAGCTCAGGAGTGAGCCCACATGAGTGCCCCCATAGCAAACTGATTGCTATGATGGGTACTCAGTGGGAGAAAGAAGCCTTGAGGGGGGGGACAGAAGAGGAGGTTTGAGACTGTTCTGTGCAAAACCATTGCACAGAGCAGGTAAGTATGACATGTTTGTTAGTTAAGGAAAATATGCTTTACAATCACCTTAAAGTTAAAAAGTGAAGACAGATGTCTTACAGGAAATAACAAAGATAAGGCGATTGCCTGCACCACCAAAGTAAAAAAATCAACTCTTTTTTTAAATGATTTGAAAGCTATCATTTTTTCTCACTGCTGTTTTCAGGGATGCAATGGAACCTTTGCATGTGTGCTACCCTACCTTAAAACAGATCAGTAACTTGTGTATTCAATACTAATTTAGTGTGTATCTATTTCATTATCTAAAAAAAAAAAAAACAATTTCCCATAACTCTATAGTGTAACTTGCAAACAGGGAGTTAGGCCCCCATTGCTATCCCCTTTGTGACATTTCTGTGCAGTTTTTGCTTCTGTCACTGGATGTGCCAGGTGCTCATTAGCGTGGAATCATTATAAGGGGAAGTTCTTCCCTTTCCTTCTAAAATTAGAGGGGAACCCAGCATTGGACTAATGTATCCTCTGCTGTGCGCTCTGGGCACCATCTTACAAATGTTTGTGTCACACATATACACTGAACTACCACGAAATGTGGGGGGCCACTAAGAAATGATATATATGTCACAATATGCGTCAAAGGCAGGGGTTGAGAGCAGGAGAGTACTTGGGTAAAACAACCTATCTCACTATAGAAAATGACCAGGTCAGTAACCGTTTGAGATCTCCTGGGACTTGTGTTCCTTTTTAGAAGGAGCAGCACTCTCTTGACCAACGATCAAGAGCTAAGAGTACAGCGCTCCCTCCAGTATGAAGGACAAAGACAGTGTGAGCACCAGCTTCTTCGTTCATGGAAACACTGCTTAATGTTTGACGAATACCTTCCACTAGAGAACTGTTTTTGTTTAACTAGGGATGTACTGTATTTTTCCCTGTATAAGGCACCCTCATGTAAAAGACGCCCCCCACTTTTCCAACCCAAAATTAAGAAATTAATATTTTAAACAGATAAAACAGAATACAGTTTTATTTAGTAATTAACGTTTACATACCAGTATATTATGCATCATATCACTTTATTCAGCCTTTGTTGTATCAATGTTCTCTTCTGAGTCACTAGTTCCAGACAGAATTTCTTCAACTTCTTTTGCATCACTGCTGTCTTCTGAGTCACTGTCTATATATGTGAGATCATCCTCAGTTCCATCCATTTCATTGCTGATTCCACATTTCTTGAAGGATTTCACAATCACCTCTTGTTTGACGCCATGCCATGAGTTTAGGACCCAATTGCAGACCTCAGTAATGGTTGGTTTTTTCACTCTTCCTGCCGTTGTCAAGTTATCACCTGCTTTTTGCATTCATATACTCCATTCTTCTCTCATCAGGACTTTAAATGGCTTGTTGATTGAAACATCTAGTGGCTGTAGCTGACCTTTAAGTCCACCAGGAATAACTGCTAGGTGTGTTTGCAAATCTGATGCAACCCTTTTAGTCTTTTCTGTTAAATGTGCTCGGAATTGATCAAAGACCAGCAGAGCTGGCTTCTTTAAGAGCCCTCCAGGTCTTCTGGACAAAACCTTTTCAAACCAAATGGTCATTATGTCTTCATTCATCCATCCCTTCTCTTTAACTTGCACAATAATCCCAGGTGGTATGGTCTCTTTAGGATAGGTTTTCCTCTTGAAAATAAGCACAGGAGGCAGTTTAGTACCATCTGCACAGCATGAAAGCACAGCAGTATAGTGTGTCTTTTCATGGCCACTTGTTTTTATTGCCACTGTTTTGATTCCTTTCACATCAACAGTTCTGTTGCAAGGCATATCAAAATTGAGAGGGACCTCATCCATGTTTGCAATCTGACTTGGTTTAAAATCATATTTTTTCCGAAGTTGTATGACATAGGAGTGAAACTGTTGGATTTTATCCTCATAAACTGGTGGCATTTTCTGAGCTAACTTTGTTCGTGTTCTCATGGCCAACCCTTCTCTCCTCATGAAATTGATGCACCATTTTGCCTTTCCTGTAAAATCAACAATGTTCATTTCACCGGCAAACATTCTTGCCTGACATTGGATAAGTTTGGTTGACACACATAAGCCACTCTGGCACTGCTACAAAATCCAAGCCTTTGCTGGTTTTCCCTTAAGGCCTTCTTCTTTTTTGGCATCTTAAGGAGTTGCTTTTCCTGTTTTCTCCACTATCTGATCATACTCTCAGTGGGGGAGGTCCAAACTGTCTCTTTGCAGCTCTATTCCCATGCTCTTTTGCATAGTTAACTACACTGTGTTTGAATTTTGCAGAATTGGACAATCTCTTATTTTTATTATTCTGTGACATCTTGGGCTCAAAACGCTCCGCTCCCTGATGCATCTGCGCAGTCTCCACATCGAACGGGATCGCATCTGCGCACTCTTCACCTCTGCTTCCACCGTTTATAAAATCAAATTATTATAAGACTTTGGTAATTTGCAAGGTTCCTCCTAACTGAATTTTGTTTTTCTGAAAATCTATGAAAGATGGAAAAGTACAAAAAGTACAAATAAGATTAAGGAGAAACATTACTGAAACAATGAACAGTGGGCAGTGGAAGAGTGGAGAAAATATAGGGAAAAGAGAGAGAAAGAGCTGAGAGAGAAGCAAAGGAAAGGAAGAAAGAGAGTGGGTAGTGAAGCTAGCTAGAAAATAGACTACTAAAGATTAGGGATGCGCTCAGTGTGTGGTCCGAATTGAAAGTGGTTGTTAAGAATAAAGGTATTTTTTACTTTAATGTATTCTCTGCAGTAAGGTTTTCCACTATTAAGCTGGCCA
The DNA here is from genome assembly GCF_037356315.1 of Lithobates pipiens. Classification (NCBI taxonomy): domain Eukaryota; kingdom Metazoa; phylum Chordata; class Amphibia; order Anura; family Ranidae; genus Lithobates; species Lithobates pipiens. Next base: position 5,376,719 of record NW_027507718.1, read on the forward strand.
GAGCTTCAGGGTAAACCCATCTACCACCACTACACAGTGGGCACGCATGGACCCGCAGGAGACACGGCTCTAGGCTCAGCCAAAATGGAGGCCGCTCCATACTCGGCAGAATCTCCACTGCAGCACTTTTCAGGTACACAGACACTGGATCCTGCATTACCAGCAGGCATTGACCAGGAGGTAGTTGCCCTGCTGGGACCCACTCTGGCCACCACTGTAGATGCTGCGGGGCACAGAGGGCTCGAACAACTCCACCTAGAAGTACAGGCACAAGCCCAGAGAATCATCCAGGCAGAGGACAGAATATCGATCGAGGTGATGAAACAACATAAAATATTATCCACAATCTCCTCAACTTTATACCACAATCAAGTGAAATTCTCTCTGGCATATCTGGCTACCCTGCGTATCCAAACGCACTCAGGGGAACACCTCACTTTTACTTTGCCAGATGAAGCGGATCAATACCTTGCAACGGCTGGCATAGAAATGGACCACACCAACTCCACGGAAGGCTCCTCCTTATCTCCGACTACTTCTCCCTCTGCATTTCACAAACACCATAGCCCAAACAAGCCGCCATACAAACGCAGTCGCTTTACTCATCAGGCAGATCGTTCCGGCAATCGCTGAAAACAGACCTCAGAGACTACCTATCGGCGGATGCTCATGAGAACCCCTTTTAATTTTTTCCACATGTACCACATTACTGTTTGAGTGAACTCTCTGCTCCATATGCTGGGCTACTACGATACTACACCTAAATGTGGACGCTAGGTCATTTTCCCCTCTGTTGCTTATCACCCATCTTAAACTACTTAAGAGTACTGGCTATTAGTGGGTGCAGTCTCCCTCAAGGTATCTGCCATTAGCTAAATGCCCTGCTCCCTCTTCTAGATGGCCCTTGAAATATGCTGCAACTTCCTGGAACATAAACCTTCCACTCATCTACGCCTAGATACCCAACTAACCCCCACCCAAGTAGCAATCACCCCTTTACCCCTTCTCTTCCCCCCTCCCTCTCCCCCCTCACCTTTCCTCCTCTGAAGCTCGCACTTCATCCCTAGGAGAGGAGTAGGCAAAAGGCAGAGGATCCTGCCATCTGGTTTAGCCCCATGTGGAAAGTACTCTTTGATAGGTGCTTTTTTCACCAAACCTCTGTTGTGCTGTTTTTTTTACTGCTTTAGTTTAATGTTTATACAATTTCTAATTTCCTGTTTTGAGCCTTTAACCTCAGGAAACCTACAATACTTGGGTGACCCTTGGATTGATGACATGATGCCTGTAGGAAGACTTCATTCCTTACATTAAGCGCAGGACATCCCTGCACACTAGACATGGCCTCCTCAACCAATGGGAATCACCTAAAGATTGTATTGTGGAACGTTAAGGGGCTTCGCTTAGTAAGCGCATGTCAATTCTCAGACACTTTAGGCATCTATGGGCAGATGTGGTGTTGCTTCAGGAAACACATCTGTCCATAGACGATCTGACCCGTTTACGCAAATTATGGGTAGGAACTGTATATGGCTTACCCACAAAGACTTTTACCAATGAAGCGCTAAGGGTCTTAATAACATTACCTCAATATACCTTGCAAATCAAAATCCTTCCAAACCCTCTTTACCAGCGATACATATCTTCTTTTACCATCAACTGGTCAGTTATTTAAGATCCTGTTACTGACCTGGAAAGGATCACCTCCAAAAGACCATTATTGACATTGTACTACACAGAGACGACTACCGTATATACTCGAGTATAAGCCGAGATTTTCAGCCTCTTTTTTGAGGCTGAAAGTGCCCCCCTCGGCTTATACTCGAGTCATCGCTGTCTGCCCGCTCGATCAGCGTGTCGAGCAGACAGACAGCGGCCATTCTATGATTCAAAAGCCGCGCCTCCGGCTCCGCCTTCGCCTGTGATAGGCCGAACACTGAATTTCCCAGCAGCCTGTGTTCCGCCTATCACGGACGTCGTATCATCCTCGTACTACGGACGAGGATGATACGACGTCCGTGATAGGCGGAACACAGGCTGCTGGGAAATTCAGTGTTCCGCCTATTACAGGCGAAGGAGGAGGCGCGGCTTTTGAATTTTACAATGGCCGCCGACGAAGAGGGCACGGGACGGAGGCAAGGCAAGGCAAGGCACGGCACGGGACGGGACGGAGGCTCGGGACAAAGGCTCGGGACACAGGTAGGCTGGACACACACACACACACACACACACACACACACACACACACACACACACACACACGGATGGATGGATGGATGGAGACACACACACACACAGGGATGGATGGATGGATGGATGGAGACACACACACACAGGGATGGATGGATGGATGGATGGATGGAGACACACACACACAGGGATGGATGGATGGATGGACACACACACACACAGGGATGGATGGACGGACACACAGGGATGGACGGACACACAGGGATGGACGGACACACAGGGATGGACGGACACACACACAGGGATGGACAGGCATGTCTCACCCTCGGCTTATACACGAGTCAATAAGTTTGCCAGTTTTTTTGGGGGTAAATTGGGGGCCTCGGCTTATATTCGGGTCGGCCTATACTCGAGTATATACGGTACTTCATTTCCAGCCTTTACTCTCACATTATTGCCCATCAGACTGCCAAGTTTCATCTTAAAACATTTCAAAAGTGGTCTAATATATTGGACGAGGAAGACCTTTCCGAAGAAAATCCTTGAAGGATACAGAAAAGTTCACAGACCTACTATATCCGAAACATGGCATGAAACGCAATTTAAAACTATCCATAGGGCATACTACCCTTTCCGTATCAACAAAACAGAACCAGCTCAAGCGTGGTGCCGCTGGTTTTTCACTCCACACCCCACGCTGGTTCACCGACTCTGGGAGAGAAAACCATTATCAAATATTGGGACTTTGTACTGAATTTTATATACAAGATCACTAAATGTGGATCCCAAGACATTACCTTATATGTCTGTTTGGATGTGAATCACCCATATCCAGAACACCAACAAAGACATCTCCCACTGGACGCATATCTGCCTCCTCGTGGCCCGTAGGACTATCATGTCGCACTGGATCAAGCCAACACCACCAAATTTACAGGCGTTGAGAAAACCCCTCTTGTCGCTCCTTTATCTGGAAAGGTTAGACACCATTGTATTGAACTTTTGCCCCACCTCACAATTTTTCATGAGATGGCGTAAATTCACGGAACACACTTTCTCCCAAGAAGATATACAAAAGCTCATGCAACCATTTCACTACACAGATTCGTATCCCAAACGAGACCTTACAAACTACCTAGGCAACCTTAAATTATCCAATCTGTCTGGCTTCTCTGCGTTTCTTCCACCCTGAACTACGAAAAAAAATCATTGAGGCTCCTTGACATTCGTGATTCTTTCATACCCTCATCTGTCAACTTCACCCACCACCACTGCTCTGACTAGATCAATATATGAGGTTACTATCTTAATATTCCAAACGTTGTTTCCACTCCAGTAAAGGCACTAAGTGTTATTCTATTACTTCATCATGGTGTTATAATAATGTTACACAGTTTATTTACCAATGTAATGTAAAAAACCCAATAAATATTTTTTCAATATTTTCAACAAAAAACAAAAAAAATAACTTCTATTGTCAGCTCCCTGCCACCCCAGCCCCCATAAATATTCACCTGAGCTCAATCTCTATTCAGCATTGTGCCAGAGAGCAGCTCTCTCTCCTCACTGGACATGGAGGCAGCGGCTCCTGCTGCTGTCAATGAAGTCCAGTGAGGAGGTGGCGGGGCAGAGCCACACTGTGTGTCACCATAGGAAGATGCTTCCTATGGTGGCACATGGAGGGAAGGAGGAGCTGAGCCCACTGGCAGGGGACTTGTTAAAAGGGGCTTCCAGATTCTGATAAGCCCCCCGCCCGCAGACCCCCAAACCACTGGCCAGGGTTGTGGGGATGAGGCCCTTCTCCACATCAACATGGGGACAAGGTGCTTTGAGGGGTCACAGACACCCAAAGCATCCTCCCAATGTTGAGGGCATGTGGCCTGGTACAGTTCAGGAGGGAGGGGGGCCGCTCTCTCGTCCCCCCCTCTTTTCCTGCGGCCTGCCAGGTTGCGTGCTCGGATAAAGGGTCTGGTATGGATTTTTAGGGGGAACCCCACATCAATTTTCTTTTTAAATTTGACGCAGGGTTCCCCTTAATATCCATACCAGACCTGAAGGTCCTGGTAATTGAATTTGGGGGACCCCCACGCTTTTTTATTTATTTATTTATTTATTTATTTTATCAATGACTTTCAATGAGTGTTCTCTGTATTACGGAGCCGACAATTTATAATAGCTGCGAGTGATTTTAAAGGACTTTTTTTCCTGCATAAATGACACTTTGTGCAGGGACAGTTCTAAGCACCAGAAACATGCGCCCCTTCACAGGCATACTATACACACCCCCCAGCTACGAAATTTAAAGGAATATTACACTTTTATTGTTTCACTTTAATCATTATTAAAATCACTGCTCCCGAAAAAACTGCCGTTTTTAAAACTTTTTTTGCATTGATACATGTCCCCTGGGGCAGGACCCAGGTCCCCAAACACTTTTTAGGACAGTAACTTGCATATTAGCCTTTAAAATTAGCACTTTAGATTTTGAACGTTGGAGTCCCATAGACTTTAATAGGGTTCTAAAGTTCACACGAAGTATGCTATATACTAGCTCCGTCGAATCTTCTTTATACATTCGACAGACACCATAAGCCTTCAAAGACAGATTCGACCGTAATTAATGTGGATTTTCGGACGAATGCAATTTTTGAACGAAAAACGAAATAAATAAAAACGAATTTCAGGAGTACCTAAATAAATAAATTTTTCGGACGAAAACGAAATTTCAAAAACGAAATATTTTACTCTGCACATGTCTATTGCACAGAGAAGGTAAATATGACACGCGTATATTTTCTGAGGTCCCCTGCCAGTGTTTTTTTTTTTTGTTCCGAAAACCTATATGGAGTGGAACATATAGGCTGCTATTATTGACTTTCGGGAAAATTCTAGGTCCCTAGGTTCGTTGCTTTATGAGACAGCAACCCAGAACAAGCATACAATTAGGAAAGCCACAGCAAAGCCAAAAATTATGACTTGCCTTTAAGGCCAGGGATTGGAGAGAACTTAAGCCATCGGATGCAAATTTTTCTCAGGTTTTCTTATGGACTTAATCACACCATCACACTGCATTATGCACATTAGTGCTGTGCGGTGCCATTCATTCTGAAAGGCAACCCAACTCACTTTGCCAACAGACACACTTTGCAGTGCACAATGACTTGCCGAAAATGCTACATGCACCTATGGGTGCATTAGGCAACCCACTTAAATGAGTTGGCTGCCTTAATGCAAAGTACATTCATGTGCCACATACCCTGCAGCTGACCTCCATCAAGCTGCTTTTGCATTCCCATTGACATATATGGAAAGAAAAGTTCTATAAGATGCAGACATCCAAGCCGCTATTTCGATTCTGACTTTACTATGTCCATTCTAAATACTCAGACTTTACTGACTACAAGCTTGTTTCAGGATTCTGAATCAATTAAAGCAAAGCTGCAATGGTGGGTTTTATATTTACTGTAGACCCTCAAAGGTTCACAAAATCATGAAAAGTTAGCTTTTTGTGTTTGCCTTTTTATTGTTTTTTTTTTTTTTGATAGCTAGATGGATGGATAAAATAATGCAAATTTGTTACTAATTTAGAAGAATCTAGAAAAAGGCCACATTTTAGACTAATTTTATAGTGATTAAAAAAAAAAGTATCATTAAACTGATCTCCAGATTTAAACTTGCTTGCAAAAAATATTGGCAAGTACGTATACTTTGCTAAATAGCATTCATTAAAAAAAATGTGACATATAGGAAAATTAACAGCTTTATTTTTTATGTGGCCATTTTTTTTCTTCTTTAAAGCAGTCAACTGATATTCTGTTCTCTGGCACAGAATACAATTACTCGGTGCACTGTGACTGCTAATTTATATTGGTTAATAAAATGTGAAGACACATTGCTCCCTGCTCTATGTTTTGCTATTCATAACATTTGGCTGTAAGAAGATGTAAGGTAAAAAAGCAAAGGTTATCTCTCTAAAATAACGGCACAGGGCACAAAATATTTATATGTAGCAGTTGACAATTATGTGCATGAAAGGGGTCTCATGAGTATATCAAATATATCAAACTTGATATTTATATTTTTTCAAACAGTGTTGAATTAATCGCGTGGCATATAAGATAGCTATAAAAATATAATCATATCCAAGCATAGGGGTATACATAAATGTCATACATGTCATGTATGTAAATAGGGTTGCTGATGTAAAACAAGAAAGTTTTAGGCTCACTGTGTCATTTAAAGGGTGATACTTTAAGTCTGATCCAAACTACATTTTCCACACATGGATAGTTTTCTTCTGAAGATGTATTCAGTAGGAAAAAGGGAGAAAGGGCTTTTTTTTGCATTGTCTACTTTAGTTTATGCATATAAACATTCATTTACAACATCAATTAAATAATTTACTGGGCCGTTACACATGAGTTTGTATGAATTTACCTCTGTTAATGTGCATTTTCTACAAAATCAACTGAACAAATGTATATAAATTGTCTTATTTGTAAAATCTGAAGGAAGAAGTTATTGTATTATTATCATATTATTATCATACTTATTTGTAAAATGTAAAGATTGAAGATGAACGGATTGTTTATGTCCAAATTCAGTATCATTTTTTCTGTATTACACAATGCACACTTTACAATTACACTTTATTAAAACTATTGTCTATTTGATTATATTGAATAGTATGCTGTAGCTTAAAAACTTGTATACAGGCAATAATAGTGTACAGATTGCAGCAACCAACCATATGACTTTACATTTTAAAATATATGTAAACCCAATCCCTATGTATTAAAATAATTTTTTCACACGTTAAAGTGATTGTAAAGGAAAAAAATGTATTTCATAAAATAACAAACATATTATACTTATCTGCACTGTTCAGTGGTTTTGCACAGAGCAGCCCTGATCTTCCTCATCTTAAGTGCCCCGTCGGCATTCTGGGCCCATTCCCCTTACCGAGTACACCCAAAGCAAGCAGCGAATTTCTGGGTCCATAAGACACAAAGGGTCCTTTCACACGGGGCGGATCAGTTCTGATCCGCCCCGTGGATGTCCGTTTGCTCAGCGGGGATCACTCCGCCGATCCCCGCTGAGCAGGGAGATGACAGGTCTGTCTCCGCACACTGTGCAGGGACGGACCTGTCACAGCGCCGCTCTCCCCTATGGGAGATCGGATGACGACGGACCGCAGTGCCCGTCGTCACCCGATCCGATCCGCAGACGGATGGAAAAATAGCTTTTTCCTCCGTCACACTTTTTCGGATCGGAGCGGGTCGGATGTCAGCGGACATGTCACCGCTGACATCCGACGCTCCATAGAGCTCTATGGAGCACCCGTTCAGGTCCGCCTGAAAAACTGACAGGCGGGCCTGAACGGGACGTTGGTGTGAAAGGGGCCAAAGAGTGTGGCTCAGCTCCGCCCCCCACTTCCACCTCAATAGCTGTGATTGACAGCAGAAGTGGCTCCCACTGCGGAATCTCAGCCAATCAGGAGGGAGAGACCCAGGAGAGCCTTGAGTCTCGTGTACATTGCTGGATCATGATCAGGCTTAGGTAAGTATTATAGGGGCTGAGGGGGGGAGCTGCACACTGAAGGTTTTTTTTACCTTCATGCCTATAATGCAAGAAGGTAAAAAACCTTCAGCCTTTACAACCACTTTAAGGTAATTTAAAAAGTCCCTTTTAACATCTTTCATTTGCAGTTTTTACTGAAATAATGACTGGTGAAACTGTTATGAAAGTTCTTGTTCAGACACTTCCTGTTAAAGGGTGACAACATCTTGACTTCCAGTTGTGCTCCTGTACTTTCACGCTGTCATATGTGAAGAATGAATAAAAACGGCTGTTTCAACATACATGATATAGGTATAGTCCACCATAATTCACAACTTTCTGAAATAGGTAAGAGGGACAAATTATATAAAAATATGTGTAGGCAAAGGATACACCACTGTCATGCCCCTGTTATGCGGACCATAAAGAATTAATACGCTTTATTTATGGTTGCTTATTAAAATATATAATAATATATTTAAAATTATGTAACAAATGTAATAATTTAGAGAACTTTGATATAAGAGTTAAGTGTGGTAAAATACTTTTGACAGTTAAGAAATTTTTATATACCTCATAGAGGTCTATACATCAGACTAAATGTAGGTACAATGAAGTAGGAAAGCCCCCTACTAGGACAAAAATACTAATATGTTTACTGTTTTTCTATGTCATAAAACTGATACTCATGCACTGGAAGTGTCAGGCCCCACCCTACTTACCACTATGGATTAATCTTGTATAAACTAACCTACGAAGCACGAGGCTGCCCTAAGAAATTTAATAAAGTTTGGTCTCCCAGGTTGGATTCCCAAGATACTATTGCTCCAGAGTAATGTTATTTATCTCTATGCTCATAACCCGTTTCTGTCGGTGGCTGCAAGGTATTTAGTGCATTTTTTATTTCTTGTAATATCGTATTTGCTATGTTATGTCCTGAGCGGGGACCTTCCTCCCTATTACACCATCTGGTATTGTCATATATGGATAATCTGATATTTTTGCTTTGTTCTGTATGGTTCCGAGCTGTAACTTGGTGCTGTGCCAGGCACATTTTCAGTTTTTTTTTCTTTTGTCTATGTTAACACAAGGAAAAAAAAAAGTTTAATAACGGTATTCTTTGAAAAAAAATAAGAGGGGGGGGAGATGTACAGAGGGATTTGGATCCAAAAGATGGACAGTTTCCCCAAATGAGTGACAGAGGGAGCCATGGGTTGATTGTTGTGAGCATCAGGAAAAATGCCCTGAGCAATATCATGCAACCAGATTGCAACCTCTCTTTCTGACACCCACCTTTCACCAGGTCCGCTAATCACTGTAGATATGAAGTGGCTGAAAAGTTGCTTGAGTAGATTAACATCCTTGAGAAGCAAGTAAAAATGTAAATGTTGGAAAACAAGTTTTTTTCTATAAATGGCAGTTGTTTATGAGACAAAGAGTTTAAGGGGCACCTTGCCCATTATTTAGAAAATTATTAGCCAGTGGCTACAAATACTGTAGCTAGTGAAAAATTTTTTTACCAGTACATGTAGTCCAGGGCTGTCTAAATAATGTAGATTCTTCTCACTGATGCTGGACCCCGATGCTAGCATCTTGAAATTGGAGACCAGTTGTGCCCTCCTAAAAAATCCAAGCCAGCCACCTGGTGTGCATGCCAAGATCTGGCGACTGATCTGGAGACTGGTCCTGCAGGCTCCTGAAACACGTGCCTTATTTCAAGAGACTGTGGGTGGGGAGGGAGATGGAATATGCAGATGTCCTTGTCACCTAGGCAAGGATTGAGGAAGTGGGGAGCACATATTGACAAAAAAGTTGTTAGTCCTCCCCTCTCAAAAAGCTTGAAACTCAGTTACAAGCTGAGGGAATGAATACAATGAGCAGTACATCAGTTTTTGAGTGAGGTTTCACATTAAGGACTCTGAACGCTAGTCAGTCTATGACTGTACCATAAGAGAGCAGCAGCACACTAATAGGGTCACCCTATGGCCTATCCCCCTGTAAGCCCATTTACTGTGTTAGGCTGATTACAGTTAGCCCTGATTGGTTCAAGATCTGTTCCACCCTCTCACAGTCTAATTGCTGCTATGTGTAATTACAGGTATCCAGGCAGATTTTGGTATTTACTGTAGTCATGTACAAAAATACATTAAATTACATTTTAATGAAAACAAACTGGATTGAATAGTGTTCTGTATATCTGCATAGAGTTCAGTTTTAATCTGAGCAGCTGGCAGCTGGTCTGAGTTGTTTAAGCTTCAGCATTGCTCTTTGCACTGCCTGTGTGTGATAGGAGATGAGTTAGTTAAGCAAATTAGCTTAAAGTATTTCCATTTGACAGTTGTCTCGATTGCCTGTGTGCCATGCCCTTCAAACTGTCAACGTTAAACATCAGTCACTTACTGTTGGCTATATATGTTTTTATGAATCTGTTAGGGTAAGTTAGACAACACTACAGCTGGACAATGCAATAAACTTTATTTTTGGTCTGTTGTAAACATTTCTCTTCCTATCTAGTCCAGGAAGACTTCATTACGAAAGAATCTGAATCCTATATTAAACCTGACACTCTTTCTGCCCCCTTTAAAGTCCTTCAGGTCAAATTGCGTTATCATACCATTTGGAACAGAATATGGAATATGCTGTCCTTGAACTTTTAGCTCATGTTACTGAAATCAATATATTTGCAAACATAAAAGTTGTTATTAGCTCTCACTTAGAAGTGGTTAATGAGGCTAAAGCATATTCAGTACAGACAGTTCCACCGATCATGTAGACATAACATACAGATGAACATTAATCCAAGCACCCAGTGCTAATTTGATGTAATGCGGGAGACTAAATGCCAGTTCTAAGGTCTACGTTAGATGCTATAGAACTGGAGCTATATTTTACATTATTAAATTAAGATAGCAATAGCTTTCAGAAAGCTAACGGGTTTGTCAGATCGTGTGCTTAAAGGCTTACTCACTGTCTTATTAAGTGCTTGCATGTGTCAAATATTTTACAGTTAATCGTGAATATTATGAAGACTTTTCTTTTAAAGAAAACTCAGATTTCTATATAGTGATTACATAAACATGTTAAGAAGTGACTCCAAGTGACTAGTCAATTCATTACGTTTTAATGCTAGCAAGCACGATAAAGTGAAGAAGTCAATTAGGAAACCTATCGCAGACCTAGGCTACTTAAACTGAGCATACAATGAAAAATGCATAAGCAGATGTTACCTTCATATAAAAGCAATCAGTTGATTTAGAGCTATAGATAGCTACATCTACATTCCCAAAGACCTCCAGCGCCTGTAAAAGCACCAATGTGGAAGGGGATAAATAGCAGGTGCATTGCCTGTAACAAGAATAATAATAAATCTACACCTAGTGGTGACATCTCAATGGCAATTAAAGAAGGCATCCTGATTTGGACGCAGCGGCGACCTCCGACCTGTGAAGGGTAAGTGCAGAGTTTTTGGTAAAAGTAATGTAAATACCTTTATTAAAGAGGAGCTCCAGGCCCCCCCCCCAAAAAAAAAAATTAAAAGTCAGCAGCTATAAATACTGTAGCTGCTGACTTTTAATAAAAGGACACTTACCTATCCAGGGATCCAGTGATGTCCTAAAAAGGTTCAGATGCAAACACTGGCATTTGAATAAGGGAAACTGGCCGTGCAGCTTCACAGCTGGTTTCCTACTGTGCAATCACAAGCCGGGCTGTGCTTTGTGAATCATCCCGCCATCTTCTGGGACCTATGATGTGTCCCTGAAGCCTGCGGGAAAAGGAGGAGGGGACCAAAGTTCCGGCTCAGATCACATCTGTCCAGAAGTGGTTACCTTTCAAAACCAGGTACTTGTTCCCCTCTCCCCCCACCAAAAAGTGCCAAATGTGGCAGGTATGGTAATGCTTTTTATATATCATATTTGATATTATCATATTAAAGCGGGAGTCCGCCGGGACTCCGCTTTTTTTTTTTTTTTTTAAAGCCAGCAGCTACAAATACTGCAGCTGCTGACTTTTAAAATAGTGACACTTACCTGTCCAGAGCGCCCGCGATGTCGGCACCCTAAGCCGATCTGTAGATCGTTTCTCGGGTGCTGCCGCCGCCATCTTGGGTATGGGAATCAGGAAATGGAGCCTTTTGGCTTCATTTCCCGGTTCCCTACTGCGCATGCGCGAGCCGCGCTGCGCAATAAGGACGGTCCCCGCTGCCTCTGGGATCTGTGTGTTTTCCCAGCAGGCAGCGGGGCACTTTCGGAAAGGGGCGGGCACTTGCGGAAAGGGGCGTAATCTACGCCCCTTTCTGCAGAGAGCTATCCCGGAAGTGGGTGCATTTACCTGGATTATCCAGGTAACTGCACCCCCCTCCCCCTGAAAGGTGCCAATTGTGGCGCCGGAGGGGGGGAGGATTCCGATGAGCGGAAGGTCCATTTTAGGGTGGACCTCCGCTTTAATGTATATATATATATATATATACACATATATACATATATATATATATCCTAGAAAAAATAGCTGCGCTAAAACTTATAAAACAAAATTATAAAGTGACATAATCTTTCCAATTTCTTTACAAAAATCCCAAAGCTTGCAAAATAGTGCCAAAGTAATAATTTCCAGGTATATAAGCA